>NC_089224.1:64490463-65115463 GCF_963924675.1 Phocoena phocoena | reverse complement strand
TACTGAAACACCTCCTGGCGTTTTCCTTGAGCAGTTGAGAGGACTGGTTGCTTTACTGAGTTGGGGAGACTGAAGGAGGAACATATTCTGGGGGGAAGATTAAGAGCTCCATTTGAGATGCCAATGAGACATCCAAACGGAGGTGTCAAGATACAAGTCTGGAGCTTAGAACAGAGGTTTGGGCTGAAAATTCGAATTTGAGTGTTTTGAGCATATAAATGGTATTGAAAACCAAAGGGCTGGATGAGTAACCTAGGGAGAAAGGGGAGTTCTCTAGAAGGGCCTTGAGCACAGTCAACAGTTAGGGTGGAGACAGAGAAAGGAGAACCTTTGGGGGAGATTTAGGAGTGATTACAGGAGTGGGAAGAAAATCAGGAAAACATGGCTTCAGAAAAACTGAGAAAACCACATGAAGAATTTGAAGCGACAACAGTCTCAACAAGTGGCTCTTTCATTTGATAATATGAATGTCACAATTTGGAATATCTAAAGCTATGCATTAAATTCTCTATTCTTTTCTCATTCATATCACTGATTCATAGTCCAAGTACAGATCTAAAATATTTGACAAAATTATTTGATAAACTCCAGTCAACTTATGCCTTCATTGAAACCATATGTTAAAAATGTTCTATAACTTTAAAAATATTACATTAAAAAAGCAGGATACAAAATACGTACAATAAAATTTGAAAAAGAAAAAACTCCAAATGTTTTACACACAACCACAGAGGAAAACAAGACAGGAAGGAAATACATCAAACTGTATGATTATCTCTGGGTTGTGGGATACTGGGTGATTTTTTACTGTCAAGTCTTGTACTTCTCAGATTTTCTAAATTTTGTGTTCCAGGCAGGAATGGAAATGTCCTTCAATGAAAGCACTTTTACTATGTTTATAAATACATTTTGAAGGATGACAAAGGCATGCTTAGGATTTGCTCATTTCTTAAAATCTCGTTTTCTTCTAAGTCAAGGCCTCTACGCTAGAAACCCATGTAACTATTATACTCTTATGAAGCGTAATCATAATGAACTTTATTATGGGAAGGGGAAGGGTTGGGGAAGCTTCTTTCTCTTTTCTGACTGATTGCTAGAGGGAGCAGGAAAGGTCTGACTTGAGGAGAGGGGTACAGTTGTAAGATGCCCCAGGCACTCAAGGCTCGGCAGGTGTATATGTACACCTCTTTCTCTTGCATGCTGCTTTCACAGGATCGGCAGTTACCCCTCTACATGGTGGTTGCATCTCCCCTTTAGGGGAAGAACACATCTCCTTCTGGCTGGTAGGTCCATGCTGTTCCTCCAGGTCCTTACCTGGACAGGCTCAGTGATGACCATACAGCAGCTTTATCTCTAGCTTAGTGTCCTCAACTGGTCACATTTCATTTATCTGCCACCCTCCCTAAGAATCCTCTCTTAGATTTGTCACCATCAGAGGAGCTGACCAACAATTCTCTCGTTCTTTCAGTTTCCCAGAAAATACTACAGTTCACTGCATCCCCCAGGCTGCAGGGGTCATATCACATTCACAGTGGTCTCACTGAAGCCCCGTTTCCTTAGGCTTAAGATGACGGGCAAACCCTCTCCTCATCCCAATCCCCCCTCATAGGGGTAACTCATGACATCAACAACTCTCTCCAAAATTCTTTTCTCAGTCTCCACATTTCACATGGGCCAGCCAAGCTCTTTCACAGACCAGGATGATCACTGCACTGGTCTGAGACCACCTCTTTTCCCAAGTTCCGCGTGGAGGACTGGCACCCTTTCAGCTTGCACTGTCCTTCACTAATTCACAGATCCTGCTGCTAAAACGTGGGGCTGTGGTCAGTGGCATCAACTGGTTTCTGTCTTCCTTTCCACCTGTCACATGACTGCCAGTCTCATCATTCTCAGGTTTTCGGTTTTTTTTAACACCATCTCCCAGCATAAAAATCTTCACTGTTTTTTCACTATCTGTAGAAGTGAACCTCAATTCCTTGCTTGGTCTTCAAAAATTTTCTACAATCTACTTCCTGCTAATGCTAACTGCAGTAATACATAAATTTCCAAATTCTAACTTCTGTAAAAAGCACAACCCTGAAATCTGGTGTCTTAATTCTATACACGTTGATTTCTCAATCAGGAATAGTCTTCTATGGTTGTCCCTGATTGGTGCTCTGCTTCCCTCTATTGGTTGGCATCCTGTATCCTTGTGGCTCTGACATCCCCTGGGGTCTCAAAGTCCTCCAAATCCAGCTGGCTGATAGAAGCAGTAAGAATGGTGAAGGAACACTCACTTTCCACTTCTGACTACCTTTGCCAGAAGTCACCGTGCAGGATACTTACCCCAGGTCTGCTACTCAGCCATTCTCCATCCTACTCTGCGTCCTGGAACATTCCCTGTACAACTACATTAAAGTACTTCCTATCCATCTGGCTTCCAGTTGGCTTTGGCCAATAGGACGCCTCCACAGAAGACTGAAGAGAGGTTAGAGAGTGACATCTGGGTGTCCACTCCCCTCCTTCCCCCCTTACCTCAGGTTTGACTCAGACTGCTGTGTCCTTCTGAGGGTTACAGCTCCTTTCCCTTCTTGTGGACCTCTCCAGATAACTCCTATTCTAACTCCTAGAAACTGTACCATTCTCTTCTCTTTCAGGTCTAAAAGAGCTAACGGGGGAGGGTTGGGCTTCATGATACTATACTATCCATTGTAGTTTCCTTATCCACTCCTGCATCTGTGCGAACAGTGCCTTTCTTAAACTCTCTTCAAGTGATCTAATTTGAGTCTGCCATCCATTTGCCATCCAGATCCTCTAGCTAAAGATAGTGGACCACTCATGGTCCATTAGCAAGGAAGAACCACATGGCCTCACCAAGACACAAGGAGGGCTTGCTTTGCAGCTGCTTTCCAATTCCAGCTTTGCTATGGAAGAGGGAACACAAATTCTGGTGGACAGTTTGCTGTCTAGGCCACACAACAGACCCTACTGCCTTCGCACAAATCCACACCTTCCGCCAAACTCTCCTGCTTAAACTTGCCATGTGATTCCTGGTCTCCGCCCACGCTGATCCCCCTGCCTTCAATGTTGTCTCCATTCTCCTTTGCTCCCCACTGACTGTTCCAGGTCCAGTTCTACCATTAGTCTCTGCACACAGTGTTTGCTCACTCAGCAGCTAGACATGACTACGCCCCTCTCCCAGTATGAGTGGTTTCATACTTTTGGGGTATTGTTATTTTCACAGCTGGAAACTACTTTTCTGATACAATTTCTGCAGCTGACATTTTTGAAAACAAGAATACTGGAGCACCATTATAATGATGTCCTTCCCTGCACCTGCACAGACCTTCTATGTGGTGAAAAAGCCTCATAACAAGGTCATTCTGACACACTAAGCACTCAACCACATTGGAAGAAGCCCAAGACGAATTCACTTTCTGTTTAATTTTCCCTTACTACTAAGCAGCCTTTATAACAAGATCCCAGTGTATCCACTTGTTGGAAGGAAGATTTGATTCTCTAAACGTGATGGAAAAGGCAGAACAAAGGAAAGGTGTTTTGTGCTCTCTTTTAAATGATCTTCCCCTTATGTATATGACTGGCAGTGAAGCACGTACTCTCAATGGAATGGAAAAGCATATTCAGCAAACATTTCTCATTAACATAAAAATACTATACTCTTAAGGTATTCAGCAGTGGTAAATTATGCCCACTTAATTGCCCTTAAAAGAGATATGCCGGGTTTATTCCAGGAATGCAAGGATTCTTCAATATACGCAAATCAATCAATGTGATACACCATATTACCAAATTGAAGGAGAAAAACCATATGATCATCTCAATCGATGCACAGAAAGCTTTCGACAAAATTCACCACCCATTTATGATAAAAACCCTCCAGAAAGTAGGCACAGAGGGAACTTTCCTCAACATGATAAAGTCCATATATGACAAACCCACAGCCAACATCGTCCTCAATGGTGAAAAACTGAAACCATTTCCACTAAGATCAGGAACAAGACAAGGTTGCCCACTATCACCACTATTATTCAACATAGTTTTGGAATTTTTAGCCATAGCAATCAGAGAAGAAAAAGAAATAAAAGGAATCCAAATCGGAAAAGAAGAAGTAAAGATGTCACTGTTTGCAGGTGACATGATACTATACATAGAGAATCCTAAAGATGCTACCAGAAAACTACTAGAGCTAATCAATGAATTTGGTAAAGTAGCAGCCTATATAATTAATGCACAGAAATCTCTTGCATTCCTATACACTCATGATGAAAAATCTGAAAGTGAAATTAAGAAAACACTCCCATTTACCATTGCAACAAAAAGAATAAAACATTAAGGAATTAACCTACCTAAGGAGACAAAAGACCTGTATTCAGAAAATTATAAGACACTGATGAAAGAAATGAACGATGATACAAACAGATGGAGAGATATACCACGTTCTTGGATTGGAAGAATCAACGTTGTGAAAATCACTATCCTACCCAAAGCAATCTACAGATTCAATGCAATCCCTATCAAACTACCACTGGCATTTTTCACAGAACTAGAACAAAAAATTCCACAATTTGTATGGAAACACAAAAGACCCCGAACAGCCAAAGCAATCTTGAGAACGAAAAACGGAGCTGGAGGAATCAGGCTCCCTGACTTCAGACTATACTACAAAGCTACAGTAATCAAGATAGTATGGTACAGTCATGAAAACAGAAATATAGATCAATGGAACAGGACAGAAATCCCAGAGATAAACCCAAGCACATATGGTCACCTTATCTTTGATAAAGGAGGCAAGAATATACAGTGGAGCAAAGACAGCCTCTTCAATAAGTGGTGCTGGGAAATCTGGACAGCTACATTTAAAAGTATGAAATTAGAACACTCCCTAACACCATACACAAAAATAAACTGAAAACGGATTAAAGAACTAAATGTAAGGCCAGACACTATCAAACTCTTAGAGGAAAACATAGGCAAACACTCTATGACATAAATCACAGCAAGATCCTTTTTGACCCACCTCCTAGAGAAATGGAAATAAAAACAAAAATAAACAAATGGGACCTAATGAAACTTCAAAGCCTTTGCACAGCAAAGGAAACCATAAACAAGACCAAAAGACAACCCTCAGAATGGGAGAAAATATTTGCAAATGAAGCAATTGACAAAGGACTGATCTCCAAAATTTACAAGCAGCTCATGCAGCTCTATATCAAAAAAACAAACAACCCAATCCAAAAATGGGCAGAAGACCTAAATAGACATTTCTCCAAAGAAGATATACATACTGCCAACAAACACATGAGAGAATGCTCAATATCATTAATCATTAGAGAAATGCAAATCAAAACTACGATGAGATATCATCTCACACCAGTCAGAATGGCCATCATCAAAAAATCTAGAAACAGTAAATGTTGGAGAGGGTGTGGAGAAAATGGAACACTCTTGCACTGTTGGTGGGAATGCAAATTGATACAGCCACTATGGAGAACAGTATGGAGGTTCCTTAAAGAACTAAAAATAGAACTACCATACAACCCAGCAATCCCACTACTGGGCATATACCCTGAGAAAACCGTACTTCAAAAAGTCATGTACCAAAATGTTCACTGCAGCTCTATTTACAACAGCCAGGACATGGAAGCAACCTAAGTGTCCATCAAGAAATGAATGGATAAAGAAGATGTGGCACATATATACAATGGAATATTACTCAGCCATAAAAAGAAACGAAATTGAGTTATTTGTAGTGAGGTGGATGGACCTAGAGTCTGTCCTACAGAGTGAAGTAAGTCAGAAAGAGAAAAACAAATACCATGTGTTAACACATATATATGGAATCTAAGAAAAAAAAAAGGTCATGAAGAACCTAGGGGCAAGATGGGAATAAAGATATAGACCTACTAGAGAATGGATTTGAGGATATGGGGAGGGGGAAGGGTAAGCTGTGACAAAGTGAGAGAGTGGCATGGACATATATACACTACCAAACATAAAATAGATAGCTAGTGGGAAGCAGCTACATAGCACAGGGAGATCAGCTTGGTGCACTGTGACCACCTAGAGGGGTGGGATCAGGAGGGTGGGAGGGAGGGAGATGCAAGAGGGAAGAGATATGGGAACATATGTATATGTATAACTGATTCACTTTGTTATAAAGCAGAAACTAACACACCATTGTAAAGCAATTATACTCCAATAAGACGTTAAAAAAAAAACAACAAGAAAACAAAAAACAAAATGAGAGTTGTAAAATGATCATACAAGAAAGAAAAAAAAGAAAGCGATACGCCGTCAACCGCAGTTGAAATTTGTGTTTTAGGCTAGAACAGTATCATGAACGTTGCTGTATTAGTCTTTTACAGTTACTACAGTGTAGACTGAGACATTCATCATAAATGTGGTACAGTGTAATATCCTTAATGCTACCCTACACACTAGGGAAGAAAGTTTCATTTGTTTGTATATTCAAATAAAAATAGTATTTATTTGATACAAATACAAATGTAGATTCAATAAATAAAAATAAGAAGGATTGAATTTTCATCCTTCTGGAATCAAAAAACCCTACCTTACCACAGTCTTGAGTATTATATTTCCTGGTAAGGGGGTGTCGATTTTAAAGGTAAACTATTACATTGGTACTAAGCACTGTTTTGGGGGGAGCAACACAATGCTTATGGCAGATGTTGCTAGTTGTCCCCAGTATCCCTTCACCCTCCTTGTTTAGTAGTTGTTCTCAATAAGGGTTGATTTTGTCCACCAGGAGACATGGAACAGTGTCTGGAGACAATGTTGGTGGTCACAACTGAGGAGTGCTACTGACATCTATTGTGCAGAGGCCAGGGATGCTGCTCCTACAATGCACAGGATGGGCCCCACAGCAGAGAGTTATCCAGCTCCAAATGTCAACAGTGCCGAGGCTGAGAACCCCTGTTAGACGCTAACAGAAACTCGAATTGGGTAGTTTGCTTGGTTCTCTTGCAGCTAGGTGTAGTCACGTGTCTAATTTCCGACCATCAAGATGTGAGAGAAAATGTGTCCAACTCCCAGGTCACACTGTTCACAGGGAGGGGAATGTCTTCTGCAGCTGTGATGGCCGGAGCTGCAGCAGTCCTCCTCATTTGGAAGCTGTACATCGAGGACGACAGAAAAACAAGATAGAAACCTGGGCCCCTGATGACTCGAAGAGGAAGTAAATTACCTCTGACTCTTATGTGAGAGAGAAACAAATTTCAACTTTGCTTAAGTCAGTTATTCAGGTTCTTGCTTTTACATGTAACTGAACCTATATTCCAACTGCTTATAAACCTACGATATTATGACCAAGCGCTCTTTACCTGAAAAGTGATGCAGACTCAAAAATATTTCAAACTGAAAGAGAAATGTCTACACAGATAGCATTGTTTAATTAAAAAAATTAAATTGTAGCCCACACTCACTGAGAAAAAGTCAAACAACTCAGCTATAGAAAGTAAAACACAAATGTGCCTTTCTCAATCTTCCTCTTCAGGGTTAACTACTGTCACTTCTTTAGTGTGTATCCTTCCATGTTATCTTTTCTTTACACACTGAAAATACATGCACACGTATATACATTAAAAAATGTAAAAATGGGATCCTGCTATTCATGCTCTACTGCACTTTGTTCTTTTCACACAATATCCTTCCATGTCTATCTGTACAGATTCTCATTATTTTTAATAGTTATACAGATTTTCACAGTTTGTATGTAAAAACAACTGTTTTAACTACTCTCCTATTGATAGACATTGAGGTTCTTACTCTCTTTTTTTAATTTAAAATTTTAAATTTATTTATTTATTTATTTATGGCTGTGTTGGGTCTTCATCGCTCTAGTTGCATTGAGCAGGGGCTACTCTTCGTTCCAGTGTGCGGGCTTCTCACTGCGGTGGCTTCTCCTGTTGCGGAGCACAGGCTCTAGGTGCACGGGCTTCAGTAGCTGTGGCTCAGTTGCTCCGCGGCATGTGGGATCTTCTCGGACCAGGGGTCAAACCCATGTCCCCTTCATCGGCAGGTGGATTCTTAACCACTGAGCCACCAGGGAAGCCCTCTTATTCTCTTTTTTTAATAGTAAAAAATGCTGCAATGAATGTTCTTGCTCATATAACTTTGCACACTTCTTGCAAATTTCTGCAGCATCGATTCCTAGAAAAAGAACTGCTGAGTTAAAGGATATGCACATTTATACTTTTGCCGGTACTGCCAAAATGCTCTCCAAAAGAGATTTCATCAGTTGGTACAGTCACCAACAGAACAGAAGAATGCACTTGTCATCAACCCTTCACCAACACTGGTACCATTGATATTGTTAATTTTTGCAAATCTTGCTGTTTTAGGTCCCATTTTCCTGACCACTAGCGAAGCAGACCCTCTTTGTGTGTTCATTGTATTATTTGCCTTTAACTTCATAATTTTTTCCTGTTTTATGTTTATACACTAATGACATGCTCAAGTATTTTATATCAATTAAACTGCATTTACAAAATAATCGTCCTGGAAACTCTAAAATGAATAAGATTCCATGCCTGCTCTTAGGAGTTTTTATTGTTAAACTTATTAGCTCTCACAGGGCAGAAACTGTAGGTATTCTTCATCATCTACCAAATA
This sequence comes from Phocoena phocoena, assembly GCF_963924675.1. Lineage (NCBI taxonomy): Eukaryota > Metazoa > Chordata > Mammalia > Artiodactyla > Phocoenidae > Phocoena > Phocoena phocoena. Next base: position 65,106,832 of record NC_089224.1, on the reverse strand, counting down.
GTTCTTCTTTATTCCTTTTCACTATAATAAAATTTTACACTTCTCTAGATAGCTTTTGAAATTTGAAAGTAGTTTAGAAGAATTTATACCCATATTCACAATTTTTTTTTTTTTTTTTGCAATAACAAATGAGAGATGCACTCCATAATCGGCTGATAGGGACAGGGGATTCTTTTGGAGGAATATATACCAACAGCCTGCCGTGTGTTTGGAGGGTTGAGAAACACACCTGGGCAGAGAGACATACAGAGAAACTGTAAAAGTGCATGTTTAGGGCTTCCCTAGTGGCGCAGTGGTTGGGAGTCTGCCTGCTAATGCAGGGGACACGGGTTCGAGCCCTGGTCTGGGAGGATCCCACATGCCGCGGAGCAACTAGGCCCGTGAGCCACAGCTACTGAGTCTGCGCGTCTGGAGCCTGTGCTCCGCAACAAAAGAGGCCGCCATAGTGAGAGGCCCGCGCACCGCGATGAAGAGTGGCCCCCGCTTGCCACAGCTAGAGAAAGCCCTCACACAGAAACGAAGACGCAACACAGCAAAAATAAATTAATTAATTAATAAACTCCTACCCCCAACATCTTCTTTAAAAAAAAAAAGTGCGTGTTTACCTATCCCTTTAGAATCTTACACTATAGGGTTGAAAAGGACCTTTAGGATTAGCTTCCCTGTGGTGAGAAGCAATCAGGTCTCTTTAGCTGGAATTGTTTTACATTACGGTAGTATCTTTCTTGCCATACTTCTGCTTCATTCCTTCTAGGGGGGAATGAATGAAGCACATTGAGAGCATTTCACCATTCTCCTATCTAGCTGGCATTTTCTTTTTTTCCCACTGAGTGAAGCCATCTTTATTATTTTTTTTTAACACCTTTATTGGAGTATAATTGCTTTACAATGGTGTGTTAGTTTCTGCTTTATAACAAAGTGAATCAGTTATACATATACATATTCCCCATATCTCTTCCCTCTTGCATCTCCCTCCCTCCCACCCTCCCTATCCCACCCCTCTAGGTGGTCACAGTGCACCAAGCTGATCTCCCTGTGCTATGTAGCTGCTTCCCACTAGCTATCTATTTTACGTTTGCAGACCTACTAGAGAATGGACTTGAGGATATGGGGAGGGGGAAGGGTAAGCTGGGAGAAAGTGAAAGAGTGGCATGGACATATATATAGCTGGCATTTTCTGAGGGCGTATTGTCTGTCTATCTAGGCATTGTCCTAAGTGTGTCAGAGGTATTTTCTCCTTTAGGTGCATTTATCGTCAACACAACTTGACAAGGAATGTAAAACTATTACTCCTGATTTACCTAAGATGAAACTGGTGCAGAAAGATAAAGAAGCTTATTCAGAGCCACGCATGAGGAAGTGACAAAGCTGGCCCTTAACCCCAGATCTGTTAACCCTGAGTCCATGCTCATAATCATCACATCTGACATCATAACTAGACACAGGAATACAGAGATATCAGCTTTGCCAACTGTGCCTTTCAACTTAGCACACACCCAGCTAAATTCTATGGTTAGTCTAACTACTTGTTTCTTGGCTGTGTGGGCCAATTTCCAAGCAATATCAAGCCAGCTTCTATTCTTTTTATCTGTGCTCTCCATTGACCAGCAAGTTCATGGTTAACTCTCTTTGCCCAGAGGTGTGGAGGTGGGTCAGGGACAAGCCAAGCCTCACTCCTCTACAGTTCCCACGAGACAGTTTCACAGAACTCTGCCAGTTAGGTACACGGAGACGTGGGCACTCGATTGAAAGGCTTCCTAGATGGGGCCAAAGTAGAAAGGTTTCACTACAATATTGGCATTTTGGAATCTTTAGAAAAGGAATTAGAATCTAGGCTTGTCTACCAGCTTTCCATAGGGCAGGTGTAGGACAAACAACCAACCCCTCTCCGCCAAAAGAAACCCTCGAGGAACCTCCACTCTCTTATCCATCCTTCCCAGGCTTGTATTAGCCCCGCTTACTTTGAGAGGATACTAACCGCTGCCCACCTACACCCCTAGCCGCTTATGCTCTTGCTGCATATGAAGACAGACAGACAGACAGAGACACACACACACACACACACACACACACACACACACACATACACTGCTGTTGTTGCTGTTTTAGGGAATGGGAGGGGATAATTACAACTCCTTAAGGGAGGCTAAGACATACAGGGACATTTAATATACTTCTGGAACTACCAGTGGTATATAAGATCTTGTTGTTCTATCTTTTATCACCTACTTGAAGAGACTGTAAGTAAACCTTTCCTTTTCATTCCACTGACTTCTTCAGTTTTTAAAAGAAGAATGTCTTTAGTTAAGGAGGAGAAATAACCCAGCACCTCTCAGTGCTCCAGTACTGCTGGCAGGGCCATTGGTCATTGTTCAGGAGGTAAGGTCTCTGACTTCCTGAAACAGGTGGGCTTAATTGCTATACATTTACTCAAATAAAGAGAACAAAAACAGAAATGAAACTTCTTCCTGGGGCAGGGATCACTGGATTTTTTTTTTCCATTTATGCGTTGATTTGTATTAGTCACATTGTTTTTAATAACTAAGTTTCTTGATCTATAAAAAATAGAAAAAATGAGAAAAATAATAAATGGCATAGAAGCAGACATACACCATAGTAGAAAATAGCTTTGCTTCTTCTTTCAAATCTCTCCCAGTTTAATTTTTTTCCCCTCTTAGTTTAATTTTCATGACAAACTCTTTAAGTAGGCCAGAGGGGACTTTTATGAATATATATTTTAATATATATATTATATATATAAATATTTTACATATAATATATATTTAAATATTTTAATATATATTAAATATATTATGAATATATATTAATAAAGTATAAAATATATAAAGTATATATTTATAATTTATTGGAGTATAATTGCTTCACTATGCTGTTAGTTTCTGCTGTCCAACAAAGTGAATCAGCCATATGCATACGTATATCCCCATATCCCCTCCCCCTTAAGCCTCCCTCCCACGCTCCCTATCCCACCCCTCTAGGTCGTCACAAAGCACCAAGCTGTTCTCCCTGTGTTATGCGGCTGCTTCCCGCTAGCTGTCTATTTTACATTCGGTAGTGTGTATATGTCCACGTTACTCTCACTTTGCCCCAGCTTCCCCCTCCCACCTCATGTCCTCAAGTCCATTCTCTATGTCTATGTCTTTATTCCTGCCCTGCCACTAGGTTCACCAGTACTATTTTAAATTTTTTAGATTCCATATATATGCTTTAGCGTACGGTATTTGTTTTTCTCTATGATACCGTAATATATACATATCCATACGTATGCGATAGGAATAAATAACACTTATGGAAAAATATATACACGTATGTATTATATATATTTTTACAGGAATAAATAATATTTATGGAATAGAGAGGCAAAGCTCAAGGATCCAAGATTTCTGGGACTTCCCTGGTGGCACACTGGTTAAGAATCCACCTGCCAATGCAGGGGACACGGGTTCGAGTCCTGATCTGGGAAGACCCCACGTGCTGCAGAGCAACAAAGCCCACGCGCCACAACTACTGAGCCTGCGCTCTAGAGCCCGCAAGCCACAACTACTGAGTCAGCATGCCTCAACTACTGAAGACTGCTCCACAGGCTTGCTGCTAGCCCTGTGCTCCACAACAAGAGAAGCCACCACAATGAGAAGCCCACGCACCGCAACAAAGAGCAGCCCCCATTCGCCGCAACTAGAGAAAGCCTGTGCGCAGCAACGAAGACCCAATGCAGCCAAAAATAAATAAATAAATACATAAATTAAAAAAAAAATAAAAAGGACCCAAGATTTAGAGGGAAGAAAGGGGAAGGCTTATAATTGCTAAATGAGACAGAATCATACATAAAACAAAAATAATTTTACAAACTGAAAATACAGTGACTTCTGTAGATTGACGATGAAAAGCACCATTTGCTAGAGATGTGCTGTCTGTCAAACTTCAACCCCTCTTCTATAGGTAGGCCCTAACGCTCCTTATAGAACAGAACCAGCAGCTGTCAGACCAAGGAATGATGGATGCTGACAAAGGATGAAAAAAAATGGCTTCTCTTTAAATTCCTAGGATCAAGCTTTTCTGAAAGAATGGGGAGTGAAGCTCTCCCTCCTTTCACCATTAAGTTAGTTTAAACGCTCGTAACAGTCATTAACAGTGGTATTACTACTTGCTTGGTAGTTCTCCCCATATTTCTGATAAACCACAGAAAAACAATACCAAGAGAGTTTTTAACAAAAAGATCTGAAGTGTTAATGCTAGTATTTATCTGATGGGGCTTTAAAATTTGGAATTTAGGTGTTTCCTTAATACAGAAAGATTGGTTCTAAGGATTTACAGGCCCTAATATAATAATTCCTTTTGTGAGACAAATATGCACATATACTTCTACAACACTGCCTTAGATTCTGCTGTAATTGTTTTAAGTGCTTATTATGTATGGGCCAGGTCAAGCTACTTGCATTATTGATTTCTCACCATAACCCTATGATCTTCCTCTTATGGATGAATACTGAAATTCAGAAACACTGCACATCTGAAAGATAAATTCTAGGTCATTTTGCACAAAAGACTATGTAATTAAAATGTACAGACAGAAGTAGAGGTTATTTATGAATCTTTCAAGAATCTCAATAATCAGGTTAAAGTTAGGGGATAATCTGAAACATTGTGCACAGTTTCAAGTAGGGATTAAGCATTCTTTGCCCATGTAACCTGTATGTTTCAAGATCTAGGATTACGTTGCATTCAAGATGTGATTTTCTCCCTACACATTTTCTCTTTTAGAATCATGGAACCATTTCCAAAATCTTCTGTCTTAGAACCCCGTACATTTGAACAACAACAAAACCCCAGCCATTGTAGGAGTTCAGGACTCTCCCATCTGCTTGCAGCTCTTTCGATCCATGTCTGATGGTTTTTTCTCCCTTGCCTCTGGGTCTCTCCTATCATGGCCCTTTCAAATTACTGTGGTTTTCCTGGTCCCAAAAGCTAGGATCAGCCCCTTCTGCCAGAAAAGCTCCCTACGTCTCTATAATAGAAGCACTATCAAAACCCAGCTGGACACCTGGGCTGCAATAAGGATGGAAGGGAAGAGTCCCTGGCCAGCGGGCTGCCAGTCACTGAGGCGAATGTGATGGACTGACAGGGGCCAGTACCTCCCCCTGAATCCCTGAGAAGCTCTACTGTGGGGTCCTGCCTGCCTAATATGCTTCTGCATTCACCACAGCTCCGGGTCGCTGGAGAAGCTTCTCCCAGATCCTTTCCATGGCACCATGCCACAATCTATTGTCCCAGGCCCTCTCCCTCCTCTCACCTACAGCTGGATGCTGGGGGTGCAGGACGAGGCCCAGACACAAGTGAAAAGACACTTGATTGGAGGTTCCTAGGTCTGCCAAACCAGCTTTTTCACCACAGGGAGAAAAAGAGAAGAAAAAGCATTCACAGACAACGACTACTGCCCATATTTCATAAGGCCCACCATATTAATGAACAAACACTAACAGACATCTGGGATCAGCAGTACGCAGAAAAATCTGAGTTTGGGACCCCTTCTGCTACAGGGGAGGTTGTGAGACTGAGAAAGTTAATGATATCACTGGGCCTCAATTTCCTGCTCTGTAAAATGAAGGCATTTGACTGGATGATTGCCAAAATTTCTTCCCATCTAAAATTCTATAAGTCTACTTTCTAATTTCACTTATTTTTCAGTCTATGCAGTCACCAACCAGAAGCCACTTGTTTTGCAAGGTTTAACGTATTGCATTCCAACATTTTCTCTCTGCTTTTTTTTTTCCCATTACAGTTGCTCCTTAAAAAATACAACCTAAGTGTTAGCATACAGTATGTGTCTTTCTCTTTCTGACTTACTTCACTCTGTATGACAGACTCTAGGTCTATCCACCTCATTACAAATAACACATATATATGGAATTTAAGAAAAAAAATGTCATGAAGAACCTAGGGGTAAGACAGGAATAAAGACACTGATCTACTAGAGAATGGACTTGAGGATATGGGGAGGGGGAAGGGTGAGCTGTGACAAAGCGGGAGAGAGGCATGGACATATATACACTACCAAACGTAAGGTAGATAGCTAGTGGGAAGCAGCCGCATAGCACAGGGAGATCAGCTCAGCGCTTTGTGACCGCCTGGAGGGGTGGGATAGGGAGGGTGGGAGGGAGGGAGACGCAAGAGGGAAGAGATATGGGAACATATGTATAGCTGATTCACCTTGTTATAAAGCAGAAACTAACACACCATTGTAAAGCAATTATACTCCAATAAAGGTGTAAAAAAAATACAACGTAAGTAAATGCATTTTGCCTACTTTAGACTACAACCCTTAAAGTAAGTAAGACTGATACTGAGAAAGGAGAACAGGGTGACTCTCACAAGAGAAGCAGGAGGAAACAACCTTGCTTCACCCATGAGCAATTTCCAGAAGTGCCAGCTGGGTAAAGCTGGAGGTGCTACTTATGTGTTTGGTCTTTTTCTCTTGAACTCAGAGCATTATTAAATTGATTTTGACATTGCTTAAGGTCATAAAAGTTGGTGTCAGAGTTACCGACAAATAAACACCTAGTTTGGGATTCCTCCTATGGGAGCTCGCCACCAGATTCCGGTAACTTTCTGGACCTTCAGGTGATGTGACTGTTCTTAGCAAGTTTCTCAGAACCTCTTGACTTGATCCCAACAAACCAGCCTCCCAGTGGCCCAGCTCAGGATGGATCACTGATGGCCCCAGCTGGCGGATGACCTGCTATTAAAGTGAAAGTGCCTGACCCACTGTCCAGTGCTCGATAGAGGGCTGCTTCCTTCCATCTTTCTTGGTTACAGTTAGAGGAAACTCTGGTGGGTTTCTGCAGCCCAGACCTCCGACCCTATACTCACTCCCTCTCCAACTGTGCTAACCTGTCTGCCATCTACCACAGCACCTCTTTAGGTCCTGCGGTAGCTAACTCTCAGGATGCATATAAGGAAGCAGTTTTCTGTCTAGAAATTTCTGTGTTATGTTCTCTTACATGTTCCTTCAATCTGCTGTAGAAAAGGCCTGGCTGATTCCCGACCTTGTCTTGACTTCCGATGGCCTCCACCTGTGTCCTGACCCACACCTCCAACTTCTGCTCTTCCAGGTCTACTTTGATATGACCTGGACCTGTGCACAATCCTTGCACCCTTCTTCCAGCACCAGTATCCGACAATCGGCTTCAGGCGGCGACGTGGATGGTTGCTTAGAAACGTCTTGGCTTGTGAAATAGGCATACCTGGTATAGTATGTGGCTTCGGGGAAATTTCTGCGGTCTGGCTGGGTAAGAAAATAGCTTTTCCCAAGAGGAGCGGTGTCTCACTGTGAACTGAAGGGAAGGAAAGCAGCCATAGTCTCTTCAATCGACCACCACCAACCAGGGCTGCTAGACAAAAGTGCAGATGGTCCTGATGCGAAGCACCACAGCCACTCGTACTGATGGGTTTGCATCGTCAAGAAGCGTTAATTTCATGGGAGTGGAACCACCTGCCATCAGCCCTGCAAAATGAGCGTGATTGGAAATACCTGTGTCTCTAGCCCATGATTTAATGTGGTTGGAATTTAACCACCTGGTAATGGGGAAAAACCCAAACAATAAGGAAATTTTTTTTTTTTTTGCGGTACGCGGGCCTCTCACTGTCGTGGCCTCTCCCGTTGCGGAGCACAGGCTCCGGATGCGCAGGCTCAGCGGCCATGGCTCACGGGCCCAGCCGCTCCGCGGCATGTGGGATCTTCCCGGACCGGGGCACAAACCCGTGTCCCCTGCATCGGCAGGTGGACTCTCAACCACTGCGCCACCAGGGAAGCCCTTTGGAAATTTTTTTTTCAAAGATTCAAAAAGGAGCAAGGAAATACAAATCATTCTTATTACACTCAGTGCCTGAGTAGAACACAGCATACGGCCAGGGCTCCAGCAGCCTCCTCGCCACGTCTTCCCTCCCTGGATCCTTCTCCCTTTTCAACTACTGCTGTCATAGCAGACTTCGCCACAACTTGACCATACTGAGGCCTGATTCCTCACCTGCCATAGGGTTCCCTGATTGGGCTGTTTTTGTAAAGAATGGATAAGGGTAAGGCATTCCTTAGTCTTTATAATCTTAATTATCTCCTTTAATACTATGTTTGGTTATCTAATTATATCATGACCTAAAAACAAAAACAATACATCTAAATCCTCAACCACAGAATCCACAGATGTGAAGAGCAGAGGGAAGCTGATTTTCAATTCTAGTCGTTGAGAAGAGAGGCCTGAAAGACAGTGCACAGGGGGCAGTTCTGGGACTGGGGGGCAAACTTATTCCTTTACCTAACCGGACTAGGGAAACTTCCTCAAGCCATGTATTATACTGGCATGTTTATTCCACAATCTAAGCTGTTTCTAAATTAATCAACTCTTCACATAGCCTTCTAAAGCCAAGTATCAGTTAAGTCATAGATGCCCTTAGGCCAGGGTTTCTCAACCTTGGCACCGCTGACATTTTAGACTGTATAATTCTTTGTTGTGTATGTGGGGTCTGTCCTGTGCATCGTACGATGTTTAGCAGTATCCCTGGCCTCTTGCCACTAGATGCCAGTAGCACTACTTCCTCCAAATGGGACAATCAAAAATGTCTCCAAACATTGGCAAAAGTTCCCTGAGGGGAAGGGGACAAACTTAGCCCTGGTTGGAAACCACAAGTTCATCTAAGTGCAAAACTCTCACAATATACACCAAGATAAATCACCTCCTATCTGCTGGTGAAAGTACCGTGTTGATGCTTAATTTGTTGTCTGCGTATATGGTGTCCATGTCAAAAGAATGCCTTGCATGTTAGGTTTATCAAGAACAATGTCTTGAAGTTTCACAGTTGTTTTAATTCATGTTGTGTTGCACCAAGCCAAGTGCAAAACCTAATTACTGAAGTGATTTATAAACAAAAAACCAATGATAGAGCAGGACAGGAAAGTGCACTCTGTTCACCTGTGTCATGATCCTGGTCCTTAAAAATGCTGCTGGCGTAGTGTGTGTGTGCAGACGAGCCTGCCCACCCTCCCTGCCTTCCATGTCTACTTGCACACGTACACACAAACAGGGGCTACTGTGGCCCAGAGCAGATGACTCTCCAGTTCTCCAGGGTAAATGGCACAGGAAGTATTTTGGCCATCTGCTCAGAAGAAATGCCCACGTGGAAATCGACTTGAAGGGTGTCTCTGGGGCAGATGGCTTGGTCTGTTCACCCCAGTGCGGCCACCAAAGGCACTGGCAACAAGTGCAGTGTGCTGAGAAAGGCTGAGGACCCAGAAACTTGCAACTTAAGCTCCAGCTCTGCTTCTTGACTCAGCACATTCTTGGCTAGAGATAAGTATTTGGGCTTTTACTTCCTTACATGTTAATGAACAGTTTTATCAGAGGCATTTCCAACTCTTAACAGTTTAAGTTTCTAAGAATATAATGCAGACAAATGTCACTCCCACCCACCCCACAATCCTTCTCCTTTCTAAATTAATCATTCCTGTTATTTCCACCTCGAGTGATGATGAGAATTCTCAATTCAACGGAAACTGCAAAAATGCACAGATCTCCAATTACTTTCAAGAAAAAGGACTAATCCTGTCATCGGAGGTGATGACCTTGTTCCTATGTTTTTGCCCAAGATTAAATCTCTGTGGATAGCTAGTGTTCCATTTCCAAAGAACTACTAAAAAGGTCCATTCTAGTTAACCCAAACTGTGTGCTGAAAGATGGAAAATACCAGTCCCATGGCGCATATGAAGTCACCAGAGTATTTATAGCCCTTGATTCCAACCTAGGGATCACTTGACTCTATACCCCATGGAGAGATTTTCCATAAATCATTTCCTTCTTCCAGACATGCTTCATAAACGTGACCTGCTTCTGTAAACACCGAAGAAATCACATGGCAAATGGTACTGTGGGAGATGCATAACAACACAGGAAATGATGGACACCATCTGTACTATCTCCAGCAGCGAGATCAACATTTGCTTTTCAAAACTGTGTTCAAAGATTGAAAAGTAATGTGGCTCATGTTACTACTGTAACATGAAACAGTAGATCTTTGAACACATGAGCCATATTTGCTTTTTAATCACATGGAATAATATCAGAAGCCCAGTTTCATGCTCACACCTTGTAAAATGATCTCTTATCTATGTAAATTTATTAAAGATTTAGGTCCTGGAGATATGTTTATTACCCTTATTGATTGGAGGGAGGGAGTTAAATAGAAGCGAGAGGGGAAAGAGAGGAGGAAAAAGAAATACAGACAGGAGATAGTCTACACCTCAGGACCCCTACACCAAGGTCTACTGACAGTCTCAGACAGACACGATAAAGGGATGGAAAAGTGCTCTAGGTACACAGAGGAAGACATTGTTAAATTATATTAAGATCAACCCCTAAATATGTCCATGTGCTAACCCCTAGAACCTATGAAACCTAAGAGAATGTTACCTGAGAAGGCAAAATTTTACCCTACAAGGTTGCAGATGCAATTAAGGATGCTAATCAGTTGAACTTGAGATGGGGAGATTGTCCTGAATTATGCAGATGGGCTCAATGTAGTAAACGTGGGTCCTCAAAAGTGAAAAAAGAAGAGGCAAAAGAGAGGGTGAGTGAGATGTAAAAAGGACTACAGCTGCCATTGCTGGCTTTGAAGATGGAGGAAGGGGCCACAAATCAAAAAATATAAGTGGCCTCTAGGAGCTGGAAAAGGCAAGGAAATGGATTCTCCTCTAAAGCTTCCAGAAGGGATTGCAGCCCTTTGGGACACCTGGATTTGAGCTCAGTGAGATGGTACTGGATATCTACCATACAGAACTGTAAGATAATAAATTTGTGCTGTTTTAAGCCACTAAGATTGTGGAAATTTATTGCAGTAGGGAAACTAATGCATGTATTAATTTTAAAACACTCTCAATACTTTTAGGTCCTGTCTACCTGAGGCACCCCACCTTTTCATCCACCAGCCCCCAAAAGATGGATCTGTTTGTAAACAAAATGTTCTACTGGGACCTGTCTGGAATGGCTTATCTTTTTTTTTTTTAAGGCAAAAGTCACATGCTGGCAGCCCACAGTAAGTTTAAACACACTGAAGTCAGACCAAGGGGACTGACTGTTGGCTGACTATCTCTTTCTTTAAACTCAATACTTACAAAATTGTTTCCAAGGCATTCTTCACAGCTAATTTGCACTGGGCTAAAATTAAGGAGATGGGTTTATATCTCTATAGTACCAGTGAATGGCAAAAAACAGGCTCTCAATGACCATTTGTTGAATGAATGAATATATGGGTGACGGGTTTGACATGGAAGAGTATACATCTGGCCTTCTGGATGGGAGATGGTCTCTACAGGACCTCTGTGGAGTAGAGATGACCAAGGATGGACCCAATGGGAACACAGCACTCTGGTCTTTCTCCTTTTCTTTCCATGAGACCACTTCTATATCTTAGTCTCTGGTTATGTCATGATTCCCCTAGGCTTGAAGAGCAAGTGGGGTAGGGTCAGAGTGCCATGCTTTATACACACTTAGTTTAAGCTTATACACACTTCAGTTTATTTTATTTCCTTACAAGATTGTCTTGTAAGTCTCATGACAGGCTTTTGATCATTTTCTGGTGTACTCATTTTCCCTGGACCATAGAAAAAGAGGGAAATCGCCACTTTTTCCCATAGAGGATTAATCTTTTTAAACCCATAGAGTCATTTGAGTCTCTAATCCACAGGGTATTTAATAAAGGGTGGGAAAGTATGCAAGATATTATCGCCTTTGCACCAAAGGAAAACTAGCACAGACTTTCTTAAAGCAGTTGAGAAGTAAACTGTAACCTCCTGCGCACCTTTCACCTTCTTCACTTTCACTTTTCTATAGCATCCTGCATGCACTTAGTAAAGCAATTGCTGCAGGGGGTGATCACAGAATCAAAACCAAACAACAAACAAAACAACAAACAACAAACAAAACAACAAACAAAACAACAAATTAAAATCCTGAGCAACTTAAAGGGTATTTGCTTGTCATCCACATCCTCAATTTTACAAATGAAGAAAGAGAAGATCAAATATAATACAAAATTACATTCAAAAGTAAAACTGAGGGCTTCCTTGGTGGCGCAGTGGTTGAGAGTCCGCCTGCCGATGCAGGGGACACGGGTTCGTGCCCCGGTCTGGGAAGATCCCACATGCCGCGGAGTGGCTGGGCCCGTGAGCCACGGCCGCTGAGCCTGCGCGTCTGGAGCCTGTGCTCCGCAGCGGGAGAGGGCACAACAGCAAGAGGCCCGCATACCGCAAAAAAAAAAAAAAAAAAAAAAAAAAAGTAAAACTGAGATCAGTAAACAAAGAACTTCAGGTGGAAAAAATATGTTCCCCCTCCTTTTTTCCCCCAAAACACAATTTCTGAGGAGAATGATTTCAACAACTTGCCTACCCCAGAATAGCTCGCAGAAGGCATTAAACCTTAGGATAATTTCCACACAGATTACTCTAGTATGGGGGAAAGATCAGCAGGCCTACAGGAAGAAATTCTAAAAATTGTCCCAAACTATAAGGAAATAATACAATTATCTTGTCCATCTGAACTGATCCCAAATCTAAATTAAACAATATTTTATGGAAAACATGGTTTTATTATTTTCAAGTACTTAAGAGTATCTCAAAAAGAGAACTGTGCTTCCAGTGACTGCCTTTTCATTGTCTGCTTAAATCAATTTTACAAAAATGTCAATATCCAATTAAGGTTTACAAAAAAACTTTTAATAAAACTAGAGTCAGGAAGAAACTTTCTTAATATGAAAAACAATTACTGAGCTACGTGACAACATTACACTATTGGAAGCACTAGAGTGGCACTTCCCAAATGCATTTGACCAAGGGATTTGCATTTACGTATCTATTAATAATGTGTGTGTGCCAAAGAATGCACTCTGAGAAACAGTGCAAGAGCCATTTGCCCTTTAAAATCATGAACAAGACAAGGCTGTCCTTTTATCATGAAGATTCTTTGATACTATTCTGGAAGATCAAGCTAGTAAAATAAGACAAGAAAACCAAATACAAAATGCTGGTTACAAGGAGAAAACTTATAATTCACAGATGATATGATTATTACCTGTAATATTCAAGAATCAATCATGGACCTAGTGGAATAGTTTTAAAAGATCGAGTTGGCACTTTATAAAATATATGCACACGAATCAAGATCTTATACATTTCTAGTTAGAAAATGCAATGGGAAAAAAAAAAAAAGAATCCTATTCACAGTAGGAATAAAAAAATCCCAAAACAGTAACCAAAAAATCCACATAAATTACTCAGAGTATATTTAACCAAAAAGAGGTACAAAATCTCTGAATAAAAATTTACTGAGAAGCAGAAAAGATAATAAATATATAGACACTTCATTCTTGGAAGAATAAAGATGCTACTTCTCCCTAAATTCATTTATAAGTTTAATCGTAACAAATATCACAATAGAAATCTTTTTAGAGGAAATGACCTTAGAAGTCAAAAGTTGAATTAAAGGGATAAATATAAAAACATCAATCAGGAAATTTCTGAAAATTAAAAATACCATGGGAGGTCTTACATTATGAATATTATAATTAAAACAAGGCATTACTAGTACAAAATTAAGAAATGAAAGCAAAGACAAAGATTTAAGGGAAATATCAAGAAATCTGACTTTATAAATCTTGAGTTAAAGAAAATTAAAAGCCTAATCTAAAACCAGAAAAACACTGGCAACAAAACTGCAAGCCTTTCACATATAAGTAGCTCTTAAAACAGATAATCCTCAAAAGAAGACATACAAGCGAATAAAAATCATCTGAAAAAAATGGTCAAACTTACTAGTGATAAAAATAAACGCAAATTAAAATGAAAATTAGGGGGCTTCCCTGGTGGCGCAGTGGTTGAGAGTCTGCCTGCTGATGCAGGGGACACGGGTTCGTGCCCCGGTCCGGGAAGATCCCACATGCCGCGGAGCGGCTGGGCCTATGAGCCGTGGCCGCTGAGCCTGCGCATCCGGAGCCTGTGCTCCGCAATGGGAAAGGCCACAACAGTGAGAGGCCCACGTACCGCAAAAAAAGAAAATGAAAATTAGGGCATTTTTCACTTACCCTGTTGGCAAAGCTTTTTGAAAAGAATCGTGCTCAGTGTTGGTGAGGACCTGGGAAAATATGCGCTCCCCTGATCAGCTAGAGGGAGTCTAAAGTGGGATAACTTTTTGAAAGGTAATTCAGTAATAGTGCTAAGATGTCCAGACAGTTTAACTTGGTACATGAGGTCAGGGGCCAAGTCCCTTGTATTCGCTGCTGTATTCCTGCTGCCTAACACCAGTAGGTGCCCAGATTTATCTACTGAGTAAGAACACATGAGGAAATAGGTATCCTAGGGCCTTGGAAAGCTGAGAACAAAGATGCTATCTTGCCTGGGCCATTGGATGCTGAATGCTCTCTGGTCATTTGAGTTTCTAATCCACAGGGTATTAGAAATCAAAATCAAAATCAAAATCACTCAAGGTGATTTTGCTGAGGATGAGTCTGGGTCATTAAGTAGGAAGAGTGTGGATGGTTCTAATGTTTGCTGTTCAAGAGTAGATTGCTAAATTCCTCCTTCATGGGGCTGGAAGCCTGAGGGTAAAAGGTTATGGCCTGGTGCCTCGCATTTGGCCAGACTCTCCCTTGGGCACCAAGCACTGTGTGTGTCCCTGAAAGGATTCTGAGGTCCAAGGGATGCTCCACTGGCATATGCTCCATCTGCTGCTGCTCTGTGCAGCCACTTGTCTTCTGGCAGGATACCTTTCCCTGGGCTAGAGCACCCAGGAGCTTTATCATTACTGTGTAGCTTCTTCCCACCCATTTGTAAACTTGCCTGAAACCTTCCAGAAACTCCGTAATCCAAATAAATAAATAGCAATACATATGCCAATGGAAGTATTCAATATGCTTTTAAAAGCCTGCTTACAAATTAAATGAATGAATAACAAGTGTGGTGATAAACATCAAGGTGGCTTAGGTAGGCATATTCCAGATTTTGAAAGGAAATGGAAACTTAGGACATTTTTATACGTGAAACTCCCTTGAGAAACAGGATTTCATCTTACCAAGCAGAATTTCAGAAGACTTCATCCTTTGATTTTGTTCACAAATGCAACTTCACTGCTTCAAAATCTCTTTTGTATTGACAATTTTAAGACACCCCTGATTTATATTACAGTTATATCCAAATTAAATGTTCCATAGAACAGAGGAGGGGAGGGAATGGTGGAAAAGATTTGCTTTCAAGTTTCAAATAATTAAGTTAAAAATAAGGAAATGATCTTGGGGGAGGACTGTGCTGATGGTGCTGCTTAGTTTCTCCATGATTTTCTTGAAAATGCATGTAACGCAAAGCTGGACTTCCCTGCCCATCCCCACTCCTCCCCTCCTGCTGTCTTCCGTGACACATCTTCACCCCATTCTACTGCACTCGGTGTCCTTGGAAAGAATGACTTTTCATTTCCTCAGGAGAATTCCACTGGCCCAGGACGAGCAGCTAGAACACTTAAAGGCAGAGACAAATGAGGAGAAAGGGCTCTTGAAACACTATCCAGTTACCTCAGACTATCTCAGACCCTGGGCTATGGTAAAGCTACAACAGAAGACCTCAAATTTTTATTTAATATGCTGGAAAGCAAAGAAAACATTTCCCCTTCCTGGATGCAGTCTTTTATTTATTTTTTTTCAGGTTTCTTTAATGGACAAAAGTTAGATTTCCTTTTGCCACTGAATCCCACTGCTTTTCGAAAACAACTTGTCAGTAGTAGGAGCTGCCATCAAGAGAGGACAGGGTCTCAAGCTACTTGGAATTCCAAATACGAGCAGGGTCCCAGTGTGGAGAAGGGGGCACTAATATCTGTTGCTTCACTAAGAGCTGCGTTCTGCCGGGCCTGCCAGGTCCTTGCTCTCAAGCGGCTTAAGTTCCGTTGTGGGTGAGTGGGGATCCAGCAACAAGAGTAGAGATTTAACATTTGTACAGCCAACTACCATCTTCCAAGTGCCTTCTCATACATCCTCAGATCTAATGCTCAAACCACACTGTGGTCCTCCTGGGCGCAGACATTCATTGTCTTGCACGAGGCTGAGTTCATAAACGGCAGAGCCAGCCTGACTGCCCGGCCACACCCCCTCTCATCCATGGCTGGTGAGGAAGGCAGGCAGGAAGACCCAAGGGCCGGCACTCTCATCACTGCCTGTTTTTGGGTCCTGAGTGCAGCTTTAAAGTCTGCACTCCTCCACGATTTTGTGAGGGATGGAGCTGCTTTTAAAACTGCTAAGTTATGATTCCCTCTCCCTCCCTCTGAAATAGCAAACCTGAAAAAATCATGGATCCTGTTTCTTTCCAAACTTTTGTAACTTTATGTTACAAACTGTATGTTTATAACATACAGTTACAAAAAAAAAAAAAAAAAAAAGGGTGTTTACTATGCTGCTGTGCTAAAAAAACCAGACTGCCAACCAAACCCCAATCCCCCTGACAATTACTGGCATCCATCTAGGGCAGCCTTTAATGGGGCCAACATCCGGAAAGAAGAGAACCTTTATATGACAAGGATGGGAGACGAATGCCTTTTAAAATTCATTGCTGAAGCTCTTCCCTATGTGGCTGATCATAAACAGTCTGTGGACCACAGACTAGGGGATTTGAGGATGCCATGTCATGAACAGCCAATTTTCAAACACCCATATGGTGACCCATGACACAGACAAATCACTATCACCTTTGAACAGAAACAGCCAGAAGCAAACTGAGCTCTTTCAAAGTGTTCTTCCCGCGATCTGCACATTCAAAGCCCAAATTCTACCCACTTCTTCCCCGCCTCCCTCCCCCCAAAATATCTCACCTCTAACTGCAGATCTGGAACTGTAGGCTCAAGAACATATCTCTCTGGAAAGTCTACAACAATTTTAGAATTAAGAAGAAAAAAGTGATACATTTCTTCAACGCTATGTGTCAGGCACCGTGTGGGCCCTACGGATGTCAAGATGATTGGGCAAGGCCCCTGCTCTCCAGCTGCTCCCAGAGCAGTTGGCAGGTCATAACTTCAAACGATTATTACAAAACAAAGTCATCCATGATATAACAGAGGTAAGTGCAGGAGGCCTGGGAAGCAGTGACAAACAGTCACTACCTGGGAACATGGGCAAGGGCCATGAGAGAGCTGTTTCTGGAATGCAGCCATTCTCAGCATGGGCAGAGAGGACCAGGGACGGACTCATTCAGTGTGCCTGGAGTCTGGTGCGTGTTGAAGGCAATGGCAGAAGATGGGTTAAGACACACCCAGTGCGGGGAGGACTGCAAACGATTCGTATGTTGTGCTGTGGAGTGTGGGTTTTCTCTGTAGGTAACAGAAGGCCAGTGGAAGATCATAGGGGAGTGACTTGGCCAGCTTTGTTTATTTCAGGAATCTGACACTCTGGAGGAGAGGGTATTAGGAGGTAATATCAAAATGTGGGTGTTCCTTAGTCTGGGGGCCTCTCTTTTCCATCTGTCTCACCAATTCCTGTGAATCAACAGCTTGACAAACCGAAGCAGAACCCTGGACTTCTCCCCAGTGTCCCCAATCCACACTTCCAACTACCTACTTGATTCTCCCCTTCGATGGCTCACTGACACCCCCAAGGTGACGTGTCTAAATTGGAGACCTTGATTTTCCCTCACAAACCTTTCCCCACACCATTCCTTTCCATCTTGATAAATGGCCACGAAATCCACCCAAGTGCTCAAGTTAGAATGCTGGGCTCATCAGTGATGCCTGTCACCTCACGCCCACATGCACCCATGAGCCAGCCCAGTCCATCCTAACTCTGAAATATACCTTGAACTTCTTTCCTTTCCTTCTTCCTCTTCCTAGCCTACACCCTTAGCTTAGGCCACCGCCTCCTTCTCTAACCCAGGGCTTCTCCAATTAGCACTACTGACGTTTGGGGCCAGACAGTAGTTTTCTGGGATTGTCCTGTGCATTGTAGGACGTGTAGTGGCATCCCTGGGCTCTAGCTGCCCAGGAGCACCCCCTGCCCACAGTTGTGACAACATTGTCTAATGACCCCGGGGGACAAAACCAGCCCCAGTTGAAAGCCATGGCTCTCAGCTCAGGCTGCCTCTCTCTTCCATGCTTGGGACGCTCCATCACACTGGGCTCTCCTTCAGGTCCTTGAATCCACCCACTCCTTCCTGCCTCCAAGGCTCAGCAGATGCTGTTCTATCAAGAACGCTCTCAATTCCACTCTTCTGTCAGCCGGCCCCTTCTCAAGCTTGTGATCCCAGACCTGTGTCACCTCCTCAGGCTGCCTTGAATACCTCATCTAAAAGGTAGCAGTGCTGCCTGTGCTTATTTTCTTCCTAACACTTTTAAAGGTAGTAATAATTTTATTGTGCTTACTTTTTCACGTCTGTCTCTACCACAACAATGAAAGCAGGGCCAGGATTATGTCTGTCTTGGCCTCTGTCCTACCTCCAAGGTCTAGCTCAGTGCCAAGCTAAACAAATATTCACCAACTAAATAACTGAGTGAATGCACGCACGTACAATCAGACGTACGTCTTATAGCCCAGGCCCAGGCACCCACACCCTTAAAATTGACAAAGCCACAATATGAAAAATTAGCTCGGGAGAACTAGAATGTCACCTAGACAGCCTATATTTCAATAACCAAATGCACCCTGATCCATAATGCAAAAAAAAATGGCAGCACATCTTGGATGAAGAGAAAGCACTTGCATAAAAGTAACAGTAGTTCCATCCTCTCTCCACTGGGAAATAAGTACAGTTAGACCCTCTGGTTGAACCCAATTCCACATAATTCCTTATAGTCCTTATAATTGGACCCAATTTATATCTCTGGGTGTCTACATGTATCTATGTCTCAGGAATTGAGCAAAATCAATTCAGGAGGACAAAGGACCTTAATATTACAGTCCCCAGGGACCACACCAACCTCTTTTTCTTCTCTCCCTAGTGCTATGTGTCTCAGGGGTGATGGCTTCCATGCAGAGGGCGAGCTATCTCATCTTCCTTTCATAACAAAAGTCTCAGACGCAGTGAACTGAACTCACCGGAAAAGATAGGTGTGCCACCTGGGGGAATTTGATTCCCATAGGGGAAAATAACTTCTAACTTGGGTCACCCTTTGACCCAATGCTTCCTTTATCAGGTCTTTTTAGCTACTGAGTAGATTATTAGTGAGTTATTACCCCCCTGTGACAGTCTACCGCATAGTTAGCTTTAAAAACATGTTCTCCTAATTTGACAGTTCAGAATATGTCACCCCCTCCAAGTAGATCTCATCCCTTCCTGACAATTTTGAGTTCTGTGGTCAAGAATAATTTTTGAAGTTATGACTTTATTCGTCATTTTATTTCCAGTGTTCTGCTCAGTGCCCAAGGGATCGATTTGTTTTTCATTTCAAAATGACTATGCACTTTCCAGAAAAAAGTACTCTTGAGGCTACAGTTCAGATTCTATACTCAGAGGTGAGACACTCTGGAGGAGACAAGTTGGCTTCTGAACCACTAAATTAGGGAAATCATGCTCTAAAATTGTTTATTTCCATTCATTTATCCCTTTCCAAAGATGGCTGGGTTTATCTGTGCCACTGGCCCCCATTATTCTACTGGATAATTGAGAATTTTCCATTTTAACGTCATAGGCACCACAGTATTCAGAGGAGAGTGTACTGGTTAGGGTCTGACAGACCCTAGAGAGAGACAATCAGGGTGAAAATCCCAGCTTTATTCTGCCACTTACTGGTTGTGTGCCCCGGAGCAGGTTAACTTAACCTCTCTGTACCTCAGTTTTCTCCCATTTCTGTAAAATGGGAGTAATAGTACTACTTCATAGGGTACTTATAAGAGTAAATGAGTTAATAATTCTAAGTGCTTAGAATGGTGCCTAGAACATGCTAAGTACTTAATAAATGTTAGTTCTTATTACTAGCATAGCTTTTAAAATGCTTCCAACTGGCAATAATTATACTTTAATTTGCTGAATTAATAGATTTCTGGCTAGAATAAACCCACTGGAGTCTGAAAAATAAGATGCTTCCAGCAACCAATGATTCTACCTTCATAAAACATCAAAAGTCCTGAATAAGCACATGGCATATGTCTTATTAGTGTCTATTAAGTAGATATAAGCCGAGAATCCAACATACATTGCCTGTCATCCTTTTTGGAATCCAGAATGAAGAATTCCAGAATTTTAAATATCTATGATCTTATGCAACACCTTAAAAGCCACCTTTAAAAATCCTTGTTAAGTATCCAGGAGAGGGAAGAGGGGTGGTAGTGATAAAAGTGGTCAAGCCCTGAGCGCTGGGACAGGAGCCTGCTGACCAGATCAGCACCCGCTGGCCAAGCTGTGCAGGGAGGCGTGCAGATCACCCACGGATATTAACCCTTTTAACTTGAAAACAAAAGCACCCTTGTGCCCTGAGAGCAGGTGGTCCAGCTCAGACGCTACAGAAACGCTGGAAACCCCAGCTTCCCAGCCCGTCATGAACACCAAATGCAACAATGCGGTGGTTCTTATTGCCCCCAAAGGAAACTGTGCAGCAAGTGTAGGGTGTAGCATATTATCCCCTGGAGTCAGTGTTTGGGGGACTTTCCATGGTTAACCAGGATGCAGAAGCGTGGCAAACCTGGGTGGCTCAACATACAGATGCTCCCTCCGAAGTGAACGCTAAACGAGGTCACTGAGAAATGAACAGCTCAGGGAACCACCCTGGGGGCGGGGGTGGGTTGGCTTCTCTTCCTATTCAGAAGCTGCTGAGAGTTTTTGCTTAATTACCTGCCACTTCTTTCTTAAAAGTCATCCAGGCAGATTTGAAATCATTTGCTTTAGGACTTTTCAAGGAAGAAGACAAGCACGGGTGATCTTCTATGGAAGCTGAGGGATCTGGAGGGAAGATCTGTACAAAGGGGTGGGTGGCAATGGTAAATGATTATACATGCTTCTAAACTGAACGAGATTATTTAAAAACTCCAGCTCTCTGAATGGCGCAGCTCATCTCCCTGCTGCCAAATTTTCAAAGTGCAAAGGCAGCCCACCATTAGAAGCACATCTTTCTCTCTTATTTCCGAAGCCACTGCTGCTGGGAAGGAAAGACTGTCCTCTTCCAGCTCCGTCTACTCTCTGATGCCCAGGCCAGACCAGAGCCAGCTTCAGGATGCTAAGTGACAACACTTCTCCCCGTAAGCCCAGTGCTGGGGGAGGAAGCCACACTGGCTGCCGTGCTCAGTTCTAGCAGAACTAAAATCTGATTGGAAATCAGAGGCTGAGGGATTCTGCTTTTGCTAATACAACAGCCACTTCACTCCTTGACATTCCACTTTTCCCAGGATGTGTTCACATCTGTTAAACTGTTTGACCCTCTCAGAGCTGTGAGCAAGTATTAATCACATGTCATCAATGAGAAAAATTAAGATTCAGATCAATTAAGGAAAATGCCTACGATGATACAACTAGTAACTAAAAGAGCTGGGGCTTCCCTGGTGGCGCAGTGGTTAAGAATCCACCTGCCAATGCAGGAGATACGGGTTCGAGCCCTGGTCCGGGAAGATCCCACATGCCGTGGAGCAACTAAGCCCGTGCGCCACAACTACTGGGCTCACGCGCCACAACTACTGAAGCCCGCATGCCTAGAGCCCGTGCTCTGCGGCAAGAGAAGCAACCACAATGAGAAGCCCGTGTACCACAACAAAGAGTAGCCCCCGCTCGCCGCAACCAGAGAAAAGCCCGCGTTCAGCAACGAAGACCCAATGCAGCCAAAAATAAAATAAATAAATAAATAAAAATAAAGTAAAACAAAAGAGCTGGACTCACATCTACCCTTCACTTAAAAGGGTAGTTGAGTTTGGCTGAAAAACCTTGTCACTGCTAAAATTCTGATAATCCTTTGTTGCGGGCTCTGCCCTGGGCATTGTAGGATGCAGCACTGCTGGCCTCTACTTCCTAGATGTCAACGGCACCACGCCCCCAGTTTTGACAACCAAAATGTATCCAGACATTGCCAAATGTTCCCTGGGCACTGGTTGAGAACCACTGGGTTAGGGTGTTTTGGATTAAGGTGAATTAGGAATAACACTTGGAATGCCAAAGCATCACTCTTCCTATAGACCAACGTAGTTGCTATTGATGACAAGGGCTGCGTAATGCAAAGACAAAGCTGTCTCTGTTAAGCTACAGAGTGTAGCTCCACCAGGGCGGAAAGCAAGGGTCTTATTTCTGGAAGTCGTGGCTTTCTAGAGCCTGAAGGGAAGGAAGAGCAGTCAGGGCTTGGGACACATGCTAACCCTTCCCCCCACCCCTTCTTCCCATCTTAAAATGTTATTTATTCAATTTTTGAATAGGCAAAACATTCATATGGTTCAAAATTAAATAGCCATCAAATGTATATACAGAAAAGCTTCCCCTGACTCAAGATTCCCACCACCCATTTTTCCCCAGAGGCTGTCAATGTTGATAGCTGCCTGCGTATCTGTCAGAGACGTTTTATAAAAGAGCTTATATTTAAATAAATGCTTCCTCTTAGTTCAAAGTATCGCTGAGTCACGACTTCACTCATGTTTAAAAAGTCATAAAGGACATGTTCCCTTGCCATGTGGTAAGAGGCAGGCATCATCCTCCCACCCTGGTCCCTGCCTGCCTCCACTGAGAGGAACACTGACTGAGACAGTGGATTTACATGACAACCCAGGTCTTAAAAAACAAAACAAAATGAAAACCACCTGGGGAATTTGGGTCAAGGACCCTGTTTGTATCCAGAGTGTTCACCTTCCTACTAGGTCACTCTGAGTGCTCTCATCACGTGTGCCCGTCCTGGCGGAAACTGGTTAACAAGATTCAGACCACACCTGAAGTCAGGGTGTTGGTGCCAAAGGTGGGCCCTCCAGACCTCAAGTCGCCTGTGGTAGTCATCAACACCAGAATCTCCTAGTGGGGGCCTGTTGTGGGTAGGCCCAGGATGGAAGGAGGAGTAGAGGAGGGAGGATGACAAGCCTGGAATGACACCTTTGGGATGGAGAGGTGAGAGAGGGAAGAAAGCAAGTGGCAGGACTAAAAATTTCCCACGCCTATCCACGGCCAGCCGACTGGGAAACACTGATCGCTTCCGATGGACAAGTCACCAATTAGGACATCGTATGCCTGGACCTTTTCGTCATCTTCCTGACAAAGAATTGCTAGGGGACCTGGGATAAGCCATTGAACTACGCTGACATGTTTGTTTTGGAAGGGTGGGGGAAGTGGGGTGGGCAATTTCCTCACGTACAAAAGATAAACAACTCAGACCTCTGGCATTGGTATTTTAACTCGAGTTTAAACCATTTTAAGAATGTGAACTGATGTGAACTGATGTGCTGCTTTCTGCTTCCTTCCTTCCTTATCACCTTGTTAAAAAACATCTCTTCTTCAAACTTCTCTAGTTCCATCAATGGCAGAAAATTTCTAGTAGTTACTCTGATTGGAAACTTTCAGGTCACCCTTCATCGTGGTTTAGACTGTCATTTCATCATGTCACTGATCTCCGAACCAGTGTCATGCTACCTCACTGCCTAGAGCTGCGCTGTCCAACATGGTAGGTGTTAGTCACATGTGCTTATTTAACTAAAGTTAAAATTAAAAATTCCTTCCTCAGACACATGGGTCACATTTCAAGTGCCCAATAGCCACACACAGCTTGTAGCTACTGTATTAGTACAGATTATAGAACATTTCCATCATTGCCAAGAGTTCTAATGGACAGTGCTGGCTCAGAACACGACATCCAAACTCCTCCAACCAGCACGCAAAGCTAGCTGTCAATTAGAGCCAGCCCATACTTCTGAAATTGCCTCTGCTTTCCCCAAACAATGACACGTAGCTTTGTCTAGGTCAGACTCTACTGTCCTTCCAACAAATCACGTTCATCCCTGATTCTGTGCCTCTGCCCATCGGATTCCCCGTCATTGAGACAAATGACTCGGTTAGTCAATGCACAGTCGTCGAATGAGTGGCATTTTCTGCCATGACAAAAAGCAATGAGGCATGTAAGAACTTTTTATCCCAGCAAAATGTTCTGCTAACAAACAAGTCCAAGGAAAGGACTTTTCCCCAGAAGACTGTAAGGAACTTTGGGCTTGTCAGGACTTGCTAGAGGATTAAGTGAAATGCCACTTGTTTGGGCACTTCATACCACTTTGAGTTGTTATTTTTTTCACATGGGCCTCCTACCTATTTTTTTCTCTTAAATAAATTGTATGGATATAGGAAGCAGAGACCAGGCCTTACATGCATATCTTTTGCATCCTCCTCTCCTATCTCACTTCTCTCCCCAAAGAGTACAGAACTGCAAACTGGCCACCATGTGAGGACCAGATATGATTGATAGTTTGTTGCTTTTTCCAGAGTGGTTTTTTTTTGTTTTGTTTAAAGAACGGAAAGGTTGCTTTATTCAGGAGGCCAGCACCTGGGGACGTGGTGGACTCCTGTCCAAACGCTAACCTCAACATTCTGCCAGACCATGAAAGTTTTCAAAAGGAGAATCATTTGGGGAAGGGGCCGGCGTCTTTATTATCTCCCACTATGTACAGTCTTTCTTCCAGAGTGTATTTCTGAACAATTTTGAATCAGTTGCCAATCTTTAACAATTAGGAGATTTTACATCAGAATCTACAATTTTGGTTTCTTGAGAAATCAGTTATCTGGCAGCCCTGGGTGAGGACTCATGCAAAGCTCTATTAGCTAGCGTTTAAGGCCACCTGTCCCCTTTATAAAAGGAACGTATTCTCCTGTTTACCACCTTCCCCCTGCTTGTTTTACTCCCTTGTTACCTGCCTGGCCCCTTAAAGCCTCTGCGTTTACAATTCTTGTGGAAGACACCCAGTAAATGAACTGAGAACAGAAATACTACACTCTGTAACGAAGCCAGGCAGCTCTTAATGCCTGTCTTCATGGACGTCATGTTTGTTCTAAGCAGCTAAAATCAGAATTCTTATCTCAGCCATTAGCTGAAGACATTAACCTTCCCAACTGATTTTAGCTACTCCCCCTGGGCTTGTCAGGAACTGATAATGGATTAGAGAAATGGTCAACTGGAAGAACAAAAAGCAGTCAGCCTAAACAATCACATGCAAATAATTGAAACTCGGAGAGCATAACAGTGTCCCATGAACTCTGAGTGTTCCCTAAAAACACGTGGACATCACAGCACTCACGATGCTGAGTGTTGCTGGCAGCTGCCCAATGAATCTTGACACAGAAAGCCTAAACCCGCTCATTAACTCTAACCCATATTGATTTCTCCTCTTTTGAACCTTTTTTATAGACTACTGTGTTCTAAAACTGTTTTGATGTCTTGGCTCTCCCACTCAACCATCAGTTCCTTATAAACTCCCTTGATATCCTTCTCATGCCTAGCACCCAAGATCAGAGTGTTCTGAACCTGGATTGGCTTCAGTCACAGGTAAAATCCAATTGCTCATCAAACTCCTCATTAAAAAGGAGCATACCCCATGGTCAGGGCTTCAGGGTTGGGAAAGAAAGTTAATTTTAAAGTATTTGTAAAAGGGACAATAGTTAATGAAATGCAAGGGACAATAGTTAATAGTTAATGAAATGAAATAGTTAATGATAAGCCTTGATGACACCCACCTAATCTGTTATCATTCCCAGTTTTCTGTCATCTGCACATTTGCAAAGTATAAATTTGATGTCTTCATGCAGGTCATGGGTAAAAATTATGAAGCTACACAGGATCAACTCACATCATGTCAGTAGAGACAAGAATGTTCCAGGTACCTTTAAATCAAGATCCACTAAACTTGAGAATTCTCCGTATCTGCGACCAATTTAATGATTCTTTCATAATAGGAAATGCAGTTAATTTGACATAAACTCTATCTTTATGAACCTCTGCAGGTTTATAAAAGACACGTGTTTCTTCTCTGAATGTACATAGCTATATGTTTACAAACCCATGCTCAAATTATGCCAAGGAACAGTCTCACATCTGGTTTCCAGAATGTACCTTTTCCTCATTTTTGAAAATAGGGATGATATTTGCTCATCTCCGGCCTTTTGATAAGCCTCCCATTCTCCCGATTTTTCAAAGCTCACACTCAGTGGTCTCCCTATTCTAGCTTCAAGTTCTTTCATCTGGGACATGGTTCAGCTGGGCCTAGAGACACACATCTGCAGTAGCTAATGTAACTCTTATTATCACCACTCCTAACACCACCATTAACACCCACAGAGTCTGTCATACAGAGTGAAGTAAGTCAGAAAGAGAAAGACAAATACCGTATGCTAACACATATATATGGAATTTAAGAAAAAAAAATGTCATGAAGAACCTAGGGGTAAGACAGGAATAAAGACACAGACCTACTAGAGAATGGACTTGAGGATATGGGGAGGGGGAAGGGTGAGCTGTGACAAAGTGAGAGAGAGGCATGGACATATATACACTACCAAACGTAAGGTAGATAGCTAGTGGGAAGCAGCCGCATAGCACAGGGAGATCAGCTCAGCGCTTTGTGACCACCTAGAGGGGTGGGATAAGGAGGGTGGGAGGGAGGGAGACGCAAGAGGGAGGAGATATGGGAACATATGTATATGTATAACTGATTCACTTTGTTATAAAGCAGAAACTAACACACCATTGTAAAGCAATTATACTCCAATAAAGATGTTAAAAAAAAGACCTTTTGCTTCATGGGGAAGAATTCAGTTGAATAGTTCAGCTGAGCTGTTAACCTGTTGGCAAAGCAACACTTTCTCTAAGTGATCCCTTCTTCCTGCTTTGCATAATAACACCATATTAACCGAGGGCTAAAGTTCTAGGCACTATGCTGTGTCTTGGTGCTTTTCTTACAGAGAGGGTCCTCCTCTTCCCTTGCTAACCTTCCTTTTAAAATCAGAGGTCATCAAAAAGGTCCCTATGCCATCACACATTTAAAAAAAAAAAAATCATTGATTTTTTTTGGTCCTCTTAAGTTTCCTGCATCTTCTCTTTATTTTTCAGAATTATTTGCTGTCATACAATATGATTTTTAGTTTTTATAACCTTCCCAACATTGCTGAGTCAGATACCCTGTTAGGGACATTCATCACAGAATCATACCTATAATATTACTGAAAACCTATTTTACTGATTCTTGAGCAAGACACACTTAGTAAACTCCAAGATCGCATGGTCACATGCCTTCTATTACTTTTGCATTACTAAAGAGCTCCTGGAAATCAGAACACAATCAAGAATCACAATGCATCTTGAGGCTGACTGAGAAAACTGCCTGAAACTGCTCCGAAGTAATGCCAGGCTGACAGTTTGACCATCTCTGTGTTGGTCCCATGTACGACTGAATTTACAAAGAGTCTTGGGTAAATGAGATAGGATTTCGTTTTCCACCTGTGTCTGAAAGTAAATAATAACGTATTGCTGCCTCTGTTCAGATTAACAAATTTTAGAAGCTGTAACCTGACACTTGTGAGCTCCTGAATCTTTAACCTACTATTCCCCAAACACATCACCTCTTTGGATGGCAAGCTCTCTGTTTATACTTCTAGGTTTGGCTGAGTAGAAAAGTCAGAAGAAAAGATATACCAGGAAAAAGGGCATGTTATTCCACATGAAAATGGAACAGGAAATACATCATGTTAGTTCCATGACCTAAATCTGTGGTCAGATCACATGGCTCATGGGACTTTATGACAAAACTTCTTGCTAGCTATCCATTACAGAGTAAAAGGCAAAAGGAAATGTTAAGGTATATCAAAGCTTCAATACACAAGCCTTCTACTCCCCAGAGAGGAGGAGGGCAAGGTCTTTTAAAAGCTAAAAAGCTAAAATGTACAGTCCATTTAAAATCAGGAACAGCAGTGCTTGGGAACATATATTACCCAGTAATGCTTCTGAACATTAACTTGGTTGCTAGGAACCAAGAATTTATCGAAGTCAAAGAGTGGTCAGGCAAGATACTCTGGGAAGTCTAGAAAGAGATTTTTGTGAAATGGGCTGAAGACATGGAATCTGAGAGGCTTAGAAAGGGGTGAGATGCAATTCCAGGCTAAAAATCTTCTTTAAAGGTAGAAAATGTTTAAAATTATGGTGGCAAGTAGCAAGTCAATAAAAAGATTCACAGTGAACAAAGAACACTGCACACACATAAGGGCCTTCTTCTTAGGCATAAAAAGGGTTTTCAAGTAACTACCTTCTGTCAGTGTTCTGTATCACGGTAACTGTGGTGGGCAGAAAAATGGCCCCCCAAAGATGTCCATGTTCAAATCCTTGGAATCTGTGAATATGCTACATTATGTGACAACGAGGAGTAAGGGTGGAGAAGAAATTAAGGTTGCTAATCAGATGACTTTAAAATAAAGGGATTGGGCTTCCCTGGTGGCACAGTGGTTGAGAGTCCGCCTGCCGATGCAGGGGACATGGGTTCGTGCCCCGGTCCAGGAAGATCCCACATGCCGCGGAGCGGCTGCACCCGTGAGCCATGGCCACTGAGCCTGCGCGTCCGGAGCCTGTGCTCCGCAACGGGAGAGGCCGCAACAGTGAGAGGCCCGCCTACCGCCAAAAAAAAAAAACCCAATAAAAATAAAATAAAATAAAGGGATTATTCTGGATTATCCAGGAGGGCTCAATGTAATCACAAGCATCCTTTAAAGTGTCAGAGTGATAGGGCCCGATAAAGACTCAACTGGCCTTGGCTGGCTTTGAAGTCGGAAAGAAATCATGATATAGACAATGCAGGCAGCCTCAAGAAGCTGGAAAAGACAAGGAAATGAACTCTTCCCTGGAGCCTCCAGAAAAGAATGCAGCCCCGTAGACACCTGGATCTTGACCTAGTGAGACCCATGCCAGACTTGTGACCTACAGAACTGTAAGAAAATACATTTAGGTTGTTTAAGCCACTAACTTTGTGGTAATTTGTTACAGAAATAGGAAACTAAGGCGGTAACTTACATACAAATGCTTTGGAGGAAGAAAAGGCTTATGGCAATATTAGCAATACAAGTGTTCCTCTTTTCGAGCTGAAAAAAGACGATAACACACTCACTCACCTTTTTATAGGTTTTTTCTTCGTTTTGTTTCCCAGGTGCTGCATCTCCGTTCTCAGCAGCAGACGACATCTACAAGAGAAAAATGTACCTATTTGAATTTAGATATTCTACTCTGAAATACCATATGCTAATAATATTGTTACCTGTTTTGCCTAATTACATTTTTGTTGTTATGCTGTTGTCTCCAAGAAAGGAAGAGATTCTCAGAGTACTAAAAAAAAAATTCTGTGTTCCCCAGTCTTTCCAAAATAAAGCTTTACATATAAATCATTTTGGCAGCATATTTTACTCCGTATGCTCTAAGAAAGAGGCCATGCAAGTCCAAGCCCAGATCATATGTGTGTAAGTTTCTTTCTACAAAGCCTTAAAAAATTAATTTCTTTCCCCTATTCTTCTGGTTATATATACTTCCTGTAAAAGTATCTGGAAAGTACCAAAAACATGAATCAGAACAAAAACATTACCCAGTTCTACTGCCCTTGGGCAACTCCACTATTCACATTTTGGTATGTTTGTTTCCACCTTTTGTTCCATGCACTTTCATACTAAAAATATTATGATACTATCTTAACACAGCATTTTTCGCTGAACACTTATGTAATAAGCATTTGCCCATTTGATTATAAAAATCTCAATGTCAGAATAATTTTTTCTAGGTGCAAGAGACACCACTGGGTGAACACAATTGCGCGTTAATACTTTCGTTAACAATGCCATCATTGAAGGACAGTTGAGGTGGATCAGGGGTTTTGTTTCTACAAATAATGCAACAGTAATGATTGTGTGCTTCTACCTTTGTCCACCTTCAATGTTTTCTTGCACTAGTTTCCTAGAATTACTAGGTCAGTAAAAAATTGAAAGCTCTTACCACATATTGCTAAATTTCTTTCCAAGAAGAATACACCCATTCACACTAACAGCAATGAGTGGGAGCTGGTTTCATTACACGCTTAGCAATGACTATTATCATTTTAACTATCTTTGCTAATTTGACAGGTGAAAGGAAGCACCTCCTGATTTTAATTTGCATCCTTGAAAATTATTAGCCGAAGGTTAACATTATTTGTGTATCTTTTTTTGGTTCTTTGTATTTCTTCTTTCAACTTTTCTATTATTTTGCCCACTGATCTACTGGGTTCTTGGGTATTGATTTTTTACCTATTATGGCTAGTAATATTAGTGGTTTCCTTATTGATTTTTATGTATTGAGGTTATTAATCTGTTCACAAGCACATTATTAGTATCTCCCATGCTGCTGTCTTTTAATTTGTTTTATAATTACGACAGGGAGAAGTTTTACATTTTTGATACTTAAAGCTATTGACTATTTTTGTGATTTCTTCCAATGCTTTTAGATAAAATTTTATTTGTCATTGGGAGGTATCAGATGTTTAAACATGTGCTCCTCTCATCTTTTAATAATAAGGTTTTTACATTTTCTAATTCATCTGATTTCTTAAAACCAGTTACCTATGTGGTAAACAAGGATAACTACATAACTCAGGGTGCCATGATGTTTAAGGGTCTTATCTTAAATTGCAATGAAGAGCATTCTATACACCATGGAGGAGAAAACTTCTGACTTTCTCATAAGCCTTTGAAGCACATTTTCAATCTTGGGCTTTCAATAAACATAGTATGCACTAAACCTAAGGATCTGCCAGCCATTTCTCTGTACTGGAACTAAATGACTGCCATGAGCTGGATGTGACTGAAAACCACCCAAGAAAATGAAAGAATGGACCATGGCAAGCCAACCTCACCAGACCTATGACTGCCCACCAATCCAAGCATTCTCTTAGATAAACTTTCAGTTCCATTTGTCTCCATTCAATCTGTCCGTATTTGAACATGAAGTTTTCAAGGACAGATGTTTCATACACTACTGCTTCCCACACTGTATCTGCTTAATTTATTTAAAGAATAGTTGATTTTTCTAGTTACTTCATGAGTTTTGAATAATATATTAGTGGAATTGGAATATTTGAAAGGTTTTACAATATCAGACTCAGGGTAAAAAGCAAACCCAACCCTGTATCATTCCCCTGGAAAGCTCAAATTACATAATCACTATAAGAATATATAAGGAGTTATCTGATATTTGATCCCTGTTTCTGTATTAGAGTATGTCTCTGCAGTTTAGTATGTACTACCACTAATAAGAGTAGGATTTTCCTTAATCTTCAACTGTTTGATAGAGCCCACAGAATGAAGACTTCCCTAAAGAATGCCATTTCAGTAATTTCCCTTTTAAGCCTTTGCAGCCTCTAAAACCGAAAAACTTCAAGAGCAATGCTGAAAGGGCTTGAAAATACAGTCTTAATGAGGGGTTGACAAAGTGGCATGAATGAAGGACGGATGATGAGTCTTTTTTTTATTACTTTGTAAATCATTCCTGACTAGACAGTAGAAAAGAAGAGGGTAAACTTAATATATTTAAAAAAAAAAAATTCCCTTTAAGCAGCACAAGCAGATAATAATGTTAAAAGCAGACCATGAGATATCACCTGGATTCAAAGGTTTTTGTTTGTTTGTCTCTGTTTAACAAAGATCACACGGACTTATTCACCAGGACATCCATGTAGGAGAGGCAAATGAGATGCTTGGGGATGCTCTGGTCAACTGCAAATGGCTATTAAAATGGTCACTGTGACAATTACTGTCTCTTCCTAGACTTGCTATGTTCTGCACTCGTTAAGGTTCATCATTTATAACTATGGAAGCCAAGGTAAGTATGGATTAAAAACATTGCTTTTAAAAACATTATAATCATATATATTTCTACATATGCAAGAAGGAAGGAGCAAAGAAATTATCTACAAATGATGGGATCGTGAATGCTTTGGGTTATCATGTTAATATTTTGCTATATTCTCCAAGTATTCTGCAGTGAGCACTGCTACATTTAGAAATAAGGAAAACACTAATGCTAGTCAAATATTTAACCATACACAGTAATTAATAGCAGAGACCACATCTCCTGGGTTCTGCCCCTTTTGGCATGCCAACATCCACAACATTTCCTGTTTCTATTTGCTTGCTGTTTGTTTTCAATTTGATAATGTCAAAGTTAAAGGCCATGAACTAGATACATGATTTAGAGTATTTGTAAATATAAAACAAAAGAGTAAGGGCTTATAATGAGTCCGTTGGAATTAATTAAAAATATAGACTGTACTGCCTTACCTTTGTCAATGAAATGGCAAGTCATCTGTAATTGGTCGTGATGAGTGGCCTATTCATTGTTGAGACTGTTTTCCTTCCCAGGTTCCTGTTAAAATAGAAATCACTATTCATTATTTATTCATACCTCTACTTCATCTCCCAGAAGAGATCAGAGGTGGCTATAGGGATACACAAAATGCAATCAGTTAAAACTAAAATAAAGAAATGTGTGTATAAATAAAGGGAAGATAAAGGTGAGCAACAAGATGGTGCCAGCAGTATGGGCTGTCTGTCACAGAATGTGAGCCATGTAATCCTGTATAGTTGTTGAATACCCTGGTCAGTCTCCAGTTTGACTCTGAGATTCCTAGTGGTCACAGCAGAAGAAGAAATAATCAGTTACATAAATGCCCAATGTTCGTAAGATAAAAACAAGTCAGTTGCTCAAATGAACCACATTGGGGATTGAGGCTGCAGTGGAAATTTCTCCTGTGGGTCTTCAAAAAAGAGACCCCACGTGATGTGTGGATAATTTTGCAATATTATCCCTGTGATAAATCAACTGTGATTTTCATGAAGGTTGGTTCAATAACACAACTTCAAAGACAGTTCAACAAACCTTTTTGCCCTATAATTATGTTTTTATACAAAAGAGATACTTGCTTATGGTAACCAATTTTAAAAATACAGTTTAAAGTAAAAATGAATAAGGTCCCATCAGTATCTCCCCAATGAGATAACCAATGGTAACAGTTTGTTGACTATACTTCCAAAATCTTCCCTACACTTACACACACACATGCACACACTTATTTCAGCCACTTCTATCAGCATTTTAAAGATATTTTTCAAATCTATATTATATATCTCTCTCACCTAAAGATAACTGTATCAGGACTTCCCTGGTGGCGCAGTGGTTAAGACTCCACGCTCCCAATGCAGAGGGCCTGGGTTCAATCCCTGATCAGGGAACTAGATCCCGCTTGCATCCCGCAGCTAAGAGTTCGCATGCCACAACTAAGGAGTCAGCGAGCTGCAACTAAGAAGCCCACGAGCCACAACTAGGAGGAGCCTGCCTGCCGCAACTAAGACCCGGCATAACCAAAAAAAAAAAAAAAAAAGGTACAAATGGAATCCTATGGTGTAACCTTTAAAAAAAATAATTGTACCATATTCCACAAAATGGATACACCATCATTTAAGCAATCACTCCCTCCTGGACAAACATGCAGACAGTTTCCAGGTTTGGCTACTGTAACCAGAGAAGGAATAAACAGACTTACATAAACATCTCTAATGTTCTAGTACTTTTATTTCTGTGGGAAAGAATCCTGGAAATTGATCCAAAGTTGATAAGTGCATTCAGTATTCGAAGGACCTTTGTTACATTCTTTTCTGTAAAAAGGGTGAAGCAATGAGTCCCACAGTGCATAATGAGTACCTGCTTAATGACATACTAATCAGCACTGGATGTTTGCCATCTTTAAAATGTTTGCCAATCTAATGGGCAGAGAATGACACCTCAGTCATTTTAATTCACGGTCTCTTACCACTAACGGGGCCTATCCTCTTCACAGGTTTACTGGTGATTTACATTTTCAGTTCGTTTCCTTTTGCTTATTTTTATACTGTGCTGTTTATCTTTTTTTCTTTTATAATCAATCTGTAAGATCTCCTGGTATATTAAACATTAACTGTGTCATATGAGCTGCAAGCTGCTGTTCATCTTTTGGCTCTGTTTATGGTGCCTTGTCAGGTAGACATTTAAAATATTTACAGAGTCAAATCTACTAATTTTTCCTAGATGGACTGTGGATTTACTGTCTTACTTGGGAGAGTTCTCCCAAGCCTGATGTTACACTACATGTATTCTCCTGTATTTTCTTCAAATACCTTTATAGCTCATTTTTAACATTAGATCTTTGCTTCAAATGGAATCTAACTAACCTCATCGTCTCCCAGATGGGTAGCTAACTGCCCCAACATCATTTACTTTATAATCTATCTTCTTACTGGAAGGACATGCCTTCATGCTTCCTTTAGCAAATATTAAGTTTTCCTATATACCTCAATATATTTCTAGGCTCTCTGTTCCAAAGACTTACTTGTTGATTTCTAAGCTAATGTTGTCTTAAACGCAGTAACATGCTGCTGCTACAAGTTCCCCACACTATTTTTCTTCCAAGTTTATATTTTTATATGGACTTGAAAAGCACATTGCTTAACCTGAAAACACGCCCACCCCACCAGCCCCCTGCCAAGTTGGAATTCTGACTAGAATTATATTAAAGTTATATACTACTTTGGGAAGCATTAATATCTTTGGAATTTTAAGCTTTCTTATTCAAATCATGGTAGAGTTCTCTATTTCTTCAAATGTTATTTTATATCTTTTACTACAACCGTATCTTTTGTTTTTGTCTTATGTCTTACTAAATTCATTCCCAGATACTTTAGTTTGTCCTGCTTTTAAATAGGGATTTTTCTATTTGCATTTCTAACTGGTTATTAACTCATAGAAAGAAAATGATTGGGTTTCAGCTATTATCTCTCACCCAGTCATTTAATCAAATCCTCTTACAGAATTTTAAAAGATTTTAGGCAGAGTCTCAATCACACTACCTGCAATATTTATACATCGTACTTCTATTTCTTTTCCTCTTACATTCAATGAACTTCCAAATAAATGTTGAATAATAGCAGTTGAGTAACAGTAGTAGTGCTTGATATTTATATTATAATCCTACAGTAGTCACCATCCTCTACAATGGTCTTGTTTGTTTGCTAGCATAGTAGCTTCTTTCTGCTATATTCTACTTTACTCTTTTTATTAGGAATGTCTACTGAATTATATCAAATGCATTTTCAGCATCAGTTGATATAATCATAATTGTTCTTCTTTATTCTACTGTGCCAAATATAACATTGAGAAACTTCACAATGAAAAATTATATATTTCTAGAAAAACCTTAACTTGGATTTGATTTGCTACCATTTTTAAAAGGATATTTTCATGATTGAAATTGAATGATTTTTCTCCCATCTTTATCAGGTTTTGGCATTAAAAAATTAATACTTTTCATAAAATTGGATGGCTCTTTATATGCACTTAGTTTGGGGGGATTATTCATTTCTTGGAATTTATAACCTTTCTTTGAATCAAATTTTCATAATTTAATTGTTAGAAAGCCATCAATTTCCTTTAGACTTTTAAATTTATTGTCATAAAGTTAACACATAATATTTTGTTATTGAATTCTTTCGATTCTTTTGGGATCCAGGTGATGTCTTTTTCCTTATTCCTGATGGGGTGTGTGTGTGTGCATGTATGCATATGTATGTGTGTGTGTGTAGACATAAAATGTATATGTATTATATGTTGCATATATATGTTATAAATAGGTATTTTTGTTAGACTTCCCTTTTCTATTATTTGTTTTTGTGGCCATTTCCATTAATTTTAGCTTTTAATATTTTCTTTCTTTGGGCTTTAAAGAATTTCTTAGATGCACTACTTAGTTTATTTTCACTCTTTTAAAAAGATAGTATTAAAATCACTTAGGCTACAAAGTATTCCTGAAT
This sequence comes from Phocoena phocoena, assembly GCF_963924675.1. Lineage (NCBI taxonomy): Eukaryota > Metazoa > Chordata > Mammalia > Artiodactyla > Phocoenidae > Phocoena > Phocoena phocoena. The sequence continues at coordinate 65,070,975 of NC_089224.1, read as the reverse complement.
ATATTAATGATTTCCTCATAAATTTTGATGTGAAGTATTCTGTTTAATTTCCAAATAATTTGTAATTTTGGACTTGATTTTCAATTTGATCCAGGAATCATCTATAAGAGAGTTTCTTAATGTCAAGTATTTATATTTTAATTATTAATCTTTTCATTCATTGCTATATTCTTGCTTATTGCACTGGGATCAAAATATGGGATAAGTAAAATTTCCCCTCCCACTCAAGTTCAAGTTTTTTCCTATGGCCATAGAAACAATTTTTTGTAAATGTTACGTAGCCACAAGAGAAAAACGTGCCTGTGCCCTGTTTCTAGGGAAGAAAAACACTGTATTATTGCCACCTTATAACACTGTCTACTTTGTCAAATTATGAAAAAATACAGTAAAATTCTCTGATATGGTTATAGGTCAATCATATTCTCCTGTATTTCTACTTTTTATTTTTTGCCTTAAAATTTCCATAACTATGCTGGCCGTGTACAAAGGTTATATGTATAATAGTGTCCTTGTGAATTGTACTCTTTATCTGCAAAAGTATCTTTTTTTCTTATTTAATAATTTTGGTCTTGGATTCCATCTTGATGCTAATATCCTCACTTCCTTCCTTTTATTTGCACATGCTTGGCATCTTCTTGCCCATTTTTTTATCTTCAGCTTTTTTAGTCATTGTCATTTGGTTTCAGCTGTGTTCCTGACAAACAGCTTAAAACTGGATTTTTTTTTTTTAACCGATCTAAGAGTCTTTGTCATTTGAAAGGGGACTTAACAAATTCACATCTATTGTGATTAGATTATATTTGGTTTACTTGCATCATATTTGTTTACTATTAATTACAGTTATGGTTCCTGCATTTATTTTTATCTATTCCTTTCTTGCTGGGTTAATAAAATTTACAATTCTATTTTTTCCCATTAATTGAAATTTTTTATTCCACATATATTTTGCTCATAATTATCTTTCTATTTTTAAACCATTAAGAGTCTATATATTTCTAGTAAAAAATAATAATAATAAAATGACTTTATGCCATCCCACTACCCAGGCATTTTTCCTATGGTCTATTGTGCTAGACGCAGACCTGTGCCACCCAGATCTCCCCTCAAGGAGGGCAGGTTGCTCACCGCTAAGAGTGTGGTCAGCAGACGCCTCCGGCTGCCAGCCCTTTCAGGGTCTGCCTCTGCAGGGAGCCTCCTCTCGCAGGCCCTGGCCTTGCTGGGGCTGCACACAGCCTGTGACTGAATGATAGGGCAGCTCCCCACTGAGTTGGCCCCGGCTTTGTGGGTCCTACATGGAAGTCTGACTTCTTCCTCTGCTTGCCTGACCGTGCTTCCCCCCTCCTCCTTTCACAGGTTGTATCACTCTCCAAACTGTGTGGCTTAAAACGACGGAAATTCATCCTCTCACAGTTACGGAGGCTGAAAGTCCAAAATCAAGGTGTCAGCAGGGCCCTGCTCCACCCAGGCTCTGGACTGCATCCTTCCTTTCCTCCTCCTAGCTGCATGGTGGTGGCTGTTCATCCTGAGCGTTCCTTTGCATGCAGCTGCATCACTCCAGTCTGTGCCTCTGTTGTCTGCCTTCACGTGGCATTTTCCTCTTCTTATGCGGACACCAGTCCTATTGGATTGGGACCCACCCAATGACCTCATCTTAACTTCATTACATCTGCAAAGACTCTATTTCCAAATGAAGTCATGTTTCACAGGTACTGAGGGTTGGGACTTCAATATATGATTTTTTGATCCCTGAAAACATCTTGCACCCAAAACTCTGTCCCAGTGCCTGCTTCTAGAGAGCCCAACCCATGACATCTGTTCTCTTCCTCCCCCGCAAGAGGAGATATATGGAATATTTTTACTCTCTCAATGACTGCTCCATTTTGAACCACTAAATAGCTCCTCGTAGTTGACACAGCTCTTCTTAATGAACAATTTATAGCTCACAGTCATATTATTAACATTTATTTAGACTTGACCACAAGTTTTACAAGGTTCATTGCTCATCATTGTTTCTTTGACTCTTCATCTCCTCCTATCCGAACACCTTTGTTCTGATTCAATTTTCATTCAGTTGGAACAACTTTTCAAGTAGTTCCTAAGAAGTGGCGCATGGATGGTCTGCTCTGTGTCATTCCACGTCCAGAAATGTCTTTCCTTTGTCCCCATGTATAACTAGATCTCTCGGATTCTTGGCTCCCAGACCTTTCTTTCATCTCCCTATTGCCACGTCACTGCTGTCTTCTTGCTTCCTGGCTTACAGGTGAGTCGTTTCACGCTAGTCTGATGCTTCTGTCTTGGTAACGTATTGGTTTTCTCTGTCTAGAAACCTATGAGAGTTTTCCCTTTGAACACAGAATTCAAAAGTTCCACCAGGACAGATGTGTCTTTTTTCATCAATCCTGCCCAGCAAAGGGAAACTGACAAGAAGCTGTTACACGGAGATCTGATGACTTAAACCATGAATAATATGTAGGCTCTCTAGCTGAGGAACGAACAGACTTCATATCCTTCAGGCAGTGCTCTCTGAAAATTATTTCTCGTGACCAACCTTTTGATAAGAACTGGACAGGGGACCACTCAAAATTATAGTCTCTGGCAAGAGCCTGGAATGCAGGAATTCTAATGGCCAAGTAAGGGCATAATCATGACTCAGGTCTCCTTAGGAGATGTGTTAATATGTAATCTGACACGAGACTCCCTGTTAGAACTTATTTCCTTAAATTATTTCTGACATTAAACAGAGCCAATTAATAGTGTCATATGATTAGATTGTTGAAACACCAGCTCAGCTAACAATAATACATACCAAGCAATGAAATTTTTTTGACTTGATGATGGCTTATCTATCCTTTCTGGTATTTGGTATCTGGATTTTGTTAGCATAAGGAATAAATAATGTATACTATTTCAGGGCCTGCTATCTTTCTATGCTTTCATTCAATTGGAGGGAAGGAAAGACTTATTGAGCAACAACTATGTGTGAGATGCTGTCACAAAGAAGATTTCATTTAATCCTGCAACGAATCCTTTGGCATTCTTCAATTTAGCTTGTGTGATTCTGACGCTTGTGATTGACTTTTCTATAACATCCATGGGATGCAGTCATTTTTAATTTCGCTGAGGCTCTCGCTGTGAGGCTGGTTTGTAGAAGTGAAGCCCTTAGTGGTGAAGAAATATAGCAACTCCCAAACCCCTCCATCTCAGCCTGGTTTGCTGTTCTCTTTACCAATGCTGAGCATCAGAACCCCTGGGGAGCTTTCTGAAAATTCAGGTTCTCAGGCCATGCACCAAAACAACTAAATCACTGCCTCTGCATGGTGGGTCTGGGGAACCAGTTTTTTCAGTATGCTTCAAGGCCTTGGGTTCATCTAAGCTACTCTAAGCAGTAGAGGCAATAAATACGTTTTATCACTTCAAGAGAGATGTTAGGGTCCAGGAGGGAACACAGAACCTATTCTGGGCATGTTAAAGAAAGAGAATTTAAGACATGGAATTAGTTATAAAAGTGACGGGTGAGTTAAAAAGCTAAGCAAAAGATGGTGATGAAATGCAGAGACTAACATCGGCACCCCAAGGGCTAGAGGCGCACCAAGTGCAGGGGTGTTACCAGACCTCAAAAGTCGGAGGGATCTGCGGAACATCATGGCGAGGGTGAACTGGAAGAGGTTGGAACTACAGAAGGAGGGGGTATATTTGGAGGCATGGTGAAGACAGTCACTGTTGCGGATACTACCCAGGGCACAGAGGGGGGATACACTCTAGATTCTCCCTCAGCCCCTCTACCCAGCAATCCCTGTCTATGGCTCCCATGGGCCAGCCTACTGAAAACCATGTGACACAGGGAGCCCGAGAAATGTATCCTTTAGGAATGCCTGCCCTGTGACGCAGAACAGGAGAAGAGTGAGGAATGGCTTTGAGACAAACAGGCCAGTGATGGGCTACAGAATGAGATACAAAAATGAGATAAAAATATGAATGTGGGAAAGCAGATATGAGCTAATGATATGCACAAGATACATGGTTCCCAAAGAAAATGTGGATTGGGAGGCAGGCTAGGAGCTGGTACAAACATTTCTATTTTTTTGACTCTGGGGATTTCCAAAGAGCTTAAATAGATCACTACAAAGCAGCCAGGGTCTACTGCAGCCTCTTCATTAAGCGTAGGAGTGAGACTGTGACTTGGGACAATTTGCCTGGGGTCAAGTCAAGAGGTGGTGGGGTTGAGACTTGATCCAGAGCTGTCTGACTTCAAATCTACTGCTCATTCTACCATAGCACACTCTCCCTCCTAGTTATTTGACAATATGTTGGAAGACTGTCTACTAAATATTGCATTGTATTTTTCAATTTGTAAATGCAATCAGGAGGTTAGCTGACAACATTAATTTACATAATTATTTCCTGTAAAACTTGTTCGACATCAGTGAGTCTCAACCTGGAGGGCATTCCTGAGTTTACAAGGTGGTAGGGGAGCTTTTTAAAACTCTACAGTTAAAGAATGGACTTGAGGACATGGGGAGGGGGAAGGGTAAGCTGGGATGAAGTGAGAGAGTGGCATGGACATATATACACTACCAAACGTAAAATAGATAGCTAGTGGGAAGCAGCCGCATAGCACAGGGAGATCAGCTCGGTGCTTTGTGACCACCTAGAGGGTGGGATAGGGAGGGTGGGAGGGAGACGCAAGAGGGAGGAGATATGGGGATGTATGTAAATGTATAGCTGATTCACCTTGTTATAAAGCAGAAACTAACACACCATTGTAAAGCAATTATACTCCAATAAAGGTGTTAAAAACAAAAACAAAAGCTCTACAGTTACCGAAGGTTTTAGATATATTATACTTGGGGGCCATATTCGAGTTAGTCAGATGTAACCCTTTCAACCTCTAATTTCCCAGCTAAGGCCATCGAAGTCAGTATTTTAATTTGCCACAGATGAGTTTGCTCCTCATGCAAGGCCAAATGAGGGGGGAAATGACTAATTACCAAATTACCCAACTAAGCAAGCCAACCTATAGATACAAGAGGCGAGGGGCACTAGCCATGAGTCCTTACTGATGTTCCCATAAAAACAACCTCTTCATTAAACACCAATAAAACAACGCAACAAGGACTAATGGGAAGAACAGTGCAAGAGTCCTCTGAAGGCTTTGGTTTTCAGTCCATCTCTTCTACTGATTCTCTATGACCTTGGGTCCTATCCACTTCTTTTCTATCACGAATCCTGCTGACTCTGTTACATGGCGATTCTGGTTTGGTGCCATCGCCAGCTTTCTTGGGTAGAGCCTCCCGTCAGATCCTCTTTGGAATGAGGAGACTCACTAATCATTTCATCATCACGAGTACAACCTGCCCTATGGGAATTGATCTTCCACAAGTTAGCCATATTCAAGTGTTCTCACGCCATTCAGGCTATCTATGGTAACATTTCCTAGATCATTTCCCAATAGAGAAAGCAATTAAAACACAATTGGGCCTTGCTCATGTCTGCCTGTTAATGTTAATCATTTCTGTTTAAATTATGCTCTTCTGAGTTCATTTTATCTGCCAGCAAATTAATTCACTTTTTCATGCATTCATCAACATCATTGAAGAGTACATGTCAGTCTATGAGCTTGGCCCTGGAGCCATAAAGACAGAAACAGATTCTCGTCCTCAAAGAAGTCACATCAGCAGAAGAGACAGACATGGGGACAGGTACAATACAACATGCCACGTGCTTTACTAGGGTTCTTGGAGAAAGAGCTGCCCAAAGTCAGCCTGTAGGGACCATGGAAAGCTTCATTTATGAGGAACACTGAAACTGAGCAGTTTCTGGGGGGACACAAGGTTGAGACGTAGAGGGTGAGGAAGATGCCAGGTGCCATGGCAGCTTAAAGAAAGCCCCAGCAGGATGAAGCATATTTAACACATTTTCCGGCCATGTTCTCTGAGATCTTGAATCTGGCATTTTAAGAATATACCCAGAAGCAGGCTTAGGATGTTACTTATAGGGTTACAGACAGACATCCAGATTGGTCATTCCACCTATGATCACAAATCCCTGTTCAGTCCCTTGCCTAAATAAAAATAAATTTGTAAAAAATGTATATGGTTTTCATGAAAACCAAGAAAGTCATTCTTAGGAAAATGTCAGCCTTGTAAGTAGTTTTGCTGGGGAGGTAAGAAGTATTGTAGTCCTTCCCGTGCACTTGGAAGGGGTTTGATACTCTTCTAATGTGGCTTTGGCAACAAACAACAACAATAAGAGAACAGACAGGAAAAACCAAAGGCTTAAAAATGTGATAGGTTATTTTCCAAGGCTTAAATATAAGCAACAAGAATACACCAAACTGAAAACAATCCTTGACAGATTTTCCAAAGTAGAAATACCTATATTTTTCAAATGGGAAAACTTTTCTGTTTTATTAAGAAATCATAGGCTCACATTTCTTTCTTTAGAATATTTGCATAAACTCTCAAAGAAATGCAAAAGATCTGCATGTTGAGTATCTGCACAAAGGAGGCCACCTATACACACATATGTTCAGACATATGGTATGTTACACATTTGTAAGCTCAGAAGCTGTAAAAATAAAACCGTGGTGCTTATATTCAGTGTAATGCTCCCCTATTCCTACTGATGAAAATAATTTAAATGAGGTTTCGTTTCATGTATCTAATATTTCTATAACCAAGCTGCTGCCAAAACCAATTCCAAACGGTGGCACCTGCTTGCTATGAATCCAAATGGAGACCAATCAAAACAAATTGCAGGGCTCTTATAGTCTCTCACGAAACACACTCATCAACTCTCAGAATGGCTCTCACCAAGTGAATAAACAGAATAGCTATAAATGGCGATGACAAAAGGCTCAGCATAAAATGAACCACTCGTAATTCATTTTCCCAACAAAGGTTGTGCTAAAAGAATTCATACGTCTTTTCAAACCAAGCCTTCACTGCAAACATTAGACAGAAGAAAGTAGCCCATGGAAACAACTGTGACGGGTGTGTTGGTTCCAGACCAGTGCAACTCACAGCCTTTCAGGAAAACACCATTATTGTACAATCTTCTCCTGCCCTGGTTTTCATGTTAAATACACAAAGACCTACTGTGTGTTTGGGGGTAGGGTAAGAGGGTTGGGGAAAGAGCTGAAAAGTCAGGAGAGTAAATTCATACATGGTCATGACACCTGGGCTTCCATTTGGCACAAGGAAAAGCCTCTATGAAGACTTCACAAACATCGTCACTTCTTTGTCTCTTCCCAGAGACATCTGGGACCGTCACTAAGAATTGCACAGAGTTGGGCTTTCTACCTCTATATAATGCTTACATTTTTTCTTTCCCCGGTTTTACTAGACATTTGATATTGGGTAGACTTCACAACATTATATTCTTACTACACTGTAAACTTTCTCATTTTTTTTTTTTTTTTTTTTTTTTTTTTTGCTGTACGCGGGCCTCTCACTGCTGTGGCCTCTCCCGTTGCGGACGCGCAGGCCCAGCAGCCGTGGCTCACGGGCCCAGCCGCTCCGCAGCATGTGGGATCTTCCCGGACCGGGGCACGAACCCATGTCCCCTGCATCAGCAGGCGGACTCACAACCACTGCGCCACCAGGGAAGCCCCTCATTTTTTATTTACCAGATGATGTTTCCTTTCCACATTTTATTTCTAACCTATTTTCCTCTTTTTCTCCCCCCAAGAGTATATGCCTCAGAAATTATTCAGTTACTCCAATAATAATAATTGTGTAAACCATATGCGAATGAATGCAGTCATGACTGGTAAAAAGAAGTAGTCCAAACAAAATAACCAAAATCGATTTGGTTTTGCTCCTGCAGCAGTGTTCAGGGTATTTCTGGGCCTATTTCATCTTCTTTAAAGAAAGCCAGAGCAACACAGATCTCCTACATGCCCCCCAAACAAGGGACAGATAGTAGTTTACCCCAAAGCACTTTCTTTTGGCCAGTGTTTGTGGGCTGTGTGTCTGAGGGGAAATCTCAAAGGACAGAGATGGGGGTACATAGGACCCTAAAAGAAACGCACTGCTCAGGGGAATGGCAAACGCTCCGAAGAGTAGAAGAGACTCTGAGCAGGAGAAAAATTTTCTAGAGTTCTAGGCTAATAACCTTAATAGTCAACAAGTAATAAGAGAAGTTTCAAACGAGGCACAAATATAAAAGTCTAGATAGAGGGAAAACAGCGGTGAGATGACCACTTATGACACACTTTCACCCGGAAGAGTATTCATTTACCCAAACATTGATTCCAGCACTTCTATGGTAGGTACTTTGGGGGGAAATGACAATGAGTAAGATGGTCCCTGTTGTCAAGGTGCTTAAAAGAGAAGCCAAAACAAAAGCACAGAAATAATGGGCAAGTCTTTAACAGGATTAGGAGCTAATACCTTTTACTTGGCTTTGCTTCTAACAGGTATTCAATTATCACAGTCAGAGGGCTTACATGGAATGTTCTAAAAAATGCAATTAAAAATTAAAAAAAACAAAAACAAAAAAAACTTGACCCCAAAAACCCAAGGCCATGAGATCATAAATCAGTTATTAGTCCCTGAATATTAAATTTCCCAAGTTCTGTGTTCAGGTTTGAGACATCCTGACAGAGAGTTGTTTTCAACAAACCAACAGTTTAACTGGAGAATCAAGACTAAAGGAGTTGTTCAGAGAAGAGGAGGTGACAGGGTCTGGAGTAGGCAGCCCTAATGGATGGAGCAGCTGTCGGGTGACAGCGGTGGGTGCATCTGGGAAAACTACTCCTGGTGAGAGAGGAAGATCGTCCTGACCTAATAGTGGGGGATGAAGTTGGAGACAGTGATTAGTCCCGGGCTAGATGGCCTTGGGAGCCAACCACAGATACGAAAAACTAGAGAACACCTGCTGAAGGCTTTTGAGTAGGGGGCCAATAATATTAAAAATAATAATATTGCTTAAAAGGAGACAGGATGAAATGGGAACGGAAGACTGGATTGAAAGAGTGAACGCAGCAGTTGCTGCAGTGGTCACGGTGGTGAGAACCTAGGCCAGGTTGAGCTCGACACTGAAAGGACAGAGCCCTGAGTGGTGCTGACAATGCAAACACGGTCAGAACCCAGGCACTGCCAGGGCCTGTGGGAATTTGGGGGCCAGTCGGGGTGACTAATATTTCAAGGCTTGCTAATTGTGGACCATCATGGGAGCTCTAAGAGCAGCTGTCTCCCCACGTGTGGTACCCTCCCCACCTCCATCCCAGCCTCAGGATGAACCGAGGGGCCACACTAGGCCCAGGCTGATCCACTGGGTTATATCCATATCGAGAACTTTCCCACAACGCAGGGACTAAGTGGTCAAGTGGGGTTGGTCTTGGACTTCTCAGGTCAGGGAGAGCCAGAAGCCAGCCAGAGTCACTGAAACTGAGAACCTCGCCATTTAATCAGACTATAGAATGATGCACAGACAAGGCTCTGTGTTTCCAGACAGACAGAGATACTACTACTGCCTGCCGACACCCAGCCCTGGAATCTAGTCACACTCCCTAGCTAGCAGCTGGCTTCTGGGGGAGTCCTGTATCTTCATAACACATCCACCATTCCCCTGAGCTCTCTGCAGGAGGTTCTAATCTTTATGGCCAAACTCTCCTTGACTAGGACAGAAAATCCACTATCAACAAGCTACCACGGGCTTAACTGAGGTCTTCACCCCATCCTCCGCCTGCCACCCTTTCCTCCAAGTCACGCCCTAATGGGCAAGGTGGTGACAACCAAGTGGTCACAGAAACAGGATGGAGTCAGACTGCCCGGCTTCACCAGCTGTACAGCCTCTGCATCTGAGAAATGGGGGAAATGACAGTATCTCTCTCACAGGGCATCTGCGAGGAGTGACCAACACGTAAAGCATTCATGGTGTCCCGGCATAGAGCACACACTCCATAAATTTAGCGTTATTATTATCATCAGTCTCCTCAGCTACTCGCACCAGCAGGGGCGCCATGAGCCACAGCGGATCCTGTCACTGCTGTGCTTCCAAACTTCACGTGGCTACGGGGCAGACTCCCAGCACTCAAGGCCCTGCAGAGTCTCGGGCTCACGGCTCTGCTCTGCCGGCGCATTTCTGCCTCCCTGGAGGTGGGAGGAGCCTTTACACATACACACCGCGCCTCCCCTGCCCCCTCTCAAGTCTCAGGAGAGCATATGCTCTTCCACAGCCTCTTGCCTAAGCCCAGTATTTGTTCTCCGTGACCTGCGCATCAGTCCAGTGTCTTTCGTCCCTGAGGACTTCTTGATTCCTTCCATCCCTCTATCCTAGAAGAACACAGTGCTTCCTTGGCTGTGCTCGCAGAATCTCCATCGACCGCTTACATTTTGGTGTTTGTGTGACCCCAGACTGCATTTGCTCTCAGTCCTAAGAGTAATTAGTACAGATAATACATATGGAGCACTTTTTCTGTGCCAGGCACAGTTAAAAGTACATTAATCAAGGGCTTCCCTGGTGGCGCAGTGGTTGAGAGTCCGCCTGCCGATGCAGGGGACACGGGTTCGTGCCCTGGTCTGGGAAGATCCCACATGCCGCGGAGCGGCTGGGCCCGTGAGCCATGGCCGCTGAGCCTGCGCATCCGGAGCCTGTGCTCCGCTACGGGAGAGGCCACGACAGTGAGAGGCCCGCGTACCGCAAAAAAAAAAAAAAAAAAGTACATTAATCAAGCCATTTAATTCTCTCAACGACTCCAAGTAACAGGCTTCTGTTATTACCCTCATTTTACAGATGAGAAAACTAAGGCGCAGAGAGATTAAATAGCTTATCCAAATTCACACAGTCAAGTGGCAGAACCAGGCTGTGAGCATACAGACTGTCCAGTTCCAAAGAAGGGCCCCGACCCCTCTACGAATACTGCCTATTTTAAGACTTCGCTTATTTCCTTAGGTGCCCTGCCTCACAATCTCTGCACCTTGCCTCCTGCTTCACAGAGGGATGAACGGTCCCTTCATTTGCTGCCTTTCCCACCTGTGAACTCTCACACGCTGGTCCCCAACCTTCTCTCTAGTCTGGGGCTCTCTCCTCCTCTCTAATGCACAGCTAAGGAACGTTCTGTGTTCCCTCCCGCATACACCAGTCTGGAGCCCTCTCTCCATCAGTTATCCTTTGACCTGGACCTTCAACCGCTTTCTCTCATCTGCCCCTTTACCTTGGGAATATGAGCATGTTGATACCTTTCCTGAGACCCTTCCTCCCGCACACGTCTTCTTCACCCTGACGCCCTCTTCTGGTTGCAACCTTCTCACTCCCCTTACGCTCAAGATCAAATCCTCCGAAGACTAGTGTTCGCTCCCTGCCTTGACTTCCTCCCCTTCCCCTTCACTTCCACATGCAGCAGCAATCCATAACCACCCCAACTTCACAAGTGGGCTACTGGTTACCTCACCCATGAAGTTTCATTCCTCACCTTTCTGGACTTCTTCACGGCATTGACCATGGAGTAGCCTGCACACGCTGGGCTCTGAGATCTGTGTTGAACTGATGGATGACCAGTCTTCCTCCATCGACAGTGCCTCCGCCCTTGGCTACCCCACATGGCCAACACTGTCGTTTGCCTACCCCAAATCCCTTTCTTTACGGTCTTTACTAACAGAAGCCTGATTTTGCTTGGGGGAGGCAATACGCCCAGTTAAACAAACAGAAAACTTATATTGCCAGACGTTTTACAAATGAAATGTTGGCAGACGTTCATGTCCAGGGAGACTTGTTAGAGGCAAACTCAGTTGGTGTGGGCATGTCTGCCACTTGTCACTGGCTCTTTGCCCTTTCTTCCATGGATGGCAGGCTTGAGAGTGAGCCTGAACCAGGATTCCACATATACCTGGTTTCCCCTTCCTGATATAGCCGGCTTTCCCCCTACGTCTCGGAACACACCTTGGTCTCTTTGGCAGGCTCCATCTTCTTGGGCTGCGTCGTGAACTTCCTGTTCCTCGTGGTCTTCTGTATTCTCTTCTCCTCACTCCCTCTGCATAATCTCTTCCATTACCCAGGGGTTCAACTGCCACCTACTTGGAATAGTCCCCAATAACTCTTGAGCCTACATCTCTTTCTTGAGCTCCAGATCTATATCTTCAGTTGCTTTCAGGGTTCTTATATAGCACCTTAGGGGCACTATAAATTCTAGTTTATCACACTCGTCCCTGCTCAGAGAATGCTGCCATCATCCATCTAGTTGTCCAAGCCAGAAACCAAGGGATCATCCCGACTCCTCTTTTAACCTCACCCCACAGCGCATCAATCAAATTCTTTTAAATCAATCTCCCTGACGTTCTTTGATTCTTTCTCCGCATTTCCCCGTTACTATCTTAATAGAGACTTCTTTATTTCTTGCACAGATTGCTGCCTCAGCCTCCTAATTAGTCTGCCTTGCTGGGGCACACTATTGCTAGAAGAATCTTTCTATAATGCAAATCGATGTCACTCTCCTTCTTCAAAATCCTGTGGTAGCTTCCCACTGCTTCAGGGGGGAACTCAAAAGTCTTTAGCACAGCACATGACCTCTCATGACCTGGCCTCTTCAATTCATCTCTCCTCGCTGCCCACCCCAGCATGGTTGCTGCCATATGGGATGACTTGCAGTTCTCAGAAGCCATAGTGCTCTCTTGCCTCCTTCCATTGCATGCACTCTCTCCAGAGCCTGACATGCCACTGTTCCTCCACCCCTTCCCCGGCTGGGTGTTTCTTATTCTTCAAGATGCACCGAAGGCAATCGTTTCCTTCTATGAATTCACCCTTCCTCCTCCCAAGTCAGGGCTCAGTGCCTCTCTGTGCTCCCATGGTGCCCTGGTCCTGCCCCTACTGTGACACTTACTGATTATACTGTAATTATCAGTTTCAATTTCTTTTCTTTCCACTGCACTATCAGCCCTTTCAGGGCAATAACCCCTGTGTATTTCTCTGTAAATCACAGAGCCTAGCACAGTGCTTGGCACACGGACTTAAAAGTTGAAAGTCTAATGAATGTACATATAAGAATGCCTGCCACACTTCTTAGATAAGCTATCTTGAGTACAGAAAGGAAGTCTTATTTTCAGTCCTTACTTATTTTCAGTTAAGTCAATGCTTCATAAATGTTTTCTTCTTCCTTCTTTTTAGCATTGGATAATAAATGAATGTTTAGTTTTCAGAGTGAGAAACAAGATGAGAAACTAGGACGGTGATTTTGCATCCCAAATACTTCTACAAGAGTTCTCTTTCTCCCTCCTTCCCTCCCTCCCTCCCTTCCTTCCTTCCTTCCTTCTTTCCTTCCTTCCATCCCTGTTTTATATTTCACACAACTGAAGTATAGTTGATTTACAATGCTGTGTTAGTTTTGGGTGTACATGAATTACTTTTCAGATTCTTTTCCATTATAGGTTATTACAATAAGTTGAATATAGTTCCCTGTGTTATACAGTAGGTCCTTGTTGTTTATCTATTTTATATATAGTAGTGTGTATCTGTTAATCCTTAACTCCTAATTTATCCCTCCCCCCATCTCATTTTCTTCAAATGGATCTCTTTTTGAACATTTAAAAAAATATGGCTATATGGGCTTCCCTGGTGGTGCAGTGGTTGAGAGTCCACCTGCTGATGCGGGGGACACGGGTTTATGCCCCGGTCTGGGAGGATCCCACATGCCGCGGAGCGGCTGGGCCTATGAGCCATGGCCCCTGAGCCTGCGCGTCCGGAGACTGTGCTCCGTGGCAGGAGGGGCCAGAGCAGTGAGAGGCCCGCCTAACGCAAAAAAAAAAAAAAAAAAAAAAAAAAAAAAAAAATATATATATATATATATATATATATGGCTATAAATGCAACTCGTATCTATTATAGAAATATTGGGCAAATATAGAGAATCACAAAGAAAATAAAACTGGCCAGCAATCTTACCGCCTGGAGATGCCCACCATGCTCCTTTGGCGTCTCTTCTAATCTGCTTTCTGGTACGCTCACACACTGCCTTGCTCTCCATCCCCTCACTGCTTCTATGGCACAGGGGCTGAACTGGGCTGTGATACCCTGCGGCAAGCCTACGTCATTCATTCCAGCAGAATTCAACACAGCATGAGTCACAGAACAAAAGAAGAAGACCCTGTGGAGCGGCCGTTCTAAGGAGTGAACTTCAGTCTGAGATTGGACTTCTCTTGGAGTGAGCTGTTCATCTTCAAACCCTACTGGGGTATATCTATGCTGCAAAGTAACCTTACCTTTAAGTGAAAACTGTCTAGACTTTCACTTATCCGTTGGATGAGACTCAGTCCACTCTGGCAAAGATTTCTTTTCAAGTGGTGTATTAAGTTCACAGGAGTAACTTTCCATCTTATTATTAAACTATTTCAATTCCTATGGCTTTGAAAACAGGGGGGGAAATCCCCAATCTTCAGCTTTAGGATTTATTTCAAATCCCACACACCTGGCAGGTTGCCTCAAAGCTCACCACCATGCTGGTATCTCAGTACTAAACATACCCTCTTAACATCAAGGAAAAGGATAAATCTCTGATGTTTAAATTCAGGAATGCAACCCAGGAAGGATCGAGCATTGTTTTGATTATTAGCAATCCATGGAAAAATATGTGCCCTTTTCCTAGTGTTAATACCACTAAGTCTCCCTGGAATTCCAAGTTCTCTGCTGCCCAGGCTTGTCATTTCCCCTTGAATAGCCCTACATGGGGAGTTTCCATCAGAAGCTCAGGACGACTGAGTCTTGGTTCAAGGAAGGCAGCAAGCCCTCCTCCCCCATACACACGATTTCAATTCACTTTATCAGCAGGCAGGCAGAGGAACAGTGACAGCCTAAAATACCTCTGGACCACCTACCTGCGCGGCAGCAGCAAGTGCTAACTGAGAGAGCCTCGGGAGCACTGGGAATGGGCACGGACACCAGTGACTCGGGTCAAGTTTCCTGTCTGGGAATCGAGGGGAGGTTGAAGAAGGAGATATAGGTATGGAGACAACAGCTCAAAATATTCTGACGGGCTTCCCTGGTGGCGCAGTGGTTGAGAGTCCGCCTGCTGATGCAGGGGACGAGGGTTCGTGCCCCGGTCCGGGAGGATCCCACATGCCGCGGAGCGGCTGGGCCCGTGAGCCATGGCCGCTGAGCCTGCGCGTCCGGAGCATGTGCTCTGCAACGGGAGAGGCCACAGCAGTGAGAGGCCCGCGTACCGCAAAAAAAAAAAAAAAAAATTCTGACACTTGGAATGCTTACACCTAAACACCTCAAGAACAGGGCCCCTCTTGCCTGGGTTTAAGAGATTTTGCCTAAGAAACAGGAGGACCAGCTGGCAGTCAGAAAACAGTGTAATCAGCACCGAGATGGGGCGGATACAGGTTGCCCAGGGGAGCACATGGAAGGGGCACATTACCTGGATTCCAGGAAGGCTCCTCTGAGGAAGTGATTCCTACCTGAGTTGTATCTTTTTTTGTTTTTTTTGCGGTACGCGGGCCTCTCACTGCTGTGGCCTCTCCCGTTGCGGAGCACAGGCTCCGGACGCGCAGGCTCAGCGGCCATGGCTCACGGGCCCAGCCGCTCCGCGGCATGCGGGATCTTCCCGGACCGGGGCACGAACCCGTGTCCCCTGCATCGGCAGGCAGACTCTCAACCACTGTGCCAACCAGGAAAGCCCCCTGAGTTGTATCTTAAATGACTCGTGGAGAGCAAGGTAGAAAAAGCTGGAATGGGTATTTCCAGGACACAGGGGCAGCATTTGCAAAGCCACAGAGGTGAGACAACATGGTGCCTTCTGGAAATTACCAGTTATTTGTCACGGTGGAAATACAGAGGTACATGTTGGGGAGGGGTCTGGCATGAATCTGGAAGGTTCTGCAGGGAAGGTCTTGTGTGCCATGTGTTTGGAATAAGAGAAGAGTCACCACTTCGTTCATTTTCACAACTGGCGTGTGCCCTAAACGGAGTCACTGATGAACAAAGGATATGCACTACAGAGAGAGGGTTTCAGTATTATCAATCACACTCCCAGCACTTTTAAAAAATCGATTCAAGCTAACATTCTAATGGGTAGTGTGGTCATCTCAAATATAATTTTAGCTAGAGTGTCACTTTCCTTAGCTTTGGGCTTACATGTCCAAGTGACATCTCCCTTGGTGCTTCTCACAAGTATATTAGACGTAATACATCCTAAACAGAACTCAAACACCTCTACTCCTGCCTCTTCCAATCTCCCATCTTGTTCAATGTCACTCCATCCCCCTTTTTTACTCCAGTCAGTAACCTAGGAATCATGCCTGCTGTCCCCCCTCCCCGCTCACCACGCCCTCCCCCCAAGTCCTGCTGATGTCTCACAACCACCGTCCCCTCTTCATCCTCCCCTCTCCATCCTACTGCTACCCCTTGGGGTCCCTGTTAACCGGCATCTCTTGCCTAGATGAATACAACAGCTTCCCCATGGGTTTCCCCGCTTCCATTCTCCACAAGCAAGAACGATCATGAAGAGGAAATCTGTTCAGGTGAGTCCCTTGTGTAAAACCCTTTAATGCTTTCCCATTGCATTTAGAATAAAATCCAGACTCCTGGCCTTGGCCTGTAAGACCCTGTAGAATCTGCTGATTACCCTGCTCTTCAACCTCATCTCATGCTGTTTTTCCCCTTACTCACTAGGCTCCGGCCCCACTAGGCTTACTGCAATTCCTCAAACACACCAAGCTCTTTCTAGCTCAAGGGCTCTGCACACACTACTCCAGGTCTGTAACGCTTCTCCCTGACCAGCCTGTACAGAACAGGAGCTTCTCTATCATTCAAGTTCTCAGTCCCTCATTTACTTCCTTCCTAACCTTTATTATAATTGGCAAGGATTCCATTGTTTGTCTCTCACTTTCCCTCCCTCCCTCTCCTCTTTTTTTTTTTTTGGTGTGTTACCTCTCACTATAATATAAACTCCATGAAGCAAGGGAATTCATGTGTCTTTTAGAAAACTGAGATAAAATTGTCAATGAAAGGTCGGTGTCTGGCCTAGAGTAGGTGCTTAAGAAATATTTACCAAGTGAACAATGTTACAACCATATTAGAAATTCACCCCAATTATCACTCTCCAAAATGTTGTTAATTAGGCTTCCTAAACTTAAAAAAATTCTTGCTTATAAAACAAGATTAAAATTAATGAAGGAATCATTATACTTTGAGGAAGCTTAATTCAAATCTGGGCTCCAACAGATTATTTTATTCACGTGTGGTACTCCATGGAGAATTAAAAAAAAAAAAAAAAACTACCATGGATGCAAATTCATTTATTTTAAAAAATCGTGACAATAACAGAGCAGTACTACATGCCTTATTTAATGTGGAAAATATCTAAATAAGGTCATTATGGCTCTGTTACAATGTATCTATTTAGTCTAACACTCTGGTTCCTTTCCACTATAAATCCACTTTATTTGAAATCTCAGAATGTATAGCCCAGGGCTTTTCCAATGCTAAGACCGTGCACAGTGACCTTGATCGTACTTTGGAATATTACTAAAAGCATGAAAAAATTCTCAGATAATTTGATCTACATAGTCTTTGTCTATTCTATCTTTCGATCTCCTTACGAATCTACAGCCATAATTTCTAAGCTATTAAATCCAAGGCAGGAGAAAAAGAATGTGATTGAGATGGAGGCAGTTACAAGAACACCTTATTAAGCCAAGTTCATTTCATTTACTCTTTTAGGATCAAATGATTTCATAACTTCCTAAAAAGGAATAAACAAATAAATAATTCGGTTTTTTAAAAATCAGAAATATAGAGAAATAAGAAAACATTAAATTAGTAAAAAAAATTTTTTTAACTTAAGAATTAATTATTTGTTTTAAATGAACACTGCAATTCTTGTTGGCTGGAAATGGCTGGAATACACTCTGTTCTTTGCACATGTTACATGACCCTCTTCATGTTCCCCTTGGAGGATATCAACTTGCTAAAGACCTGCATCTTTTGTAAACACCTTTGTATTTCCTTCCTCTGTATTCTTATAGAATCTTGGAAATATGTCTATATTGCAGCAAAGCACTGTCCATTTTTAATTTCTATGTGTGTACTCCACCAAGAGCAGCTTAAAGACTTGCCCACCCCTCTTTGCATCCCCGGCCCCTAGCACAGTGCCTGGTGCATACTAGGTATTCACTGGACATTTACTGCAAAAATGAGTAAGTCATCTCTATTATTCCTTCTCCTAAGACCTACACCTTTGGTGACCATATTTTATAACTCTAATACTGACAAACATGATATCATGAAGGATTTTCATATCATTTCTAGATGGATGAAACAGAAGTATGCCAATTTTAATGTCAAGATTTCTGAGACATTTCAATGGGCAGCTGGAGGCAATATTTGTTATCTTGACTACCCTAGAAAATGTGAGATCTCACGTTGCCATAGCTGTGAAAGATGAAAATGGGTGGGAACCTTAAGTCTATTGAGGGCAGGTATCTGTCTAATCCTGGCCTCCTTCTCCATCACCACCCACCCACCCATGCAATCTCCGCACCCCTTCTCACCTCCAAATGCTCCAGCCTTTTTTCCACTGAAATGACAAAACAGTAGTAACTGACCTCCTGGAGACCTCACTAATCCTGAATTGCAGATAGGTCTAGTAGAGGAGATAAAGACCTCAGAGCAACATGTTCCTAGCGACATTATCAAAACTCTCTAGTTTGGATTAAATGAAGAAAAGCCTGTCCTAGATTCATAAAAAAAATTGAAATACAGATTATTTTCAGAGAACTATGCTCTTTTTTTTTTTTTTTTATTTTTCAGTCACACACGGGAGATCCAAACATGACCATCAAATAAATCACTCAAAACTGACTTCGAAAAGAATGCTTTAGAAATGGACAAAATGGAATTGAAATTAACATGCCAGCTATTTGACGTTGGCAAGTCCAAGAAAGTTCTGTGGTCTTTACATTTTAAAAGTTGTTCAGATGTACATCAGAACGCTGTAACTGAGAAGAAATTAGAAACATGCTAGAGAACCAAAAGCAGCTGGTTACCTATAACATGGTACAGCCACAGAAGGCAAAATGATGCAAAAGTATATTTAAAACATTCACTGTATATTATATGGAAAAAAGTAGTTTGTGGAGCTGACTATAGATGCCATTTTTGTGTAAAAATTACATGTGCATATTTAAGCACAGAAAAAGCCTGGAATAGGACTTCCCTGGTGGCGCAGTGGTTAAGAATCTGCCTGGGGACATGGGTTCAAGCCCTGGTCTGGGAGGATCCCACGTGCCACAGAGTAGCTAAGCCCGTGCGCCACAACTACTGAGCCTGCGCTCTAGAGCCCGCGAGCTACAACTACTGAGCCCACGTGCCACAAGTACTGAAGCCCACAAGCCTAGAGCCCGTGCTCCACAACAAGAGAAGCCACCGCAATAAGAAGCCTGCGCACCGCAACGAGTAGCCCCCGCTCGCCACAACTACAGAAAAGCCCGTGCGCAGCAATGAAGACCCGACGCAGCCAAAAATAATTTAAAAAATAATTTTTAAAAAAAGAGAAAAAGCCTATAATATACATGGGAAGATAAACAGCAGCAACTCAGTGAAGTGTACTTCTTTTTGCTTATTGGAATTCTTTTAATTTCAAATGAATCTGTATTGCTTTTATCACTAGAAAGTATAATTTGCTTTGTTTTAGTCTATTTAGTTGTTTCTTTTTAATCTTTTTTCACATTATTAAAATACACAGCTTATGGAAGGTTGCTTAAATGGCATCTAAACTCTTGTCCTAATTATACAGAATTTGATCGATTGTGTTAAAATTAAAGCAGATTTCTGACTTCTGGGCTGTGAAAATAAGAATGAGAGGCAAAAAAACCCAGCAACTTTCACGAGTGTTAAGAAAACTAAAACAAAAGCGTATTGACTTCACATACCATCAAAGTTGCAACATCACCCTCCCTAGCCTGTGCCTTGTAAGGGTTTTAGTCTGGAAGAGGTCCTAAAGCCTTAAATACTCTCTAAACGTGCAACAATGAAATACATCATGACTTATGTATCACAGGTTTCCATGAGCAAACACTCCATGTTTCCCAAGCTGCACCTATCAGCACTGATAAACCCCAAGTTCTTTCTATAGAGATGCACTGCTATTAGGAAAGATACATAAGCCATTGTCTCTTTCTTTCAGGAAATCTGCCATAAAGATAGGGGATTATTTCATATACTATATATATTCTTCAGGTTTCCATATTTTCAAATGATTAGTTTTCTGCCAAATAATTTTACATGCCTTCTCCCCTCCAATTCTTACGACTTTTGAGGTAGGAACCACTCCCATTCAACAGGTAAAAAGACTGAGGCACACAAAGATTAATTTGCACGAAGCAGCGAAGTGGGAGGGCTAGGTCAGGAATGCAGTTCTACAAGTCTGCAGATGCAGTGCTTTTATAACCATTACATGACATTACACCCCCTCTACTCCCCTCCCCCACCAAAGAAACCCAACAAAGTAAGGGCTACAGGCAGTAGGTATAGTGATGAAGAGGAAACCAATACTACCTAGAGCCAGGAGAAGCAGAGAAGTCTCCATGAAGTCAGCAGGACTTGGCTGGAGTCTTGAAAGGCAGAAATGCAGTATCAGGAGAGAGAAGGAGGTCCAGGAGAAAGCACTCTTCCCTCCTGACTACAAATATGGTTTGGATGTCCCTGAGTCCTCTTGTATGAAAGACTGGGATGGACTGGCCAACCCACAAGAAGGAACCTGACAATATTTTATGATTAGAATGAAATCGTAGCAATTTAAAGTAAGGAAAGCGGTCTTTCTTTCTTATCATTACTGGCACTCTCCTCTCCCACCGTTCAGCAACAATTGTGAAAAGGGATAAGGAAAAAAAAAAAAATCTGTCCCTAAATAAAACCTAAGAGGACAATTAACTACTTTAAAAAAAATTCACAGTACTCACTGAAGAGGAAAATGTCTCTGGGTTAAGAAACTGGGCCAAACTTGCAGAAATAATTGTGTCACGGGTGTGGAATTAAATTTCAATTTATAAGTGGGAAAAAAAAAGCCATTAAGAGAAATAGATGACAAGGGAATAAAATGAACCAGATGAATTCATGAAGGAAGTGAATCAGTAAGTCTTCTGCTCGAACAGTCTCCTCATGTTTGGCGTTAAAGCATTTACCTATAGGTTTTTCTCCTCACAAAAAAGCCAAAAAGAAAAACAAGGAAAGAAAACAATTTCTTTTGACCTTGGTTTTTCCCAAATTATAATCACATATATGTAAAGAGGTATTGCTTGTGAAATGCTTAATAACAATTTACCCATAAGAAGGGGAGGGGGGGTGACCTTTTCACTTTAGTTCCTCTTTATCCTTAAGGATCTAGAAGAACTCAATCTCTTTCTTCAGCCATCTGGCTGTCTCCAATTCTGCTCATCCTATTTTCTCTTAAACCTCCTCTAATCAGGCTTCCACCCCACCACTCCAATGAAATGACTCTCACCATCGTGACCTGTAACTTACATGTTACTAAATCCAGGACTCAACAATCAATCCTCTCTTGTCAGATCAGTTGCAACGGGTAACATTTGATCACACTATCCTCTCCCCGTCTCCTTCCCGTAGTTTCTAGGACACCACATTCTCTTGGTCTTCTTACCTCCCTGGTTGTTCCTTCTCAGGGTCCTTTTCCTGACCTCTTAATGTTATAGGGTGTCCCAAGGTTCAGTTCTTATTCTTCTGTTCTTTATCCACATTCACATGACCCTTGGTGATCTCAGGTATTCTCTTTAAGTTATCATCACAGGAAGATGGCTCCCAATGATGTAATTCCAGCCCAGCCTTCTTTCCTGAACTCTAGATTCAGAAATCTAAGTGCTTACTTGACATCTCCGTCTGAATGTCTAATAAGGTTCGTTTACTTAACATATCCAAACTGAGCTCCTAATACCTCCCATCCTCAACCCACCCCACCCCCCAGCCAAACAACAGCAGCAAAACAAACACACACAAAACAAAAAATCCTACCTTACTCACAGGTTTCCACATCTCAGTTGATGGGAACTCTATCCTTTCAGTTTCTCTCTCCTTCTCCCCTCTGCCCCAGCCCCGCCTTATGCCCACCTTAAATCTGTCAGCAAAATCTACTGGCTCTACCTTCAAAATATATCTAGAATTTAACCACTTCTCCACGCCTCCACTGTTACCACCCTCGTTCAAGCCACCATTGTCTCTCACCTGGATTGTTGGAAAGCCTCCTAATTGGTCCCGCTGCTTCCTCATAGTCAAGACAGCAAGGGTGTTTCCTTTAAAACCTAAGATAGGTCATGCCACTTCTACGTTCAAACCCCTGCACTGGCTCTCCATCTCTCATAGTCAAAGTCAGTGTCCTTTAATGGCACACGAGACCTTATGCCACCTGTATTAGCAGCAGTTCCCACCCCTGCCCACCTCTCTAAGCCCCTCCAACTATCCTTCCCTTCAATAACTCTGCTCCAGCCACCTTGATTTCCTTGCCATTTCTCACGGTATATATGATGTAATTTACTTATTTATTATGTTTATTGCCAACCCGTCCCTCCACCTCCACCCTGTTAGGATGTAAGCAGAATGTGTGCTCTACAAGGACGGGAGTTTGTTTTGTACACTGACATAGCCTAAGAGACTAGCCAATGTGAGGCAGGCGCTCAAATCAAAATTATTTAACAAATGAATTTCCAGTCTGTTAGCAAACTATAAAGAGCCCAGCCATGTGACTAGACTTGGTCCACTAAAAATCTTACTACATTCCTTTCTCTTAAATTAAAACAGTCTGTGCCACTTGTTCACCCACTTACCCATCCATTAATCATCCACTCAATATAAATTCGAGTAACTATAATGTTCTATGCACAGGCATTAGGAACAGAAGTAAAAGACATAGCCTTTGTTTTTACATAGGTTAAAGAAACAAGAAACCACCCAAACACGCATCGGCCTGTTAACTGCCTTTATAGAAGGAAGTCCTGGGTATAACAAGACCCCACAAGAAAGCTGTCTAACTCACCAGGGCTGGAGAGGCAGAGGCCATTAGGAAAAGCTCTCCAGAAGCTATGCT
The DNA here is from genome assembly GCF_963924675.1 of Phocoena phocoena. Classification (NCBI taxonomy): domain Eukaryota; kingdom Metazoa; phylum Chordata; class Mammalia; order Artiodactyla; family Phocoenidae; genus Phocoena; species Phocoena phocoena. Next base: position 65,047,943 of record NC_089224.1, on the reverse strand, counting down.
CCCTCCGGCTAAGTTTTTAAGGGGTTAGTTAAGGACAAAAGGTTGGTAGGGAGTGCAGAGGAAGAAGGGAGGAAGTGCTGTTCTCAGCAGAGGACACAGCTTGTCAAAGCACAGATAGTACATGGGAGCCTGAAGCTGGGGGAGCCCAGGCAGCTCCGTGTGGCTAGAGTCCCGGGGTTCAGGGGGTATGTGGAGATATGCAGCTTATCATACTGTGCAATTGGACTTAATCCTGAAGTTAAGGGGTAGCTATTAAAGTTGAATTTCAGGTTTGCATTTTAGAAATACTGGTAGCAAGCAGTGTGGTAAAATGGGGCCTTGAGAAAGACCATATATAGATAGGTGTAGAATTTTAACTGAGTTAGAAACCTAGTATAAATTGGTAAGGTAAAGAGCTCCAAGAACTTTAATTCTTGACTCAAAGTAAACTTTGATAATAATGAAAGATAAGTATCATTATTATTTACCATTTTTTAGAAGACTTAAAAGACGAGGCCATTAAGGGAAAGATGGTCGAAGACATTCTTAAACACATACTGATTCAACCCCAAATCCCAAATGAAGTGGAACAAAGAAAAAGCATTCATGAAGAAAACCACCATCAATGTCACTCTCTTGTCAACAGGGGGCTCACAATGGTAGTCCGAGGGCTCACGTGCCAAAAGGAATACCCAATCCATGCATCATCTCCTCACTCCCATCCCTTCCTGAACACCTCGCATTTTTCTTTCCAAAAGACACCAACATTCAACAGCTACTTGTCACTCTGGAGTTCCAGTAACCCTCCGGGCATTGTAACAGTGAAATCATTCTTTGTCCTTAAAGTAAGAGGGAGGGATCGTCTGAATCACAGGAATGGTCACCTCAACCAATTTTATTTTGCGAGGGCACAAAAGATCTTTTTCAATTGTCTTCTTTCACAACCTGCCTTGCTAGCCAAGCCTTAGAGGTCAGTTTGTTTTGGAAGACCATTGTAGGCAATTGGAAAAGAACCAGAACTATCCCTGGCACTGATACAGAACTGAACTTTCACAGGTAAATAAAAGCTACACATTCTCTGCTTTCTAGCTTCAGTCACACTGCCTAAGAATTTGTTAATGAGTGATTTTCACACCTCCCAAGTGTTTATTCCAAAAGTTCAAAAAGGAGAAATAGAAATCAGGCACAAAGAAATGAGGTATGAGAACCAAATACCTATTTCTCTTTTAGGGCAGCACTTGGAATTTGGAAAGTTGATGCAAAATCAAGGCACAAAACACTTTCGCCAACAGTACCTGTGTGTGTGTGTGTGTGTGTGTGTGTGTGTGTGTGTGTGTAATTTACAAAGTCTAACCTACCTAAGAAGACCGAGGAGAGGAAAATGAGGGGAAATCTAAAATGGGAGTAAAGCTAAATAAGGCCCCAAGCACACAGAACAAAACTCATAAAGTAGATCAGGTGTGTGTATGTGCAGATGTGCATGTACATTTAGTTGTGCATGCACAGGACTGGAGTATTTGATGTTAGCTGCCTAACCTCTTATAAAACTGTTTTCACAAACAAGCTACATATAGAACCAAAAGTCACTTTTTGGCGGGGGGGAGGGGGGGGCGCGGTACAGATCTATGTACAAATTTTATTTGCATCCACTTACTATTTCTGTGAGCTTGGGTAAATCACTTAACTTCACTAAGGTTAACTTCCTTATTTTTATTTTTTAATTCAAGTACAGCTGATTTACAATGTGTTAGTTTCAGGTGTACAGCAGTGATTCAGTTATCTCTAACTATCTATCGAACCACATATCTATCTATCTACCTATCTATTCTTTTTCAGATTCATTTCCCTTATAGGTAGAATCAAAAGTCACTTTTGAGGTGATTTAAAAATATTTATTGAACTTCCAAAAATGATACTAACCTTTTGGAACAAATTGTGGCTTTCAATGGTGTGTTTCAAAATATCTAATGCAGGGACATTACACTGTGAAACTTGAAGTTTAAGCACCAATTCTAAAATGCATTCAAAGGCAAGTTTTCCTTTTTGGGTCCTTTTGCTGAACAGTGATTTTCTATGAAGTAAAGGTAAGAAGAATAATAGTTTCTCAAAGATTGCTCAAGTGTTCTGAATTTAAATCTCTAACCTCTGGGGAGAGCTTCTTCTAGAGAAAGAAGGCGAATTTGTTAATTAGGTAATAAAAGATTTTGAATCACTCTTTAAATCCTGCTGTTACTTTTCCTCTAAAAATGATACATTTTTACCTTATAGAGTTTGTTTGGGGCGGGGGGCGGTCAAATGGTTCTTGCTTTTGTTTCCCCAGGAGTGAAAATCTAAGGACAACCAAGGATACTGTATAACTCAAGTACAACAAAGCATATATAACATATACATATATATACATATTTTTTAAAAACAATAATTTAAAATTTGTAGTTTGGGGATTTATTTCGAATAGCAAATCAGTTTTAAAATATGTAAACCATGATATCCTTCTCTACAACTTTAATATTTTTTAACCTATTAGTAAAGAAAACAATCCTGATTGCTTCCTCTAATATGATAATAATGTCTAAAGCCATCATTTTAAGTAAATGTATCCTTTGATTCAAAACAAGTGGCAACCCTAGCAAGCTGGAAAATAGGCTTTATCTCAAAAAACAAAACTAAAAAAGTCTGTTCATAAGGAAAAGGCAAAAAAGACTTAAATTCAAATGGAAAAAAAAATAATAGAAAGTAACAGAGACTTGAGAAAATGTATTTGGTGTTCTCATCTGTTAAGTGGGAATAATCATTGCATTTACCTCACAGGGTTGTCATGAGGATTAAATAAACTCATTGCAATCAAAGCATGGAAAATAGTGTCTAGGCCCTTACTGAATACTCAATAAATATTAGTGCTAATTATTATTATTACTATTGGCAATGGCTCATGTTATTAGACCATCTCTTGTTTTTCTACTAGGGAAAGCAAACAGTCTTAAAGGGATCACAATCTTGTGAAAATCCTGGCTGCCGAGCAATGATAGCCTGATTTCACAGAGGAAGTACACTAAAGAAACTGCTCAAGGTTCCCCCAATCCAGAAGTAAGAAGAGGTCATTACTGAGGGAACAGTGTTTCTGATTTGTGAAGGGAAGGCTATCATCTAAAAAGGAGATAAGGCTTGTTCTGCATTTTCCAGAGAGTTGGACTTGAATTAAATGGTGTAAGTTCCAGAGCAAAATGTCTGCTCAGTGTAAGAAAGACTCCAACGTCAAAAACTCTCATCTTATAAAAGGACAGGGTGCCTAGAAGGGTAGAGTATACTGTTACTGAGTGTGAAAGTGGGAGTTTCATCAGTCCTTAGCAAGTCCACACTAGGTGACAATAATGACAGCCACCACCACCACAAGGACAGTAATGACAGTTGATACTAACTGCCCAGCACCGCTGTAAGGACTTTACCTAGAGTGACCCTTACCTCAGCCACCCAGCTCCACAGTCTGTGTTTTTAACCACTACCTCCCAGTTCGGAATCCTGAGCAAGGTACCTAATGTCTCTGTGCCTCCGTGATAAGTGAGGACACATAAAATGCGGATAATATGGCACTAATCTCAGAGGACACTGATGAAGATTAAATGAAACAATACATTTGTTTAGCAGCTAGAAGAGTGCCTGACATGTAGCAAGTACTTTATATATACTTTTTAATATAAAGGTCATATCAACTTTTAAGAAAACCTTTTTACTTGCATGGCAAGGTAGGGAAGGCATAAAGAACTGTCTTGGCTACAGTGAGCAATCTGACTCCAAAAAAATTTTTTTTTAATCAACTAAATGGAACTCAAGGCTTGCTGATTCAGGATTGAGTCTCTGAACACAATGAGACATGAAAAATATGGGCAAAACTGCTAAAGTGAGAGTTCTGCAGTGAGATCAGATTCTCTGTATACTTCGTCATGGATGACTGTAACATAAGACCTTGGACAAAAATGGCCTATTCCATGACCCGCTGCTGACTTCTCTTAGCATCTCCAAGATCTTGGCCAATCACTCAGCTCCACTTTCAGCAGAATACTTATTTGCTTCACACACTTGACTTCACCTAGTTCCCGCTTAACCAATTCCCAAACTTAGGTCAATCCAATCTACTTCTTTTGTACCGGACATCCAATTGCAACCCGTCATCCAATGTGGCCTAATAGAGCTCCTACTCACCCTTGTTACTCCTTTACAGATTGTCACAGAGGCAGCATTAAACCTTTACTTCATTCAAGCTTCCAAATCCACTGCTGCCCCACCCTCAATCATCCTACACTCCTTAAAACTTGGAAAATAGAAGCAATCAGATACAAATTCTTTTCACTTTTCATATACACCTTCCTCCAAACCCCTAAACTCCTGCAACACAAATCAGTTCAACATTTACTGCTATCTTTGCCTAGCCTTTTCACTCTCCTTCCTGTTGCAAAAGAAAAAAAAAAATTATAGACAACCTTTCCAGGACCAACTCTTTCTTCTATTCACTGATGCTACTCAGGAAGAATCAGTTACATCATCTTCTTCGGTTTGTTGTTTTGGCAACTATTCCCCCCGATCTCCCATTTCTCTCTTGGATCTTCAGACTTTTTCTACTCATCTAAAAACATGCCAATAAGAAAACAATTCTCAGTCCTGTTTCCCTCATAAGCCTTGACCCTTTCCCCCTTATATGCCAAATATCTAAGAGTGGTCTCTTGCTATACGTATGTAGCCGGCTGAACTGATAAATGTGAACCACTGGAAGGCAATCCCATACAGGTTATTCTTGATTACAATCAATCTTTTAAGTACGCTTAAAGGTTCCGACATCCAGCAGCTGCAGATTTGGTGACCATTAATTATATGTTCCATTTACACTGTGTTTTTGAGAAACATCATAAAGGAAAATATACAACAGAGGTTTGTTATACATGACAAACTGTACCTTAACTCAATGTTGATATGTGCTTTGGGGCTTCTAGCACAACGTTTATAGATTAGCAATACTAATACCTTAAAAAGGTTTTTTTGAGGCTAATTCTTACACGAGCTAAGCCTTTACATTCTATAAAGTAATGACTGAAGCCATAAGCAATAATATAATAATCTAAATTGTCTATATAAACTCTTAGAGCCTTATCTGATTTAAAACTTACCACCTATATAGGAAAATAAAATTATAGAAATAAAAGCTTCTCTATACCTTCAGGGAAAAGGATCTGGTAAAAGCCCATAAAACAGGAGAACAAGATGTACTGAACAAGAAGCAAGCAAGCCAGTGAGGGTGGAGCACAGAAAGCAAGGGGAGGGAGAGGCAAGGGTCAGACTGCACAGGGCCTCCTAGGGCAGAATTAATACATTTTGGTATACCATAAGAACAACAGGAAGCAAATGAAAAGCTTTAAGCTGGGAGATGGAAGGATCAGATCTGCAATTTTAAAAGGATTACTCTAGTTGCTGTATGGAGGATGAACGGGTAGCCAACCAGAATGAGTGTGAAGGGACAAGTGGGAATTAGGAGGCCTAAGAGGGAAATGATGGTAGGCTGGATCCAGGTGGCAGTACAGATGAAAGAAGATAGATTCTGGAAGATAAAATCAATAAGATTTGGTGAATGATTAGATATGAGGGAAAGAAAAGAGAGATGTCAGTGAGATGTTGGTTTCCTGAATTTATATACACATATACATGGAATGCAGAGTAACATCTTGTATAACATATAGCGAATTATTAACAGAAACGACCTATAGGTAGGGAAGATGAATTTTACATAGTAAAAGGCAGACTTTCATTTTTTTTTTTTACTATATAGATATCTGTATTGTTTAAATATTTTTATAAGCAGAAGGTATACATTATTTCATAGTTAAATTCAAATGCAATAAAAAGAAACCGCATTTTCCTGGGTAAAAAGGATAGAAATGGCATTTTAGGGAAAGGAACAATTTAATCAAAGGTACAAACACATGAAAGTACATGGCATATTTAGAGTATCAAGTGGTCTAGTGTTTACAGAGTAAGAAGGGAAGATGTGTAATTGGGACAGGATGAGCAGAGGATTAAACCTGTGTTAGAGTATAGCCAGCTCATGAAGGACCTTATCATATGTCAAGTTAAAGAAAGCATTCTCTAAACTATAGAAAATGGAGAAGCATATAAAGATTTTAAGCAGGAGGATGACAAACTCAAGTTTATATTTTAGAAAGATCACTTTAGAGGCAGTGTGAAGACTGGGCCAAAAGGGAAGGTAAGAAAATAGGCTGCGAGATCACTTACGCCGGAACTTAAGCTAAATCAGGGCAACAGAAATAGAGAAGGGGAGACACAAGATTCACTTCACAAGTAGACAGGACTTGGTGATTGAGCTGGATGTGACACACAGAGAAAAGGGCAAGTCAAAGATGCTTCCCATGGTTTTAAGAAATTACATAGGATGACATCAATTTAGGTAATACAAGAACAAGTTAAATGAAGAGATAATAAATTTTGTTTTGAAGGTGCTGAGGTTAAAGTACCTCTGGAAGCAGGTCAAAGTGCCCAACAGGAAGTTGGACATACACGTTTGAATTTGAGGAACAAGGTCAGAACTGGAGCACATTAACCCTTTTACCCAGAATAGAGAATTTTAAGCCTGTGGACACGATCTTACCCTCGATGTAATGCACTGAATTCTTAAGGCAACTGCCAAAAGGTGACCAGTTCCATTTATTCTCATAGTTGTAAAAATTCCACGTAATTGTTAAAGTCTCTGTAGGCAATAACTTAAAGTGAGGCGGAACATTTTGTCTTGGTTTCTTGGTCTCTCTTTTTTTCCCCTTCCCCTTTTGTTTGCCATTCTTTCTATCTACCTACTTATCTAGTTAAGGAAGATACAGGAAATATAAGGAAGTATAATATAAAAAAATTTGTTATTAAATATTTTCATACTTTGTCTTAATTGTAAAAGGCAAAGAAAAGAACATTTCACAATTCTACCTTTAACAAAACCTAAGTTAAATAATGATTTACCTAGGTGACTCTCCCCTGATTTCCTCTGGCAAGTCACTGCCCCTTAATTAAACGACATCCCCCAGGCAGTCAAGTCCAGCTGTAGCTTTAACCACAGAGGTTCCTGAAACAATTCCACGGTCCTTTTGTTGCTTACTGTCAGAAGTTTGAGTCACACTGTACCTTTGTCTAACCGATGATGCCCTAGTTTCTTGGGAGGTGGAGAGGAAGGACCTGTTGGCAAGGAAACAGCTGCTTCCTTCCTGAGCCAGGGAAAACCAAGAAGGTGACAGATGGGCAGAGCATAAAAGCAGCCAAAAGTTGCGCTGGTTCCTTGTTGGCAAGGATTTTCACTGAGGCACAATTGGGTATTTTAAAGCATATTAATGACTGAGAGAGTTTCATCTGCCTGGGTGCTCTGCTGAAGTTCAACAGGGCTTCCCACACATCTTCTACAATGGAAAAACTTTTAAATTTGCAGTGGTACAAAGAACCTGGCCTCAGCCTATGTACAGTGGTCTAAGACTGCAAGGCACTGTCCCATTTCACTTTAGGATTATGCCCAAAAGAATGCACTTTCTGGTTAAAAAAAAAAAAATTCTGTATAGTAGTTATATTTGTACAACTTATTAGAATTACTATTAAAATTTCATTAGAAAATGTTTTTTAAATATGTTTACTTTTATATATTTAATTTTAAAAGATTTGTTGCAAACTTTTATATTCTGCTCTTTTATCACCATCCCCCATCCACTTTTGTACCCAGAAACTTAAATATTCAAGGATTCCTGGGTAAAACAGACAATCACTGGATGGATAAAACTAACATTTTAAAAATACCTGTACATAGGTAAGTTATTGTTCTTCATCAATAGAAATTAGCAATCACTGAAAATAACATTAAAAACTAGTGTGGGCATGAAGTATGGAATTTTAAAACATCAGTTTACTATGCTGATTAATTCAACATTTATATTTGCATCAGAACTTAATAACCGCATAAATAAATAGAGCTCTCAGTTATTTTAAAAAATCAAGGGATAACATATGTATTTAGACATATTAGCAGCGTAAAGATGTATGCTTCAACACACTTATTGGGAAAACGTCTGAAAATATTACTACACTGAATTCATGGGCACCCGCAGGAATCTGACATAAAAGTTCTCTAGAATAACAACATTTCAGGAAATTCCAAAAAAGAAAAGGGTAAAATAGGAAATAGCCTCAAATTAATCGACAAAGTTCAGTGCTTGTTCCAACTTCATTTTTCTCTCCATTGCAAAAACAAAAACAAAACCGAGTCTCAGGATGGGTGGGTGAATCACTTAGATGAAAGTTCATCTACTGGAATAAATGGAGAGGCCGCTTGGGCAGGTGACACAGGAGAGTCGGTGGTAGTGCTGACTTTCGCTGGTGAATTACAAGAAGATCCGGCACTGCTGCTGTTTCCATCAAGGGTATCGGAAGATACACACACACCAGGATCTGACAGCTGTGCAACATCAGAAGAAAGCATGTTGGTGATGCCCTGGAAAAATCTCTTTGGCTGGTATTCAGTTTCCATTTCACATTTTCTTTTCAATGGTCCAAGAACACTTGGTCTAATGCAATTAATTGGACTCTGGCTTCTCCGGGTAGTAAATCGGGTCGTTGGGCTGGGAATAGGGCTTGGAGGCAATCCATTGCTACTCACAAAACTTTGCAAGGATGGTGAAAAACACTGCTTCCCAATTCCCCGGGTGGGTGACGGTGCTGGCGACACCGGAATGAAATCGATGCGTTTCGGGGAGGCGGATTTCTCCACGTCGTTGTCACTCAGGCTGAAACTTTCCTCCCAGGAGTGGCTTATCTGCATTGCGTTCTGCACCTCGCGCTCGTGGACGGTCTCTCGATTGATCAAGTCCATGCCCTCCTCCTGTTTGATCTGGTGCAAGCGGCTGCTGTGCATGCGGACGGGGGAGGCCGGTAGTAGCAGGCCGTGGCGGTTCGGGAACGTTGTGCTGTTTCGCCTGGCGCTCGGCGCCTCGGCCTGGAACACCGGCGAAGTGTCACTGAGGCCGTGGATCAGGGGGGCGCTGTTAGACCTCCTGAGGCCCCCGCTGCCACCGCCGCTGCCGCTGCCGCCGCCCTCCGCCGGGCTCCCAACCGTGCCTGGAGGCAGCTCCAGGTCCAGCTCCATCTTCTCCTGAGCCATGTCGCGGGCAGGGAGGCGGGGGCGGTGCTCAAAGACCTAGGATTCCCATTCCCCGCAGTCCAGGGCCGCTGCCGCCGCCACCGCCACCGAGAATCTGTCAGCGGGCTCGTCCCTCTGCGCATGCGTGCCCCTTGGCGCAGGCGCCCTGCACTGTCTCTCTTCGCGGCGCCCGCTTAACGCAGAATAGCTGCGTCGCAGCCCTAGGGGGAGGGGGGAGGAGTGGTTGGGCCGCCAGTCAGTACGTTCCTTCCGCTGACATCTGTGAGCGCAGACCTGCTTTAACGCATATTAATAAGGTTACCACCATATTCAGGAGTATATATTTATAAAATTAGAGCTCTGAAAGAGAGGTCCTTGGCGATGTGGGGCTGTATGATTACGAGTGGAGTTCGTCCTAACCAGAGAGGCCTTCCCTGAGCAAGGGACCATCTCCTGAGATCCCAAGAAGCAGGCCAAAAGGATGGGGTGTAGAACTGCCTGGGAAGCGGGAAGCGAGGGCTGCCAGCTGGGTGGCTGGCGGGAACCAGGAAGGGAGGGAGGGAGTGTGGCCTGGAGTGGAGAGTAAGCTGGCGGGACGTGAGGTGGTGGACCTTTATCCTGAGAACAGTGAAAACTCGGAAGGTTTTCCAGCCATTAGTATAATGGCGACTGAAAAGGTCCATGGCTGCAGTCCGGGGAATAACGTTACTGGGAGATTAGAACCTACAGAAAAAGACCAGAGAGGAGGCAATCCTCGGGGCCAGAGATGGTGGTAATTTGCAGTAAGGTGGTACTGTAGGAGAGCAGTTGGAGAGAATGGGAAAATCTGGGAACTCGGTCAAAGAGGCAAAAAAACCAACCTGTATTACTATTGTTTTATTTAGAATCATATTTCCAGCACAGGCATATGTGCTCAATCATGTTCATTTAGGATGAGGAATTTAATGAGGGGGAAACCAATAGGTCCTCGAACTTTAAAAATAAAAACACAATACTTGGCTCATGTAAGTAACATAAACTTTCATATCATTAAAAATCGGTTTATATTTATTCTTTAGTGTCTTCAGTCAGATTTTTTCGCACATAACCAACTGTGTGCCAGGCAATGTGGTAGGAATTAGGCCCTAATATGGAGACATTTAATTTCTATTTGGGGGAGAAGAGATAAATATATGGGCTATTTTTCAGATAGTGGTAAGCCTTAGGAAAAAATAAAATAGGGTGGTGTGATAGAGCACTACTGGTAGAAGGGAGGGGGCAATTAGATAGAGCTGGGATCTAAATGACGAGAACCAAGTCCTGCGGACATCTGGGGGATGAATATTCCAACCATAGAGACTAGCAGGTGCAAAGGCCCAAGGCAAACGTAAGTGTGGTGAGCTGGCAAGAAAAGAAAAAAGGGCCGTGCCGCTGAAGCATAAGGGGGGGAGTGGTATGAGGGGGTAAAAGAGTTTGGCTTTTATTCTAAGTATGATGAAAAGCCACTGGGGAATTTTAAGCAGGAGAGTGATATTATCTGGTTTATGTTTTAGATATCACTTTGGCTCTGTGGAAAACAGGCTGAAAGAGGGCAGGAGTGGAGACAAAGATGGATTAGGAACCATGGCAACAGTACAGACAAGAGATTACTGGACTAGGGTTGTATCAATGGCGATGGGGGAGAAGTAGATGGATTCAGGATACGTTTTGGAAGTAGAACCTACAGGATGGGCAGATGATTAGATTTAGATGGTGAAAGAAATAGATAATTCAAAGGCAACTCACAGGAGTTTTACTTAAACTGGGTAGATGGCAGTATCATTTACTGAGATAGGGAAAGAGTGTATTTAGAGGAGTAGAAATTAAGAGTTCTGTTTTGCTTGATTTGAGTTGGAAGTGTCTATTAGATATCCATGTGCCTAGGTGAACTGAAAGAGAGCTTAGTGATTTTTGTTTGGCCTACTTTTTGCAGTTGAAGAAAGTAAGATCCAGAGAGGCCGGCACAGTCAGCATCACATAGCTTGTTTAGTAGTGGGAACCAGTACTAGAATCCAGTATGAGAATCCTAATCCATGCCCTCTCCACTGTCTCTCAAACAGCTTTTAATTTGAAGTCCCCATAGAATACAGATCCTGGTAATGAAATAATGTTGATTATTCATACCTCTAATTATAGAAACTGATTTAAATTTTCCAAGTGCCACACACTGTTCAAGGTGCATCATATGTAGAATCTCATTTAATCCTCACACTAACCCTAGGAAGTAAGTAGCATTGTTCCAGTTTGCAGGGGAAACTGAGATGCAGGGATTCAGTAATGTGCCCAGGATGACAGGAAGCGGTGGGACCTCGCCCTTCGGGCTCCAGAGCGTGGGCACGATGGTGCCTCCTCCACGTGCAGTAACATTTCAGACTAGGACAAACCACTTCCAGATTGTTTACACCTTCGTGAGTGCAATGGTATTTGAGACAGAATTTGAAGGACAGGTAGGATTTTAATAGATGATATTTTATATAGAATTGGAAGCATGAGTATAAGATAGCAAATTTGCTAATACATAAAGTACATGGAGACGAATAGGTAATGGGAAAAAGTTGGAAATTAAAGTTGGAGTCAGAGAATTGGAGCTCTGAATGCCAAACAAAAGTGCCTGTATTTAACGTGTGGGGCAATAGGAAGCCGTTGACAAGAGGAATGACATAATGAGAGTTATGCTTTAGGGCCTGCCAGGTGGATGGATCTTAGACAGAGGGAAGTGGAAGAAGGAAGGTGGAAAGAACCAACATTTTCTAATTGCCCAATGCTGCCAGGCCCTTTAAACACTATAGTTCCACTTAATTCTCATTGTAATCCTATAAAGCAGATACTGTTATGCTCATCTTATAAAGGGACAAGTGAGGTTCAAAAATTGCAAAAGGCCCTATAGCTACATGGAAGAACAAAGATCTGAACCAATATGAATCAAGACCTCACTTCAAAACCTATATTCTTTTTGCTGCTTTCCCCATGAAACAACGGACAAAGGATTAATCCCCAAAATATACAAACAGCTCATGGAGCTCAAATTCAAAAAAACAAACAATTCAATTAAAAAATGGGCGGAAGACCTAAATGGACATTTCACCGAAGAAGACATACATATGGCCAAGAGATGAAAGATGAAAAGATGCTCAACATCACTAATTATTAGAGAAATGCAAATCAAAACTACAATGAGGTATCACCTCACACCGGTCAGAATGCCCATTATCAAGAAATCTAGAGCCTATAAATGCTGGAAAGGATGGGATGAAAAAGGAACCCTCCTGCACTGTTGGTGGGAATGTAAATTGATACAGCCACTATGGAGAACAGTATGGAGGTTCCTTCAAAAACTAAAAATAGGGCTTCCCTGGTGGCGCAGTGGTTGAGAGTCCGCCCGCCGATGCAGGGGACACGGGTTCGTGCCCCGGTCCGGGAAGATCCCACGTGCCGTGGAGCGGCTGGGCCCGTGAGCCATGGCCAATGAACCTGCGCGTCCGGAGCCTGTGCTCTGCAACGGGAGAGGCCACAACAGTGAGAGGCCCGCGTACTGCAAAAAACAAAACAAAACAAAAAAAAACTAAAAATAGAACTACCATATGATCCAGGAATTCCACTACCGGGCATATACCCTGAGAAAACCGTAATTCAAAAAGAGTCACGTACCACAATGTTCACTGCAGCACTATTTACAATTGCCAGGACATGGAACCAACCTAAATGTCCATTGACAGTTGAGTGGATAAAGAAGATGTGGCACATATACACAATGGAATATTACTCAGCCCTAAAAAGAAACGAAATTGAGTTATCTGTAGTGAGGTGGAGGGACCTAGAGTCTGTCATACAGAGTGAAGTAAGTCAGAAAGGGAAAAACAAATACCGTATGCTAACACATATATATGGCATCTAAAAAAAAGAAAAAATGGTACTGATGAACCTAGGGGCAGGAATAAAGATGTAGACATAGCGGACGGACTTGAGGACACGGGGGTGAGGGTGGGGAGGAGGAATCTGGGGCAAAGTGAGAGAGTAGCATCAACATATACACACTACCGAATATAAAATAGCTAGCTAGTGGGAAGCAGCAGTATAGCAGAGGGAGATGAGCTCGGTGCTTTGCAATGACCTAGAGAGGTGGGATGGGGAGGGTAGGAGGGAGGCTCAGCAGGGAGGGGATGTGGGGATGTTTGTGTGCATGAGGCTGATTCACTTTGTTGTACGACAGAGACTAACACAGTATTGGAAGCAATTATACTCCAGTAAAGATCTATTAAAAAAAATAAAGATGGAGAATTTGATGGCTAACTCTGAGATGAAAAGAGGGTCTAAACTAAAGTTGGGAATGGCAGAAAAAGGAGATGGATGTGGAGACCGGAAGGTAACAACCCAGAACCTGACTGCGTGGCTGTACGGAGGATAAACAGAGAGGAGTCACAAACAACTTAAGTTCAAGCATGAGCAGCTGAAAGAATGGTACAACAGTACTGAATAAAAACAGGAGAGAGAGGAAGAGCTTCCGGAAGAAAATCAATATTAGATGAATAGGAAAAAAGTATTAACTACAGAGCTTACTTTATAATATCCATAGCATATTGCTAATTTGCATATTACTAAATTATTTCTATCAATAGTGTGCCTCAAATGTGCCAACATTGTTCGTCCATGTCTGGATAAACACAATAATTATCTTTACTAATAAAGCACAGAGATGGTGATAACTACAAAATCAAACATACACCTATTAGAGATCTTCACTTGTTTCCCTGTTTCTACCCTTGTCTCTACAGTCAGTTCTCCACCCTATGTTCAAGGTCATCCTTAAAAATAAGACCTGAAGAGTCACTTCCCTATTCAAAACTCTTTGGTGGATTCCCACTCGGGGGGGGGGGGTGGGGGTGGGGGGGGGCGGGGAAGCCGAGGTCATTACAATGACCTATAGAGCTCTATCTGGGTCCCTGCCATCCCTCTGCCTACCCACCCAGTCACTGCCTTCCTCCAACTGCAGAGGCCTCCTTGCTATGCTTCGGCATGCTCCCCCACCACCCAGCTTACTCTTCTTCCAGTGGACATCAAATTGTTCCATCCCTTCAGCTCTCTGCGCGAATGACCTTTCCTTGTAAAAAGCAACAACAGTTCCCAATACCAAGTCTACACTCCCGTCCCCCTCACTCTGTTTTCATTTTCCTCCAGAGCACCACATGACAATATGTATACACTGTTTTCTTGCCTCATCCTCAAGAAGGCAAACTCCATGAGGGCAAGGCCTTTGCTCTGTTCCTTGCCATAGGCCTAGTATCTAGAACAGGGCCTGGCGCATAGCACTCAGTAAGCAGTTGTTGAGTCACAGTGCAAGTGAATGATGAATGAATGAATGGACTAATGTAGCTCTGTCCAAAAGGGAAGAGAACTCTGGTATTTGAAAGTCCAGAAAAGCCTAATAGGCTTTTCTAGACTGATTCTAAGTGCTCCTTACTTTGACAATTCCTTTTCTCGTATCAAGAATATCATTATTAGTTACAGGGCCCTCCAGCCCATGCAGGTAGGCTACCCGAACAAACCATTATGTGAACCAAGACGTTGAAGTCCTAAGTTTCCATTCTTTTTAAACCATCTGCTTATACACACTTGACAGAGTTAAAATGCTCAGGGCTGAGGATTCTAAGCAGTATTTAATATATTGAGTTACTGCTTCGTCTCAAAGGTATAAAAGATAAATGAAAGAAAAGAGCAACCATAAGATGCAATTCAGCCTGTTGCAAAAATAATACCAGAGGCAGGTCTAGATCTTCCCTAAGTCAATTCACCCTTCTGGTTTCACTCCGGGTATGAATTAAATACCACACTTAGGAGTAAGTCATAAAATCAAGCATCTACTCATTAAACTTTATTGTGATTAATATTTTATTTTTTCAAACTAACAGGTAGTTTCCTTTTAATTCCTAGGAGCAATTTTTTTTTAACTCAACATTTTATTTTTGAGATTCAACATAATGTTGCTGTATAGTATTCTACCCTTTAAATGTACCACAATTTATTTATCCATTCAAACAGTAGTGGAAGTTTGCACCGTTTACAGTTGGGGGCTACAGCAAATAGGAGTTCTATAAACATCTAGGAGCAATTTTTGACTATTAAACCCCCAAGCATATAAAAAGGCAGATATCCACCTCTGAATCCATACTGAATGAATGTGAAATATAAAAATATGTGTACATGTATAATCTGAGATGAGCTGGAAAATGTCTCCATATCCCACATTAATTAATATCACCTATCTAGAATAAAAATATTGCAGAGGAAAAGTATACTTTCAAAGCATAGGAGCTCAGGAGTGTTAACTGGTACAACAACTTAGGGAAAATGTTTGGCAGTGCATCATACTACCTACTAAAAGAAAATATATGCATGTTCTATGATTAAGAAATTCCACTTTGGGGTATATATCCAAGAGAAATGAGTACTTATGTCTACTGAAAGCCATGTACAAGAATGTTCCTTGCATTATTATCCATAATAGCCCCAAACTGGAAACAACCCAAATGTCCATGAACAGAACAGTCAAAAGGGTGAACACATTATACAATGGAATTCTTTACTCAACAAGATGGATGAGTTACAGTACAATGTTGAATGAAAGAAATCAAACACCTAAGAGTGCATACTCTTTGACTACCTCGTTATGTGGTTCGAGAACAGCCAAAAGCAATCGATGGAGGTAGCAGCCAAAACAGTGGTTACCCTTGGGACTACTAACTGGGAGGGACACAAGGAAATGTTCCATATCCTGTTCTGGGTGCTGTTGACACAGGCATCAACATATGTAAAAAATTATTAAAGAAGTACTTAACATGTATATTGCATATCAAGTTTGTCCTCAAAATGTTATCGATACAGAGAAAAACAGAATGGGAACTTGGAATGTAAATGGAGGACAAAACAATAAGAATGTACTTTAGTTGGGATGAAGATATTTTGTTCAAACGCTAACCACGAGTCTAACTCTAAACTCGAACGCTGAGCTTCCAAATCTCTCCGACACACATTATCAGGGGAAGAATAGCTAGTTGGCCTTGACAGGACAAAGCAAGCAGACAGAAACACACACATACGCCCTTCAAGCTGCCTTTCACGGGGGCCCTAAACACCAATAGACTCCAGGAGCCTCACACAAACACTGGACACTTGTCTGAGGCCAGTTACAGATCACCAACAGAACGATCCGTTCTCCTTGGCCCTCTTCCCAAAGAGCCCTCAAAGTTACTTATTTCTATGAAGGCATGAAAGAGGAAATGAAGCCCATTTCATAGCCTTTGACTTTCTCAACTGCAATCCGTGTGTTCTGTTCAAGTCGGCTCTGCAGTATCCTCCGAGCATAATTCATGAAATGAAACAGAGTTAAAGTAACGCCAGAGGAGCTCAGCGGGGCCTGTTGTTACATATGGAAGGAATGAGAATTGTGTTTGAGGACACGACTTTGGCCGCAGGGGACTTACTTTGTTATCATAATGAAAGAAAAATAGTAGATGATCTCAGAAACGGTTATCAACCATTTACTGTACACTTACTGAGAGCCAGTAAGTACAGAGACTCTTCCTAGCATCTACCCTCGAGGTTGCTTAATCTAATCCTTAAAACTTTAAAGCAGCAGCAAGGATTAGAAGATCAAAGCACAAAGCTTACTAAGGGGCTTTTGACCCGCTCATCTTTCATCTTCGGTAACTGCTAAAAGCCATCACGCCACTTGCATGGAGCTACAGTCTTTAGAGGGAAGAAGTAAAAAGGCAGAAAGGGGGCCTCAAAGGCCTGATAGAGGAGCCTTAAACAGCCTAGGTCCTCACCAAAGTTCAAGCAAACAAATATATGTGAATTGTAGTTATGTTGTTCAATTTTTTTTCAAGGGAGAATATCAGGGAAGGTATTAAAAATAGCCATCCAGCCCCCACTCTCTACTTTAAGTCCTTGGACTAAAGTAGAACAATGAGTTGGTATCATTTTTTGATCCTCGCCAATTTTATACATTTTAGGCAGTACCCATTTTTTAGTGCCTTCTCTTTGGCATTAAACTTCTCCTAGGCCATAAACCAAGGTTATGATTGTTGTCCTTTACTGTTTTCATGTTTCTCTCTACCTGTCTGCTATCTTTCCCTTAAAAGATTAACCCATCTGGCAAGCAAGAAAAAAGAACTGATGTCTTTACGGATAATGTATAAAGTTAACTTTGAAACATGCAAAAGCTGCAAATCTAGTTGGATTATATACTTGGGTCTTCCAGTTGGATGTCTGGGAAACTTCTAAAAGGGCTCAACGTATTAGTGCCAGTAGGACTATAGCAAGAAAAAAAAAAGGTACCAAACCTGGAGTCAGACAATCATACTTCCAGCACAGTGACCTTGGACAAGTCTGTCAACTTCTCTGGGCTTGCTTTTCTCATTTATGAAGTGGGGACACAACCTCTTTGTTGTAAAGATCAAACGAGCTATGTCCGTAACAGGCCTTGCAAATGGTAAAGGCCCTATACAAACAGGCTTCTCTCAATGAAAATACTTAGTGCTATGATCGCAAAATGACCCTGCCTACTCTTCCCCTACTCTCATCAAAAAGCTTCCTTTGTTTTCTTGCTTTTAGTTTGATCCTGTGAAATAAAATTCTCTCCCCGCCTTCTTCCCTAAGACAATTAGTAATTTTTAGAGACACACAGTTTCTGTGGTCTAAGAAGTATGAACTGAAAAGTTCATGTGCAATCAGGTGGACAATTTCTAAGAAGGAGAAATAAGAAAAAACACATTTCTAAGAATTTCACTCTCTGAGTCTGCCTGAGAAGAGATGGACCCCACAGGGTGGAGAGGCCATCAGGAACTAAAAATGTGGCTAGATCAGTGAATCCTATTCCCCGCAGCAAGTCATTTGTCTGTCCCCAACAGCAGCAGCTACCCTCCCTGATCGCGCTGAACTTTTCAACTGGGACTAATCCCAGAGGCTTATTCTCATTTATTCATTTTAAACCCTGTTTTGAATTCTGCTGTCGTGCTACTGTCTTTCCTGGCATATAACGAACTGTGCAGACACACATTTGGCTGAGCCTGATAAACAAGATGAACCCAGCCACTCTCAGACAAAATCGGAAGAGGAAAGGGGAAGAGACCAGAAAAAGATTCAAGAAGTTTCAAGAGATGCATTCCTCGAGATGCACACCCTTCTCTCCAGGTAGCTGACTCCTTGTAGGTATGTTTTGAAGATCACGTCAAACGATCTTAAGAAGTTTGAAGCTGCTGCCCCAGACCTAAAGATTCATAAACTACATGCTTTAGGGAAATGTTTTTGGCTTTAGAGGATGACAGCTGCATAGCCAAGAGTCACCTAACCTCTAAGACACTTGAAGAAAGTGGATTCTATGACTGAGAGAGAGGGCAGTTTCTAATGTGTTCTTTTCCTTTCACCCAGCTATACTTTAAGCTAATATGTATTGTGGAGGGGTGCTCTATTTCCTCCTACCTCATACTTACTAATGTATAAACTGAATGCAACCGTAATTCAGCATCTGTATGCCTTTTCCACCTGCAGCTCAACTTGTTGGTAGGAAATGAAGGTTTACCACCCATGGAGTTCTATCATCTGAAAGTTCCACTTATTAGGAAGTGGTACAGTTTTTTCTTCTTCACTCTCCATTTGAAAACTCAAAGTCTAAAAGAGGAGACTTCTTCAGCCCTTATGGTTGTGACACCTTTACCAGACAATGTCGTCATCATTATCACCATCATCATACAATAGTAGCTTACATTTACTGAGGACATATGTGCCAGGTACCCTTCTAAGTACTGTGTACATATGAACTCATTTAATCCCTACACCATTTCTAGGATTATGACCCTCATTTTATAGATGAGGGAAAGGAGGAACAGAGAGGTTAACGTAGGGGCCTGAGAGGACATAACCAGTTAAGGGGTAGAGGAATTTAAGCCCAGGGGTCTGGCTTTCAGAGGCTCACAGCTCATGTAACACAAGTGGATTCCTCAAACCTGCCATGTTCATGGCGCTCCAGGCTATTTTGAAAGAATGATGGTGGACTTGACATGTACAGGATAATCATTCTGCTTATCAGACAGACAGATGAGGGATCCATGTAATTGCATGGGCTTACAGACACTAGCGAGGTTACAAAATTCAGCAATTAATAAATGCCCTACTTGCCCCAAAGCAGTCCCAAAAACGAATGCAAAGTGTTAGAACCACAGAATGTCAGCTCTGAAAGGACCTTTAGAAATCACCTACACTAACCTTTATCAGCAAGGAATTAGGTTCAGAGAGAGCCAGTGATTTCTTCAAGGTCAAAAAGGCATCCAGCACAGAGGCAAGACCTTTTATTTAAGTCATAGAAATTGCTTCCTCATGTTTGCTCTCTGGGGTTCCCCTTTCACTTTCACCTCTTTCTCTAAACAACAGCATCCACTTCCATGGTTTCAACTATGACCAATGTGCTGACGTCTCTCAGATTCATGTCCCTAAGTAGGGCTGACCTATCTCTAGACTGTAATATATAACTACCTACTAGACAATTCCACTCTACTTTTCACAGGTCCTTCAAACTCGTCTGTGAACAAGCTCAATTCTCCCTACCCCAGATCCACTCTTCTCTTGAGAATGAATTACACAATAATCTCTCCAGACAGCCACAGCAAAACTGCACAGATTCTAGATCTCTCCACCCCTTCATGTCTTCCATCTAAACCATCACTAAATCGCTTCAGTTTTACTCGCTTAACATCTGATAGCCTCCCCTTTCTTTCTGGCCTCTATTACTAAAGCATTCTGTCTGCCCCCAACTACAACAGCTACAATGAGTCTTGGGCATGTGAGGATGGCTCCAATCCTACCCAATTTGCATAAGTTTGCTGCCAGGATGAATTTTCTGAAATAATCTCATCACAAGAGCAGACAGACAGGCTACAGAGAGGGAGACAGGCTGAAAAGAAGGAAGGAGGGTGGGAGGGAGGAAGGAAGAGGCTAACCCTAATATCTGCCCAAATTGCTCTAAAGCTCTACTGCCTTTGAATGGAAAGTACTACAACACAGTATTTAAGAAATCATGCTCTGAAGTCAGAGAATCTGGGTTTAAATCTTGACTGTGTAACTTACACAGGCGTGGCTTGGGGGTCAAGTTACTTCCCCTCCTTGAGACTCAGTTTCCTCATCGAAAAATGAGGATAATAGTCCCTCTATCAAATGACTGTTGTGAACATTAATTGAGGTAATACGCACGAAACTCTTAGAACACAGGCAGACATGAGATTTCTCAAAACAGATCCTAGAACCATAACCAGTACATCTTATTTAACCAGACTGTTGCCTCACTTCTCTTTCCTAGGCACCAACCACCTAGCCAGCTCTTCCTGCAATATGTATTGAGTGCCGCATCTACATGCAGTTCAGTTTGGAGACTGAACAAATACTGGGGACAAAGCTTCTCTGCTAGAACTCTGAGATTTCAAAATCCTTCAAACCACAAAACACTCAAAATCTGTTACAATGAAGGCTCTGTAGCAGGTATTATAAAGATGAAAAAGACCCCAGGGAAGTTGAGAATCCAGGAAGGAGGTAAGCAGCACGTTATTAACCATACAATAAGCTAGTTCTCATATCCTCAGCCTTAAGTGAGCATCAGGACCACCTGTGGAATTTTTAAAACAAACACAACAGAGCCCCAGTACAGAGATTCCCACTCAATAGGCCCGGGACCTGGTATTGCCGTTTTTATTTAAAAAAAATATTCTCCAAGTGAATCTGACGTACTCCGAAGGTTGGAAACTCCTGGAATGAAAAGCATCTCTACTGCTCACAAGTACTTATTAAAATATTAACATTTTAGAAGAGCCTGTGCTCTGCAACGAGAGGCCACGATAGTGAGAGGCCCGCGTACCGCAAATGAAGAGTGGCCCCCACTTGCCGCAACTGGGGAAAGCCCTCGCACAGAAACGAAGACCCAACACAGCAAAAATAAATCAAAATAAATAAACTCCTACCCCCAACACCTAAAAATATATATATATATTAACATTTTAGAAGATGAGGAGATTGCTTTCAGCTGATTGAGGGGAATAACAGAAAGTCTATGAAGAATTCTTGCAAACAGGATCCCCAGGGAGTCTGTTCTAACCTGCCCAATTTGGAGCATGAGACGCCATCTTCCAATAATAACTCTAGCTGAGTGAAACCTTCATGAGAGAATTTTTGTTTTTCTGTTATCTGGACTCCTTCCTATCCCTGTTTTGACCTGGAGAGGACAGGACCTCAGCAAGATGGCCAAAGGCTGAGAAAGAGGCTTTTTGCCTGCAGCAGGCCTTACCGAAGGAGGGGAGAAGAGCTGAAATGAAGTTGGAGGCTCTGTCAATCACATTGGAGATACCAGCAGCAAACCGTGATTTAAAATGACACTTGTCGGGCTTCCCTGGTGGCGCAGTGGTTGGGAGTCCGCCTGTCGATGCAGGGGACATGGGTTCATGCCCCGGTCCGGAAAGATCCCACATGCCGCGGAGCGGCTGGGCCCGTGAGCCATGGCCGCTGAGCCTGTTTTCCGCAACGCAACGGGAGAGGCCACAACAGTGAGAGGCCTGCGTACCGCAAAAATAAATAAATAAATAAAATAAAATGACACTTGTCAAATGTGGCAGAAATGCTCAAGGATTTGGTTTTGTTTGCAGGGAGGGAGGAGGATGTCTGGGAGATACCTGGGGATCTTAGGGAGAGGCAGAGGGAGGGAGATAGAAACAGAGGGAGGGAGTGTGCAGGAGTTGGGAGGAGCTGCACCTTAGGTGGGTGATAAGAAACTGGAGGAAGCCAGTAGACTATGCTCTGAAAAATGTGGTTGATTCAAACTGAGAAAACATTTTTCAAGTTCTGACGGGGTGCCAGGTGCTTCCGCATAGACTCAGAGGAAAGCAAGCAATAAAACATCACCATGACGGGTCATGGAAGGGTTCTTAAGGACAGGATTTTCTTAAACTTTTTTTCTTTCCCGAGAAGTGACTAGTGGTAAGAGAAATACTAATGATAGGAAAGGAAAGATAATTGGGACAGAAAGTCCTGGAGTGAGTGGAGGAAATGGAATTGGGGGCACAAGCAACAGGTTATAAATATTTATTTAAAGTCTATAAAAATAACCTTTACCTTTAGAGAAGTCAAATCTGGGGGAATTACATCACTCTTTTCTTCAACAATAGCTAGTTACAGTTTCAGAGGGCTGCTTACATTTGATCTACTCCATCACTGACAACATGAAAACTTCCACTTTTCTTCAGCAAAAATGAAGGGAAAATGCAATTAATGCTAGTGCTTTTATTACACTTAGCAGTTCTGGAAGCCGGATATAGACTATAAGCTAGAAAAAACCCACAGCCTAGGCTTCCCTGGTGGCGCAGTGGTTGGGAGTCCATCTGCTAGTGCAGGGGACACGGGTTTGAGCCCTGGTCCGGGAAGATCCCACATGCGGCAGAGCAACTGGACCTGGGCGCCACAGCTGCTGAGCTTGTGCTCTAGGGCCCGTGAGCTACAACTACTGAGCCCGCGTGCCACAACTACTGAAGCCCGTGTGCCTAGAGCTCGCACTCTGCAACAAGAGAAACCACTGCAATGAGATACTGCAATGAGAAGCCTGTGCACCGCAAGGAAGAATGACCCCCACTCGCCGCAATCAGAGAAAGCCCGCGTGCAGCAACGAAGACCCAACGCAGCCAAAAATGAAATAAAATAATTTTTTAAATGTATATAATGTTTTAATTTTTAAAATAAGATGAGGGAACTAGGGATATATTATTGGGTTTGAAGAAGTTGTGCATTTAATGAAGCAAATATTTAATTTCTTCAAATGCTCCCACCACTTTTCCCAATAGTGTGATTAAGTCAACTGTCTACACGTGTGCCCAGTATCTCGCTTCAGTTTATTATCAACAACTGAAATGCTTCCGAGGGCAGGCAGACAGAGGAGTGATAGCACTACAAGAAACAGCATTTGCACTCAGCAGACTGGAGAGCTGGGGGGCATCTAAAGGAGACAGACAGCCACTGTGCAATTCTAGCCAACTGTTGCCCTTTGCAGAAAAAGGTGTCATTCAATGCTGAAGCTTCTAATTTTTCAAGAGAGGCTGAGCATTCAGATTTTCAAAACCAGGGATTCTCACAATCTGTACATGTTAAATTACAAAAAAATAAAAAAGCTAATTAACACACTGGGTGGGCCTGATCAAAAGGGTATAAACGCTGGTTTAGGCTCTGAGGCACCAGCTCATGACCTCTGAAAACCCATTCTTTTCTCTAATTTTTTTTTTTTTGAAACATCTTTATTGGAGTGTAATTGCTTTACAATGGTGTGTTAGTTTCTGCTTTATATCAAAGTGAATCAGTTATACATATACATATGTTCCCATCTCTCTTCCCTCTTGCGTCTCCCTCCCTCCCACCCTCCCTATCCCACCCCTCTAGGTGGTCACAAAGCACCGAGCTGATCTCCCTGTGCTATGCGGCTGCTTCCCACTAGCTATCTATTGGTAGTGTATATATGTCCATGCCACTCTAGTCTCAGCCCTCTTTCCCCAGGACCGTCATTCCTGGTCTGCTGCATGATGACCCCTCCTTCCACAATATCCTTTGTCATTTTTCTTTATACTCAACCTAGTCTCTGGCCACAGGCTAAAAGGACAGCAGCCATGTCTTAGAAGTAAAGGGATACCCTGTAGTACTTGACCTGGGGCCTGGTGCACGTCAGGGACATGAGAATGATGGTGGGTGATACCTTTGAAACCTCTCCTAGTGGATGATGGATGCATCCAGTTTTTCCTTTTCTTCCCACTTCTACCCCTACCAGCACCAGTTATAACCAGCCCTGTGTCTTACTGACTTCTCTGTTTTTAATAAATTTCCAGTTGATTCTCTCCTTTCTAGGTACGTACTTCAAATATCTACAAATAATAAGTTCCACTTCAGTGTTTATATCTATTACTACTTTCTCTTGTCTCCTGGCTGGTACTTTCTGAGTCAGGTTTATAATTTCAATGAAAATGAGCATTCTTACCATGCATTTGACTTAAATGGGAATGCTTCTTGTGTTTCACAAAATATCATGCTGCTTTGTCATGAGGCTATGCGGTATTTAAAATAAAGCAACAAAAGTAACATATCCTTATTCTAATTTTACTAAGTTTAAATTTTTTCTTTATAATCCAGAATGTGTGTTGGATATTTTTTCTGTTACCAAAGACTGATTTTATTTATTCTTATGAAGTTTATTGACATATAATTTACATGCAATAAAATTCACCTTTATAAAGAATACGGTTCAGTGAGTTGTGACGAATGTATATAGTCACGTAACCATTGCCACAATCAATATATCATTGGATGTTGAATTTTAGCAAAGCATTTTTGTCACCTGTTAAGATGACAATATAGATTTTTCTTTTTTGATCTAATATGGAGCCCAGCTTCTCCAATACTGAACCAAGCTCACATTCCTGTGATGTGCCCCACTTGACCATGTATTTATTTAATGTACTGCTAAATTCTATTTGGTGGTATTTTATTGAAGGGTTTTGCATCGATATTCACAAGCCGGATTGATCTTCGGTGTGTGTGAGCATACACATGTACATGTTCACACACACTATCTTTGTGAAGTTCTGATATAAAGATCATTTTGGAATAAAAAAACTTGGAAGTTTGCCTTTTGCTCTTTGCTTAGAAAAAGCTGTAACAGTAATGTGAACATTCATCCAGGTTTACATGGGAAAGCTCCAGTTTACATCACTTGTCCCAAGTAAAACTCCCTTTAATAAATTATATGGTCACCCTACTTAATATCCTTGAATGTTGGAAGAATTTACTGAGGCCAACTGGACCTTGCACTTTGAATTTAGAAAGCATCTTCTGATAACTTTTTCATTTCTTCCATGGCTATTGATTTAAGCTCTCTCTCCTGGGAGCCACTTTGAAACAGTAAAATTTCCTAGAAATATACTTCATCTATCTCCATGGAATTTCACATAGTACCTTACAATATTTTTTGGTTATTTCTTCTTTTTGGTCTTTAATTTTGTTGACTTTTACTTTCTCTGGTGATAAGAGAACAAAAGACATACTTGTTCACCGTACAAAATTTTAAAAATAAAAACACAAACAAAATTTAAAAAATAAAAACACATACAAAGTTAAAAATTACCCATTACTCAGAAATAATTACTGTCGACACTGTCATGTGGAACATTTCAGACTTCTGGCTGCCTACAAACCTACCTTCCTACCTACACACAGCGTTTATTAATCAGTCTCCTCCCTGTTATATGGTGTGACCATCTTTTCCATATCAATAAATACATATTTACATCTTCAATTTCAATGGCGGTGAAGCACGATTATACCATGACTTTCCTATTTAAATTCCTGACAGTAGGGGATAGGTAGATGGGTTATTTTTTAAAAACTGTTTTTAACAATGCTGCATTGAACGCTAACTAACATCTTTGCATGCTCCTCCAGTTATACTGGTAGGACAGATTATTAAAAGTAGAAGTGCTAGTCAAAGATAGATATATTTAAAAACAATTTTTTGCTTATAAAAAGTCTATATTTCTTATATTAAAAAAATCAGCAAAGTAAATATTTCCTGCAATCCATTCTCCAGTGATACTTCTGTTCACATTTTGTTAGGGGTATAGCCACCAAGCCTTAGTGTATACTTTTTTTTAAACCATAAATGAGACCATATTATACATACTAATTTGTAACTTACTTTCCGTATTATGACATCTTTTCCTGCACAGCATCATTCTGTACAGCTATAAGATAGTCAATGGATAAAAGAACCATAATTTGATTAACTACTGATGTAAATGTGAGATGTTTCCAATTTTTGCTACTATAAACAATGCTACAATGAATAGCACTGTCTTTAGTTTTGGCTCCATTGTTCAATTATTTCCTCAGGCTAAATTCCCAGAGGTGGAACAGCTAGATCAAAGGATTTTTACTTCAAGGCTTCTGATGAACACAAGACCCTTGAGAAATCTGCATCAATCAGCATTCCCAACAGAGTCTGAGTGCTTGCTGTCCACATGCACCTCAACCTCAACCTCAACATTTTTGTTCTTAAACTTAGGCTTAGATAACAAAAAGTGGCACTTAGGTTTGCTGTTTTTCGCATTTTTTTTTTTTTTTTAACTTTTTGGCCTCGCCCCGCAGCATGTGGGATCTTAGTTCCCCATCCAGGGATTGAAGCTGCGCCCCCTGCATTGGAAGCGCAGTCTTAACCACTGGACCGCCAGGGAAATCCCTGTTTTTTGCATTTTAAAAATTATTAATAAATTGGGTATTTTTTTTCATGTACTTTTTGGCTCTTCACAAGTTACCAAATCACTTTATATGATCTAGTATCTATCTATAAACAGAATAGCCATAATAAATCATATTTATTTCTTAAAATCTTCAGTCCTATTTTGGAGAAATAAAAAAAAAAAGAAAAACATGCCTTGCATTTTTAGAAATAGCTCTGGGTGCTCTTGTTGGAATTTTGCTCTAAGTTTATTCCAAGTAAGGGAGAGCAACCATTTTTCTCCATGTTGCATTAACATGAACAGGTACCAGAACATTATAAAATGTTTTGTTGGAGCACAGAATTCAGTGTAGCACGGGTACACACCCAACTTTCCAGTATAGCATAAGCATTTTAATAGATATTTCATTATAATACAGTCTCATCTCGAACTGCTCCATGGAACAGACCGCTAAAATACTAGAGGCAGGCTAGTTTCATCACATTGTCAACATCTGTAATGTTTGAAGCATTAAAAATAAGGAGTGCAATCTTTCTCAGAGCTTTCATTTTTTTCAGGGCTTTCATTTTTAAATAAGCACCCATTATGAACAATTGTGACTGATTTCCTTTGGAGCAATAACATAGTGAACATTCGCTTTTATTTTTTTTTTAACAGTTAAGAACAAATAACCTGCGAGTGAATTCAAGATAATGAGCAGTGATTGTAGCATTCCATCAAAGCATTTTTGTTTAAACGCTTAAAAACAAGATTCAGAATACATATTCCAAAAGGCAGCAAATTTAGATGGGCCTTCTCCACTTTTTCTTAAACTCTAGTTTTATTTTAAAATGCACACGTCAAATGTGTGAAATGCTTCAGTGTTTTTAAATAACTATCATTAAAGAAATCAAGGTAATTATAAATTGAAACATAAAATCAATTTTGGGGGGAAACACTGATGCTTATGTTTACATCAAGAGATCACATAATAAAGGTGAGGGCAAGAAAAGGTTTACTTTATCAGTCTTTTTACCATTATTATTTTTTGTTTTGATAAAGTATTGCCTAATCTGTCTGACCTTGCAACGCTTGATATAATGTATAAAGCAACACTCTAGCATTAAATGAAAATCCAGTAAAAAAAAGTTTATATTCCTAAAGCATTCAGTAGAAAGATACTAAAATTCTAAGGTCCTCAACAGTACTTTGATAAAAGAATTACTAGACAAATATAGCAACTTTGGGAAACAAATCTTATCCTCCCAACTCATTCATTGAGCTATAGGCCCCCAAATATAACAGATTCTAAAACCTAGTATAAGAGATGATTAAAGCAACAGGTTAGGAAAATAAGATGACACTAAGAAATGGAAAGGCCATTTTATGGAATTAATAGTACTGTGAATTCACCCACAATGGATGGACTTTAACCGAGTAAATATTCCCGGAAATAACCCACCACTTAGCTCCTGAATGCAATGAAAAAATGACCACTGTTTATTGTTGAGATTAGTATCATCAAAAAGCAACCAAGTTTAAAGAGAGTCAAGATAAACCGAAACATCATGACATCTCCTGACAGCGTGCTGAAACAAAGGTGATGATTTAAAAAAAAAAAAAAAAAATCAGGGGAGGAATATGTCCCCAAAAAGGGATATCTATAAAGGGAGAGAGAAGAGAAAATCAGTGTCTCTGGTGTCTCCAGAGAGATGGTGCCCTGAACCAAATGCTCTGAGAATTCTCATTTGTCTGGCAGACATGGCGTTAAGTGAGTAAGGCTGATCCACTGGGCTGGCATCGTCTGCTGAAACCAGCCCTTCAAAGCATTCATCCGCATTTGCTTCAAATCCTCATCCTTACTTATGAGACCATTTGATGTTAACACAGGAGCTCAAGAAAGTTTACCAGCTCGTGGGAAGAAAATACACCACCTCATTGCCACAACTGTCACGGCACGCTGAGAGGTTTCCATTTTGAGTATGAATTGATCAAAGTGTCATTTTTCTTCATCAGTCTCTCTGATGATTTTGAGTAGTAAGAATCGAATCACCAGGGTCTGATCAGCCTCGCAAAATAAAATTTTTTTTAAAAAAATCAACAATTTCCCCAACAATTTCTGATGTTGAAACTCCTCAGCATGGGCTATGCAGACCTTTCCTACTTTTTCAACCTCATGTAATATGATTGTGATCAACATCAACAGCTGACATCTGTTAAGTGTTTTTTTAACATCTAAGGCCCTGTTCTAAGCATTTTACTTATGAGATCTTACTAATAAAACCCCACAAGGTAAGCGAGCGTTGTTTTCTTTGTTTTACTAAATGGGGAACTAAGGCACAGAAAGGTTAAATGCTTTGCGTCATCACGTTCCCACATGAATCTCACACTTCAGTCATACTGAAATATTTGCAGGTCTTGCAAACGCCATATGCTTTTGCACACGATTGGCTTTGCCCAAAAAACCATTCCACTTTTTCTTGTCTGACCATTTCCTATTGATTCTTCAAGACTCAGTTTAGGCAGGGCCTCCTCTGAGAAACCTTTCTAGATACCCTGACTTCCCTAAGGTAAGTTAGATGCTCCCTCTTCTGCACTCCTATTACCAATATGTATCCACTCACACCTAACATGGGGATTGTAAGAGTCTGTATGCAAATCTGTCCCCCACTGGGCTACAGGCTCTCTCACGGGCAATATCAGGGTCACTGAATAAGGCCTCATAGTCTTTCACCGCACAAATCCGGGGGGTGCCATTCATAGACTACAGAGTGATGTAAATGGTGACTCCTGGGGTTGTACGATACGGCAGCTCTGAAGGACAGTATCCCCATTGCCTTCCACAGAATTTGGCACGTTGCTAAGTGACTGAATGGCCGGGACAGAGCTCACAATAAATGTGAAACGGTGCTTAACCACTGAGGTCTCCCAACCAGTTCATTACCCTACAAACCAACACTTCACAGGGTAAAGCCTAAACAACACTGTCAACCGAAAGATAAGTGCTAGTTTGCACACTCAGAAAACCCCTGCCTCGTCTCTTCTACATCAGTTTCTTGTACATTTTCTCTAAACGCTAACAGTGAATTTAGATTTCCCTCTAAGCTTTTGATAATGGCATAATTAATCTGCAAATAAATGTGGCATTTTCACCAGAGACGCAAATAATCGTAGTGAGAGCCAGATATAAAAATCTACCCAAAAGAGTGGACTGAAATACAAATTAAGACAGTCCAACTTTTCTATTTAATGAGCACGTTCACAAAGACAGCATGATTCTAAATTCAGAAAACCAACATTCCACAACTCAGCAGAGAGAAAAAATTACACACTGAACTTTGGCAAACATTTATGATATCTTTGATTAGAGGTTAAAAAAAAAAGCTTAGGCAATACATTCTTATTATCTTTAGAAGGACACAGTTTCTGTCTTTCCATGGGTGGGAACATGGTCCTTGGTCAAAGAACCTTCTACACACAATTAGCTTTAAGAAACAGCTGGAGACTGAGGCAGGCTTCACTGAAGAGAAATTCTTTAGTCATTCAAGGTCACTATTTAGCCCTAATTCCCACAGTTGACTCCTACCTTCTATTGGCTGACTGTGCCTAACTCGGAGTGGGAAGAAGGGACAGAGAGACAAAAACGACTTGCTCTGAAATTATTCATATAAACTATGAAACCTCAGAGACTTGACAATGTGGTGGGCAGAAAAATGCTCCCCCAAAGATGTCTAAGTCCTAATCCTTCAAGCCTGTAACTATGTTGTGACTGTGGCATGGCGGGGGCGGGGGGGGGGGGGGCGGATAAAGTTGCAGGTGGAATTAAGGTTGCTAATCAGCTGACCTTAAAATAAGGGGCCTTTAAAGGAAAGAGAGAGACTGAACCGGGGATTGTTGGCTTTGATGGTAGAAGGAGGTCATGGGCCAAGGACTGCTGCTGGCCTCAACAATCTGAAAGACGCCAAGATAACAGATTCTTCCCTGGAGCCTCCAGAAAGAACGCAGCCCTGCTGACACCTTAACTTTAGTCCAGTGAGACCAATTTGGGGCTTCTGACCGTCATAACGAAAATAATAAATCTGTGTTGTTTTAAGCCGCTACATCTGTAGGAATTTGTAACAGTAGCAACAGGAAAGGAATACAGGGAATTTCACCTGAGAGAAGAGATACATGATTTCTGTAAGTTCTATAGCAGGTGACCATTTATTCCCCCCAAGGAGAGCCAAGAGCTCCTGCAGACGACCAGATCTGATGTGGCCCTTCCCACCTCTGCCCTCAACTTAAGCCTTATCATGAAACAGAACACTTCACACCCATCTATTTTACAGAAATGGTCTGAAATACAGTCAAGTTGGTGTGGCGTTTTGAGGCTCTGTGCATACAAGATTCATAACATTTTATGAGTGCCAGAGGGACCTCAGAGAAGAACATCTGGTCCATTCCCCATAATTAATTTATAAATGATGACATCCAGGCCAGAAGGCCGCGGGTAGCACTATTCTCCAGGTTACACAGCTAGTTAATCACAAAGCCATACACGTTCTCTCTCGTTCTCCCTCTCTCTCCAATTCTCTTTCACTGCCCTATGCTACTAGTAACTAAAATTAAATGCTGGGCATACAACTAAAATGGCACTTGAGCTTTTACTTGCTTAGTCACATAAGAGGTACATTTTAAATTTTATTTCATTTTAATTTTTTTTTAAAACCTGATGTTTCTGTTACTGGGAAACTTTTAGGTATGTTTGGAACAACCTGGGAATGTGAGTCTACTTTTTCAGCTGTAAAGCTTCCGAAATCTAAATACAGATCAAGTATTTCTGATGAAAATCCAGTGTCTGAATGCGCTGTTAAGTGTAAAATACACACTGGATTTAGAAGATCCAGTCTGAAGAAAAAATATAAAATGTATCCTTAATTTTTCATATGATTCAATGTTGAAATGATAGTATTTTTGATATATTAGGTTAACTGTGGCTACTATAAAATTTTAAATTACACATGTGGCTCTCATATTCCTAACAGACAGTGATGTTCTAAAGGAATAGATTGAGATACACATGTATTTTAATTTGATACTCTACAAAATGGAAACAGCAAAAATATCAGGCATTTGTTTGATGCAAGGAAGAAATTACAGAGGGAACACATGACAGAAGAATACACATCTATATGACCAGCATCCTCAAACTTTGTAACAAGGTCACAGATAAAAGTTTTTTCTAATTTTATTTTTAATCAATTGGAATACAAGGATGATTCGAACAAAAATTACCCTTCTTAAAACATCCCTTGTTTGTTAGTTGGCTCTTAATTTACAGATAACCTTGTAAAACAAAATTGTAAACTAAGAATGAGCACACAGACTGCATAGCAGTTATTATACATTTTTAGAAATCTATTTTTTCTACAAATGTGTCAAGCCGACAAAATGAGAATACAAGCAATTCACAAATACTTTGCATTAAACTGCCAATCCAAGCTCTCCCTATTTTCAGTCTTGGTCATGGATTAGCTATAAGTTTTTTAGAACTAGTATTACAGCACAGAGAAAGAAATGCTGATCTATCAGACAGGGGTCTTAAAAAATGTTTATGTAAAAATATCACATGGCCAAAGGCCCTACAGAAATCCCTGGAATTTGGCCTTAGGAGTAAACCAATCTATCCGACTTCCTTCTTCACGGGATTCTTTATGCACAACAGGAGTGAGTCTACCCTGGAAATATCCCCGTGTGCCAGACGACTGACCAAAGAAGTCACGGCCGTCTACACTGCCGCTCAGAGGAGGCCAGCTTCCAGAGGACACCCGGTTGCTCAGAGAAAAGGAGTATTTTGTTTTGACCCTAAGCCTCCCAGAGGTCACGCAGGATAATCTCAGCTTTGTTTTCCAGGCACTCTGAGGACCTGGGTCAGTGATTGTTTGAGGACCGTGGTGGACCTTGCTGAGCTCATCCTGGGATTCATCCTCAGGACTCTGGCCATCTGTAAGCCTGCTCAGATCACCTCGTTCTCCATTCCCACAGTCCTAACAGTCCAGCTTTCATACTTAAAGGCTCCACCACCAGGCAAAAAAATACATGATTAAAACATTTTAGATAAAAGGACAATATACAATCCATATATGCAGTGTGACTGTAATTACATGAACACAGGAGAAAACAACGGCAAATGCCAACAGTGGCTAACTCTACTGGAAGGATTACATTGCTTATACTTTTCAATATTTTCCACATTTTGGTGGGGGGAAACTTGTATCACTCATACAGGCCAGTTTTCCTTTTTATTTTATTTTTATTTTTGGTACAGGGGAGTGTTAACAAATTAAAAGGGTCCATATTCCTAAGGTACTTGAAAATATCTTGAGTTAGCATGCTCCTTTGATATTAGCACCTCATACATTTTATAAACTGCTTGTAACATCATTAAGCAGAGGTATATTTATAAGTGTACATTCAAAGTGCTCCCCTGCTAATCCAAAAAACAGGATCACTACTAAAAAGTGGATCTTTTAGGAAAGTAGTCTCCAAAGTAAGATACAATAAACCTAAAACATTTCTTCTCTGAAGTACGAGTGGAAATTTCGACCATTCAATTATATTGTACGTCTAAGGTCTTGATAATACTGCATGAAAAATTAAGACTTTACATTACATGAATTTTGATCCACTTTTCTAACTTGAGTATGATATATTTCAAATTATTTCTTATAGATTTTTAAAAGTTCAGCAGGGCAGAGAGGTACAAATCACTTAGAATCTAATACGAAAGGTATCTATTTGATTGATATGTCACCTTTTAGTCATAGAGCTCCAGGCAAATGTAGCTACCATTTTCACAGAGTTTAACTGCTATACATCAAGAAGGCCATACACAAATAACATATCACTAAAAATATCTTATTTGGAGAGGAAAGAGACTGGCATTGCCAAAGTACTGTTAGTACCCACAAATCATGTATGACGGTGAAAGACTAGTGACACTCCCTTTAAAGTCAGAAAGCAGACAAGGATGCCTCCTAGCAGCTCTGTTATTTTAATATTTATTGTTTTTACAAGTGTTAGCCAAAATGGTAAACAATTATAGATAATGGAAACTGGAAAATGTAATTAACATTATTTGGAAATGACATGATAATTCACTGATAAGACCCAGTAGAAATGCTTGAAAACAATTCAGAGTCAACATACAAAATCCACAGCTTCCCTAATTTCCCGAAATAACCAGCAGGAAAATATAACAGGGTAAAAGTCACATATATAAAGGAAGAAAAAGACAGTAAACAAATAGAAATATATTTAAAGAGAGGTATACAGAGCCAACATAAAGAAGGCCATGTAACTTTACTGTGCGGCACAAAAGAAGATTTGAATTCATGAAATGAGGTACTATCCTGCTGAATGTGAAAGCTTAATTGTAAAGATTAGAATTTCTCTCCAAATAAATTCAGAAATGTAATGCAGTTACAATTATCAATAATATTTCATCAGAAATTGTCTTTAGAACTTGACAAAATTACTCCAGAGTTCCTTTAGAAGAATAAATAGCCAAGAATATTCACGAAAATTTGGAGGAAAAGGGATGAGTTAACTAGATAGAGCTCACACTATCAGATATCAAAATGTGTTATAAGCTATCGGAGTTGAAACCTGTTTTGTTCTTACCAGAAAAGAAGGTCCAAATACAGTCTGAAATTCAGCATACAATTAAAATGACTTTTCAAATTAATGCAAAAAGGATGGCTTATTAAATCAGGTTCTTCAACCAGTTATTCATTTTGGAAAAGATTAAGTTGGATCCCCATCTCCTGCCTCACATAAAATTAAATTTTGGATGCAATAAAATTAAATGTGAAAAATGAAACCACACAAGTACTGGAAGAAAATTAAGGTAATATTTATATAATAATGGGATGGAAAAGAAATGTCTAAGCCTAATACAGGCCAAAATCACAGGGAAAAATATTAGATTTGATAGCATAAAAATGTTAATCTTTGAGAAAAACAAAACCACCAAACACAAAACTGAAAGGCAGGTGAATTAAACAAAATATTTGCAACATGTGGCAGAAAGGGAGTTAATAACCTTAACCAAAGAGAGTTTTTGTGAATTGATTAAAAATCTTGCTTTCAAAAACAGGCAAGTGACATAAGACAACTTACAAAGGAAATCATACCAAAAAATGCAAACATATCTAAAAGCAAATATGTGCAAATTAAAACATGACACACTGTTTTCAACATTAACGTGTCAAAGGCTTTAAAAAAGTGATCACATCCAGTGCTTTCAAGCAAACAGGAATTGGCCACTCCCACTGCTGGTCTGAATCTATATAGGTATCATTTTCCAAGAGAGAAATTCGGCAATGCACATTTAAAAAACCTAACATTCTGCAACTACACCGATCCAGTAATTGCATTTCCAGGAATTTATCCCATGGAAATGACTGCAGATGTTTAAAGCATATTTATAATATTTAATGATTAAAATACATTTCTGACACTAGTAATTTGTATACATTATGCAATGTCCACTAAAATGCAATGATTAAAAGTATTATTGAAGACTATTTAGAGACAGAAAATATATTCAAGCCATCTTAAATTTTTAAAAAGCAGCATATCACCTATGATTATGTTTTTAGAAGATGTGCAGTGAATGGACGTAGAAAAGATTGAAGGATACATACCAGAATTATTTAAATTGGTTATTCCAAATTGTGAGGTTACTAGAGGTTTTATCTTCTTTTATCACCTGTACTTTCTAAATTTTCTACATGAGCAATGTATTCCTTTTATACAAATAAATATTTAACTTTTATGCAAAGTAGATTTACAGCAAATTTTGCTGGGGGAAGACTTGTGAAGAGATGAAATAGAACTTGCAGATTTCAAGATTCACGTGGCATTATACTAGCCAGTAAGCTCAGGTACTGGACTTTATTTCTACTGAATCTTAACTGCCCCTTTCTCCATATTTTTTCCTCCTGCCTGCCCTTCCTGGGTTATTTCCCTTTTTAAAAAAATGTCCATTTCCTCCTTTATTTTCCCTAAAAAAACAAAAGAACTACCTTGTTTGTTTTGGACACAGTTTGCCAGCTTCATTTTTATATCCCAGAGGCTAATGATCCTACCGTTCACAACACCCCTTCAAACTTTCTAATCTCACCCAACCACACTCTATTACATTGAACTTAACATACAATAGAACCCTTGTCTGCATGCACTCCAGATACGACCCCTTTCCACCTCTTCCACAGCAATATCCATTCCTTCTATATCCTTTCTCAAGTACTATCATGAAAACAGTATGAAAGATAGTTAAGAACAGTATGAAAGATAGTTATAAACAGAACCTGCAATAGCCCCTCATCTTTAAGTCAGCTCAAAGCAAACCCACCAACTAATCACTGAATTGGGATGTAAAATCAAACGAAACCTCAAAAGCACATCTAGTATCTAGTCTGGCCCCTGACCCTTAAGGCAGGGAAAGCACTACTCTGGCCTTTTGATAGGTGAGGTAAGAGAAACCCGGAGAGGAAGAACTGGCTAAAATTTTAACACACGGTTAACTAGTGGCAAAAGGAGGAATGAAACTCTGGTCTTATGTTCCTAGAAACGTTAAGTTTTCTAGAGCATCAGGTCACATGAATCTTTTAAAAAAGGAGGCGTGGGAAGAGGAAGGGAAGGAAGGGAGGGAGGGAGGGAGGAGAGGAGGGAGGGAGGGAGGAAAAAGAGAAAAGGCAAAGAAAAAAAAGGACACCAAATCATATTCCAATGGCTATGGATGAATGAATTACCTACACATGTTTTCACAAATGCTAAGTTAAAAAACAACATCCTGGGAGAAAAGAAAGTCCTCGTGCACTGCTGATGGGATTGTAAATTGCTGCAAGCACTATGGAAAACATTATGGAGGGTACTCAAAAAATTAAAAATAGAATTACCATATGATCCAGCAATTCCACATCTGAGAATATACCTGAAGGAAATGAAAACACTATGTTGACTAGCAATCCCACTCCTGTGCATATATCTGAAGAAAACCGTAATTCGAAAAGATACGCGCACCCCAGCGTTCACTGCAGCACTATTTACAACAGCCAAGACATGGAAGGAACCTAAATGTCCATCGACAGAGGAATGGATAAAGAAGATGTGCTACATATACACAATGGAATATTACTCAGCCATAAAAAGAAGAATGAATGCCTTTTGCAGCCACATGGATGGACCTAGAGATTATCATACTCAGTGAACTGTCAGGTATCCTATGATATCACTTATATGTGGAACCTAAACAAATGATACAAATGAACTTATTTACAAAACAGAAACAGACTCACAGACTTCAAAAAAACTTAAATTAGGAGTTTGGGATTAACATATACACACTACTATATATAAAGTAGATAACCAACAAGGACCTACTGTATAGCACAAAGAATTCTACTCAATATTCTGTAATAACCTATATGGGAAAAGAATCTGAAAAAGAATGGATATATGTATAACTGAATCACTTTGCTATACACCTGAAACTAACACAGTATTGTAAATCAACACTACTCCAATATAAAATAAAAATTAAATTAGAAAAAAACACTATGTTGAAGAGATAGTTGCACCCCCATGTTCACAGCAGTCTTATTCACAGTAGCCAAAACATGAAATCAACCTAAGTGTCCATTGACAGATGAATGGATAAAGACCTTGTGATATATATCACACATACATACAACAGAATATTATTCAACCATAAAAATGGAGGCAATCATGCCATTTGTGACAACATGAATGAAACTGGAAGGCTTTATGCCAAGTGAAAAGTCAGAGAAAGACAAGTGCTATAGATCTTTCATACATGTGGAATCTAAAAGAAAAAGAAAAAAACAAACTCAAAGAAAAAAAGCTGAGATTTGTGTTTACCCGAGGTAGGGCGTGGGGTAAGGGGGAATTGTGTGAAGGTAGTCTAAAGGTACACACTTCCAGTTATAAGATAAATAAGTACTGGAGATATGTAATCTATAGCATAATGAGTATAGTTAACACTGTTGTGTGTTATATTTGAAAGCTGTTAAGAGAGTAGATCTTAAGAGCTCTTATCATAAGGAAAAAACCATTTTCTTTTTTTTTTTTTTTGTCCCTATATGGGATAATGAATGTTAACTAAACTTACTGTGGTAATCATTTTACAATATATGTAAGTCAAAACATTATGCTGTACATCTTCAACTTATACACTGCTGTATGTCAATGATATCTCAATAAAACTGGGTAAGGCAGGGAACCACAACTTCCTGCCCTTCCCCTAGCTCTAGGAGTAACCTAACCTCTCTGGGCCTAGGTTACTCATTTTAGAGCAAACTGAACTTGAAGGTCTCTAATACTGTACAGTGTAAGTCCACTTCCATTAAAGTATGAAATTATAACCTATGAGCAACACAGAAAACAACATACGTTCAATTCAATGAACAGTTATCGGGCATCTACTATGGGCAAGATACCCTGACAGATACTGTGGGGATATCACTTTGGCCTCTATCTATGTAACCAATATAGCACCATAAAATTTTAGAGCTGGGAAGGCCTGAATTGTATAAATTAGCAAACAAGCACAAAGTGTTGGCATATACTGAAATATTAAACTTCTAATACATTTGTAAAGTTAAAGAAAAGTTATTCCATATATTATACATATGTAAATTTACATATATATTTATATATATATAAATGTCAGACTATCATATCCTTTAATAACTCTTAAAGACTAGACAAGGAGGTGGGGAATTTGGCAGTGTCAGAAATGTACTTTTTAAAGACTTCCTGACGTGAAATTCACGTACCACAGAAGGAACCATGTTAAAGTGAACAACTCAGTGGCACTTGGTACAGTCACAGCGTTGTGTAGCCACCACCTCCACCAGTTCCAAAACTTCTCCCGCAGTGCGGCAGTACATCCCACATGCACCCCCCGCT
The DNA here is from genome assembly GCF_963924675.1 of Phocoena phocoena. Taxonomy (NCBI): domain Eukaryota; kingdom Metazoa; phylum Chordata; class Mammalia; order Artiodactyla; family Phocoenidae; genus Phocoena; species Phocoena phocoena. The sequence goes on along the minus strand of NC_089224.1, from coordinate 65,009,528 downwards.
CCTGACCTTTTCCCAGCGAAGCCTTTGATTCCTGGAGGAATTTCTGAAGTCATTCAGCATAACTGGGTGACTCATTCTACTCCAGAACCATTTAACAAATGTCCATCTAGGTCTCTATCAGTAAAGTGAAGAGCCATGCAATCACTTAGAAAAGCCAATCAATAGAACCATCCATGAGAACTAATGAATCACGTTTTTCAACAGCCAGACATTTATTATCTGAATTATTCACTGTGTCTACGCTCTCATTTCAATCTCCCTTTGTGAGAGTCTGCACAGAGTCCTTACAGTGTGTCTGGGGCCCAAGCTCACAAGAGGCCAGTTCACGGGCTCTCTACCTAGGACCCCCCCTTTTGCAGGCAGAGTTTATTACAGAGATGTTTGCACGCATCTGAAACCAACAATTACGGGTACACTTTACAATTACGGGTACGCTTTACAATTACCATATTTACATATTCCCTTAGAAATATTTATTGTGCTAATTGTAAAATTACAACTATAGGCAGACCTCAGAGATAGTGCAGGTTCAGTTCCAGAACATCACAATAAAATGAATATTGCAATACAGTCGCACGAAGTTTTTGGTTTCCCAGTGCATATAAGAGTTATGTTTACGCTAGACTGTAGTCCATTAGGTGTGCAGTAGCATTATGTCTTAAAAAAATGTACATTTCAATTCTAAAATATTTTATTGCTAAAAAATGCTAACCATCATCTGAGCCTTAGTGAGTTATAATCTTTTTGCTAGTGGAGGTTTGAAATATTGCAAGAATTACCAAAATGTGACATGAGAAACAAAATGAGCAAATAAATGCTGTTGGAAAAATGACCCATAGACTCGCTTGATGCAGGGTTGCCACAAACCTTCAATTTGTAAAAAATGCAGTATCTTGGAAGTACAATAAAGTGAAGTGCAATGAAACGAGGTATGCCTGTACCAGCATCTTCTGAGGGTTTATCATGCTCCTGACACAGGTCAAAGTGCTTTCAATACATTATTTCATTTAGTCCTGACGAAGGTTATAAGGAGACTGGGGCTTGGAGAGATTAAGTGACTTGTCCCCAGATCATCCACTTTATATGTGGAGAGCCAAAATGAAAAAGATGATCTATGTGACGTAAGAGAAAAAAAAAAAAAAGTGCTCTGATCTGCTAGGCATAGTCCTTCCCTGAGACTGCACTGCCAGTAATTATCCCAGAACCATTTCTATCAAGAATTCCCACGGCAGCTGGGATAAACCAAAGCCACATGGCTTAACTGTGAAAGACACTCCCAGGCAGTACTGTGGAGAAGGAACAGAGGTTCAGCTCCTCGGATATTCCAACTGTTCGTTATCAGCAGAAATACATTAGCAAACATTGGTTTCAATCCACGTCAAAGACATTTTCACTTATCCCTATGAAAATATTCAAACATGTTCCTGCCGTGCTCAAGACCGCATCTCTTCCCGGGTGCCACCTCCAGCACTCCCAATCCCCCTTACGCTGGACTATTGGTTTTCCCACAGTTCTCATCACCATCTAATACACTACACCGCTGACTTACGGACTGTGCATAGTTTTCCTCTGTGCTAGAACGCAAGCTCATTGAGAATGGCGGAATCTTTGTTTTATTCACTGCTGTGTCCCCCGTGCTAAGAAACACAATGGCCTAAACCACAGTTGCAGTGCTTTCCTCTTCCTCACAAAAGTAGATGATGGTATCTATTCAAAACACTTTCTAACATGTCACCAAAAACTGCTAAATGCTGCTAAATATTTCGCAAACTTGAGTGGAGACACTGACACATCCATACATGAATTCAACAGCTATGTCACTGAGGAGAAGGCTGTAATTATGGAATCATAGAAATATCACTGACAGACGGGAGGGGGTTTTCTTGTTGCTACGCCTTACCCAGGGAATTATATGAAGTGTTCAGTAAGTCAGTATGACTGACAGGTGATCGGAGCATGCAATTCAAGCCATGATTCCTCAACTCTCAGGCACAGGGCTGGGGAGTACTGGGGTGGGAGGCCAGGGCAACGAAAGCAGGATGTTTAATTTCAAACACTGATCTTTACAACGGAAGTCACTACATATTTGGAAATGTTTTAAAATGCTCATTATTTCTGCAAAGGAAACTAGAGAAAATCATATGATAAACTAGTACGGCAGAGCATGAGTTAATAATTGTTTTCACTTATTAAACATTTTACTAGGTACCAGGCACTGTTTTGAGGCCTTCACGTATATCACATCATCTGAATAACCTCACAACCACTCTGTGATGTAGGTACTATTACTATTTTATAGATAATGAAACTGAGGCTCAGTGGGGTTGCCTAACCTGCTTGGGACCACACAGCTACTCAGTGATGGAGCTGGGATCAAAACCAGAAGTCACACTCCAGGTTAGTGGTTCTCAACAGGGAGTGTTCTGTTCCCCAGGTGCTATTTGGCAATGTCTGGAGATGTTTTTTGTTGTCACAACTGGAGCGAAGGTGCTGCTGGCATCTAGTGGGTAGAAATGCTGCAAAACTTCCTATAATGCAGAGGACAGCTCCACAACAAAGAATTATCAACAGTGCTAAGGCTGAGAAACCTTGCTCTAGAGCTAAAACTCTTAGCCACTGTTCTCAAAGTCTGAGAAACACCACCATTGATTGATACAAGGACTAAAGGAGGAAAATTAAGTATAACGTGCCAGTAATAGGCAGTTATAAGTTATTATATAAAAGAAGGATATTTGTTTCCTGAGAAGGTTGTAGCAGATGACAACAAACTTGGTGGCTTCAAACGACAGAAATTTATTCCTTCATGGTTCTGGAGCCCAGCCATCCAAAGCCAGTATTCCTGTGCTGAAATCAACGTGTTGGCTGGGCCATACTCCCTCTGGAGGTGCTAGGGAAGACTCTGTCCCTTGCCTCTCCCAGCTGCTGGCTGCTACCAGCACTGGCACTCCTTGGTTGATGGTCATGTCATTTCAGTCTGCTTCCATCCTCACATCACCGTCTCCTCTCTGTGCCTCTGTGTAATTCCCCTGCCTCTCTCCTATTAGGCTACTGTGATGACATTTAGGGCCCACCTAGATAATCCAGGATAATCTCCTCATCTCAAGATCCTTAATTTAATCACATCTGCAAAGCCTCTTCTTTTTTAGATAAAGTAATATTTATAGGTTGCAGGGATTAGGGCATGGATATCTTTGGAGGGCCATTTTTCAGCCTACTACAAGTAGATAAGCACACTCCCATTTTACCCATGGTGGAGTTTTAAGTCATGTGCCCAAGGACATATGGCTAACAAGCAGTGGAGGTGGGATTTGAACCTCGCTCTGTCCATCTCTGAAGCTGTCTCTTATCTCTATGCCATGACACTTAGGAAAGCTGAAGAAAAGATTTTAAACTAGCAGGTCCCAACCACCGAGTGGGCACTAATAAAAGGAGACTAAAAATCGACATGTGCTCCAAGAATAACCAGTAAAAATCATGAAAGCACAAACTTCCATGATGTGAGGGTCTTGAGAATATTTGCATTAATTCATTATTTTCTTTACATAATTTAGCGATCTTTTTTTTTTTTTTTTGCGGTACGCAGGCCTCTTACTGTTGTGAGCACAGGCTCCAGACGCACAGGCTCATTGGCCATGGCTCACGGGCCCAGCTGCTCCGCGGCATGTGGGATCTTCCCGGACCGGGGCACGAACCCGTGTCCCCTGCATCGCCACCAGGAAAGCCCCTAGTGATCATTTCTTATCCCCCTTGGAGGTATCTTACTGTACAAAGAGTTACGTGTAAGCCTTGCACAGATCAGCCTACAGCCTTCTTCCTGAGTCTTATGTAATATGCTACCAATTACAGCTTTAACTGCACAGGTTCCTTCAGGATATGTACATTATAATGGACTAGAATCCCAAGCTTATGGTGAGAGGAAGTTATTGCCAATGGAGGGAAGGATATGGTGGGTCTACGTGTGGGTAGATATTGGAGTTTTCGTAACCCCACAAATTTTTTCATATTAAAAATATTGGATATGCAGCCATTCAAAGGAATGAAGTATGCATGGATGCTACAACACGGATGAACCTTAAAAACTTGCTAAGTGAAAGAAGCCAGACACAAAAGGACACATATTGTATGATTCCATTTATATGAAACGTCCAGAATAGTTAAATCCATAGAAACAGCAGATTACTGGTTGCCTAGGGCTACAGGGAATGGAGAATGGGAAGTAACTGCTTAGTGGTATGAGGTTTTATTTTAAAGTGATGAAAATGTTTCAGAATTAGATAGAGGTGGTGGTTGCCTCCGTTTTTCATTTTAACATGGTTCATTTTAAGCCGTGTGAATTTCACCTCAATATGAACAAAGAAACGGAGACCTCTATGCTAAGCAAACTCTGGAGTAGACAACCCATTTCTTTATGATAGATGTAGTGTTAAACCATAATCTGGTTCAATTCCTAGAGTAGTGGCACCTAGCCAAGAAACTATGATTTATTTTACACGTCCCTGGACAGAATCTGTCCTCTACTATTCTACTTTTTGAAGTTCGAAAAGAAGTGTTAAAGAAATGGAGGCCATAAAAATTTTAAATTCACTTTTTAATTTTTACTACTAATGTAAGAAATACTTGGTGTAGAAACTAATTATACCAAATTTGTAGTAAAGTAATACCTAGGATAAAAACCTTACCTCCCACTCTCCTAAAATAAGTTGCCTACTTGCATTTTCCTATAAAAAAGCCAAATGAGATAACAAAATGAAAATGCTCTACTAACTCTGAAGCACCTCTCAAATGTAAGGCATTTATTGTTAGTATACATAATGATAATCATCAAAAAGACAGCAGCAAGTAAAATACTGCCATGTTGCAGTGAGCCCTTTAAAATGACAAGGCAGGGCTTCCCTGGTGGCGCCGTGGGTGAGAGTCCGCCTGCCGATGCAGGGGACGCGGGTTCGTGCCCCGGTCCGGGAAGATCCCACATGCCGCGGAGCGGCTGGGCCCATGAGCCATGGCCGCTGGGCCTGCACGACCGGAGCCTGTGCTCAGCAACTGGGAGAGGCCACAACAGTGAGAGGCCCGCCTACCGCAAAAAAAAAAAAAAAAAAAAAAAAAATGACAAGGCAGTAATAACTAACCAAAGAAATTGATGGTCTATTACTGCACAATCAACAGACAGTAATTAAGCAAACGTCAACAGCTACAGTTTCGATGTGATAATAACCAGATAGGACAGACCAGAAGAATGTGCACTTATGAGATAAGCTTCCCTCCTCCTGAGTGAGCACCTCAAGGCTGTCGCCTCAGGGAGCCTGGACTGCCCCAGGGGCCCTGTGCCAGTAAAACATTCAAGAATGTAAAGTTCTCTGACTGTGGCCGGGGTCAGGGCAGTCTGGTGAGCAGCTGGGAGAGAATGAAAGCTAAGGCAATTGCCCAGCCTAACCCAGTCCAAGCCCAACACCTTCCTTCAGAATCCAGCTGCTACTGTTCCCTCAGGAAGCAGGCCCAGGAGCCTCCAACTATGTGGGCTGAGCACAGGGAGGGGACATGCCACCTGCAAACGCACCACTTTCCTAGGGATGACTCTTAGAGATTCTCTTGCTTTGCACCATGCACAATAGACTCTGGGCGGGGAACTAGTCTTTGCATTCCAAACGGCGGCTGGGCTGCTGTCACCTTTGTGTGATTTGGAAGTGGTAAGCCAGGCCACAGCCTTGCTGCAAGGCCAGAGGACAGCTGTGACGACAGGGAAAAGCCCAGGAGAGAGCTGGCAGTGCTGATCTCTGGGCCACACTGGCCAGTAACCCCTTCCATGATCTCACCCCTAAGTCCTCCTCCTTTTGCTCTGGTTACCTGGAAAATGGGGCGGTGGCCCTGCCAGCCTCAAACTAAGTTCCTGTTAGAAAACAGTGAGAAAAGGAACTTCCCTGGTGGCGCAGTGGTTGAGAATCTGCCTGCCAACGCCGGGGACACGGGTTCGATCCCTGGTCCGGGAAGATGCCATGTGCTGCGGAGCAACCAAGACCGTGCACCACAACTACTGAGCCCACGTGCCACAACTACTGAAGTCCTCATGCCTAGAGCCTGTGCTCCGCAACAAGAGAAGCCGGTGCGATGAGAAGCCTGCGCGCCACAACGAAGACCCAATGCAGTCAAAAATAAATAAAAGTTAAATTAAATTTTTAAAGAAAGAGTGAGAAAAAAAGTGGGAGTGAAGGGGGGAAAGGGACAATAATGAAAAGTACACCAAAAGTTAAGCCATCAGCACTTCCTAAACCCCACAGGTGCATCCCATGCAACCAAGCCCCCAGATGTTAATAGTTCACACGAAAGAAGAGACGCATTTGGGAAATGATGGCTTTAGTTGACTTGGTTATTCATGCCTTCACTCATTTATTCAACAAATATTTAGTGAGCACCAGTTAGGTATATATTACTGAATAAAACAGGTATGAACTTTTCCTTTGTAGGGCTTCCAATCTGATGGGAGAGAAAGATACTAAATATGTGTTGTGAAGGAAATAAAGAGAATGCAGTGGCAGAAAATTAGGGGGAAATCTAAGTAGCCCCGCTCGCGGCAACTAGAGAAAGCCCACGTGCAGCAACGCAGACCCAATGCAGCCAAAAATAAATAACTTTAAAAACACTTTAAATAAATGTCTTAGAAAATCCTTTCGTTGTGCCAAACAACTACCAAGAAAAGAGGCGGGGGAGGGAAAAGAAGAAAGAGAGAATGGGGAGATGGGGAGGGAGAAAAAGAGAGAAAGAGAGAGAGAACCAGGCAGAGCTGATCTCCTCTGCACTGAGAATCTATTACAAACACTTTGATAAACTAGAATGTAAAGGCACAAGCTGGGAAGAACACTGAACTATGTGTCTGAAGAATTTGTTGTATACAATAACCTACTCATCCATGTACTGTTACTTCTCTTCAATAAAAAGTACTGAGAGAAAAAAAAGAGAGAGGAAGAAACTAGGGCAAAATCGGGGGTATGGTAAGCACGGCCTCCCAGAAGAGTATTACAGGATATCAAAATGGACATGGCAACCACTAAGACTAGATATCAGATTCCAAAGTGAAGTGCCAGGCCTGGATGCAATTCTTCAAAGGACAATGGTCCCAAACTATTTTCACTGACCTTCAGCTCCTCGCCCACAGTGAGGGTGCAGATGGGCCAGCCTGTTGGTAGCTAAAAGGAGGGAACGATTGAAGCAAGCTGGCTGCAGCTCTGGTCATAGGGTAAAAGATTTCGGAAGAGGCAGAAGTACCAGCCCTCCTCTGCTAGCCCAGTGAGGGGCCTAGGAGAGCGGGACACTCCTGCAAAGTGGGAGACACGGTAACGTTATTGATGACTTCTATTTACGAAATTTAAAGGACTAGAAGTAGGCTGGCTGGATGCTGATGGACAAGCCAGAGGAAATAATAGTTGCACTGGGATCGGCTTGCACCCCCCAAGTTTGCGGGAGCAAAGATGTGTGAGTCTTTCCCAAAGACCAGACATGGACCACACCCTGAGCACATGTATGGGGCTATCTCAGGCTCTGCCCAACAAGGGCCACCTCTTGCACAACAATGGAACCCAGTAGACAGGAGTCCACATGGACCAGGGGGCTTTCCAGAGTCTATGAAAGGACAGAGTGCAGCAGTCACACCAAAGAAACTGGAGGTAAGAGGTCCCCAGAGACAAGGTAAGGGGGTATCTCTGAGGAACCACAAAAGGGTCCCACCAGAGAAAGAACCGATTCTAGACACTAACAACACAAAGGCGGCTCACCTGTGATTCTGCCTGCCCATCAAACTTTTCCTGAGCCCCTTCTTGTCCCCCTCACCCCTGACCAAGCCAGAAGCAATAGCTACTGAGTAAGCAAGAGGGAAAGCATTCAACCCCAGCCCCTTCTCACTGCAACAGGCCCTCCCTGGAGTAAGGGGGGCAGGCTAAGTAGGAATGAAGTTGGAAGTTGGGAGCTCTGACTATGAGATGACACAAGACATTTTCAGTATTTGGCACATTAAACTGGGACTTTTTATTATGTAAGACGAATCAGAATAGTCATGGGATATGTTTTCATCCAGAAACAGGGGAAATGCTTTCCACTGAATAAATTTTAATGAGAGAGTGGGAAACTAGATGATAAAGTTGGTCCTCTCCCTCCCCCCTTGCCCATTCTCTCCCACAAAATCTACTTGGAGGCACATTATACACGGAACTATTTGTGGCAGCACACCTCATGGAAAGTGTACTTTCCAGAAATGAGGTCCACTGTGTCCCAATTTGAACATGAAGATCCCTACGGGTTTTGGGTTCCCCTTGTAACACCCTCCAGCCTTGGGAGGGCCATGCAGAGTCTGCAGGAGCTGAAGCTACTGACCTGTTGCCCACAGCAGAGTTCTTGTCCCCAACACCCTCCTGCTCTTCCAGAAATACACACACGGTCCAGGAAGGGATCCCTGCCACCGGGAGCCACCACCATGCTCAGCTCTGATCTGTGTGAAATAGTCTCTGACTGAGTTCCCAACTTGGAGCCTCACCGGTCTTCTCCTTAGACTTCACTCTAATAGGATTCCTTCTACTGAGATCCAGCTGAGAAGCCCAGAACCTCAACTCACACCCAGCGGTAAACCCAAGGGTATCAATCCCAAAATGGCGGCCTCTCTAACTCCCTCCATTCAGTTTCCCTTTGTCTTTGTGTCATGAGAAGCATATCTTAGAATGCAGAGCAGTAAAACATGAAACAGAACTCATCTTCAATAAACTGACACTTTGGGGCTTCCCTGGTGGCACAGTGGTTCAGAGTCCGCCTGCCGATGCAGGGGACACGGATTCGTGGCCCGGTCTGGCAAGATCCCACATGCCGCGGAGCGGCTGGGCCCGTAAGCCATGGCCGCTGAGCCTGCGTGTCCGGAGCCCGTGCTCCGCAACGGGAGAGGCCACAACAGTGAGAGGCCCACGTACCGCAAATAAATAAATAAATAAATAAACTGACACTTGGGTCAAGCAAATGTGCAAAATCAACAGTTTCAGCATCATTATATGTGAGTTGGTTTTAGAGAATCGACACATACTGGACTAGTCTTTATGTTATTGGAAATATTGGTACCAAATACATGCTATACAAGATATATATGCTCTACTTTGATGAGAGTTCATTTAAAATCAAGATAATTTTAACAGGTATTTCTGGGCCTGCGTTCGCTAAGTTTTGAGCTCCATGAAGGGAGAGACTGTGTCTCATCTGTTTTGCGTCGTTTGGGGCCTAGCATGGAATCTGGTACCTAAGAGGGTTCAATAAAGTCCTATGGCTGATAAGTGAATGAACAAACAAATGAATATCTTGGCTTACATTTCAAGCTAGACTTATGTGAATACTGTAATTGAATATGTTTTTAAAAAGGGAGAAACCTGCTGTCCATCATTTCTGACTACACCATTCTACCCTCTACCAATTTTAGTGTGTGTATTTGACTCTTATAACTGGATACTTTAGTGTTACTTTGTATAAAAGATTTTTCTAAGGCTACTCTTTCAACAGGCCCCTGAGACCAGGTCAACTGGCCATTCACCTCCACTAAGCAACAGCAAAGATCCATCATGGTATGTGACTCCGTCTGAGGGAATCCATGTTTTGGGGCTCTCAAAGGGAATAATACTGCTTTAAAATAGATACACTGAAAAGAATTGACTTTCACCTCTCTTGTGGAAGGACCTTTGGGGGCAAAGCAGAAAGAGGAAAGGTTCACTAGCAGATGGCTGGGAGGCGTCAGGCACCAAAGAAGAAAGGTCACAAGATTTGGAGTTGGACAGGTCTGCAGCCCGTCATATCTTGGTTCTGCTGGGCCTCAGCTTCCTCATCTGTAAAATGGAGATCATAATGCCTACCTCAAAGAACCACTGTGCAGAGAACGAGGGAATGTACGGGGGCTCTGATTATAGTATCTGACACATAATATGGGCTCAAACAGCAGTTTTATTACCATTATCTACACATAAAGAGAATGACATACACCTACCTGCATCTAAAGATGATATTATACATAAGTGGTCCACAACTCTTAAAGGAGCTGATATCTAAGACTCAGCTCTTTGGAACTTGGAATGCATTTTCCCATAGGAACAATGCTATAAATCGTAGAATTTCAGAACTAGAAGGTGCCTCAAAGCTCATCTAGTGATGTAGTAAAACTTCCCACTGAATAGAGTATTTCCTAATGTAGGCTCCCTGGGGTTTAAGTTTCAGGTAAGTCACTCAAAACCAACATGACCTATAATGTAGTTGAAATACTACACGCCAGCAAACAAAAAATAGTAGAAAATGATTTTTAAATGTTGACCAGTTCATCTTCACATGATCTTCTAACCTTAGCTAAGATTAGCTTTCCACTTGGAAATTCATTGATGTAGAAAGTGGGGAGACAATTTCTTCTTTCTTATAACCTACCCTGCCCCTCCCCACATCCAACAACTTCCAGTTAACGTGAGATAGGAACTTTACCTGCAGCGTGAACAAAATGTAGCAGGCCCACAGAGGAGACAGAGAGAACTGGGGGAGGGGAGGGGGGTTGTCAAAGGGGACGAGGCGTGGGTGTGGAGCAGGGCACAGGAAGAAAGGCCTTGGTTACCAACTTCACCTCCTTTCTCACTTTTCCCAGCATCAGCCCTGTTTCACCTGGTGGTGCACAAATTAAAACTATTTGTGGAGGTCATTTGAGACCCCGATGGGTCACCATGCATACGCAATTTTGTACAGGTTATCTGTCAGCCTCAGTCTGACCCCTGGCCGTGCCCACTCTGACTTCACGCAATGGGCAGCAAAAAGGCACAGAGTGCTCTGGGGTATTCCGCCCTGCTTGTCTTTGGAATGGCAGAGGCTGGCTGTTTGGACTTACAGTATGTTCACGAGTTAAGTGTATGCAGCTTGGCCAGTTCCTATAATGTTGTCTCTAATATGGAAAAGTCAAAAGAAACTGCAGAAATGACCGAGGGAATCTGGTTTTGCATAAAACTCTGAGCACTACTGGGATGACCTGGGACCATACTTATGATACAACGTTAAATGAAACAGAAGTCATTTCATGAAAACGTATATGCGGTATGATTTCAATTTTGAAATACATGTACACGCTATGTTTTATATATCCTTACATATCTGTTTAGAAAAAAGACTAGAAGGAAAAAGACTCCAAAACATGAACAATTCTTTTGTCTGTGTTATGGAAATACAGGGTGTGTTTGTGTGTGTTGGTTTATTTATGATTTTCTGTATTTCCCAAGTTTGGTTAAATGAATAAGTAACTATATTAAAAGGGGTAAAATGGGCTTCCCTGGCAGCGCAGTGGTTGGGAGTCCGCCTGCCGATGCAGGGGACACGGGTTCGTGCCCCGGTCTGGGAAGATCCCACATGCCGCGGAGCGGCTGGGCCCGTGAGCCATGGCCGCTGAGCCTGCGCGTCTGGAGCCTGTGCTCCGCAGCGGGAGAGGCCGCAACAGTGAGAGGCCCGCGTACCGCCAAAAAAATAAATAAATAAGGGGTAAAATGGAATTTAGAAACTCGAATAAGAGATTTTAAAGAAAAAAGGATTCTTAGAAATGACCTAATCCAACACTTCTTCCAACCCCTCTTAATTTTATAGGGAAAACACCTCTGGCCCCTCAGGTGACTTATGAGCCTGAAGTCTTCCAACTAATGGAGAACTAGCCACACTGTGGCTTGAACTCAGATCTTGTGACATGTATGGCCTGTGCCACTCCCATGACATCACGGTGTCCTGGAGTCAGGGCCTAATGAACTTCAGAAGGAAATACTCCATAAGAAAGGAGAAAGTCTTACTGTGCACACCTATACTTCTCACTGAATAAATATTTGCCTAGAGTCATATAGTTTTATGACATGCAAACAACTCAGTTGCTAAAGGAGCTCTGGTGACTTCGTCAGAGCTACTGAACCAGAGTTCTGGTTACACTTTTTACTCCTGCATTGCAATAGAAACCCACCTTCAGAGACTTTCAAGATGAACATACATCAGAAGGCACCTCTGTCCATAGGCCAGGCATCTCTGTGACGACGGGGGAAGAAGTGGCTTATTTTCCATCTTCCACTGTTGCTAACATCACATACAACAGTCGCTTAACTTCCATTCCACCATATCATGCTGTATTAGAACTACTTAACATTTATCCAGCCCCAAAACACGTAGAAAAAGCAGACAGACTGAAAAACCTTCTTTAGAAGCTCTCACATCCTAAAGGCTTTAAGTACTTTCTATTTATAAACATGAAACCTTGTTAGGAACAAAGCATCATCTAAATCTGACAAAAAGATCAGTTTCAAGCTCCTTCATTTCTTAAGGGAGAAAATTCAGACATCTGATGCAAACATAAGTACAGAGCAGCCATGGGCCACACAGAAGTGTCTTCCTATTTTGCTCTGCTTATCTTGAGCTGGTGGGGCTGGGAAAGCTTTCTCGGCAAGCCGTGGGGAGGTGGCCTCCAAGGACACAGTAGCAGAGGACGGGCCACAGGTGGCAAGTCAAAGAACTGTTTCAGGTAAGCAAAGACTCCCACCCTGGTCACAGGCACAGCAGCTAGCTTGTTTCCTGCCCAGTGTGCTAACCAGAAACATAATAGGCAACCCAAGATATACTTATGCTGGGCAGAGAGCGTGCAGGAGTCTGGACAATACAGCAGTTGCCTGGGTTAAGCAGTAATTAACTTAGAATTAGAATCTGAAGTCAGCTGCGCACGTCATGCGAAATAAGGCAAAGCTTAGAGCACGCACAGGCATAGCAGAGCAGGAAGGACCTAACACGGGCTGCGAAAATGTGAAATTGCTGACACTGGAAGAATTTATGGTATAAGACTCCAAGGAGAAATTTAGGTAAGACCAGGCTGAAAAGTACTGCGACCTGAGATATTTCAGGTTGCAAAATATTCCTCCTACCAAACTTATTTCAGTATTGAGGGAAGCCCTAGAAGGAGACTGAATTTTATATGTTTAACTATAAATGCCAAATTCTTAAATATCTGTAAGTTTTAAGGAAAGAATGCAATGTGCCGAAGTGATCTCTCTTCTTTATTTCGTCAGTCAAAAACACTTAAAATGCAACAAGGATCCTACCAATGTACCTCTCAATCAGACTCTCATCTCTGAGAATTCAGAATTTAAATGAACCTATCCAGGAAACAGACTCACGGATATAGAGAACAGACTTGTGGTTGCCAAGAGGGAGGGGGTTGGGGGAGGGATGGACTGGGAGTTTGGGATTAGCAGGCACAAACTATTATATATAGAACGGATAAACAACAAGGTCCTACTGTATAGCACAGGGAACTATATTCGGTATCCTGTGATAAACCATTATGGAAAAGAATATTAAAAAGTGTATAGGGGCTTCCCTGGTGGCGCAGTGGTCGAGAGTCCGCCTGCCGATGCAGGGGATGCGGGTTCGTGTCCCGGTCCGGGAAGATCCCACATGCCGCGGAGCGGCTGGGCCCGTGAGCTATGGCCGCTGAGCCTGCGCGTCCGGAGCCTCTGCTCCGCAACGGGAGAGGCCACAACAGTGAGAAGCCCGCGTACCGCAAAAAAAAAAAAAAAAAAAAAAAGTGTATATATATATATATCTGAATCACTTTGCTGTAAAGCAAAAGTAACACAGCGTAAATCAACTATACTTCAATTAAAAAAATAAAATAAAAAGAATCAACTCTGAGAATTTAATCTAAGTCAATAAGACAAAAGGAGCAAAAGGCTAGGTTGTATGAAGGTGCATAATACATCGTACTCTATAAAAGCAAAAGTAAAAACACTAGATCTTACTTGGTGACTAATGGTAGGGGAAAATTAGACAAGAATAAATTAAGGCACATGAAATATTCTCAACCCCTTTAGAAATGATAACATGAAGATACAAATGAGAACCAATATGAAGTTTAAAAGTTCAAAATTAAACATTCATTATGGCTACAACTAAATCAAAATAATGGTGCTGGGAAGATAGCTAGGAGAAGAGTCAAGGACCAGGAGCCAGTGGTCGCCAGGATGGTCCAGGGTAGACTGATGGAGGATGGAGATGCTGAAGGCAAGTGCCCTTGGGTAAAGCCATGGAGAACTTTTTGGGGTGGTGAAGGAGAGGCTCCAGGCTCATCCAGAAATCCCAAAGGTGGGCCTGAGCCCTAAACAAAAAAAGATGTTGGTCTTCCTAAGATCAAAGGGGGCCCAAGCACAGTGCTTCATTACCCTTGGATTAAAGGGTTGAAAAAAGGATGGGCTAACAGAACCTTGAAGGAGGGAGACCTGAAGGAACCTGCAGATTAAAAGAAGATGGAGCCCCTTTCAGAGAGGGCCTGAAAGGGTCTGCTTAATCCAGAAAAGTCTGGAAGGTTCCATTTAGTCTAGAAATTTGGCCAAACTTACCAAGGAACAGGAGGATGAACTTGCAACAGCCTGATGGAACCTGAGAGCGGGAATGGGGCAAAGCAATTAGCTTCACCCCACATATTAAGACACACTTAATATGTCTTCACCCCACCCCACTTTGCCATCCCCGACTTTCAGATAAGAAAACTCAGACCCAGAAAGGTGATGCCAACTGCTCGCCCAAGATGCCAACTAGTTCATGGCAGTGCCAGGGTTAGCACCCAGATTTTTCCTCTCATTCCAGCAATTTCTATATTATACCTTGCTCTCATATCAACCATATATAGGTGGACCCACCATTCTCCCATCATACATGAAATAAAATAATAATTTTCATCATACAAGTACTACTGCTTTCATGTTTAATTGCGGGAAATTCAAGAAAGCCAAAGAAGGAGGAAAATGAACTGCAATTTCAGTTCTAAAAACCTCAGTTTTTAAAAATTCTCATCACTTCTATTAAATTTATCTAGTTGGTGTATTTTCATCATTGGTGGGTATGTATTACATAGCGTGAATCCTTATTCTATAGGTTTAGCTAATAACCCATTGAACTCTGCATCATCAATCACATAAAATATACGGCTGTTTAGATTTCTATCCAAATCCTAAGGCGCTTTCTTAAGTTGGGGCCAAAGAAAAACTTGAAGTTCTGACACTAGAAACTTCTTTCCAGGCCGACACTCAGTCATTAATTATGCTACGGCATATGAACAGAATCAACTGTGAATGTAATTATTCCATCATCCTCCAACTTTTCTCTATTAAGTGCATAAGGAGACCTGTGGGAGATTTTTATCAGATGCTTCAATGTCTATGACATTTTCTTACTCTACCAATCTAAAACCCTTATCTTAAAAAAATGTGATAAATCAGTCACTACACATTAGTAAAATTATACTGGTTCCTAGGGATCAGTGCAGTGTCTTCTACAGGCTCATAAATCATTTGTACGATAATAATGCAGGATTTTTGCAAGGGAGCTTTTCCACATTAACAGCTTTAGGAATTCAACTTTTTCAAAAGCTATACAGAACATTTCCATGTCTCTGGTCTTCTGGAACCTCTCCCACTCTCCAAGATTTACTCAACAATCACTGGCAGTGACGCAGAGATGCTATCTGCTAACTCTTTCAACACCCTGAGACACAATCTAGTGGGCCCTAGAGATGTGAACTCGTTCAACTTACCTAGATGATCTTTCACTGTCTTCTAAAATCCCTCTTAATTCTGTTCCATTTTGAAGATCATTCTCTTCGATGGAGAAATGAAAGCAAGATAGTTCTGTATATGTCATCTATTGATACCCGCCTTACACACTTACTTAAGCAAGAGTCCGCCTCTGTCTCTATTCTTCTAGCTCCATATACAACTAAAGAGCAAAGCAAACTAAGATACTATTCTCAAAATACAAATGACACACCACACACCTTACACACTTGGACACACACGCGCGTGCACCAAAAATGTGCAACCTAGCCAGTCAAGAAATTAAATGAACACAACAATGAAATGTCATTTTATAACAAACCATAGGAACATACCTTTTAAGGGATCAAAGTAATGTTCATGAGGTTGTAGGGGAATGGACATACTTATATTTACCAGAAATGTACTTGTATTTGGAGAGCAAATACAAGATATTCATGCCCTTTGCTCCAGGAACCCTACACTTGTACATTTATCTTAAGGGACACATTGCAAAAAGAAAAGAAGATACAAGTATACAAAAATATGTCTTTAGGCATCTCATAATAGCCCAAACTGGATACAGTCTAAGTGTCCAACGACAGCAATGGCTATGAACCACAAAATACCAACTGCGGTGGGCCAAATAATGCCCCTGCCCCACAACAAAGACAGCTACCCCCAATCCCAGAACCTCTGAATATGCTACCTTACATAGTAAAAGGAACTCTCCAGATGTGAATAAATTAAGAATTTCTAGAGGGGGAGATTATCCTGAATTATACAGGTGAGCCCAATGTAATCACGTGTCCACTTTAGAGGGAGGCAGGAGGGTCGAAGTCGGAAAAGGAGATGTGATGACAGAAGCAGAGGTGAGAGACAGAGAGACTGAAGTGGGGAGGAGAGAGGCGAGAGATGTGGAGATGCTATGCTACTGGCTTTAAAGATAGAGGAAGGGGGGAATTCCCTGGGGGTCCAGTGGTTAAGACTCTGCGCTTCCACTGCAGGGGGCACGGGTTTGATCCCTGGTCAGGGAAGTAAGATCCCGCATGCCACAGGGCGCAGCCAAAAATTTTTTAAAAATAAAAAAGACAGAGGAAGGGGCCATGAGTCACAGTGTACAGGTGCCTCTCGAAGCTGGAAAAGGCAAGATATTCTCCCCTAGAGCCCCCAGAAGGAACACAGCCCTGCCGACACCTCAATTTCAGGAATTCTAGCCCCTAATCATGGCCCGGATTGTAACTCAAAGTATAACAAATACGAGTCCATAGTGATATAAATAAATGACTGAATAAATAAACACATGGAGAACAGACAAATCTCTCACACAGAAAACTTCCACATAATTTTTATAGGGACACCTCCTTAAAAGAAGAGAAACGTTAACTCCCCACTCTTTAACAGTGGGCTGCAAACAGTGACTTCCTTCCAAACAGTAATTCTCAAAATTGTCAAGATCATCAAAAACAAGAAAAATCTGAGAAACGGTCACAACCAATAGGAGCCTAGAGAGACGTGACAACTAGATGTAATGTGCCGTCCCAGACGAGATGAACAAAAAAACAGCAGGGAAAAACAGTAAATCTGAATAAAGTATGGACGTTAGTTAATAATTATGTATCAGCATTGGTTCATGAATTGGGACAAACGTACCATACTCATGAAAGACTATGACAGGGAAAACTCTGTGAAGTATACAAGAATCCTCTATACTATCTTCTGGAGAGTTCTCTAAATCTCAAAATGTGCTAAAAATAATTTCAAGAGATCATAATCACTGTCTTCAAAGGCTCCTCCATCTTCCACCTCATAAAGTGATTCTGCCTTAGTGGTTAATGTTAAGTCTAATATAACAAGTCCCTTTGTTTTATTCTGAGACATGACCCAAAAAAGGTCACAAGGTATTCGATTATTTTTAGCCCAATTATCCAGCCCGCAGAAGCTGAGATAGCCATCTCCTACTGCCTCTTCCAGTTTTGCAGTTTGTGTCAACCACGTATCCTCAGCTTTAGTCTCCATCTGTCTGGTTAGCAGAATGTCCCCACAACAGTCAAACTGATGCTTTGGTTTTTTTCCTTTTAACTTCACCAAACGCTCTGCAGAATGGCTCCTCCATCAGACTGTAGGTTTACAGATAAGCGTGTTCCTCCCTCTTTATCAATCATGTTTCTCCTCTTCTCTTCCATGGATGGGAGAGACAAGCCCACTCCTGTGAGTCTCAGGACCACTTGGGCAGGAAGCCCTGGGGGCAAACATCAACCCCATGTTAAAGAAAAGAAGTATGGGGGAAAGGAGTAGGACCTGCCATATCGGGTCCACTTGGCACATTCTGGACCACCTGCCTGCTAACACCAGTCCTCACTGGCTAAAAGTCCTTAACCAAGCGGTAGAGACATGCTGGGTGCAGCTTTGAGCCTTTGTTCTTGTTGTCCTTCCCTCCCATCTAGGCCACTTCCCTATTCTCTTGTTTCTTCCAGCTTCATTAATCTTGTGTGCCTCCCACACAGGAGTGATCTTCCCCTTCTCTGAACTCTCCTAAACCCCACCTTACTCACTTTGCATTCTTAGCACCACTGGTTTCATGAGCATTCTCTCAACTACACTGCAAGCTCCTCACTGGGGAGAACTCCTCTATCTACTTTTCTGTATACGCTTCGTGCACTGATCATTCAAATTGCCCAGTAAACATCAGCAAATATTTCAAAGCTTGCCACTGAGTGTTTACTCTGCCAACAATGAGGTAGGCACATAATTACCTCCACTTTAGAGCTGCAATGCTGAGGAATAAGGGGGCTGAGTGACTTCACTAGGGTTACATGCAAGTTGCAGAGCCTGAATACGAACCCAAATTCAAGCTCTTAATCACCTCAGTACATCCACTGCCCCCTAATACACACTTACTAGTTAACTGATCTTTTACAGAGTCTAGGTATTTTAGTAAGTGGTGATCCCAGAAGGAAAATTTAAAATCTTGGTCTGATGGCCAAAAAGCACATGAAAAGAGGCTCAGCATCACTAATTATTAGAGAAATGCAAATCAAAACTACAATGAGGTATCACCACACGCCCGTTAGAATGGCGATCATCAGAAAACCTACAAACAATAAATGTTGGAGAGGGTGTGGAGAAAAGGGAACACTCTTGCACTGTCGGTGGGAATGTAAATTGATATAGACACTATGGAGAACAGTATGGAGGTTCCTTAAAAAACTAAAAATAGAACTACCATATGACCTAGCAATCCCACTACTGGGCATATACCCAGAGAAAACCATAATTCAAAAAGACACATGCACCACAATGTTCATTGCAGCGCTATTTACAATAGCCAGAAGATGGAAGCAACCTAAATGTCCATCAATAGAGGAATGGATAAAGAAGATGTGGTACATATATACACTGGAATATTACTCAGCCATAAAAAAGAATAAAATAATGCCATTTGCAGCAACATGGATGGACCTAGAAATTGTCATACTTAGTGAAGTAAGTTGCACACAGAAAGACAAATATGATATCATTTATATGTGGAATTTTACAAAAAGGGTACAAATGAACTTATTTACAAAACAGAAGTAGAGTCACAGATTTAGAAAACAAACTTATAGTTACCAGGGGATAAGGAGGGGGAGGGTAAATCAGGAGTTTGGGACTGACATATACCCATTATCGTATATAAAATAGATAACTAGGGCTTCCCCAGTGGCGCAGTGTTTAAGAATCTGCCTGCCAGTGCAGGGGACAGGGGTTCAAGCCCTCGTCCGGGAAGATACCACATGCCGCGGAGCAACCAAGCCCCTGCGCCACAACTACTGAGCCTGCACTCTAGAGCCCGCGAGTCACAACTACTGAGCCCGCATGCCACAAGTACTGAAGCCCACGCACCTAGAGCCCGTGCTCCGCAACAAGAGAAGCCACCACAATGAGAAGCCCGCTCACCGCAACGAAGAGTAGCCTCCGCTCGCCGCAACTAGAGAAAGCCCGCGCGTAGCAACAAAGACCAAATGCAGCCAAAAATAAAATAACTAAAAAAAAAAAAACTGATAAGAACCTGCTGTATAGCACAGGGAATTCTACTCAATATTCTGTAATGGCCTATATGGGAAAAGAATCTTAAAAGGAAAAAAACAGTGGATATATGTATAACTGGTGGCACTCTGCTGTACAACTGAAACTATACAACACTGTAAATCAACTATACTCCGGTAAGAACTTTAAAAAAAAAACCAAAAAACCCTTGGTCTGTGGACCTCAAATGGACTGAGAATATTTTTATTCAATTGTCCCTCCCCCCAAAAAACCTAAAAATCACAGAGTTTGTTTATAGCACAGACAATAGGACTCATGGGAGACAGTACTGTAAAACAAATCTTTAGGAAATAGTGTGTTATATGTGCAATTATTTGCGCAAATGTCTCTCCATGGATTTATTTTAGTAATTCCATTGTATATATCCTGACTTTGTGCATCACCAAAATCCTTATTTGCATTTTGACTGAAAAATAAATCATTTTCAGGGGCTGCCTGGGGCTGAATGGGAAACGGTGAATTGGCTGCAAAAGGGGTACCAGATAACTTCTGGGGTGACAGAAATGTTCTAAAACTGGATGGTAATGATGGTTGCACCACTGTATAAATTTACTAAAAGTCTTCCGAATACATACTTAAAATAGGTGAAATTTTGGCATATAAAGTCTACCTCAATAAAGCTGTATCATAAACCAATTCTTTAGCAAGCACTGTGGTTAGCCATCATTTTTCACACATGAACCAGTCGGAGGGCTGATGGACACAGAATGAACCAACAGAGGAAAACAAAATACGCAAGTCTGGACAGTTGGGACTGCAGTGCCAGGCTGGCTCATACACTTTGAGGAAACTGGGCAGAGGCAAGGCACCCTGCTAGAGGAGCAACCAGCACCCAGCAGCACCATCCCATATGGGCACGGACAACACAGCGAGGTCCTCTTCAGCCATCTGCTTCTCATTTCCCCCTGGCAATTTTGTGGTTGGATGATCAGCTTCTTAGAAGAGTTCTAAAAATAAGTTTACCACCAATTCAATTACACAAGTACATGAGTATTTACAGTCACCTTGTAGCCCATGGCTAAATTAAACCACTGTCCTTTCTATTAGAGGAAGACGGTGCTGAACTCCTCAGCAGGTGCAAAGCGTCAAAACTGGTATAAGGCTCCAATTTTTTCATCATCATCATCACTAGCAGCACCACCAGATGCTGAGCTTTTAAAGGATGCCTGGGGCTTCCCTGGTGGCGCAGTGGTTGAGAGTCCGCCTGCCGATGCAGGGGACACGGGTTCGTGCCCCGGTCTGGGAGGATCCCACATGCCGCGGAGAGGCTGGGCCCGTGAGCCATGGCCGCTGGGCCTGCGCGTCCGGAGCCTGTGCTCCGCAACGGGAGAGGCCACAACAGTGAGAGGCCCGCGTACCGCAAAAAAAAAAAAAAAAAAAAAAAGAATCACCAGGCTTTGCCTAAAGGACAGGCAGACCTCTCTGCTCTGCCCAGTTCCTGCCATCACTCTCATGCCAGCTGCTACTGAACTCTAAGCCTCGCAGAAAGCTTTGCCCAGGGAAAAACACTGTCCTTCCTCCATCTCTTAGACGTGTTAATTACTCAACTTTTGGGCCCCACCAGCTTCTGTTTACCAGACCCACATGTCTGGTTTAGCTATCAGATTTGGGACCAGTGCCTCCTCTAATGATGTCCCTTGGCGAACAGTACATAGTTATAGTTCTGAGTTTCCAAAAAAAATCTGAATGAAGACTAAAACATACCGTAGCTGATTCCTAAGCAGACGAAAGGGAAAATGCTAGCAGAGGATTAAGTTAGAAATGGTGAGGGAATGAATTTCCTTTGAATCCCAAATACACCAAAACCCAAACGAATACAGAGTTTCGGATACTCCTTGAACAGCCCTATTAAGCAAAAGTTATCCATGTAATTCATTCTGTCAGCAAGACTTTGGGATAAAGGGAATTGCTTTGGACAAGTTTTATTAAAAAAATAAACAAGAGATCTTTCTGCCTTCAGGGAACTTTCAATTCAGCAGGGAAGACAAGACACGCCTGCAAATAACTGAAAATACACACTGAAAGGCGGTAAGTCCCGTCAGAGAAGTACAAATAAAATGCTTATCTCCTCCACCTCCCTATTTACTCCAGTGTCACAAAGGTTTCAGGAGCTTCAGGAAGAATTCTACCTTGGGACTAGTTGACAGCAGCCCCTGGAAGAGGAAGAGGAATAGAATGAGCTCCCTTCCCAGCCTCCTCTCATCCACATAACAAAAAGGAGTGCAATTTGCTTAATACGAAATACTGCCTGAAATACAGTGAAAAACAGGCAATTCTGAAAAGTAAAGAGCATAATTCTAGCATTATGTGTGACTCTCTCAGAGTAATTTCATAGCTGTGTTCGCCCTCAGCACCAGCCTATCTTCAAACCTGAAGAGAAACAGCATCACACACTACAAACTCCGAGGCTTAATTTGGAAACTGGAGGCTGGTTTTTTACCCTAGCTCAAGCCACATTCAGCACTTTTGCCACTCTTCTTTTTTTTTTTTTTTTTTTTTTTTTTTTTTGCGGTACACGGGCCTCTCACTGTTGTAGCCTCTCCCGCTGCGGAGCACAGGCTCTGGACGCATAGGCTCAGCGGCCATTGCTCACGGGCCCAGCCTCTCCGCGGCATGTGGGATCTTCCCGGACCGGGGCACGAACCCGTGTCCCCTGCATCGGCAGGCGGACTCTCAACCACTGTGCCACCAGGGAAGCCCCTGCCACTCTTCTTTTAATTGCATTATCTTCCCCTAATTAAGGGTATCTGCCTGGCTCCCCTATCTATTGTAAATTCCTTGAGGGCAAGGACCACTCATCCGTTTTTGCTATTGCCTCTTTACCCCACTCCCTCGCTCTAAATGCTACCCCTTTTGTCCTCAGCACCTTACAAAAAGCTTTGCACATAAAAAGTGAAAGGAACTCACATTTACTTCGTTCCTACTACCCGCATTCCTTTAATTCTCTCAAGAACACACTGAAGTGGGCACCATTAGGCTCATTTTAGAGGCTGTTCTTTGCTAGGAAGACAAAGAGATTGAATTATCTCAGACCCTGTCCACTGTACACAATGCGGTGTCAGGTTCCCCTCTCCTCACTTTCCCCTGCAAAACATACACATCTTATCCAGACATCGGGAGCATCAGAAATCATATTGGTCAACAGATATTCATACACTGTTGTCACACTGAAATACTACAACTTTCAGACATCAAGAGTTCTAGAACAAGCCTCTAAGATTCTAAAGCGGCACTCGAACATGACCCATGATCCTTGAACTAAACTACCACACATATTAAAAAGGATCCATAGGGGGCTTCCCTGGTGGCACAGTGGTTAAGAGTCTGCCTGCCAATGCAAGGGACACGGGTTCGAGCCCTGGCCCGGGAAGATCCCACATGCCGTGGAGCAAACTAAGCCCGTGAGCCACAACTACTGAGCCTGCACTCTAGAGCCTGCAAGCCACAAATACTGAGCCCACGTGCCACAACTACTGAAGCCTGTGCGCCTAGAGCCCGTGCTCTGTGACCAGAGAAGTCACGACAATGAGAAGCCCGCACACTGCAACGAAGAGCAGCCCCCGCTCACTGCAACTAGAGAAAGCCCACACACAGCAACGAAGACCCAACACAGCCAAAAATAAAATAAATAAATAATTTTAAAAAGAAAAGGATCCATAGGCTTAAGAGTGACAGCCTTAAGAGTGATGACTATGAAGGTCATATCTATTTACTTGTTAATGATTGAAGGGTGAGTAAAGGAGGACCAGGTTTCAACTACGACTGCAAGCAAAGTGCCTTAGTCGGGCACCAAAAATAAAAGTCACTATCAGGTTTAAGAGGCTCTACTTGCCTGGGCACCAAGTACTTCCCTCCACTCCCACAGCTCTGGCCATTTGTACAGTCCCTCAAACAGGCCAAAGGAGCTCTGCTTCAGAGCTTTGCACTTACTATTCCTTCTACCTGGAATGCTTTTCCCAGTATAATTAACAGATATTGAATAGTTCACTTCTTTCCTTCATTTAGATTTATGTTTGTGTTGGACTGAAAGTTTGTATCCCCCCCCACAAAATTCCCATGCTGAAATTCTAACCCCCAATATTCTATTAGGACGTAGGGCCTTTGCAAGGTAATTGGGTCAAGAGGGTGGAGTCCTCATAAATGTGATTAGTGCCCTTATCAGAAGAGACATGAGAGAGCTTGCTTCCCCTCTCTCTCTCTCTCTCTCTGCTCTCCCCCATATGAGGATACCATGAGAAGAAGGCCATTTGCAAACCTGGAAGCAGGCACTCACCAGACACATCTGTTGGGACCTTCACCTATGTTTGCTATTTAAGCTACCTAGCCTGTGGTGTATTTGCTAAAGCAGCCTGAGCTAAGACAATGTTCAAGTATAGTCCCCTCAGAGAGGTTTTCCTTGACCTTGCTTTCTAAAATAACATTCCTCCACCACCACTACCATCAGTCTACTCCTTATCCTGCTTTATTTTTTCTCTACAGCATCTTGTGTTAAATTCTACACGTATTTTTTGTAAATGTAAATTCTACATCTTCATCATTGGCCTCCCCCACTAAAATGGGATAATCCTAGTACCTAAAACCATGTCAATAGACACTCAAATATCTGTTAAATTATTAGTGAACTTAAGTCAAGTACCTCTTTAGGAGACAGCTTCAAAGAACAAGTCATCATCTTAGAATCAGTGAGCATGCACTGTATGTGACACCCCTCGTCCTACCATGAGACATCACATAGTATCATAGCTAAAAGAGATGGTTCTGGAGCTGGACCACCTGGCTTTGAAACCTGGCTGTGTGGCCTCGAATTACATACGTATATCTCTGCTCCATGGCTTCCTCACTTATAAAATGATGACAATAATACCGACCTCACAGGTTGCTGTGAATATTAAACAAGTTAATGAATGTCTACTGTTTAAAAAATACCTAGAATGTAGTAAGTGCCCAAATAAGTGTTAGGTACATATCAGCAATGTACCTAACACTTATCTGGGCCATTTTAGGGCCCCTCCTTCCTTTATACAGCTTTCTAAACATAGACTATTTCCCCAGTATTTCTTATTTTATAATTTCCCCAGACTATTTCCCCAGTATTTCTTATTTTATAATATTCAGCTCTCACCCTCTACCTGTTTTATTTCATGTTGCTTTTTATCTTTATGATCTAATGACCAATATACCAATGATTTATTTTTATCAAAGAAATGCATGTACAAGGTAATATATCAAATGACATAAAGGACCTCATGAGAGTCACCATTTCTTGATTTTCCTATTCCTGCCATTAGTTCCATTTTCCCAAGACAACCATTCCTAAAATTTTCTATTTTGGTCTCAGTTATCTCCATAACTCTTGATAACATTCTTAAATCTCTTGTTCTTGACTCATATCAGGGACTTTGCTCATACTGCCCTGGTTTCCATCCAAAGTTTAATATATATCGTTGTTTTAATTCCTCTGTTCATTACCTTTGCAATTTTACGTATTCAGGTCTTCATGTGTGTTTCCGCCAACTTTTTTTTAAGTAAAACTGTCTTTATTCACAGACGACATGATTGTCCATGTAAAAAATTCTATGCATACTACAAAAAAGAAGTTACCAGAATGAATACATGAGTTTAACACCTCACCGAATATACGGATGGCAAACAAACACATGAGAAAATGCTCAACACCATTAGCCCTTAGAGAAGTACAATTTAAAGCCACAATGAGCTACCCCTATACACCTATCTGAATATCTAAAATAAAGACTAACCATACCAAGTGTTGATGAAGATGTGGAGCAACTGGAACTCTCATATGCCACCAGTGGGAATGCAAGATGGCACAACTCCAGAATTCCACCAACTTTTTTTTTTTTTAATTTTATTTATTTTTGGCTGCGTTGGGTCTTTGTTGCTGCACGCAAGCTTTCTCTAGTTGCGGCGAGGAGGGGCTACTCTTCATTGTGGTGGATGGGAAATATTTATTTATTTATTTAGGCTGTTGTGGCACGAGGACTTCTTAGCTGTGGCATGCATGTGGGATCTAGTTCCCCGACCAGGGATCGAACCCAGGCCCCCTTAATTGGGAGCCCAGAGTCTTAACCACTGGACCACCAGAGAAGTCCCCCCACCAACTTTTAACAACTATATGTTACTCCCCATTTTAGGAGGTGAGAATATTAGCACATTTAACCCTTTTCTCTGTTTCCACATTCCACCTTCTGTCAGCTATGCTTTTACTCTGCTGAGGTTGCTACAATTTGCAATCTAGCCTACCAACATAACCAAGTCCACCATACTTAGTCCATAGTCGACTCTAAGGGCAGAAAACTGAGAAAAAGCACCTGTATAATTATGATTATGCCAGTATGCTCACAGCCAGGCTAAGGAAGGAATTAAGATTTTGGTCTCTTACTGTGGATCCCATGTCATGACTACAGATCCAATGTTATTACCCCTATGCCAATGATGTTAAACTCTTTGAGTTCCCCTCACTTTTGATCAGGTATTGCCTACATCAGTGACTCCAGTCAAACCTCTCTGCCATGTGATACAGGTCATTGAACTATAAATATTTATATTATTAATTGAAGCTTTTATTAGCATTTGAGGAATGTCCAATTAACCTCAAGCAGCCTTAAGGATTCCACAGGTATTAAAAATGCCTCCTGAATGACCTCTAGGAGCTTCTCCTACTCCATCTAAATAGGCACTAATTGAAACTGACCATCTTTGTATATGAGGCACAGCATTAGGGGTGATAATGACCACCACATACCATTCAATCTAAACTGAATAAGCAATGAACTTGTTTAATACATTGAGCATGACGTCCTAGTTTGGACTCTATCATATGAATTATTTGCTGCCCACCAACACTCCTTTTTCAAAAAATTTGAAATATGGCTAATTTAGATTTTATTGGTTTCCGGTGTACAGCACAGTGATTCAATATTTTTATAGATTATACTCCATTTAAAGTTATTACAAAATAATGGCTATATTTCCCTGAGCTGTACAGTATATCCTTGTTCCTCATCTATATAATATGGAGTAGTATGTATATCTTAATCCCATGTCTCTATCTTGCCCCTCTCTCCCTCTCCCCACTTGTAATTACTAGCTTGTTTTCTATATCTGTGAGTCTATTTCATTATATACAATTGTTTTATTTTTTAGATTCTACATATAAGAGATAACACAGTATTTGTTTTTCTCTGTCTGACTTACTTCATTAAGCAGAATACTCTCTAGGTTTATCCACTGTGTTGCTAATGGCAGAAGTTCATTCTTTTCATGGTTAAACGATATTCCACCACACACACACACACACACACACACACACACACACACTTCTTTATCCATTCATCTGTTGATGGACACTTGGGTTGCTTCCATGTCCTGGCTATTGTAAATAATGCTGCCATTATTATGTTCAATGCCAATGAACATTGAGGTGCATGTATCTTTTCAAAATAATATTTTGGTGTTTTCCAGAAGTACACCAAGGAGTGGAATTGCTGGATCATATGGTAGTTCAATTTTAAGTTTTTTGAGGAACCTCCATACTGTTCTCCATAGTGGCTGCACCAGTTTACATTCCCAACTACAGTGCATGAGGGTTCCCTTTTCTCCACATCCTCGCCAACATTTGCTATTTACTTTTTGATAATAGCTATTCTGACAGATGTGAAGTGATATCTCATACAGTTTTGATTTGCATTTCACTGATAATTAGAGATGCTGAGCATCTTTTCATGTGCATGTTGGCCATCTGTATGTCTTCTTTGGAAAAATGTCTATTCAGGTCTTCTGCCCATTTTTAATCAGGTTGTTTGTTTTTTTGATATATTTTGTATATTAACCCCTTCTCATACGTTTCATCTGCAAACATTTTCTCCCATTCAGTAGATTGTCTTTTCGTGTTGTTGGTGGTGTCCTTTGCTGTGCAAAAACTTTTAACTTTAATTAGGTCCCATTTGTTTATTTTGGCTTTTATTTCTTTTGCCTTATGAGACCGATCCAAAAAAAAATATTGCTACAATTGATGTCCAAAGAGTGTTCTGCCTACTTTCTTTTCTAGGATTTTTATGTTTTCAGGTCTTACATTTAGGTAATCCGTTTATTTTTGTATACGGTGTGAGGAAATGTTCTAATCTCATTCTTTCACATGTAGCTGTCCAGTTTTCCCAGTACCACTTACTGAACTCATTTTCTCTAATGTAATGTGCATGATGCTTTTTTTCTAAGAACCTCAAAGGCCATCATTCCATTTGGCCTCACAACATACCTTTGAACTAGTGTTCAAAGGTTCAGGAGCCAGTGTACAGATTCTCATTCCACAGATGGGAACAAAAAGGTACAAGAGAGGTCAAGCAACTTGACCATAGGTCACCAAAGTATCAGGAGAGGGGCAGGATAAGCCAGAATCCCTGCTTCCAGGGACAGATCTCTCACTGCACCCAGATTCAGCCTGTGCAAATGTATGTGAAGTGTTATTTAAAAACATAGGAAGTACAACCCAGTGAAACCTGGAGATAAACTCTGCTTGCAATAAGCAATGGTAGTTGTAGGGGAGCTGCCAAAAGATATAGTCTCTTCCTCTGAAAGTTTCAAATAGTGAGAATGATAAATGACAAGACCTCTGCACTGGTTTTATGGACTTTTTTGCTAATTTTCTTTTTTGTTTGTTTAGTGAGAAACAGAAACTTCTAGCCACAAACTTATTGTAAGCAGGCACTTCCAATTTAGTTCAAGGGACCTCAACTGTTCTAAATCCTTAGAGAACTTGGAGTTGTTCACCTTTTTCCTTATTTCTCTACAGAAGAATGAAAATAAACAAAAAGGTGTAGGAGCAGCTAGTGTGAAGGAGACACTAGAGCTGTCAGCCTGGGTGGGAAACATGAAGTGAGAGAAGATGTGGTCCCTGCTGTCAGGACTCGAGCCTGCGCGGAGAGCTAAGTGGAGAACAAACGAAAAGTCAGCCTTGAGGGAAAGTTCCAAGAGAGTGGTAAGAGCAAGAATGCCAGAGGGAGTGTGTGCCCGAGAAATCACTCTTGGGCACGTGTGGGGATCAGAGAAGTGGGATACATGTGGTGTCATGAAAGCCTGATGCCACTTCCCTCAACGGAGAAGAAAACGGAAGAAGATTCAGTAAGAGAAAAATGTAATCAGCCAAGGTGTAAAGAAATGAAATTGCAAAGGAAGATCAGGGAATGATGGTGGTTCTCAGACATGTTCTCTTCTTGGTCTACAAACCCTTCCAGAAGCCTCATCTAATGCCATGGCTTTAATCACTGGCAAGAGATCATAACGCTGTCTCCATCCCAGGCCTCTCTCCTCGCCTCCACACTCGTATACCTTGAAGTCCCGCAGGCATCTCGGGCTCATCCACGCCGATGGCTTGAATCGCTGCCCAAAGACCCATGACCATAACACAGCCAGTGTGTCCATCGTGGGCCTCTCTTCTAACAGCCACACTCCACCCAGATACCCCACAAGGATCTGAAATGCGTGTTCAAAACTGAACTCATCATTACAGCCCTCCCACCTCTGCCACCACATACATGCTGCCTCTTCTCCATACTCTCTCTGTTGATCATCATTCTCCAATCTCTCCAGCTAGCCAAGCCAAAGCCAGAGAATTATCATCATCTACCTCTCCCATTCCCTCAAAATCCACAAGTGGTAACAAGTCTTATTAATTCTTCCTCCTAAATCTCTAATTTGCTCACTCTTCCCCATCCCCTCCATACCTGAATTCAGGTTCTCATCATCTCTCTTGTAACGACATCATCTCCTCTAACTAGTCTCCCTGTCTCCAGTCTCATTCCCACCTCATTCACCTCCCAAACTGGAGGCCATGCTGCTGATCTAACCTAAGGCATGAGCTCATCACTCGTCTGTGAAAATCTTCTAGTTGTTGCCTCCCTGCCTATAGAAGAAAAGTTCAAACTCCTTAGCCCATCTGACAAGCTGCCCGTGGTCTGGAGCCAACATACCACTCCAGCCCTATTTCCTCCCACCCACACCTACCCTACTCATTATCAGATATAGCTCCAAACATACCACGAACCTTTATGACTTCATTTCTTCCTATGTGTTGGGCTTGGTACAGAGTTAAGAGTTTAAGAAATGGTAGTTGCTGTCACTACTACAAGGATAACAATGACAACGACAATGACAGCGTTAGAGAACTAGGGCCAAACTGTGGATGGATGCTCTTATGGACCAAATCAAGGTACTTAGATTTGGGGCATAACAAAGCATCTAAGGATTTGGGGGCACGGAGGTGATGAAGTTATAATCTCTGGTAGCAAGTATTATAACTGACTACAGGGGGAGAGAGAGGGAGGTACAGGGGCCGTTTGGGAAGCTGCTACAATAGTCCAGGTAAGAAGCATTTAATATAGGAAATACACGTGAAAATGGAAGAGAACTTTTCAAAAACTTCCTCTGGACTTGGTAGCTGCACAGAAACAAAGATGAGCAAGATAAAAAGATTGCTGAAATTTCAAAAGTAGGTTAAAAAAAAAAAAAAGAGGGTATCTTTGATGAAAATCTAGAATTTGGAGAAGGAGACAGATTCAGGTTTTTGAAAGGCACAAGCTCAGATTTCATAATATAGGGACTTTTGACAGAGGCAAGAGTTGGGTTCACAAGAGCAGATAAACAGCTAAGAGAGAGTGAGGCATGAATTATTAAATGGTTCTAAATGTAACAGACCAAAAAGCAAGAGATAGAAAAAAAGACTAAAATTTGGCCACAAACAAGGCCGCTCATTGGGAAAGGAGCTTGAAGCAGCGGTAAGGCTAGAAGCTTGACTGTTAACATTTTACAAAGGAAGAGGGACCTAAGAAGTTGAAGAAAAGACAGATGTGGCTTAAGAAAATCATTCATTCAATAAACTTTAATTGAGAACCATCTGCGCTGGACACTTTTCTAGGTGTTGGGCATACAAGAGCCAACAGAACACAGTCCCTCCCCTTGTGGAAATTCGCTTTCCAGTACAAGAGGCAGACAATGAAGAAAACGATAAAAACGGATTGTCAGGGAGTGCTGGCGACTGTCTCTAAAGCTGCTAGGGCTTGTGGAGGATACTTTAGGCTCTAAAATGCTGCCAGGAGTCTTCTGACATATGTGGAAAGTGACTGTTCCTTACAGATAGTTTGCACAAAATGAAATGATGCATCATGTTTACATTATAAATTGCCACGTAGGAGAGGAATTTTCTGAGAAACTGCAAAACTAAATAGTGAAGCCCAACTCCATACAAATCTTAAAAGCTGCACTTCCATTCGATCTTTTATAAACAAATATAAGCAAAGGCATGTTTCTCTCTTAATCCTTAGCATGGGAGACTGATTTCTCATTTTCCATAAATCTTCACCACTCTGCCTAAACTACATGTCCTGGGAAAAACACTAAAGGGCATCATTTCAATAGAGCTTGCCAAAGCAATGACGCTACTGTTTGTTTCCATATGATGAATTCATAAGTCTAAGAACACTCTGGCTCACATCACTTCTTAAAAACAAGTTAAAATTTTCATATGCACCTTATTTGCTTTATTGTAGGTATTAAAGTTAGTTTTCCAATAGAAGATAGACATCAGAAGTCCTATACAATAGAAGTTTCTATGCAATTTCTCCAGTGGGACATGAAATAACCTTTGGTAATTTATATCCTCCAAGGGCATAAAATATTAAAAATGAAACTCTCACCAAAACTCCCATAAATTACCACTCTGTTTAAATTAAATGATAAAAGTCTATGAAAGTGTGCTTTAGACCATAATATAGTAAACACAAATATTTTATACAAATAAAAAAGAAACCATGAATATCTCAGCCTAAAAAGGTAGCACTTTATTTACCTGAACAGCCCAAAAACAAGACATAAGAGAAGAAAAACATGCTCTTTATTGGCCAATGACCTAAGTGAATGAGAAAGAACTAAAGCTTGCTTCCTTGAGACCCTCCCTCGAAAACCACTTTTTTCTT
The DNA here is from genome assembly GCF_963924675.1 of Phocoena phocoena. Lineage (NCBI taxonomy): Eukaryota > Metazoa > Chordata > Mammalia > Artiodactyla > Phocoenidae > Phocoena > Phocoena phocoena. Next base: position 64,977,862 of record NC_089224.1, on the reverse strand, counting down.
TCTTAAAATAAATTTCAAGTCAATGCATAAGATGAGTCTATTTCGGAAACACAATTCAGACAATATGGGTGTTATCTGGCTCCCAAGATCACAACAGATTCTCCGTAGCAAATGAGTGAGTGAAGGGTTATCACTGCTGAAAGCCATAGAAATAGCATCAAAAAACAAAAAAATCAAGATAGGTAAGATTTTCAAAAACAGCAAAGGGGGCCGTTTGGTACAGGTGCAAAGAGCCTTGTATCCGTGAATGAGTCTGAAAGCTATCACTTTACTACAACATTAGAGACACACTCTATGCTGTATAATCTTTTAAAGAATCAGGGAAGGTTGTAGCAACTTTGGGGAAATTTTCTATACAAAAGTTGGCTATAATAAATTTTGATTCTTAAATAAGCAAACCCTCAGCAATCAGGAAATTTATTCTAGAAGTAAAAAAGCCTGCCCCAAAGTTCTGAGTACCTAAGAATTCCCTGTTTTAAGCTTCTTTCATTTTGTGCTTGAACAGCCAGTTAAAATTGGCAGGCTTGATGTCTCAATGAACTTCAGGCAGAAAAAAACCACACTGTCAAATTGTTCTTGACATATTTTTTAAGTAAGGTCTTTCTTTCTTAAAGTACTATTTAGATTCTTGCTAAAATAAATTATCAGGAACTTTAGAGTGAACAGTATACGAAAAAATGTAGCCCTGCCCCAGTTTAAAGGTCATAGTTCATCATTGTAGATTATTTATCCTATGCAATTGACAAGGTGGCTTTATGAGTTACTTTCCCCCAACGCCAAGTTCTATCAGATGCCTACTTTCCCAATTTCACAATGCTTTTTGACAGAAATTAGAGACGCAAGAGGGAGGACATATGGGGATATATGTATATTTATAGCTGATTCACTTTGTTATAAAGCAAAAACTAACACACCATTGTAAAGCAATTATACTCCAATAAAGATGTTATAAAAAAAAAAAAAACTTGCAGAGGGAGCCTTATGAAGTTGTTAACTCACAACCCTCCCTGAACCCACAGGGATGGACAGAGCACTGGATGAGAAGTCACACTCAACTCCTCAATGAATGCACACCTCTGGCCTGAGCTTCTGCACAGGCAGCACTGGAAGGCACAATAGGATAGATCTGTTTTCCAAATTGCAGGTCTCAGCCCATCAGCGGGGAGTAAAATCAATTTGGTGAATCATGATCGGTGTTCGGTAGAGTTTGGAGGTGGGATGGAACTTATCAGAAAATACTAGAGCACATTTCACGCAGTATAGCTAAGTATCGCTCCATGAAAGCTTTATTTTGAATATATTTATTATTTATATCTTTATGTCTGTACTGGGTCTCAACATAGAATGTGCTTCCTAAAGGGCACTGAGTTGGCCATAAAGGGCTGTGTAATGGACTGAATGTGTTTCAAATTCATATTTTGAAATCCTAACCCCCAGTGTGATGGTATTAGAAGATGGGGCCTTTGGGAGGTAACAGAGCTATGAAGGTGGGGTCCTTATGAATGGGATTAGTGTCCTTATAAAAGGGACCCCAGAGAGCTCTCTTGCCCTCTTTCCACTGTATGACGACACAAAGAGAAGTCAGCAGTCTGTAACCTGGAAGAGGGTTCTCACCAGAACCTGACCATGCTGGCACCCTGATCTCAGATTTCCAGCCTCCAGAACTGTGAGAAATAAATTTCTGTTGTGTGCAAGCCACCCAGTCTATGTTACTTTGTTTCAGCAGCCGGAACTGACTGAGACAGCTTGGTACTTCTCAATTATTTACAGTCAAGGGACAACGAGTAACTGAAAAAGCCACGTGCAAAGATTAAATGCAAGCTTAGCTTAGGCCAATTTCTTTTAACTAGTTTCTGTAGGATCCTACGATCCTGCCTTGGATTCATCCTAAAAATACCTAGAACATCAAAGATAATGCTTTTGGCCTCCAACTAACTCCTTACTCAACAACTGCTTTTCTCTTATCTAAATAGCAGTCTCTGGTTCCTGTTAGAATAAGAGTGCACCTCGGGATTCCAGACCACTCTAAAATCTTGGTATTCGGTGTGGCTTGGGTGGTCCCTAGGATCACACTGAAGTCTTCATCCTGTGGCTTTAAGAGCAGCCGACTATAGTTATGACCATGGCCTGACCACATTCCAGGGAGCAAAAGCATCAGAGTAGGATGCTGTTTAGAAGAGCAAGTCCTCAGACCTGTGTACCAGTGCAGGGACCAAAATGTGTCTGCTTCCTGGAGGGCCTGGCTGGATGTGAGAGGTAAGGATCCAGCCAGCCAAGTCTAGGGTCCTCTCCAGCCATTTCAATTGCTCTGGCTGCAGTATGAACGATGGATTAGAGGATCAGAGGAGAGCCAGGGTGGACTCAGGAGCCCAGGGAGGCGATGGCTAGAATCCAGCAGAGAGATGAGAAGCTGGACTAGGACAGAATCAGCAGAAACAATGAGAAGCAGACGGATGGGGGAGCTATTAAGCAAGCAAAATCTATAGAAATGGGTGATGGGTTAGATGTGGTGGATGAAAAGGACGGGGCAAGGATGGCTCCCAAGTTTCTGCCTTGTGCGAGGTAGTGGCTAGTTGTGCCCATCACAGAGCTAAGCATCCGTGCAAGAGGATGAGGTATGAAGAGAAAAAATCAGGATTCTGGTCTTGGACATGAAAAACTTGAGGTGCCTTTGAGATATCCAGGTGCAATGTCAATTATGTAATCTAGAGCTCACAGAGAGGCCTAGGTTGGAGATACAAATTTTAGATTCACTTGTGTCCTCCTTTTTTAAACTCTTGTACCAGAACTACATTTCGAGGCACAACTGCATGAAGCAGAGAAAAGAATGTGGGCTTTAAAATCAGAAAAGCCAGAGATGGAACCTTGCCTTAGTGGCTCTGGGCCCATGAGCGTGTACCTGCCTGATTAGGTTTCCATTTGCTCCTCTATCAGCAAGGATGCTGCAGCCCGCTGTCAGGAGCATGGTGGAGATGAAAGAAACAGCACTTGAGAAGTGCCTGGAACACAGCAAGTTCTCAGCACAGTGGAGCCAGAGCCATGTTTGTACTTTTTTGTATACCCTATGGCACCTGGCACTGTCCTGGCCAAGGGGTCCATCAGTATCTAGTATGTTGAACTGACCTGAAATATTCAGAATTGTCAGTAAGCCACTGTTTCCTAGACAACCACTAGCTCCCGAACTCATTCCTCCACCTGGGGTCCTACTGAAGCAACACCCAAACATAAGCTATGCATGGAACGTGTCTTACCCCTCTTCAGCCACATCTCCCAGCCTTGGGAGTAACCATCACTTGGCAGGGCCAATGACTAACCAGAGCGGTTTTGTACTGTCTAAAGTCCTAGATACCCAATCCAGTCCTATGAAATTGTTTTCTTGTGATCCACAAGGATGTGAGAAAAGCAAAGACTGGCTTTATTTCTCCTCTGGTATTTCTAGTGGAGCAGGCAGATGGCACCCTCTCCATATACCCTGAAATTCACTTGGGAATACCAAGCACTTCAGGAGGTGTAGATTTTGAGCAATGGATTTAACATTTCCTGCCAATGTTGAGTGTACATCAGAATCACCTGTTGCCAGATTGCTAACCCCCATCCCCAGAGTTTCTGATTCAGCTGGCCTGGGGAACAGTATGAGAATTTGCATTTCTAACAAGTTCTCAGGTGATGATGATGGTCAAGGGGCCACACCTGAGAACCACTGTCCTGGCTTCTTCCCTGAGACCGGGCTATTGATGTTTCTAACATTTAAAGAAAAACCAGCTGAGCTTGGGAAGTTTTTACCTGGAGTGTCATAGGATGTTGTCTTGTATACTATCACTAAGTTGTCTTAATTAGGAATTACATATGTCTGGGATTTAGGTACTTTCAGACCTTATTTTAAATAGGTTTGGAACATTTTGTCTTACGCTTTGTAATTTCTACTTATCTGTTCTCTGCTATTCATTTTTCAGTAAATAAAGTGTGAGAACCCTTTAAATAGAGATATTACTTCATACGCATGCCAGAACCTATTCACCTAAACAAGCACTGTTTCCTTCTTCTGGAGGACCTAGTTGTCCTTCTCATGGACCTGCCATAGCCAGCCTTTAAGAACTGTCTTCACAGCTCAACCTGCTTGGCTTGAGTGACCTCAATGGTGGCTGAATTCATCTTGACAGGATGGACGGGACCTAGTCATTCATGCATTTACATGTTTACTGGGCACCTACTATATGTCAAGCACTTTCTTGAAAAACAGTGTTAATGAACCATGACCTCTGCCCTCAAGGAGCTTATAAATTGAGTGTGAATTTGAGTAGAGGTGATAAAAAAATAAACAAGTAAAATACATAAATGTATAAGTGTCCACTGTGATAGGTGAAGAAAACATATGAAGAAAGTCCCCTTTAGGTTAGATGATCAGAGAAAGCCCCTAGGGGAGGTGATGTTTAAACTGATTAACTTAGAGAAGCTTAAAGTCCACTCTTGCCTGTGTACCCTGAGCTAAATTCACTCTTAAGCCACCCTGGGAGCTCTAAAAATATGTTTATCTGATACTTATAAAAAGAAAAAAGAATAACACATTTCATACTTAGATTATTATTTCTGTTAAGGAAGAGAAAAAAAATCATTCCTAGGCATATTGGTTACAAAAAGTTGGAGGTCCGGTGAATAAATACCATTTATGATGTAAAAGGAAGGACCACTCTAAACTACTGAAACTAGTGTTTATCAGCCTGCCTGACATTTCTAAAATGGTCTGGAAAATAATAACATCAGAATAGTTAAAAAACATTCCAAGGTTTTGAAGAGTGATATCATGTAAATTCATAAATTGTTCAGTACACATTCATTAAATCCCCACCATTTCCCATGCAAAGTGCTAAGTTCCAAGAATACAAAGATAAAACATGATGCCTAACCTTTCCCACTGACAAATATTAGCTAAACACCTATCATGCACTTACCGCTTCCTCAAGCTGGTCATAGTTTGGCTTCTTTTTATTGCTACTGTTTTGTTTCCTTACTTTATCAACAAATGTCATGACCAAATGATCATGAGATGATTACGATGGGCAAAATCCTGGATAAACCCTGGATAAACAATAAGGTCCTACTGTTCAGCACAGGGAACTATACTGACTATAGAGGAACTATACTGACTATCCTCTAATAATGGAAAAGAATTTTTAAAAGAATATATAACTGCTGTAGAGCAGAAATTAACACAACATTGTAAATCAACTATACTTCAGCAAAAAAAAAGAAAACCCACCACCCAATAAGTAGAATCGATTGCATTTCTTGTGCCAGTCTATGAAGCAAAGAAACACATTTTTATGGCTAACTATAACTTCCTCCTAAACCCCTTGCTCAGCATTACTGGATGGCAAAGTCTTAGATATCACCTTTCTCCTACAAAATAGAGGAATATTCTACAGTCCTGTGTCTTTAGTCCTGGGATTTCAGTTCCAACACCAGGTAATTATACTTTCTAGGCCTCCAGTGCTTGCACGCCCAACCCTTGCCTGAAGAACCTCTACTGAAAGACACACAAGCCCATTTTTAGTGGGGGCAATACTGCACACACAATGCTGTACAGTTCAATACAATACTCAATTTTATAACTGACTTTCTAAAACTCTTAGAGAAACAGGTCTCAAGAACTTGCTCACCCATTATGTCAACTCCCACAGACATACTGCACACCTATTTTTAATTCATCCCATGAACAACACAGAAGACTTTCTACAAGAAGAATACACACTTCATGGAGTTGTCCTTTTAAACAGGGGTTTGTTTTAACTTAAAATGATAATACCAAGGAACTGCCAGTTGACTAGACATGTAACAACATCCCAATTACTATGTTTCAAATCTTCCCAAGAGTAACCTAACTTGGGTAGGATTCCTGTGTTTTCCTATATCATCTCCTTATACACCTCTGCTGAAGTTCGTATGCAAATGAGAATGGAATACACAAAATCAAGCCTGGTTTCCCTGCCCTAATCTTTTATACTGAAAGGGAACCCGACTGAATAAAATGCTTCATCAATGGCAGCCAATCGTGACTACACAGTACTTCAAAAATGTCATGAAGAGATTAAGTTTACCATTTATTTTAAAAAAGAAAAATACTAAATAAAACAAAAGGCTAGGTTTCCTCCCTCCCCGATTTCCCTGGCATTTAGAAGAACTGCCATAGATAAGTCCACAAATGAACAGCTGAGCAGTTCTAACTGGGCAGCTTCTAAAAAAATAAAAATAAAAGGACTCCTTCCAACCCCAGTTAATGTACTTGATATAAAGAGAACATGTTTCTGCAACAAATACATTTCAGGCTTGATGTTTTACAGAGTAACTAATGAAGGCTCCAGCCACAGGAAAAAAATTATTTTTCCAGTATATTAAATGTTTTGACTCACCATTTAACAGAATTACAAGTAAAGTGAAAATGGAAATTAAATGTATACATATTTATGACTTTACCAATGTATGACAAGGCCATCTTTGGCTTCTGGCTTTAATAACCAGGAAGAGAAGCCTGGAAAACCACCATACATTTGTTTTTCTATTCAAATAGTTCTCTCTGCCCAAGCACTGGTTGGAGCAAAGTATTAATTCTGAGTCCAGGGACAAATATAAGCCAAGAGAATCACAGTGAATGGATGAAAATGGACATTGTCTCCTTAATTATCTGCTTGGACAAGAAGGTATAAAAATATAAATACTAAACAATGTTAAAATGTGACAACTCGGGCTTCCCTGGTGGAGCAGCGGTTGAGAGTCCGCCTGCCGATGCAGGGGACACGGGTTCGTGCCCCGGTCCGAGAAGATCCCACATGCCAAGGAGCAGCTGGCCCCGTGAGCCATGGCCGCTGAGCCTGCGCGTCCGGAGCCTGTGCTCTGCAATGGGAGAGGCCACAACACTGAGAGGCCCGCGTACCGCAAAAAAAAAAAAAAAAAAAAAAAAAAAAGTGACAACTCATTAATTACTAGTAAACAGAAATTTTCTGTTAACCTCTATGATTTCTAGAAGTAAAAAAGGAACTTTCACCATAGAACCCCTAGCAAAACCTTGAGTAAGAACCTTCTTAAGAATTCCACGTTAGCCCTGGTCGCTAAACATCTGTTCGACCATGAACAAGTCAATTCACCTCTCCAAGCCTCAGCTGTCTTACCCATAAAAGGTGCGAGTTGCTGAACTAGTTAATATTTTAATTCTTTATCAGAAAGAAATCTACCTCAATCCCCAACGGCTGAATCTGTTAATAATACTTAAGACCCATTCTAATTATTTGTTATCATACTCCTAAAGGTAAAAACACTACTTTTGTGCGTATAGGACGAAGGGGTGGAAAGAGAAGAGGATTCTTGAAGGGAACAGAAACTAGGTTGGTTTTGTTAATTAGGTTCCCCCTCTGAAACCACGAGCCAGTATTAGCACCTGCTGAAATTTACCCAATTATAAGAGTGGTTGGTTTCTCCATCTCAAGATATACTCTTTCAGAAAATGGCACAAGTCAATTTCTAGGAATATATATTTCAGCCAGTTACACATTACTAACAACTAAAGGGGCAGAGGGAGGCAAGCAAAAGAGCATGACATAGATGATGTGAGTCTACTGTCTACCCCGAGAAATAAAATCTCTTCTTTATATGATGTATTCAGGAAAGAGAGACACAATGGGCACCTGCACCTGCCAGCTTCAGGAGGCATACCTCGTGTAGGTAAATTACCTTACGGGTCAGCAGATGCTGGGAATTTACATGATAAGATGCTTTCTATGTTTTACAGCATGTGTTTTCCTTATGAGTGATTTCATTCCCTCCTTCACTCAGCAACTCTTCATTAAATACTTACATGCAAACCCCAAAGCCAAAAAAATAAATAAATAAATAAAGGTATGAGTCGACTGTCTGGAATATTCAGGTGAATCTTGACATTTATTTTAGAGTAGTTCAGCCCCTGAGAATATTTCCAAATCAAAAAATAATACTAAACAATACAGATGCTAAGCTAAAGTGCACGTGGAATTTTCTTTCCCTTCATTGAGTGGTATGCGATGACGAGGAATGGGGAGTAAATTAGAATACAGGTGGAATAGATTATTAGCTAAATCCCTTAGTTAATACAGGGTGAAAATTTCTCTTTCCCCTAGAGAAAAATGATACCACTGGATTACAAATATATTGATAAGCATTATAGAATGCTAAAACTAGAAAGAGAACAATAATACAAACCTCTTGTTTTATATATATGTGGGAGACCTGAGGCTCAAAGGTGGTAGAATTTGGTCCAGGTTATACAGCCAAATACAGTGCCAGAACTAGAACCCAGGTCACCAGCAGGCATGCTTAACAGTCTCTGGTGTATTGCATGTACTGTATCCCATGATGTGTCCTCATTGCTATCACAAGTGGAACAATGGCATAATCCACAAAGCAAAGGACGAGACATCAGAAGCTCTGAGTTCTAGTCCCGTAAGCTACTAGATTAGACATGATACTATAGAAAACTCTAATCACTTGTCTAAACCTCAGTTTCCTCATCTGTTGAAATGTGAACAGTAATTCACAGTAAGACAGTACAGACCACAATAAATGCAAAAGTCTGGCCATTGTAAAAGCCTTATACAAGTACAGAACTAACACTGGGTGATGATAGTGGTGGTGATTTCACCACCTGAAATGGTGGTGAAACCCGGCTTCAACTCTAATTCCAGCCACTTGTTACCTTGATAAGTCATTGAACTTGTGCGCCTCACATTCCTCCTGTGAATATGTGGTTAATAATCTTTGCCCTGCCTCCCTCAGAAATGGACAGAATTAAATGCTTTTCAGAGAGTACTAAAAAGCAATTACAAATAGCAAGGCATTGATGCAAACGTAAGGTATTATTACCAAATCCCTCTAGTCTTAATTTGGACAAAAATGTAACATGGTTTTATTCTTCATTTTTTAACAGTTTTCCTCCTCAACTAAGACATCATTGCGCATTCAGTCTCAGACTTACCAGCTTTCTCATCAGTCTTCCTAAGTCTCCAAAGAACGCACCATTTCCCTCAGCTCAGAGATGTTTACTGCTTACTCAACTTCCCACTGGCATGGACTTGACTAAGAAAGGTTTTTTTCTAGGGCCTCCTTTCGACTGGAAACGCTCTGACAAAAGCTTCCATGAACACTATTCTACTTCATCACGTTAGAGGGGTAATGAATCCAACCCTGTGGCTTTTCTCCACTCCTAACAACTGCAGAACACTTCAGCCTTTACATAGAATGAGACAGAAGTCTGGGTGGATGCTTTTCACGGGAGGGGCAACAAGGGTTACCCAAACCCACGCTCAGTAGTACTGATGGGAAGACTGTTGCTTCTTTGCAGGAGACTAACACATTCTGAGGCCCAACCGGTCCCTCAAGAGTCATTCACCTTAGGACCTAGGGCCTCTGGCAGGCTGAGAATGTCATAGAAAAATAGTAAGGGCGGGGGCCGGTATTTTGGGTCTGCAATACGCTGCCTTTAACAAGGCATCAGAGTAACTAGCATCTCCTTGCTGAGAACCCTGATTTCAGTTGATCAGAAGAAAGAATTCATCAGCCTATCCAAACAACTTCTCTGGAACAGGTTTCTATCGAACCACGCTGGGCACCAGAGACAAGTGAGCCGGGGGGTGGGGGGTTGGTAAGAACTGACAACAGGCTCATCTGCATAGATGAACGATAAGCAGACATTTGTTGTCTGCTGTTTTGGTGACTCCTGGCACCGGTGTGGCAAATCAAACCCCGGCATTCTCCCTCTCCGGTGCCCCACACTCCCACCCCCCTCCCCAGTTGCTAAAGCTTCACGTTGACGGGGCTAGGGGAGAGAAGCAGGGGAAATGCAGAAGTCGGTTGCTGCATTTAGGCTGGAACCATACCGCACCTGTTCAACCCGTCTCCGGCGCCAAAAATGACCAAACACTGACTCGCAAGCCCCTCCTGAGATCCCAGGGGCGCCTAACAAGTTCTCCGCTGTTTAATACCGGGGAAGGGTGGTGGGAGATCTCTCTTTCTGCAGCCAAACTCAGCTGGCTCCCATTAAAGGGGAGGGGGCTCCTGCTTAAGTGAACCCAGAGTGACCCCCGAGTGTCACTGCGGCTCCGGGGATCCGGGTGGTGAGCGGGTGGGTGCCCGCGGGGAGCGCGCAGCCGTGGCCCGGGGGAATGAAGGTCCCGCTTCGGTGGCCACGCGCACCCCCTACACCCTACCTCCAGCACAAGGCGGACGAAGTGAAAGCGTCGAGAGACCTCCAGGATTCATCCGAGACTCAGAGCCCCCAAGCTCGAGCCCAGAAAGAGGGTCGCGGGAGGAGGGGCCGGGGACGCGCAGGAAACTTACCTCACCCGGACAGCATTCGGGCGCCTCCGGTGTCGAGACCAGTTGCGCCACAGTCTGCAAGTTATCAGGACGTTGTCGCTTCCCCCGGGCGAAAGGAGAGCAGTGCAGGCGAGGGGCGGGAGGGGCGGGAGGGGCGGAGAGTTGGCGGGGCGGGGCCCGGGCCGGGGCGCAGCTCGAGGAGCGGGCAGGTGCCGGGGCCCGAGCCGCGGGGCCAAACTCGCCCCCGACGCGCCTCGGCGGGGACGCGCGGCTGCGAGTGTGCAATGCGCGCGCGCCGCGGCGGGTGTGTGTCCCCGCTTTCCCCTTCCTTCCCCGCCGGTCCTCCGGACAGACTGAGCCGCGAGCGGCCGCCAAAGCCCCAGCCGCTCCGAGCGGCTCCACAGCCGGGCGCGCTCTGGCCGCGGCGCGTTCGGGGTCGGGGGCTGAGGGCCGGGGGCCGAGGAGCAGGGCGCCCCCGGGCTCGGGCGCGGGTCCCGGTGCAGAGAGCGAGGCGCGGAGACCGAGCGGGCTGCGCGGCGGCGGCCGCGGCTCCGGGAGGCTGCAAGCCCCGCCCGCCGGCCGCCCAGGCTCTTCCCCTTTTCTCTCCACCCCCTCGCTCCATCCCCGCACGCCCTGCAGGGAAAGCAGACGGGTTTGCAGCAGAGGCGGCGGGAGCCTCCGCTGCAGTCGGACTGGGCGTCCGAGTCGATGCTCGGGGACAAGGCGCTCCGTCCCGCCGCCGCGTGCCTAAGACGGAGAGCGGGGCGGGGGCGGGCCCCTCGATCTGGCCGGTTCCTCTAGGGCTCCAGGGCTAGCCAAGGGCTTTCCGGCGGTGCTCAAAGTCTTGTAGCCCCGGAAAACAGGGCTGTTAGGATAGGGCTCCCCGCTTTCTCAGCAACACCTGGTCGCCTGCCCTCTGGAACTCTGCTTGTGCCGAACCCGCACTTAAGCACAGGTGTCCCCTTCACCAGGAAGGGACAAGCTAGTCTGAGGACAGCAGGTGTTCCCAGGAAGTAAGACCTACCAAACAGGTAGAAGTGGGTAGGCGAGGGGTCTTGGGAGACGGGACGTTGAGAGAGAAGGGACGTTAAGCACGGATAGGCGGTGATGGGGGTTCGGGCTAAATCTTACTGACAGCACTGAGTGGGCGTGGGGCCCTGGTAATCTCACCTGACGTCAGCCTAGCTGCGGAGAGGGCACGGGCCAGGTCTAAAGGGCTCTCTTGCGGGGCGGGGGAGGGGAATGCTATCATTGAAGCTATAGCTAAATGTCCTTAATTGGAACCGAAAAGGGAGCGGATCTCTCCCAGTTGAATCAAAGCAAGTGGTATTTCTCACCCTCACCCCTTCCTTCCACGTTACCCTTATTTAAAAAACAAATGAACACACTCATGGGAAATGTGGGATGCATTCTGTCCGAGCCAAGCCAACATTTCATGGTCCTTATCCTCAGATACCACCGGCTTGGCAAGCCAAAATGAATTTGTTTGAAAGGATACTCCGTTCGTTCTCAGCAAATGAAAACCCTCTTTTTCAGTTTTGAAATCCTTTTTACCTCCCACCTCCCACCACATGAGCTCAGAATGGAGTGCAATAATTCCTTGGTAACACATATCTGTTAGACTGTTTTTCCAGCATACTTCTTCCAGATGTGTCTAGCCATCACTGGGAGTTTTAGGGCATCACTTTTTTTGTTTGTTTGTTTTTGGGTTTTGTTTTTTTTTTTTTTTTTGGCATCGCTTGTTTAGGACCCTGTGACTCGTGTCTGCTTTTATCTTACCATCCTAGGCTCTTCAAAGCTCAGAGCAAGAACACAAGTCTAGTCCAGCATATGCTCACTTTACAGAAGTAAAAACTGAGACCCAGAGACATTAAGTGACCAAAGGGCAAGAACATAGGTTCCATGACTCCCAGAAACACTGGACTAACAAAGTTCCATTTGGGGTCTAAAGAGAGACAGGTGGAGGAAAGAGAAACAGATCAAAGAACGCTTCATCTGCCTGGCGTGAATCACTGTGCAGAGGGCAGCAGGACACTGCTGTAAGTAGCAGACTGCCTGGGATCTGGGGATGGTAATCCCAGTCTCTTCTCTGCTTCTCAGACGTTTGCTCTGAAATCCAAGGAGAAGAAAACAAATCTGCTTCCCAGAGAGGTAGTGATAAGTGAAAATGCAAAGTCAGTTCTCAATATTTCCTGGGAATGCAGAGGAGGTGAAAACAGGTAAAACCAAACTTAAAACACAGTGGCTCAGAGGGGGTCAGACATGCTACATACAAATGGATGCATACACGTGTATACACACTCCCCCTTTTCCATGAAGAGCCAGTTTGATTCCCTTCTGTAAAGCACAGATGCCAACAGGCTTCATTTTCCAGAAAGAAGTCACAAAGCAGACTCCCCACTGGCCATTTAGAGAGCTAACTCTATTAAACAGGATTTTAAGGAAATCTACCAAGAGCCTTAAGATCATCATTACTGTAAATTAATTAATGGAACAAGGGACCACATACCATGAGACCTGATATTTCTCCTGGATTCTAGCTCAAAATCTATCAACAGCAATTTGGGAAAGTCACCTTCTTTTGGAAATAAAACAGTATCACTACCATTATCAATAGTGGCTTGGCCATAAAATCTGGAAATACTGAAAAATCAGATAATGCTTATCTAATTGTTTTACTTGATTTCGAGTATAATTTCTCCAATTGATTTCGGATCTTAGTCCAAAATCTTAATAATGCTATGTAATACTCCCCTATGAGAAACATGCATAGATTTCTTAGGGTAGATTTGATAGCATTAATGGCTCCAGTTAATGACCTCCCTTTATCCAGGTCCTTTCCTTCTAACTTTGTAGTCTCCTCCCACTCTGTGCTCACCCACATGAGTTACTTTGGTCAGTGGAACAATAGCAGACTTGATGTAAACGAAGGTTTGAAAAACGTTTGTGCAACAAAGAAATACACATCTATTAAATTTTCCAAAATCCAGAACACTGACAACACCAAATGCTGGCGAGTATGTGGAGCAACAGGAGCTCTCAGTCACTGCTGGAGGGAATGCAACATGGAATGGCCACTTTGAATAATAGTTTTTCACTTTCTTACGAAACTAAACATACTCTTACCAGGTGATTTGGCAATCATCCTCCTTAGTATATACTCTGAGTAGCTGAAAATTTATGTCCATACAAAAACCTGCATGTGGATGTTTATAGCATCTTTATTCATGATTGCCAAAACTTGGAAGCAACCAAGATGTCCTTCAGTAGGTGAATGGTTAAGTTGTGGTAAAACGGAATACTATTCAGTGCTCAAAACAAACAAACAAAAAAGAGCTATCAAGCCATGAAAACACATGGAAGAAACTTAAATGCATATTACTAAATGAAAGAAGCCAATCTGAAAAGGCTGCATATGGTATGATTCCAACTATAGGATATTCTGGAAAAGGCAAAACTATGGAGACAGTACAAAGATCAGTGGCTGTTAAGAGTTGGGGGGAGAGAGGGATGAATAGGCAGAGCGCAGAGTAGTTTTAGGGCAGTGAAACTACTCTGTACAATGCAATAATGATGAAGATATGTCATTATACATCTGTCCGAAACCTTAAAATGTACATCAAGAGTGAACCCTAGGGCTTCCCTGGTGGCGCAGTGGTTGAGAGTCCGCCTGCCGATGCAGGGGACGCGGGTTCGTGCCCCGGTCCGGGAAGATCCCACATGCCGCGGAGCGGCTGGGTCCGTGAGCCAAGGCCGCTGAGCCTGCAGGTCCGGAGCCTGTGCTCCGCAACGGGAGAGGCCACAGCAGTGAGAGGCCCGCATACTGCAAAAAAAAAAAGTGAACCCTAATGTAAACCGTGGTCTGTGGTGATAATGATGGTGTCAGTGTAGGTTCATCAGGTGTAGCAAATGTGCCCTCAGGTGGGGGATGTTCATAATGGGGAGGCTATGCATGTGCTGGGGCAGGAGGTATATGAGAAATCTCTGTACCTTCCCCTCAATTTTGCTGTGAACCAAAAAGTGCTGTAAAGAATAAAGTCTATTTTTAAAAAGTTGTGTGCATTTCTGTTTCTGTTCTTAGAATTCTACCATCACCAGGAGAACAAGCCCCCTGGAGGATGAAAGACCCTGTGGAACAGAGCTGAGTCATTGCAGCTGAGGTCATCCTTGACCAGCCAGCCCTCAGTTGACTGCAGAGGTACAAACAAGTTCAAATGAGATCTGCCAGGCTTGGTCCAGGTCAGCCGAACCTCCCACCCAGCTCATAGGTTCATGAGAGATATTACATGGTTGCTGTTTTAAGTCACGGCTTCCATTAATTATCTATTGCTGCGTTACACACCACCCCAAAACTCGTAGCCAAAAACAACCACCATTTCCTATTTCTCATGAGTCTGTGAGTCAACTGGGCTCGGCGGGGCATTGGCTAGGGTCACTCAACTGGCTGCATTTAGGTGGCCGCTGGCAACTGGACCAAAGGGGAAGGTCTGAGAAGGCTTCACTCACAGATCAGTTACCTCCATTTGCCTCCCCCGACCTTTCTCCTTCCACGTGGTTAGCTTGGACTTCCTCGTGCCATGTGGTCCTCTCAGCTTTGTCAGACTTCTTGCATGGCAGCTAGCTTCTCAGAGGGAGGAACTGGAAACAGCCAGTCCTCTTAAGAACTGAGCTGGGAGGTTCTAGAACATTACTTCCACTTCATTCTATTAGTCAAAGCAGTCACAAGACCAACCAAATTCAAGAGGAGAGGAAATAGACTCTGACTTTTGATTTGAGGGGCAGCATGTATGTACAGGAATTAAAAGACCTTATCACAGCCATTGTGGGGAGACTACCTCACCTCCTAAGTTTTGGAGTGGTTGTTCTTTTAAGCTATGGAACTTTGGACTAGTTACAAGTCCTTTCTGGACCTTTCTATGAAATGAGGGAGGTTGAGTTTCTCTATATTGCTAATGCCTATTTAACTTTTCTTTGGTGATGTCTCAAGGGCAAACTGAAGTCCAATAAATATCTAAAAAGGAGTCGCCAGAGGGAATTTGGGGCACATTGATCAACCATGGGCACTTTTAGCAGTTCATCTGTTAATTATTTTTCAAGAAAAAATTCTCAAGATGCCACATGAAAGGCATGCATTGCCTCCATGGACATCAAACAGTAAAGTAGAGGATGCATCCATCATGACTCCTCAAGGATCATCTTTCATAACATTGTCTTGTCTTTACTTTCTAGAAATTTGATTTCTAAGCAGATAAGAAAAGTTAAATGCTTAGCTGACTCCCCTATATAACTTGAGATGCTCATTTCAGAGGGTGCGTTTACGCGGGGGACCTTATGCTCTCTAATTTCAGGTTTGCTCTTAAAATTAGCAAAGACTTGAGAACCTCACCCCCAATTCCCTTCCATCTCTTCTTTCTCCCTGTACCATCTTCCTTTCCTCTAGCTATGCTTTCTTTTCCCGCTGCATCCTTTCTTCCTTAACCCTATAGCACTGAACTAGGAGTCCTAGGCCTGCTTAGGACCGTCCCTGCAACAGTGAAGTCTGCATTCTCTCTTGGCTCCATATTTCTTGGATTCAGATTCATGTCTGTATCATGAGATGCTCTGAAAGGTCACAAGCCTGACAGTCTATGATCCTTAGATGCTTCTGCAATACATACAGTGGCAAGGCTTGGAGGGGGCTGAATATTAAGGACTCAGAACCCTTTAGAAGGGGTACACATGTGTCTCAACCTTTCTCAGGCAACTCCCAGCACCTCAATACTTTTCCCTAAGGTTTTGTTTGTTTGTTTTTAATTAGAAAACATGCAACTCTACCATCTACAAGCCCTATCTATTTAACTCATTGCTCTTTACCCAGAGGTTGGTATCATCCTAGCTCTCAAGACCAGCTGGTGTTTTACATCTGTTAGCCAGAAACAGTCTGAAAACTGGAGGCCCAGTGTTAGCAGGCATTCAGGTCTGACCCTAAAAATGTTTCCCCAAATACCTGGTAACTCATCTAAGAAATATGAAAAAGAGCTGAGAAAGATTTCCGTAACTAATTTATACCAAATTACAAAATTATATGCATTGAGATTACAATTATGTGGAAAAAACATGCACGCGAGCAACTCCTGAAAGAAAACAGTTAAAAATTAAAGTGTGCTAGGGTAGGGGAATTCGAAGATTTCAAAAGTTTCGATGTTATGTTGTTTTTACATTTAAAAAATGCATATGCCATTACAACTTCTAATTTCTGTTGGCCTGTGCAACCTGTTTTCTGTTGAGTTCAGTTACTCCTTTTCTCTTCAGTGGTTTTCTCTTGTTACAAACAGACTCACATGCATACCTTTTCTAGGTGAATGTTCACCTTGCCCAGAAGTTCCAGAAACCACGTAAACTTAAGTGTTTGATTTGAAGACTGAACAAGAAACAAGAGAATATCAGAATGAAGGGAAGAAAGAAGAAAAAATAGAGAATTGGTAGGATGGCACAGAGAACCAAGCGGCATTCAAGACAGCATTCTAAAGGCATGTGAAATTTATACACACATTTTGTATATCAAGTCTGAACTTGGGTTTTAAAGAAGCTGAAAGTCAAGGTCTTCATCAGACAGAAGGAAACCCCTTTTTGGTTGGAGGGGCTAATTTAAAAGCTTAAAGTAGGGAAAGGAGGCAGAAACGAATCAGCAGGGATCCTCAAAACTTCGCAAAATCTATTGCAATTGTTACACCCTGAGGAACAGTGTGTCGAAATAATCTATCTAAGGTCACGAAACCCGGCCATAGAACCGGGAACAAAACCTAGGGCTGCCATCTTATCCCTGGATCAGGAGGTGGTCAGCAGAACGGGCCCTGGACTCTTCATGACTAAGCATAGGTTTTTCATGCCAGAGCCTCATTTGCCCTAAAATGTGAAATGCTCAGTTTGTGTTCTACCTCATTGAAATACTAAAACAGTTTCTCATCAATAGTGAGCACATTTGACATTAAATGGGTCACAATAAAAGGGTGGTAGGTCTAGAAACAATACCAAGAAATAATGGAATCTACAAGGAAGGCTGAAAAAGAAGAAAAGGTAATGAATTCAACAAAGACACTTGAGCTTCCTAAATAGAGGCAATGGCTGCCCACCCAAGATGTCCTTTCGGTTTAACCGATGCTTTTCTGCAGCCATTTCAGGAAGGGTTCAGCTGCTTACCGTGAGAAAGATTAGCTCCCACCCTTTGTGGAGGGGCAGCTTCCGGGGGCCAAGACTTGGAGTTTCTCAGCCTTGCTGTCTGAAGGGAGATGGTGTGAATTACGCTGATGACACAATAGATACTTGGTGAAGAGAAGCGAATGTTAACTTCAGTCAACCAATGAAGCCCCCACTAAGGTTTCTCAAGTCTTCTGTGACACCTCACCATGTGAATGAACCAGGAAGACAGTGTGGATTTTTGCTTTTGTTTCCCAAAAAATTTAGGAACTTTCTTGGACTTGGAACCATTTAGGCAGAACCTTACTAGCAAGCTTCTCCTCTTGGTAATATTTGAATTTGAATGCTTTGCTAGCAAAATGGAGCCCTTAGTTTGTCCACTTTTAAAAGATATAACCTGCAAGCTATCACAGAAACCTAGAATATTTTGCTGGGGTAGGAGACACAAAAAGCAAATGTGTCAATCAGGATATGCAAATGATGAAAGATACAACCCCCAATCCCCAATTAACGCGGACTAATATAATAAAGGTTCATTGCTTGTTCATGACTCTGTTCAACATGGTCTGGTGGTGGGGTTGGCTTCCTGCAGCCATTCAGGGACCCTGGGTCCTTCCATCTTGTGGCACCATTATCTTCAACAAGTGGCCTCCAAAATCCCTGCTGAACTGGGAGAGTGAGCAAAGGATTTAAGATGCCAGGTATGGAAGTGGTGAATATCACATCCACCCACATTCCACTGGGCAGAACTCGGTCCAGGGCCCCACCTACCAGTATGAAGCCTGGAAAGATATGTCTAAGTGCTGTGCTCAGGAAGAAGAGGAGAGCATGGGTGTTAGCGCTATATTTTCTTCCCAATGTGCTGAATTAAAGATGAATCATTCATCTTAAGTTGATTCTTGCACAGCTGTGATTGGAGGCCTGGGGGGAGTCTTTGGTAGTCAGATTTATTCTATGCTTGCATCCCGGTGTTTTCCCTGCATTTTTAGACGAGAAGCAGCCTGTTGTACGTGTGTAGTTTGGGATGGCATTGCTATCTTGGAAGCGTTTGTGGACATACATGGAAGCATAAAGAGTCGGCAGCCTATATTGTTACAGAAAATTGAACGCTTGAAGCAAGTGTATTAAAAAAGTGTCTTTCTGGAACTCTTGCCACAAGGAGAGGGCTATTGATTCCATCGTCATGGGAGAAAATGGAATCCGTGCAATCAGCTTTTGAAGTGGCTGCAACTGCAAACTCTGGAGCCTTTGGGAGGAAAAAAAAAGATGAAAAGAAACATAAGTCATAGCTCTATCTGCAGTCAGCCTGTCCTGATGGCATGAGTGATTTCAGAAGAAAGAGTTATAATGAGGGAAAGAGAAAAAGCATGGGACAAGCAAGAGAAGTATACTTGTTCTTTTTAGCACAAATACTCTGTAAGGAAAAATACAGGAGTTGGTGGTACCGTGGGGATTTACAAATACTTCAAGCCAGAAGGCAAAGCCACACGATGAAGATATAAGTTAGAAGAAGTTGGAGAGTTGCCCAGCTTCTTCCTACTGCATGAGACTCCTTTCTGTCTTTTCCTATGTGAAGTGGGGAGAGAGCATCACACTGCAGCAAAAGACCAGGCTATGTCCTCGACAAGTTCTACTGGGTTTGTGTTTTCCACAGCTTGGGGACAGTATGTATTAGGTGTGTGACCTAATTTTTTCCCTTAATTCTAAAGCAACAAATATAAGACAGAAGCCCTCTCTCATGACCATTCTGTACACCAAAAGATTTAGTGGCATTTCCTCTAGAAACTTTCAGAAGAAATGGCTAAAGAGCTTTGTTTGATATGCAGGGGCTTATTTACTATATTATGATAAGAATAAAAGGCATAATTTGAAATTGCACGTATGCTACAACCTCAAAAAGTACAGAAAGTCTAGTAAGATATCTTGGAGGGAAATCTGCTAAAATATTAGCTATTATTGCCTTTAGGTTAATATCGTGTCTCCTTTTAAAAAAAATCCTTGCGCTACTTTTTCAAATCAGAGAAAGATAAAGAAATGAGGGAAATGTTAATGTCTGATGATGAATAAAAATTATGCATGTTTTAAAATTTTAGAAAAAATTAGAAAAGCAAAAAAGAAAGAACTTAATTTTCTTCACACAGAGACCATCACCTCTAACATTTGGTATTGGCTTACCTTGCTTTACTATATTTTATACTATTTTTTAAAGGTGAAAATAACATGTGCACAGGGCAAAGGAGCTGAACAGACATTTCTCCAAAGACGGTATACAAATTGCCAATAAGTACATGAAAAGATACTCAACATTATTAGCCATTAGGAAAATGTAAGTCAAAACCACAACAAAAGGCCACTTCACACCCACTAGGATGGCTAGATCGGAAAGACATCATAACAAGTGTTGGTGAAGATGTGGAGAAGTGAACTCTCACACACGGCTGGTGGGGATATAAAAAAGGTGCAATTGCTTTGGAAAACAGTCTGACAGTTCCTCAAAAGGTTAAACATAGAGTTACCATGACTCAGCAATTTCACTGCTAGAGTAATATGCCTAAGAGAAACGAAAACTTGCATCCATAGGAAAATGTGTATACAAATGTTCATAGTAGCATTATTTACAATAGCCAAAAAGTAAAAACAATCCAGATCTCCATTAACTGATGAATGGATAAACAAAATGTGGTATATCCATATAAAGGAATATTATACAATGGAATAGTACTCAGCCACGAAAAGGAACGAAATTGGGCCATTTGTAGAGATGTGGATGAATCCAGAGACTGTCATACAGAGTGAAGTAAGTCAGAGAGAGAAAAACAAATATCGTATATTAACGCATATATGTGGAACCTAGAAAAATGGTACAGATGAACCAGTTTGCAGGGCAGAAATTGAGACACAGATGTAGAGAATAAATGTATGGACACCAAGGGGGGAAACTGGAAGCGGAGGGGGGGTGGTGGTGGGATGAACTGGGAGATTGGGATTGACATGCATACACTAATATGTATAAAATGGATAACTAATAAGAACATGCTGTATAAAAAAATAAATAAAATAAAATTTTAAAAAAACTCAAAAACCAAAATGTGGTATATCCATATAAAGGAATATTATTCAGCAATAAAAGGGAATGGAGTACTGATATGTGTTACTACATGGATGAACTCTGAAACATTATGGTAATTCAAAGAAAGCCAGATACAAAAATCTACAGGTTGTTTGATTCTATTAATATGAAATGCTCAAAATGGGCAAATCTATAAAGACAGAAAATAGATTAGTGGTTGCCTAGGGCTGGGGAAATGGTAGTGACTGCTAATAGGTACTGGATTTTGGGGGGGGATGATGAAAACACTCTGAAGTTGATAGAAGTGATGAGTGTACAAGATCTGTGAATATACTGAAAAACATTGAATTGTACACTTTAAGTGGGTGAATGGAGTGGTATGTAAATTAATCTCAATAAAGCAGTTTGTTAAAAAGGAAAAAAATAACATACATATGTCAAAAAATTAAAACCATATAAGAATCTAAAATTAAAAGTAAGATTTTCCTTCCTACTCACCATCCAACCTCTAGTTCTAGAGAAGACCATTTTTAAGTTTCTGGTTTTTTGTTCTTCATGTGGCTCTCGTTTTAACATTAAATAATATAGTTATACTTTTGTTAATTGAGCTATCAAATTAAAAAGTATCTGACTTTCTGCTCTGAAAGAGAAGAAAATTAACATGGTTTTACTAACTCTCATATCCTCTCCTCCTTTCTGCCTCCCAATTTTTGTGTTTCTTATTTTTGTAAGAGTTTCCACTTTTATAATTTTAATAATATACTCAAGCCTCTATTTCTTGATTTATCAATCTTAGACACCATCTATTAACTAGAAGGAGGTAGACCTTAGATGTTTCATAACTACATAAACTACATGGGAGAAATTCAATTAAATAAAATAGTGAGTTTTATCAACAGAAGACTGCTTCCTACCCTGTTTAATTATGACATTCAGAACTTAAAATGTTTCTCAAAATTTATGTGAGAACTGCCCATAGTGTACAAGAACGCTGTGCTGCTTGGGGGCCAAGAATAAAGAGACCAAATACTGGCCTCACCTTAAATTCATCATAGTATTTACCCAATAGGCACATTATTTAATCAATTTGAAGAAGAGACCACTTATGCTGATGGGAAGCTGTCAAGCGTCCAAATGAAAGTGGGATGATAACCACTGTGGCTTCCTTTAAACTCAGAGAGTCTGTGAGTCTGGAACTTTGGGTTTGTAGGGAGGATGCTCAGCTATATCCTGTTAGCACTGGACCTCGAGTCTGGGTGCTGTGGTGATTATCTTGGACCAGGTGGCAAAGAGAGGATGACAGAGTCTAGATCAAGATTGGGGCATCCTGTGGGACAGAGGAGATGGAGAAGAGTGGGAAGGGACAGTAGTTCTTACATATTCTATAGGTATCCCAATGATAATTACCTGAAAAAAAATGCTTAACCTCAGCAGCAATAAAGGGAAAATGCAAAGTGAGAGCTCTAAGGTACCTCTGAATCCCTGTGAAGGGACATGGAGTAGACACTGGCTGCCTACATCCTGTGCATCAGGCCCTGTGCCAGCTGCTTCTCCTGAACTATCTCATGCAATCCCCAACCCAAGAAATTAGTCTTATTTACATTCTCAAATGAAGCAGTTGAGGCAGAAAGGCTAAGTCCCTAAGCTAACAGGGCTGAGATTCTCCATGGCTCCAAATACCTTAAATTACTGAAAGCAAAGGAATAATACAAAACCCAGTGTTGATGGGGTTTTGGGGGAACAGATACACCAAATGAACACTGGCATAGTCTTTTTAGAGAGCAACTAACAAAAAGCATACACTTATTAATACCTATGTCCCAGACATTCTACTTTGGGGAATATATTCTAAAAAAATTACATAACTTACAAAATAATGATTGTTCAAAACTATTCATTGCATTGATATTAATAGTGACAAGAAATAAACTCAACAGCCAACAACTAAAGACATTATGTTACAGACTATCACTGTAAGGAAATATTATTTGGACTACATTGATGTGCAAAAAGATGTACATGAATTAATTTAAGACAAAAAAAGTGGGACACCATAGACAGTTTGTGAAGAGTGAACACCACTATAAAAAACATTTGTACAACATGGATGTGTCATATTTGCACTGTTCACAAGTCAGTTCTGATTTTTTTGTTAATTGGATTATTTTTCCCATAGAGTGAAGTGCATAACAGTACATTGATTTAAAATTCCCAAAACTAATTTTGCACTCTAGGATTAAATGTCCTTCCCTCTCTGGAGCTGGGGTCCATTTGAGGGTTTGAAGAGGGGTGTGAAAGACAGGGGCAGCACCATGATGCTTCTGAAATCAAAAATGCATCACCCCCAAAACCTCTCGTGTTTATGTTCCTGAAGACTTTCCTGTTGGAAAGAGACTCTGCTGTGATATCGGTGATGCTCTCTAAGATCAGGGGGAAATCAGCAATGTCTTTGACCTGCCTCTGAATGGACCTGTTTATAAACATACCCATAAATGTTGTTCAGGAAGAATTTGCATTGAAATCCCATGCCTGCAGAAAGGACTGAGACATCTCGTCTTAATAAATCTCCAACCTGATGGAGGTATTACCTGTGGTCTTGGCATTGGCCTTGTATACTCCCACCCTAAGCCTTCCTACAAGCCTTTCCTCCATCCTGGAATACTCCTGCTATTCACATCCCATGGGTCTTTTTTTTTTCTTTTCTTTTAGATTCTTTTCCCACACAGGCCATTACAGAGAATTGAGTAGAGTTCCCTGCGCTATACAGCAGGCTCTTATTAGTTATCTATTTTATATACAATAGTGTGTATATGTCAATCCCAATCTCCTAGTTTATCCCTTGCTCCCCTTATCCCCTGGTAACCATAAGTTTGTTTCCTACCTCCATGACTCTACTTCTGTTTTATAAGTAAGTTCATTTGTACCCTTTTTTAAAGATTCCACACATAAGCAATATCATATCACATCCCATGGGTCTTTCAAGACCCCCTTAACTCTTCCTCTTTCGAAGGAGTCTTCACAGGAAGCCATCGCCACCACTTGTGATTCCCAAAGCACTTAGAGTACACTCACTTTTCTGCACCCGTTTCACAGTGAGATGGCAAACTCCCTGTGGTGAGAGGCCCCCGTTTTTGTAAACTGCCCAAACGACATCAGTGCTTACCAAGTGCTTTGAAATATGGCACAAAGTGTTCAATCAATATTTGTGAAGCTGGGACTTCCCTGGTGGCGCAGTAGTTAAGAATCCGGCTGCCAATGCAGGGGACACGGGCTCGATCCCTGGTCCGGGAAGATCCCACACGCCACGGAGCAACTAAGCCCACACGCCACAACTACTGAGCCTGCACTCTAGAGCCCGTGAGCCACAACTACTGAGCCCGTGTGCCGCAACTACTGAAGCCCATCCTCCGCAACAAGAGAAGCCACCGCAATGAGAAGCCTGCACACCACAACAAAGAGTAGCCCCCACTCGCTGCAACTAGAGAAAGGCCACAGGCAGCAGCAAAGACCCAGTGCAGCCAAAAATAAATAAATAAATTTTTAAAAAAATTTCTGAAGCTGCCACCCATTTCTTCTAAAAGAGGTCTCTTTTGCCCAGGTTCCAAATTTTTCCTTTGCCAACTTATATCTTGGTTTCCTTTAGTTAGAGTATTAGCATTTCAATCATTAGTGTTTTGAGTAGACAGATGGATCTGGGATCAAATGTTCCCACTCACATTTTTCTTGAGACTTTGGGCAAATTTTGTAACTTTTCAAAGTCCATTTCCTCATTCATTAAATAGGGATATAAGACATCTTACAGGAGTACAGTAAGGATTAAAACTACTCAGTCTTCAAGTCTCAGCTTAAATATTATTTTCTTTGGGATCCCTTTCCTCATATACCCCTGCTCACCTCCAAGTCTCGACAGGGCAGTGTCTCTCCTCTGTGCTTTCCCAACTCTCTAAACCAGGGCTGTCCAGTAGAACTTAGTGCAATGATTCCGTTCTGGTTCTGTAATCTGTGCTACCCAGTAGGTAGCCGCTAGCCACATATGGTTAGTGAGCATTTTAAAAGTGGCTACAAAGACTGACAGATTGAATTTTAAGTGTTATTTAACTGTAATTAATTTAAATTGAAATAGCCCCATGTGGCTAGTGACCACTGGATGGACCACACAGCTCTCAACAATTCCCGTTATAGCACTTAACACACTGTGGTTCATCTTTCACAAGACTGAGAAACATAGCGAAATTCATTTTGACTGTGATGATCACTGCTGTATTCATAGCACCTAGCCCAGGGTCTGGCACACAGGAAGCTCTCAGTAGGGCAGCCATCATAATCTTCAACAGCATCTTGTCACTCTTTGCATCCCACAGCTTAGATAAGCACACGCTGTAGATGCTCACTAACTGCTGCCAATTGACCTAATTGATTTCTAGGCTTACAAGCCAACCAATTATCTGCTCCCGGAGAATGTTCAAACAATGGGAGTTGCATAAATGTCTTTCTGATATATTTCCTTGTGTGCGGCATAGAGGTTAGAAGCATCCGCTTAGACTCAAACCCTGACCACGTGACCTCTAGTACGGAAACTTTCTATGCCTTAGCTGATTATTCCTCTGTAAAATGGGGACATTAATAGCCCTGCCTCCTTGAGTTGTTGCAAGGATTATATATGTGTGGAGGTTTACAACTATCATTTTATAGGAAATATAGAGATCAGAAGACCATGTTAAATGACATCATAAAGATTCAAAATCCAGACCGTAGGAAAGTCTTGTTGGGAAACAGAGGCAGGCATCCTGTGGTCATTAGGAAATAAATCTAAGAACAAAGACAAGACTCTGAGATTGGTAATCTTGCTGCAAGGGAGGCTAGGAAAAATATCTGGTATTGTCACTCTTTATAGTAAAGGGCAGGCTCTCAGGAGAGGAAGAAGTACTAGAGAGTGACTTTGTGTAGCAATCCATAATGTGAGCTCTACAGCCTTTGGTAAAACCTCAGCTGCAACTGCCTTCAACTTTGCATGGACCTAAGCGTGGGCAGAGTTTCAGCAAAGAGGGCCCCCAAGCTTCAAATTCTGTCTGTAAGATGTTGGTGAGTCAGGCACAAGCACTGTGTCAGTTAGGGGGTCTCAATTTTTCCTTGAGTGGCAACTGTAACAAAAGTTCAGGCCTTTACTCATACTGAAATGAGAGTGTGAAAGTAGGGGTTGGGATGGGGAGAGAATGAAACAGCTGGAAAAAATTGCCTGGTTCTTCTCTTCTTAAGAGTTCCTTGGAGCCCCCAAAATGACAGTCTGGGGTTACCCTTTCATCTTCTCAGGATCTATCATTCTTAGGCTTCCCAGCTTGTTCTCCACCTTGGGTCTCCTGAAGTATGGCTGATATATTTCAAAATTCTGTTTTAGAAGACTTTTCTAAATCCTTTTTTATTTTATAAAATTAAGCAAAATAATTAGGGCATACATAAAACTACAAAAACAGTATCACTTCAACAAAATTCTAACTCTCTCCACTTTTGTACATCTATTCTGCCATTACCTTGGCCCAATGCACCATCACCTCTTGCTTGGATGACCTCGGGAAACTTTTAACTAAGTCTTCTGGCTTCCACTTTTGCCTCCTTAAAATTCATTTGCCAAACACTGTGCAGTGCGATCTTTAAACCAGTGGAAATCAGATTTTGTCCCTCTGCTGTTTAAAATATTCTAAAGTCTTTTTAATGTCTTAGAATAAAAGTTAAATTCTTTACTGTGGCCCTCAAGGCCCTACATGGTGTGATCACAAAATATACGTCTTCGGTGTCATTGCAGACCACTCTGTCCCTTGCTCCCCAAAGTTTCAGATACACTTGTCTTTTTCTTTCTGTTTCACGAACATGCTAAACTATTCTGTACTCAGGGAACTTAAACTTGCTGTTCCTTCTGCCAGGAAAGCCCTTAACCTGGATCTTCCCTGGTTGTCTTCTTTCCTTCATGTAAACCTTGACTCCCGTGTCATTTCCTGCAAGAGGACTTTCCTGACCATTGTACGGAAAGGTTTATGGTAACGATCTTCCATCTAAAACACACACATGCACACTGGTTTTACTCAATGTATTAATACATATGGGGTGAAGGGCTTAGAACAGCACATTGTTAAGTCGAGTATTTTTAGGTATTATTTTTTCCACTATACCACATATAGTCTAAATTTCTCTTGCATTTTTATGTATTTACTTTTCCATGGTTGGTTTACCTTCCTCGTTACTAGCTCCATAAAGGTAGAGACCTTGATGTTTTTGGTTTTGTTTATTTATATATCTCTAGCACCTAGAATAAAGCCTGGCACATAGTAGGTACTCAATAATCATTGCTGAAAACATGAACTGACTATAGAAAATAATATATATGACAAAGAAAAAAATAGTGGAATATAACCACCAACAACTCTGCATAGGGGGATTTTTGCTTTCTTCTCTCTAGCTTTTCAGATATTCCAATTTTTTACAAAGATCATGTACTTTTCTGAATCATAAAAAAGAGTTAATTTTTGCAAAAGGAGTCATGTTGCCTTGCTGTATGAAATGTGAGTTGATCGATTTCTGCAGGCATACTGGAGGTTGCAATCTCTGGATCTGTGCTTAACCACCTCTTAAATCAGAAATCTTCTGACATTCTTCAGGAAGAATGCTCAGTGCTGTGTCCCTTAGTGTGTGAACACACATGCGGGCCCTGGTGAGAGCCCCCTGGGAGGTCTGACAAGTCTCATTCCATCAGCAGCCAGGTGCCATGTGACTAGCCACCTGCCTCTTTATCTCTAGCTCCTTAAGTCAGGAGTTCTGTTTGGCTACAGAGCTTGACACTGTGGAGGTCAGCCAAGGTCAGGGCTCCTGTAAGAATGACTCACACCCCGCTCCATGCTCTCCTCTGGGCACAGGCTGGAGCACGATGAACACTGTGATTTTCCATGCTCGGCTCCCAGGATGTGAGGCTCAGTCCCTGAAATACTGATCCATGCAAAAACACTGAAGTAGCCCCCAAAGAGGGTGTTTGACATTTAGGGGAAAAAAAGAAGCTTTTACTCTCTGATCCTATCCAGTGTGGTGCTGATTTGAAGTTGACTGCACAGTGCAAATGTGCTTTTTCAAGCTTGTCCAAAGGAGGGCAATCCTTATGACTTTTTAAAAAAATAATGATTGTGAAAGATTACAAACACACATAGTGTTAATAATACAGTTTTAAAATTGCAATACCAGGGTGAAGCTTATTAAGATTCTTACATGCCTCCCTTGCTTTGGAGTCTCTTGCCTTAAAAAAAAAAATTACAGATACAGTATACCCGCCCTCGATTCCATTCCTTTCCTTCCTCCCCAGTGTCAAACAGTATCATAAAGTGGCTGTTTATCATTGTTCCACAGAGTTTTATATATCCATGTATACATCAATTTTGTTAAATTGTTATGATTATTTTAAGCTTTCATATAAAGGTTACCATACCTCACATATCATTTTGCAACTTGTTGTTCAGCATTATATTTACAAGATTTATCTTTATTGATACATGAGATGGTCAGTTTTATGTGTCAACTTGACTACAGTGCTCAGTCATTCAATGAAACACTGATCTAGGTGTTCTGTGAAGGTATTTTGTAGGTGTGATTAAACTCCATAATCAGTTGACTTTAAGTAAAGGAGATCATCCTAGATAATTTGGATGGACCAGAGTCAGTCAGCTGAAATTTATACTCCTATCAATAGGCCATGAGAGTTCCAGTTTTTCCACATCTTCCACACCACTTGGAGTTGTAAAACTTATATTTATAATCTGGTGGATGTAAAACTATTTCACTGCAGTTTTAATTTCTATTTCTCTAATGTAAAATAGTGAAAAGCATCTTATTATGGGATTATTTTCTGTCCATATAGCCTCTTTCGTAAAGTGCTTGTTCAAATCTTTTGCCCATTTGAAAAACTGGGTTTTTTTCTCTTATTATTGAGTTTTGTAAACTCTTTATATCATAGATACAAGTCCTTTGTTGGATATATGATTTGCAAATATTTTCTCCCAGTCTGTGGCTTGTCTTCTCACTCTCTGAAGTGTCTTTTGCAGAGCAGAAGTTTTAAATTTTGATGAAGCAAAGTTCATCAGTTTGCTCTTTTATGGGTCATGTTGCTGGTGACATGTCTAAGAAATCCTTGCTTAACCCAAGGTTGCAAGGATTTTGCCCCTTATTTTATCTTCTACAAGTTTTATAGTTTTAGGTTTTACAATTAGGTCTATGATGCATCTTTAGTCAATTGTTGTACATAATACAGGATATGAGTTGAATTTCATTTTTTTGCTTACGGATGTCCAATTGTTCTAGCACTATTTGTGGAAAAGACTATTTTGTATCTTTGTCAAAAATCAATTGACCATACATGTGTGGGTCAATTTCTGGGCTCTCTGTTCTGTTTCAGTGATCTATTTGTCTATCTTTTTGCCAATACCATACTGTCTTGATTACTGGAGATTTATAGTAATTCTTGAAATCAGGTGGCATGACTCTTCAAGTTGGTTCCTCTTTTTCAAAGTTATTTTGACTAATCTAATTCCTTTGCCTTCTCATATCTGTTTTAGATTCAACTTGTTGATATCTACAAAAAACTCTGCTGAGATTTTGATTAGGATTATGTTGAATCTGTACATTAATTTGGGGAGAACTGAGATTATAACAATGAACATGCTATGTGTCTTTTTTTAATTTATTTTTTTAGTGAAGTATAGTTGATTTCTAATGTATATATATATATATATATATATATATATATATATATATATTCTTTTCTATTATGGTTTATCCCAGGGCTATGTATCTTTTGACATATTTAGTTCACTGTTTCTTTTATCAGTGTTTTCCAGTTTTCACCATACAGATCCTACACATATTTTGTTAGATTTATACCTAAGTATTCTTTTTTGGGGTGCAGTTTGTCAGTGGTATTTTTAAAAAGGTTGCTTTCCAACTATGACATACAGAATGGATAAACAACAAGGACCTACTGTATAGCACTGGGAACTATATTGAATATCCTGAGATAAACCATAATGGAAAAGAATATAAAAAAGAATGTATATATGTGTATAACTGAGTCACTTTGCTGTACATCAGAAATTAACACAACATTGTAAATAAACTATTAAAAAATTAAAATAAAAAAGGTTGCTTTCCTGTTGCTAATATATAGAAATATAATTGATTTTTGTATATTGACCTTGAATCCTGCAACATTGCTAAGCCCATTACTTCTAGAAATTTTTCCTTTGCCAACTTATATCTTGGTTTGTGGGTTTTAAAAATTGATTTGCAAGAGTCCTTTATATATTCTGTATATTTATTCATTGGCCAAATACTTATTGAGTGCCTGCTATGTATCAGGTACTATATTAGCACACTAATCTCGAGTCAACTTTGTTCATTGCTAAATACTTCAAGAAGCAGTTATTCATCTCAATTATATAAAGACGTATACAGTACCTACACATCCATTAAGTCACTTATTCAAAAATTTTATTGAGTACCTACTATAGGCCAGGTAATAGTTTAGCTACTGGAGATATAGCACAAAACACACACACAAAATGAAGAGCCCTGCTCTAATGGAGGAGAGAGACAATAAATAAACAAGTAAATAAATAAGCTAATTTCAGGTAGTGAAATGCTTTGGAGAAAATAAGTCAAGGTAATAGGACAGAGGGGACAGGTGAGAAGACAGAGAAAAAGGTGGTATTAGATACAGTGGTTGCGGAAGACCTCTCCCGAGGGGCATCATTTAAGCCAAGGCCTGAGTGAGAAGCACAAACTGAGGCAAGAGCCCTCCAGGAAGAGACAACAACAAGTGCAAAGGTCCTGGGGTGAGAATGAGCTTGGTGTGACTGAGGCACAGGAAGGGGGCCAGAGAATCTGGAGTTTCAGTAAGCAGGGGATGGTGGTACAAAAGAGCCTAAAGAGGCAAAGAGGGGCTGCAGGTAGGGAGAGGCCATGATAAAGGAGACTTGATTCTCAGTCCTTAGAAGATAGATGCCTGGGCCAAGCATCTCTGACACAAAAAGGTGAGTGAGACAGAGCCTAGCCCTCAGGAGGCCGTGATCTAGTGAAAGAGACAAACACATGAACAAATGCACTACAGTGGGCAAAGTACTGTAATTGAGGTAGGTGTGTAGGAGGAGTAGAGGTAGGAGGCAAGAGAGAGGTAAGAATGATCCTTTATTTATATTTTGTAAGATAGAACTTCTATAGCCTTCTATTTAAGCCCCAAAGTAGAAAAATTCCCTTAAAAATAATACACACACATATATATTATGGATATATAATATACGGTACTATCTTATTTTCAAATTGTGATGACTAGGTAGAGATCCCTTCTCTGTGCTCCCAATGTGCTCTCTGCTTTTCGCCATTCGAGCACCTGGAGAGCCTATATTTACTTGCTTCTCTGTCCCACCAACCTCCACGTTCCATGAAAACAGCAGCTGAGTTTTATTCCCCATTATTTCCCCAATGTCTGCCACAGTGCCCAGTGCATTCTAACTGCTCAGTGAATGCTCAGTGAAAGAGAGCAAAGCTCTGAGACTAAAGCACATTCATATTTTATTTCATTTGATTCTCATCACAATCCTGAGAGATGGGCAGGACAGGTGTGAGTATCCCATTTTACAGATGAGGTAACTGACGATCAGAGAGAGTAAGTAACTTGTCCAGTGAAGCACAGCTATGGTGTTAGGGCAGAATGTCGGGATCCCAGTGACCTGCCTTTTCCTAGGTTAGGGTTTTTTTTCCCTTTACTACCTCCCTATCCTATGCTGACTTTGGCGAATATGCCAAAGAACACGGAGGTCAAAATGATCGGCTTGCTTTTGTACGAATTCACGGGTATGTCTTCTAACCACTGAGAAATCTCCAGAATATTATAACTTACTCAATGATTTGTATTGTAAAATGTGTCATACATCCAGAAAAGTATAAAATTTTACAGTTTGAAAAACAATAAAGATCCATGTACGTATATCCTGGTTACGAAGTAGATCATTTCCAGCACTTGAGAAGCCTCCTATGCATCCTTCCCTAACCACGTCCCCTCCTTCCCACCTTGAAGTACACATATAGCTTACTTTGGGGGTTAACCAGTCCCTTGCTGTTCTTTACAGATTTCCTACTTATACATATAACAGTCTCCCTTATCTGCAGGTGGTACATTCCAAAACCCCCAGGGGATGCCTGAAACCACGGACAGTACAAAACACTATATATACTATTTTTTTTCCTATACATACATACGCATGATAAAGTTATGTGAATGTGGTTTCTCTCTGTCAAAATACTTCCTCGTACAACTTTAATGCCTTTTCATTCTTAACTAAGCACTTATCAAATACTGTGGCCATAATTTTGCAGTTTGAGCTGCAACAGCAAAACTAGCATGAATTTCTTTTTCCTTCTTCACAATTTCACCAATAGAAGATTAGTTCCTACCATAGTTCTTAGCCACCTCAGCATAAAATTTTCTTTCCTAGGGACTCCCCCGGTGGTGCAGTGGATGGGACTCTGCGCTCCCAATGCAGGGGGCCCGGGTTCGATCCCTGGTCGGGGAACTAGATCCCACAAGCATGCCACAACCGAGTTTGCATGCCGCAACTAAGGAGTCCACATGCCACAACTAAGGAGCCCGTGAGCCACAAATAAAGAGCCCTCCTTCCGCAACTAAGACCCGGTGCAACCAAATAAATAAATACATATTTAAAAAAATTTTTTTTCTTTCCTCATTAAATCGGGAACTTTCACTTTTTGACATAAAGGAAGCACTTTACTGTTTCTCTTTCGTGGATTCGAGTTGTCAGCATCACTACTCTTGTGCTTTGTACCCATTATTAAGTAAAATAAGGGTGACTTGAACACAAGCCTTGCGGTACCATCAACAGTCATCTGAAGACCCAGAAGGCTACTGAATGACCAACTGGTGGGATATGATGGACAAAGGGATGATCCACGACCTGGGCTGCACCTAGCGGAATGGCCCAAGATTGCCTCATCTACTCAGCAAGGTGTGTCATTGAAAACTTATGGATTGTTTATTTCTGGAATTTTTCATTTAATCTTTTCAGACTGTGGTTGACCAGGGGTAACTGAAAATGCAGAAAGGGAAACCATGGGTAAGTGGTGACTACTGTATGTATCTAAACAAAATATGTTTTAGTTTTAAATACTGAGTAGCAAGCACATACCTAGCTGTGTAAGGACAGGATGATCTTACCTCTATTAGACGAAGACTCCCAGGAAAAATAAGCGGAAGATCCCCAGAGCCAGAATAGGCCTTCAGGTTCCCTGGGAGCTTATGGGAGCCTTTTCTAGGGAAGTCAGCGGGCAAACGTCACATCTGAGTCCCGGGGAAAGAAGTGGGAGAAAAAAGATTAACACAGGCCTGTAACTCACTCCTTCCCCACTAGGGGATGCCTCTGTCAGACCATTGCTGTAATTCCATCAATGGTACTAAGGAGGAGAAAGATTTGGAAAGGGTCTACTTATAGAGTGTTTTCAACATGAATTACCTGCTCTGTTTAGATTGATCGCTGTAAATAAATGTGGAATTTATGGATTAAGAGCATGGCTGGCTGGAGAATGGGAGGGGCAGGGCATTTCCTAACTGTGTAATTACTTCCTACCTGTATAAATAAATAAAATATAAATGAAGTATAAAACTGAGGAGGGCCCCCAAACAGATATAGCTTCCTTTGAGAGTAACTGCATATATGGCTCAAAACCCATATGTAGATCTGACACCAAGATATGTCCTAATGTAGGTGAAAGGGACACTTTTGGACACTGGTGGTTTTAGGACCCTCCAGGGAAAGAATGCTCTGTTTTGTGCCTGTTGCTTGCCTGTATCTTTTTAATCGTTAGTAAAGTTTGGTGCTGAGTAAAACCTAGGATTCTCATCATCCCATCTGACAAATTGACGTTTTGTATGAACTCAATACAGATCACGATAGTGGGGGCATTTGGCGATATTGTAGAATCACCCAGATACTAGATGTCTACCAGAAATGTGGTCAAGGGAGTTTGTACTCTAACCTGTGTCTTCTGAATTCATCATGGATTCCGTCAGCTCTCAAAAACAAGGTAAACTACGATGAGATACCACTTCACACTCATTAGGAATGGCTACTATAAAGTACAAAAGCAGAAAATAGCAAAATAGCAAGTGTTGGTAAGAATGTGGAGAAGTTGGAACACTTGTGCTCTCTTGGTGGGAATGTGAATTGGCGCAGCCACTGTGGAAAACAGTATGGAGGATCCTCAAACAATTAAAAACAGGACTACTATTTGATCCAGCAACTCCAGTTCTCAGCATATAGCCAAAGGATAGGAAATCACTATCTTGAAGAGATATCTGCACTCCTATGTTCGTTGCAGCATTATTCACAACAGCCAAGGTATGGAAAGAACTAAGTGTCCATCAACTGCTGAATGGATAACGAAGATTTATCAATAGTGTATACACACTATTGATAAATAGTGAAATGCTATTCAGCCATGAGAAAGGACATACTGCCTTTTGTGACAACATAGACAGACCTTGAGGGCATTATGCTAAATGAGATGTCAGACAGAGAAAGACAAATAGCATATAATATCCCTTACATGTGGAATCTTAAAAAAGCTGAACTCACAGAAATGGAGACTAGAATTATGGTTACCAGGGGCTAGGGGGTGTGGGAAAAGGGGAGATGTTGGTCAAAGGGGACAAACTTCCAGTTTTAAGATGAGTAAGTTCTTGGGAATCTAAAGTACAGCATGGTGATTGTAGCTCATAATACTATATTATATACTTCAAAGTGACTAAGAGAGTAGAGGTTCTTAAATATTCTCACCACAGAAAAGAAATGGTAAATATATGACGTGATAGAGGTATTAACTAAGGCTATGTTGGTAATCATTTTGCAAAATATAAATGTATCAAGTCAACCCATGTACACCTTAAACTTATACAATGCTATATGTCAATTATATCTCAATAAAGCTGAAAAAATAGAAATACCATATAATCTAGCAATTCCACTTCTGGGTATGTATTCCAAAGAATTGAAAGCAGGGTCTCAGAGAGATATTTGTACACCCAGGCTCACAGCAGCATTGTTCACAATAGCCAAAATATGGAAGCAACCTAAATATCCATCAATGGATGAATGAAAAAACAAAATGTGGAATGCACAGCGAGTGGAATATTATTCAGCCTTAAAAAAGAAGGAAATTCTGATACATGGTATAACATGGATGAACCCTAAGGACGTTATGCTAAGTGAAATAAGCCAGCATTTTTATGAAAAATATTGTATAGTTCTACTAATATGAGGTACCTAGAGTAATCAAATTCATAGTTATAGAAAGGGGAAGGATGGTTCCAGGGGCTGGGGGGAGAGGGGATGGGGAGTTGTTTAATGGGTATAGAGTTTCAGTTTTGCAAGATGAAAAGGGTTCTGGGGATTGGTTGCACAACAAGAAGAACGGACTAAGCACTATTGAGCTGTACACTTATAGTTAAATTTCTGATAGTTAAGATGGTAAATTTAATGTTATGTATATTTGACCACAATTAGGAAAAAAACAATAGGGCAAAGCAGACACATTTGTGACGGTGTGATAGGTGTCCCTGCTGATCCAGGGAGGAGGGCATGGAGGGGAGTCAGACCCGGCCAGTTTCACCTAGACACTTTGCCTTTTTTTATGTTTGTTTTTGTTTTTTGCGGTAGGCGAGCCTCTCACTGTTGTGGCCTCTCCCGTTGCGGAGCACAGGCTCTGGACGCGCAGGCCCAGCGGCCATGGCTCCCGGGCCCAGCCGCTCTGCGGCACGTGGGATCCTCCCGGACCGGGGCACGAACCCGCGTCCCCTGGATCGGCAGCTGGACTCTCAACCACTGCGCCACCAGGGAAGCCCGACACTTTGCCGTTTAAGTGAGGACAGTGGCAGCAAGCATCATGACGGTGACAGCTCTCTTATCATGCCACGTTGTTCCGTCTGGACAGGTAGCCCTTAGCATCTGCTGCAGAGGTGTCACTCTGAGCTCTCCCTTTGACACATCCCTGGGGAATGCTTTCACCATTTGCTGTGTTGCATCTCCTGTTTTTTGGTATCTCACCTTTTCTAGGTGTACTCCCTCTTTTTGGGGGGTGTGCATGGGAGATTTCTTTCTTGATATCATACATTCCAGAAAAATCCTTCTTCCATCCTCCCACACAAAGAGCTTAGCTGGATATGGAATTCTAGGGCAGAATCATTTTTCCTCAGAATCTTGGAGGAATGGCTTCATACCTTCTTGGTTCCAGTCTTGCTGTTAAGAAGTCTGCGCCTATTCTAATTGCTCCTCTGTAGGGGAGCAATGCTTTTAAGATCTTATATTTGTCTCCAGTGTTTTTGCAAACTTATAACGATGTGCATTGGTGTGGGTCTATTCTCATTCATTATATGCTGTATATCCTTTGAATCTGGCAATCCCACTTCTTCGGTTCCGGAAATTTTCACTGAGTTATTTTATCACTGATTTTATCTCCCCTGTTTTTTCTATCTTCCCATTCGCAGAGTCCCATCATGTAAGCGTGAACTTTCTGGACCACCGCTCTTCTATTTTCTTTTCTTTTTTCCTCTTTGTCATTTTGCTCTACTATCTGGGAGATTTCCTCAGCTTTATCTTCTAACCTCTCTTTTGCATGATTATTTCGGCTCTCAAAAGCTCTTTTTCCAAAAGCTCCTTTTGTTTTCTAAATTGTCCTTTACTATTGTATCCTCCTCTAACTCCATGGTTGCAATAACTTCTATCTCTCTCCAGGTATTTATTTTAGTTTATGGAGATGAAGTTTTTTTCTCCCTGAATAGCCTGTTTCTTCCTAGTTCCATTTTTATTTGTTTGTTGTGATTACTGGAGGCTTTCCTAAGCTGTCTGGCAATCTTGGTTGTCTGCTTGGGTGTGTGGGGGGGAGTTAAAATGCTGATTGGTATCTCTTAGGGCATGGGTAGAGGTTATTAACTTCGAGCATCCCTCTAAGGTGATCTAAGTAGGCTTTCTGGGGGGACTTTGGTGCTAGTATCCTAGAGTCATTCCTCCTAGGCTGGCCAGGTATCTGTACCCCTACCCTTCCGCCTCCAAGAAGAGGTTTAAAATCCTCCTCCTGTAGGTAAATGTCTGGTCACCAATGTTCTGGAGGACCAGTGGGGAGAGGCTTGAGGTCCCTGTTAAGCACTCAGTACACTTACAGTTACTTACTTTCCTATTATCGACATGGTTCCCATTCTTACTTTAAAGAAAAAAGGAATTTGTTTACTGAATGAGTTACAAATCTTTCTCCATGAAGAGACAGCCTGATAGAAATCACTTTTGTAGAGCTCAGGGTGCTGAGATAGAGAAAGGAGGGCTAGGCTTACACTGTGTCTAGTGGACATCTCTCCTGAATTGTCTCTCTTCAGCTTCACTGGCAACCTTAAAAATCCGATGCTAGAGGTTTCTTATATGACTAAGCGCTTCATTTTTTATAAACTGTAAGTGCATGTCTTATGCTCTTAAAGTGCCATGCCCACTTGTTTAGTGTGAGCAGGTGAGGTGCATCAAATCTATTTACTATTGATGTGTCTCAGATTAATAAAGGGTGTGACTCACAGAATCTTATTTCCCCAGCACGAGCCAGGGATCCCTCCTATTTCCCAGAAGCAATATTTCCCCACCACTAACTCTGGGCTCTGAAACAGCTTTATGAAGAAGAATCTGAAAAATAACCGAACCTAATGTGACTCTATGCAGAGAGTCACTAAGCACAAAAAAATCCTAGGTAGCTAGAGGCCTCCAGGAACACCTTTGGCATATAGGGCAAGGAATGAGGCCACAGTGGGTTTGCTTGTTTTCATTCAAAACTCAAATGTTGGGCCTCAACTTACTGCCTTCCAAGTGTCACCCAGTCTTGAAAGATGAGAAGGTGGAGAAAGAAGGAAAGAGGGTTCCAGACCGGAAGGTATTGTCAGAGAAACTGGAGGGTCTGAGGATGAGGGTGGATTTAGAGTGAGCAGGGGTTGGCAAGAGATGAGTTAGCCAAGCCAGCCCAGGAGATGACCAGAGACAATAAGAGGGAGCAGGATGCAACCCCACCTGGGGTGACTTAGGAGACGGCTGAGAGCCAAAGGCACCAAGTAAGGACAATGAGATGATGAGAATGAAAACAGCAACCAAATTATCAGTACTATCTCCAATGTTCATCCAACCTCCCAGCAAAGCATCATCATCCCCTCAATACACATACAAAAGCAGAGGGTCCCAGAAACCCAGCGTGACAAAGTCTGGCTCCTCCAGAGCGTGGCTGCCTTCTGTTACGCCAGGCTGCCTCTCAATTCATGCCACGCTGCTCACTCATTCAGCCAGCCAGCCATCTACAACCGACAAACTGCTAAGCTGTATGCTGAGAACAGCAAACATTATTTGTCACTAAGTGGTAGAGAGCCCTACATTCTTTTAAGATCCATTTACTTTCTCAAAATCTTGTTTATAGGACGGCTAGCACCACTCCAGCTCTTCGATGCTACTTTGAATGTGAGTCTTTCCTACGTGGGTTAATAGAGGCTAAGCCTTCCTGACTTAAACATCAGTTCACAAGCGAGGTCAGGGAAGCTCTCCTTCAGACGGATAGAATCTGCCACCCAAACCTGTCAAGAGCAGGCGTAAACATCTCCCTAGTGTAATGTAAGAAGTGTTCCAGGGATCCGAAGGAGTGCTTAGTGCCCTTAGCTGCTATTTAGATTCATAAGCACCTGTCACCAATGGGGGAAATGCCATTAAGAATCTTGCCCCTTATAATGGCAGCCATGCTATTACAGCCTACTATGCACTGAGGGATATGGACAGGGGTAACATTTCAGACAGGTCATGGGTGAAACTTCTTTTTTTTTTAAACATCTTTATTGGAGTATAATTGCTTTACAATGGTGTGTTAGTTTCTGCTTTATAACAAAGTGAATCAGTTATACACATACATATATCCCAATATCTCTTGCGTCTCCCTCCATCCCACCCTCCCTATCTCACCCCTCTAGTTGGTCACAAAGCACCGAGCTGATCTCCCTGTGCTATGTGGCTCCTTCCCACTAGCTATCTGTTTTACATTTGATAGTGTATATAAGTCCATGACACTCTCTCACTTTGTCACAGCTTACCCTTCCCCTCCCTCATATCCTCAAGTCCATGCTCTAATAGGTCTGTGTCTTTATTCCCGTCTTGCCCCTAGATTCTTCATGACCATTTTTTTTTTTAGATTCCATATATATGTGTTAGCACACGGTATTTGTTTTTCTCTTTCTGAATTATTTCACTCTGTATGACAGACCCTAGGTCCATCCACCTCACTACAAATAACTCAATTTCGTTTCTTTTTATGGCTGATTAATATTCCATTGTATATATGTGCCACATCTTCTTTATCCATTCATCTCTTGATGGACACTTAGGTTGCTTCCATGTCCTGGCTATTGTAAATAGAGCTGCAATGAACATTGTGGTACATGACTCTTTTTGAATTATGGTATTCTCACGGTATATGCCCAGTAGTGGGATTGCTGGGTCGTATGGTAGTTCTATTTTCAGTTTGTAAGGAACCTCCATACTGTTCTCCATAGTGGCTGCATCAATTTACATTCCCACCCACAGTGCAAGAGGGTTCCCTTTTCTCCACACCCTCTCCAGCATTTATTGTTTGTAGATTTTTTGATGATGGCCATTCTGACTGGTGTGAGATGATACCTCATTGCAGTTTTGATTTGCATTTCTCTAATGATTAGTGATGTTGAGCATCCTTTCATGTGTTTGTTGGCAATCTGTATATCTTCTTTGGAGAACTGTCTATTTAGGTCTTCTGCCCATTTTTGGATTGGGTTGTTTGTTTTTTTGATATTGAGCTGAATGCGCTGCTTGTAAATTTTGGAGATTAATCCTTTGTCAGTTGCTTCATTGGCAAATATTTTCTCCCATTCTGAGGGTTGTCTTTTCGTCTTGTTTATGGTTTC
Source organism: Phocoena phocoena (assembly GCF_963924675.1). Classification (NCBI taxonomy): domain Eukaryota; kingdom Metazoa; phylum Chordata; class Mammalia; order Artiodactyla; family Phocoenidae; genus Phocoena; species Phocoena phocoena. The sequence goes on along the minus strand of NC_089224.1, from coordinate 64,938,236 downwards.
CTTTGCTGTGCAAAAGCTTTTCAGTTTCACTAGGTCCCATTTGTATATTTCTGTTTTTATTTCCATTTCTCTAGGAGGTGGGTCAAAAAGGATCTTGCTGTGATTTATGTCACAGACTGTTCTGCCTATGTTTTCCTCTAAGAGTTTGATAGTGTCTAGCTTACATTTGGGTCTTCAATCCATTTTGAGTTTATCTTTGTGTATGGTGTTAGGGAGTGTTCTAATTTCATTGGTTTACATGTAGCTGTCCAGTGTTCCCAGCACCACTTATTAAAGACGCTGTCTTTTCTCCATTGTATATTCTTGCCTCCTTTATCAAAGATAAGGTGACCATATATGAGTGGGTTTATCTCTGGGCTTTCTATCCTGTTCCAATGATCTATATTTCTGTTTTTGTGCCAGAACCATAGTGTCTTGATTACTGCAGCTTTGTAGTAGAGTCGGAAGTCCGGGAGCCTGATTCCTCCAGCTCCGTTTTTCTTTCTCAAGATTGCTTTGGCTATTCGGGGTCTTTTGTGTTTCCATACAAATTGTGAAATTTTTTGTTCTAGTTCTGTGAAAAATGCCAGTGGTAGTTTGATAGGGATTGCATTGAATCTGTAGATTGCTTTGGGTAGTACAGTCATTTTCACAACGTTGATTCTTTCAACCCAAGAACATGGTATATCTCTCCATCTATTTGTATCATCTTTAATTTCTTTCATCAGTGTCTTATAATTTTCTGCATACAGGTCTCTTGTCTCCTTAGGTAGGTTTATTCCTAGATATTTTATTCTTTTTGTTGCAATGGTAAATGGGAGTGTTTTCTTAATTTCACTTTCAGAGTTTTCATCATTAGTGTATAGGAATGCAAGAGATTTCTGTGCATTAATTTTGTATCCTGCTACTTTACCAAATTCATTGATTAGCTCTAGTAGTTTTCTGGTATCATCTTGGTTGAAACTTCTTAAACATTAAGAATTTAAATTTCTTAGCCACATCCCTTCCCATGTCAACCCTTCCCAATGAATTTAGGGAAACATTTAGATCTTTACTATGATGGTTTTTTTTTTTTAACTTTTATTTGCATTTATTTTTTTACAGCATTTATTCCTGGGCCATCAGTTTTTGCTACTTCAGTTTCTTCTGGGATATCTTTTTCTTCTGTGCAACCTCCTGTTCCGGTTTAGGAACAATCTGTTCTTTTTCAGTAAGGATCATCTCAATGTGGCGGGGAGATCTCATGTATGGGTTGATTTGACCATGAGCTCTGTAAGTCCTCTGCCACATCTCGGGGGCTTTGTTCACCTGTATGTGAACCTGTATGTGCTCAGTGACCAGAGAGTCCTACGTCTAAGCTGTTAACTTCAGCATTACTCTCTGCATTTTTGAGCACGTGCCGTAAAAATTCAGAACTCTTTTTGGGCCACTGACCCTGCATCCAGCCCTACTGTTTGGTCTGGGCACACCTACCAACTCCACCATTGTGACAATGGAATGGCACACATTGCTTCTGTAAAGTGACATCCTTCAGATACTTGGTGCTTTTCGGATGCGGTTTCACAAATATTCTTGAAGTGAACACAAAGATTTGAACCTCTTGACTTGCATGATTTTGTGGGGTTTTCTGGGTCAAGTGAATGGCAAACCATTTTTAGAGGTCACCTCAGGCTGCTTACTTGAAAAGGATACCATGATGCTTCTTGAAGCTCTCACCTACCAATCCTGTTTGCTAAGCTCCAGCTACACCGGTCTCTTCCTTGAATTCCCAAGTAGGGTTTGCCGGTGTGGTTACACTTCCTGGAATGCTCTCCCCCAACTCTTTCCAGAGTTGTTCCTCTTTTTTTTTTAATGGCTGTCTTCAGAATCTTTTTTTAAAAGATTAAGTACAGGGCTTCCTTGGTGGCGCAGTGGTTAAGAATCCGCCTGCCAATGCAGGGGACATGGGTTCGAGCCCTGGTCCGGGAAGATCCCACATGCCGCGGAGCAACTAAGCCCGTGTGGCACAACTACTGAGCCTGTGCTCTAGAGCCTGAGTGCCACAACTACTGAGCCCACGTGCCACAACTATTGAAGCCTACGTGCCTAGAGCCCGTGCTCCACAACAAGAGAAGCCACCACAACGAGAAGCCCGCGCACCGCAACCAAGAGTACCCCTGCTCTGCAACCAGGAGTAGCCCCCGCTCACTGCAACTAGAGAAAGCCTGCGCACAGCAACAAAGACCCAACACAGCCAAAAATAAAAAATAAATAAAATAAAATAAATTTTAAAAATTAAGTACAGTTAATTTATAACATTGTGTTAGTTTCAGGTGTACAGCACAGTGATTCGATTATACATATATAAGATCGTACAGAAAAACCCGAACGAAATTTTTGGCCAACCCAATATATATTTTTTTCAATACTTTTCCATTATAGGTTATTACAAGATACTGAATATAGTTCCCTGTGCTCTACAGTAAATCCTTGTTGCTTATTTTATATATGGTAGTGTGTATCTGTTAATCCCATACTCCTAATTTATCCCTCCCCCACCTCCTTTCCCCTTTGGTAACTATATATTTGTTTTCTATGTCTATGAGGCTGTTTCTGTTTTGTAAATAAGTTCATTTATATCATATTCTAGATTCCACATATAGGTGATATCACATGATATTTGTCTTTCTCTGTCTGGCTTACTTCATTTAGTATGATAATCTCTAGGTCCATCCATGTTGCTGCAAATGGCATTATTTCATTCTTTTTTTTTTTTTTGGAGTATAGTTGCTTTACAATGTTGTGTTAGTTTCTTCTGTACAGCAAAGTGAATCAGTTATACATATATCCCCTCTTTTTTCCCATTTAGGTCACCACAGAGCATTGAGTAGAGTTCCTTGTGCTATACAGTAGGTTCTCATTGGTTATCTATTTTATACATAGTGTCAATTGTGTATATATGTCAATCCCAATCGCCCAGTTCATCCCCCTCCCCCTCCCCGCTCGGTATCCATACATTTGTTCTCTACATCTGTGTCTCTATTTCTGTTTTGCAAATAAGTTCATCTGTACCATTTTTCTAGATTCCACATATAAGCGATATTATATATTTGTTTTTCTCTTTCTGACTTACTTCACTCAGTATGACAGTCTCTAGGTCAATCCATGTCCCTGCAAATGGCACCATTTTGTTCCTTCTTATAGCTGAGTAATATTCCATTGTGTGTATGTATGTGTGTGTGTATATATATATATATATATATATATATATATATATCCCATATATTTATCTATTCTGTGTCAGTGGACACTTAGGTTGCTTCCATGTCTTGACTATTGTAAATAGTGCTGCTATGGACATTGGGGTGCATGTATCTTTTTGAATTAGAGTTTTCATATTTTCTGGATATATGCCCAGGAGTGGGATTGCTGGATCATTTATGGTAGTTCTATTTTTAGTTTGTAAATGAACATCCATACCGTTCTCCGTAGTGGCTGTATCAATTTACATTCCCACCAAGAGAGCGAGAGCGTTCCCTTTTCTCCACACACTCTCCAGAATTTATTGTTTGTAGATTTTTTGATGATGGCCATTCTGACCGGGGTGAGATGATCAAAATTCACTGTAGTTTTGATTTGCATTTCTCTAATAATTAGCGATGTGAAGCATCTTTTCAAGTGCCTGTTGGCCATCTGTATGTCGTCTCTGGAGAAATGTCTGTTTAGGTCTTCTGCCCATTTTTGATTAGGTTATGTTTCTTTTGATGTAGAGTTGTGTGAACTGTTTGTATATTTTGTAAATTAAGCCCTGTCAGTCACGTCATTTGCAAGTATTTTCTCCCCAGGGTTACTCCTTCTTATCTCTAAGCTCAGTTTGAATGTCACCTCCTAAGTGAGCCTCTAGTTCAACCATAGTAACTACAGCGAGCTCTTTGTGTAATCCTCCTGCTTAGTCCCTTCTTTCCATCACAGTATTTATTACAAATTAAAACAACCTTTGTTTATTTTTCTGTTACCTTTTGAGCTGATGTCCTTGCATGACTGTGAGCTCTGGGAAGGCATGGGGGTATCTGCCTTGGATGCCACTGTGTGCCCTGCCCTCTGTATACTGCCTGACAAAAGTAGAAGTTCAATACCTATGTGACGAGTAAATGAAAGTCAGATTACACACACACAATCATACTGCACATTCTAACATTGAATTGGAATTTCTTGAAGTCTTAAAATTCTAGGTAGATGCATTTCTATACAGAGGAATTTTGTTTCTGCCTTCTAGCAGACCCTCAGCAGGATAACTTCCAATTATGAGAATTCTATGGGATAATGCTTACTGATTTCCTTGTGAGCAAGTATCACTTACTGATATGTATATATTTTTCATGTATGACAGACTAGGTGTTGTTTCAAATGACCCACACAGGAGAATTTGTTCTGAATTCCTAAACTGCCAAAAAGGCAGACCACAGTGTCACATGGCTCTTTCCTCATCACTTGTCAAAGAGTTAATCCTTGTAGGTGTTTTAACTCTTGATGTAACAAACAGTGAGTGTTTGTTAGAAAACTGAATTACCTACAGCCTGCTTCCTGAAATGGAAAATTATTTCAGCTACAATACCACAGTTTTGCTTTGATTCTGGGATACAAACTATCTATGCAAATTAGTACAAACCTGCAGCTTCAAAGAATTGAGGCTGGACTCAACAAAACAGACTTTCCTAAAAATTCTCATAAAATTTAGAATTTGGAGCCACTGGTCTGGTACAGTATATTTTCAGGCACGTACTCTTTTGTGCCATTGCTAAACAACAGGTGACCTTATCGTTTCTTTAGTTTGTTCTGCTGTGATTCTCTTCATATTCCTCTATTTTGTCTTGCTTTGCCTCTTTCTCTGGGACATTTTTTTCCCACTACTGCTTTGGTGTCAGTGTCTTCTGGAGCTCTGCCTTCACCTCCCTTCTTCCTCTGTACTTTCTCCTTAAGCCATCTGGCCACACACACTTTCATGGCTTCAATCCCCACTTGGATGCTAATAGGACCCAATTCTCCATCTTCAGCCTGAGAATCTTCCCTTAAGCCCCAGATCTATATTCCCACCAGCCTACTGAATAAATTGTCCTGAATTTGCTGCAAGCAACTCAGATTTGCCATTGTGGCCAAAAAGCACATGAAAAGATGCTTAACGTCACTAATTATTAGAGAAATGCAAATCAAAACTACAATGAGGTGTCACCTCACACTGGTTAGAATGGGCAGCATCGGAAAATCTACAAACAACAAGTGCTGGAGAGGGTATGGAGAAAAGGGAACCCTCTTGCACTGTTGGTGGGAATGTAGATTGATACAGCCACTATGGAGAACAGTATGGTGGTTCCTTAAAAAACTAAAACTAGAACTACCATACGACCCAGCAATCCCACTACTGGGCATATACCTGGAGAAAACCATAACTCAAAAAGACACATGCACCCTAATGTTCATTGCAGCACTATTTACAATAGCCAGGACATGGAAGCAACCTAAATGTCCATCGAGAGAGGAATGGATAAAGAAGATGTGGTACATATATACAATGGAATATTACTCAGCCATGAAAAAGAATGAAATAATGTCATTTGCAGCAATATGGATGGACCTAGACATTGTCATACTGAGTGAAGTAGGCCAGACAAAGGCAAATATCATATGACATCACTTATATGTGGAATGTAAGAAAAAATGGTACAAATGAATTTATAATTTATTTATAAAACAGAAATAGAGTCACAGATGTAGAAACAAACTTTTGGTTCCCAGAGGGGACAAGGAGAGAGGGATAAATCTGGAGATTGGGATTGACATAAACACATTACTATATATAAAATAGGTAACGAATAAGGACCTACTGTATAGCACAGGGAACTCTTCTCAGTACTCTGTAATGACCTATATGGGAAAACAATCTAAGAAAGAGTGGCTATATGTATATGTATAACTGATTCGATTTGCTGTACAGCAGAAACTAACACAACATTGTAAATCAACTATACTCCAATAAAAATTAAAAAGATAAAAAACATCAAACTCACTTACAATCACTTACCTTCAAAGAAATTCCTGTGAAAGATATCATCACTCACGAGCTGCTCAAGCCAGAAACCTGGGGATTGCCCTCCACTTATCCATCTTCTTTACCCCCATATCTTATCGTACCCCAAATACTTTCAGTTTTACTTGCTAGATATTTCTTGGCTTACCTCCGGTATTCTATGTTCTCATCTTTTGTTCAGGCTCTCATAGAATAAAAAAAAATAATGCTTTTATACTTTTAGATGAGCACTGTTCTAAACATTTGTATAAATTTCCATTTAATCCTGCACAGCTAGCTCATCAGTTGTTATTCTCACAATTCCATTTTCAGTTGAAGAGAGTGAGGCCCAGAGAAGTTGAGTAACTTGCCAAAGCTAGTAAACAACAGAGTTGGAACTTGAATGCAGGAATTTGCGTGAGTAACCACGGGATATGTGGCCTCCGTAGTCTAGCCTGGAATCCTGCAATTGTCTCCTAGCTGCTCCTGCTGCCTCTTCTTTCTCCTTCTAAGACCTTTCACATAGCCACCCAAAGGATCCCTCAATAATGCAAATTGGATTAAACTTGCTTCACCCATTCAGTGGTTCCTCATCTCCTGGAAGGTGAAGTCCAAACTTCTTGGCATGACCTGCATTGCCCTTCACAATTTTTGTCCACCTGAACTCTCTGAGACCTATCCCTGGAATTCAGTCATACACATAATCTAGGAGCTGATCTTACCCTCTGTAATGTCCTCCACAGGCCCACTCCCGACCCCTTATCGTCCTGGTAAACACCACTCCAGCCTTCAAGATTCAAATATCACCCCTTCCTTATTTCCTTTTCTGAAAAATAAAGTGTTCATTCCTTTGACTTCCCTTATCACCTGTATTAATCAATAGGAAGTGTCTCGTTGCAATATCATTATTTGTTAGTAGCCACGTCTCTAACCTGCACTGCGAGATTCTTGAGGGAGGGACAATGTTACACACTACTTTATGTGCCAGACATCCTTGGTGACTGTACAGTTCCTGGCACATAGTAGGTGTTCATCAAACACTTAGCTATGGTTTAAGTGGTAAGAAACTTGGATCTGAGAGTATGGAAAGCAATAGCTTAAACAGTAGAGTAGAATCTGCCCAAGGAATTTTATCTGAATAATTCCTAGAAATTTCCAATTATCCATCTAATACTTGATTCTTTGCTACCAAATTCACTCATTTAATAGATATTTCTTGAGTGTCTATTATATGTCAGTACCATGCTAAGATGAAGGTAACACAAAGAAAAACAAGGCACAGCGTCTATTTATGATAAGAACAAGTACTTTCAGGGGCTTAGTCTAAGTGTGGGGAACTCAAAAAATAACAGGCAGTATCCATGCAGTGTGACAGGAGCCATGGACAGGGAGACACAGTGGGCTGTGAGAGCACAGAGAAGAGGCACCAAACCCAGTGCGGTGGGGTGAGAGGAAGCTTCTTGAATGGTGGCGAGGTCTTCAAGTGAAGAAGGGCAGGGCACTAAAATTCCAGAGAACAAAGAAAGCACTGACTTTTCTGAGCTCTGATGTAACTCGATTTTGCCAAATAGGTAAGAAAGAGACAGAGGAAGGGCTTCGTACGTCATGCTAAGGACCTTCGGCTTTATCCTGAAAGTTGTGAGGTTTTGTCAAGGGTTTTAAACAAGGCAGTAACATAACTGATACGTGTATTTAGAAAAATCACCCCAGCAGTGGGAAGCAGGGGAACAAAAAGTTGTTCGGTAATCTAGGTAAGAGAGAATGAGATTCTGGCTGAACATCTCTGCAGTGAAGAATGAGCAGTAGGCAGATGTGAAATAAATTAGTGACACAGAATCAATACAGCCTTCTGCAGACTGAACATGGAAAGTGAGAAAAATGAGAGGGAGAAGTCAAGTACGGCTCCCAGACTGGTGGGATGACAGCCATTCATGGAGATATGGAGCACGAGAAGAGGGTCAGATTGGTTGGGGGGAAAACGAGTTCAGGTTTGGAGATGTTACAGTCCTAGTGTTACATCCAAGTGGAGATATCCCAAATTCAGGGAGGAAGAAGAGTTCTGAGCTGGAGATAAAGCATGAAACACCATCAACATGTGAATGTTGAATTAAAGAAGGGAGTGTATAGAGAGAACAAACTAGTGGTTACCAGTGGGGAGAGGGAAGGGGGCAGGGGCAAGATAGGGGTAGGAGATTAAGAAATACAAACTACTATGCATAAAATAAATAAGTAACAAGGATATATTGTACAGCACAGGAAAATACAGCTATTATTTTATGATAACTTTAAATGGAGTGTGACCTATAAAATACTGAACCTCTATGTTGTACACTTGAAACTAATATTGTAAATCAACTATATTTCAGTATAAATAAATAGATACATAGATAGATAGATAGACAAATAAATAAATAAAGGAGAAGGGAAGGACTATAAGGATGAACCCCTGAAGAATATCCATGCAAGGCGTAAGAGGAAATGCTAGTGAAGTGACCAGGCAAATGCCCAGATGTCCATATTCAGAGAAGTCACCATGCTCTTAGGTACACAGATACTGGTGTTTGGGGGGTGGGAGAGATATGCTAAGGCTATTGAAGAGCCGGTTTGCTGTGCGTGAGCGATCTGCTCATCAGTAAACCCATGGCTTCTGAAGAGCCAGAAGCAAGCTGTAATTAAGGCTATAGCTTTAATGAATGAAGAAGATGATTTTTTAAAAATCTCTGATATAAAGTCAGAGAGATTAAATGTAGCTGAGGGATGGTATGAACACAGATAAGGAAGCAATCATTATCCCTCACAGCAAACTGTTCTTGGATACTTCCCTAACCTGCCAAGTATTTACATATTTGATTTCATCTAACCTCCAGGATGTATATTTCCAGATTTTCACTTATTGAGAAACACGGCGGTGCCCTGTGAAATATCAATAGTACACAAGTCATAGCATTTCAACTGTATTGAAGTTTCATTATGTTTTCTAAAAAAGAGAGGGAGAGCATGCAAGCAAGAGCATTGAAGCCTTTTCTAAAGACTTATTCTGCAGCCTTCTGCAGTAATTCTTTGGTTCTCATGGCCGGGAATGTTTATCTATGTATTTATGTAGTATGCAGTCCCGTAGTATCCAAGCACCTGGAAAATCTAATTAGCCTGGGCTTGATTGACTGCGTGCGGGATAATGCCATCGTCCTGTCTGTTCTTCATCTCCTGCAGCGTGCTTACCGATACGAAAATGAAGACACAGTAAGAGTTTCCAAGATCAGCTGCCACACGGGTTTCTTATGGTATCCTGTCTGCATAGAATAAATGCCCATAAATAAGGAGGTCTCTCCACCAATCAGGGGCTGGGAAGTAGACTGTACCGAAGGAGAAATCACAGCAGCAAGTTTTATCACTGTAACCCAGTTACACCATTAGCAGCAGAACATTTTTCAACCCTTCCTGGGGCAGCCCACCAGCAAATTACGTTGCACAGGCAGGGGTTACGGTGAAAGCATCAGGAAGAGCAGATTTCAGACATGTTTTGTTTTCTTATCATTTAGCAAAATGCTGCTACCACCTTTGGCACTGGCATGGAAAGTCTACAGAATTCATCCTGTAGGAATGGTTTAAACTACCCTTTGCAGGGGTTGGGAGAACTTGATTGGGACATTGATTAATGGACCTGAGCAGAGGCAGGTTTACCATGAGGCTGAGGAAACTTAGGCTTTCCAGCCCCTCACTAGCTTGGGCCAGTTCCAAAGTCCTGACTTCATTATTTTGTGGTTATCAGTTTGCATTCTTTATCTTAAAGAGGAGCCCAAGAGTTGCATAAGCTTCAGGCCTCCTAAAATCCAGAACTGCCCCTGGGCTTGGGCCAGAAGTTGTTCCCTACGGCTGAGCCCACTAGTTGTTCTACGGAACTCACTCTCCCCCATTCCTTTCAATGATCCAATCACCCATCCCCTCGCCAAGTTTTAGCTGGGTGTGACTTCCCCATCTAGAGACAATATTTTCCAGTCTTATTATAAGCCAAGGAGGGCCACGTGACTAGGATTTTGTCAGTGGAGTGTGAGCACAGGTAATGTGAGAAATATCAAGGATGTGCCCTTCCCTTTTTCTCTTTCCCCCTTTACGGCTGTCTGGTAAAAAGGCATTGGTGGAGTAGCCACCTTGGATCCAGAGAGCTAAGCTAAGTGTTAATGACAGCAGATAATGGTAGACCACATCATTCTGGACTATTACTTGAGAGCTGTAAGGTCATATTTGCTGGAGCCTCTATACTTTTGGGGTCTTTTGTTACAGCAGCTTAACCTGTACCCTTCACTGCCAGTGGGCTTGCTGGGTCAGGATTTATTTCAGAGGAAACGTGCAATGGAGAGAGCTGGCCAAAGTAGGCTGAGGCAAAGCCCTTGAAGGGTATTGAAGAGTCAGAAGCCAGAGAGACATGTACAAACATGAGTGGCCAGGTGTGGAATCATGATTGAGAATTCAGAATTAGGAAACTGGTGGACACAGGACAAGAGTGGAAGCATTATAGGTAGTTGATGGAGCATTGCCTCTTTGTGCTCATGGTTGGACACTGGGACTAAGGTGTATTGACTTGGGTCAGGAGAGGTGCCTATGAGGAAAGCGACTCCCACCCGACCCCCAACCCCTGCCCCCGCTGCTGGAACCAAGGGCGAGTAACTGATCCCAAGCTATCACAGGCTGTTCAGTGGTCCTGCGTTGTTCTTCCCGCTGGTGGGTTCTACTCTTAATGGGACTGACTACCCTAATCACACCCTTTCTCTAATGGAGTTTTAGTGAGAGACATAGAAAGAGTGAGTAAGCACTTGACAATGGAGGTATAAGTCAAAAGACACTAAGAAATCAGACAGAAAACAATGACAGAGCTACCAGGCAAGAGGCACAGAGAAGAGTCAGGATAGGCAGCAGCTAGACAGAGAAGCTGCCTCGGCAGCAAGGCTCATTTGCTCTTAGGTTCTCAGACCTTTGCGTGGAGGATCAGAGCTAGTGCCGTACGCCACACTTCATTAGTTCTTCTTAAGACTGCCTCGCTTTATAGCTCTGAAAAGATATCTATAGCTCTGAAAAGACATCTCACCCTATTTACTTCCCTGTGTAACCCTCCGATAAACTCCTTTAACTAAGATAAACTGATTTAAAGATACAAAGCTGAGATAGCCAGAAAAACCTGCATTGTATCTCCTGTAAATGTCCTGTTTCCATCTTAATCTGGATCCACTATCTTTGTGACAGAACTACCCAATAAAGGATAATAAAAGTGAAGCCAGAGGTTTTTTTTTTTTTTTTTTTTTTGCAGTACGCGGGCCTCTCACTGTTGTGGCCTCTCCCGTTGCGGAGCACAGGCTCTGGACGCGCAGGCTCAGCGGCCATGGCTCACGGGCCCAGCCGCTCCGCGTCATGTGGGATCTTCCCGGACCGGGGCACGAACCCGCATCCCCTGCATCGGCAGGCGGATTCTCAACCACTGTGCCACCAGGGAAGCCCCAGAGTTTATTTATTTATTTATTTTTGGTCACAAAGGTTGAAGCTGGAAAAGTCAGGAAAAGGGATGGAGCGTGCAATTCCTTCTTCGCATATAATCTGTCCAGATGAACTTCACAGCGGAATGACACTGTGTCATTGTTCATGTTCACAGCAGATACAAATTTGGAAGAGTTTATGTGTATTTAGTCTCACTGCTGGAAGAGCTGTTAGAACATGACATGTTATTCTGGTTCCCTCCCATGAATGCCAGCTCTGTTGCAGGGTGGGGGAGGGTTTACACCATGTTCCGAATACACCTCCTTTCAGGAGCTATTTTTCCGAATAGGAAAGATGATAGCCTCAGTCACACGTGGCAGGCATCTGCGGAGCTCACAACTGTTTTACCTTATCTGATTTATCCTTACAACTCCTTGCAGAAAAAATGAGTGAGCCAAAGAGGCATTCTCTCAATTTCACAGAATGAGATCCTCTAGCATTCTGCCTTACCTCTTAGAGTTCTTCTAGGTCTATTCTCATCTCCAGCTCAATCAGCCTCTTTGAAATCCTTGTTGGTACTTTGGGGCTACCTGCTTTTGTGCCATGATCTCCGCATCTGAACATCCATCCTTCTGTCAGCCAAGACTCACCTTGCATCCCAAGTCCTATCTGAGTTGGGGTGGAGGGAGAATCTTTCTTGAGCCACTAGTGCTGGCATGTACCACACATTGCCCAGAAGGACATCTGCACAGGTAACATGTTCCCAGCCAGTTGTTAAGTACCATTTCTATAGGATGGGTTTGTAGACTTTTAATACCAGTGTCAAAGGTGGTAGCAGCATTTGCTAAATGATAAGAAAACAAAACATGTCTTAAATTTCCTCTTCCTGATGCTTTTGCTGTAGCCCCTGCCGATGCAATGTACCCCACCTTTCAATGGGAAGACTGTCAGCAAACTATAGTCTTGCGGACCAAATCAAACCTACCACCTATTTTTTTTTTGTGGTACGCGGGCCTCTCACTGCTCTGGCCTCTCCCGTTGCGGAGCACAGGTTCCGGACGCGCAGGCTCAGCGGCCATGGCTCACAGGCCCAGCCGCTCCACGGCATGTGGGATCTTCCTGGACCGGGACATGAACCCGTATCCCCTGCATCGGCAGGCGGACTCTCAACAACTGCGCCACCAGGGAAGCCCCACCTAACACCTATTTTTGTAAGTAAGGTGTTATTGGAATAAAGTCATACCTATACATTCACATCTATGACTGCTTTTGTGATTCAAAGGCAGAGTTGCAAAGCTTAAATTATGTACTCTCTGGTAGTTTCAACAAGGTTGTTGATCCCTGACCTAGAGGAAAGCAATCATGCCCAATCTAGCATCTGACATGGGGAAAACACTCAGGAAACTCTTATTGAAGGAAAGAAGGATGAAAGGAGGCATAGGGAGATAGAATGAATTTCCCCCAAATCACATGTCACATGATGAAATATTAGAAGAATGAGACTAAAATCAAAATATACTCAGGACTGGCAATTTCAGGTAAGGAGGCTGGGAGATTGGAGTGTATGGGATTAAAGGGGTTGTTCTAGTTAACTGTTGCTGGGTCACAAGCTACTCCAAACTTAACGGCTTAAAACAACCGTTTATTGTATCTCATGGTTTTGTGGACAGGGCTTGGCTGGCTGACCCTGTTCCATGTGGCATCAGTGGAGATCCCTGGGTGGTACTTAGCTGGCATTTGGGCTACTTTGAAAGGTCCAATTCAGCGTTACTACTTGTCTGGTGCCTTGGTGGGAGTGATTACAAGGCTGGGCTCTGCTGTGGTTGTCCACCATGTCTACACACGGCCTTTCCAGCCTGGTAGCTTCAGTGTAGTCAGACTTCTTACATGGCAGCTCGGGGCACCAAGAGCAGGTGTACCAGCAAAGAAGGCAAAAGCTGCAGCATCTTTTTTGACCTAGTCACAGAAGTCATATAATGACATGCCACCCTACTCTATTGGTCGAAGCAGTCATGAGCCTGCCTGGATTTGAGGAGAGCGGACACAGATTCCCCACCTTTCAATGGAGTGCCAAAGAATTTGTGGTCAGGGCTTACAACTGGCCGGGGATGGGCGGGAAGACGAGGGAATCACTGGGGGCAGGCAACCAACATTTACTAAAGGCTTTTCATAGTTATTTCACCAAAACCTTGTGAGAAAGGTACTATTATTTCCATTTACAGCTTTAAAAAATCCACACATCCAAAATTAAACGACTTACAATTAACTTACACACAGTGGCTGAGCTATTGAGTTAGAGAATTGGGATTTCAACCCAGACCCATGTAATTCCAACTCTGGAGCTTGTACCACTGTACCATGATGTCTACCACAGAGAAAGGAAGAAGTCAACCACGGCAGACAGTGCAGTGATGGGGGCTAAGGGGTTAAAGGGAGAAGACCATGGTCTTACCTCCTTATTTTTGGGAAATAAGAGTCACTGGTGGCAGTGTGTCCCAGAACTGTGTCCTGTGACCTGAGTGTCCTTCTGAGAAGATAGTATGCTCAGCTATAACACCATCTCCTGCAAGCCTAGTCCAAGAGGTGCCAGGTGTCCTAGCTCTTCTCCGGTTCCTGGTCAGCTATGCTAGGCTGTCTCTGCCCAAGGTCACACACCTTTGACAGTCAAAGAGGATGACGTTAATGAAAGAACGCAACCATTTCCTGTGTAGTAGGTGACCCTCACACCCGTGCCTTCGTACGTAGCCTCTCACACAAGCACTTCCAGGCCACCTCCATTTCAATGTTCCCCAACCACAGACTCAACATGTCAGGACACACAGCATCATTTTCTCAGTGCAAGCTTCTGCTCCCCCCACCGTCCTCAGTTCCCAGGCCAGCAAGGAAGACTTCCAGTTCCTGATACCACAGGAACTGGAAGTCCACCAACGACAGGTAAAAAGTTGGACAGACTGAAAAATCAACAACTCTTCTTGGATCTGTAACAGAGGGAGGACACAGGGCAAACCACTGCCTTCAAGACTGGGAAGACAGGTGCATAGAGAGAGCTGAGACTCACAGAACAGAAACCGCCCTGGTGCCCCACTGCTGGGGGAGGAAAACCTGAACTGTAATTGACAAATTGTGGTGGACTCAGTAGGGATAACTCTGAGAGTTAAAAACTCCAGGGGGACCTGGCTGGGGCTCTCACAATATTGTGAGATTTACCTCCAGAGGCTCAGCCAGGTTCCCAGAGTAAATAAATAAAAAGGAATTCCTCTTGGGCTTCCAGCAAGGTAAGGAAAAAAGGAACCATTTTGAAATATCCCAGAGCACTCTGCTCTTCCTAACAAGGCCTGCCCTCAGGAGAAACTAGTTAACCAGAACCTAACCTGCTGGGGTATTATCAGAGCCTAACTAATTGGGAGAAGGGAAATGCCCAACTCCATCCCATTCTCGCCAGCCTGTTCCATCTAAGGTGGGAGGAAAAAACTGAGAAACACTTGTGAAGTTCACAGTCCAGGGGCACAGGCCAAAGACTGAGACCTAGTCACAGGACTACAGCACGTTTCCCCTCCCCCATACCTCACCACCACATATTTATAGCAGTTCCTTTCACCTGGTACACCATGTCCAGCTATGAAAAAAGAAAATTACAAGTCATACTAAAAAGCAAAACGCACGATGTGAAGAAACAGAGGAAGCATCAGAACCACACATGGCAAGGATGTTGGGATGGCCAGACCAGCAAGTCCTCACTGACTGCTTCCTTACTTCTTCTGATGGCCAGGGAGAGTGCAGCATGATATTTTAGCACACGGGCTTGGTACTGTGCGGCCTGGGTTTGAGTCTCGGTTGGCTTTTTCTTGGTTATTTGATTTCATATAAGTTATTCCATCTCAGTGAACTTCAGCTTACTCAACTGTGAGATAGCAACAATAATAGTCCCTCCTTAGAGCATATTTGGGAGAACTGTTATTATACTGAAGTGCTTCGAATAACAGTTGGCACATAGTAGGCACTCAATAAATGTTAGCTCTCATGTCTAATCTATCTCCAAGTTCGAGTAGATTTTCATTTATTCAGGGTCCTTCCTGTTACCACCATCACTATCTTAGCCCATGTCCTAATGACCTTATCCTTATATAACTGTAATAACTTCAAAACAGAGGAAACTGGTGTCCCCACTTCTTCTACATTCTGCACTTAGTTAAAACTCCTCCCCGTTTATTGACCCCACTATGTACTGGGCACCACATTAAGCATTTTAGAGACATTATCTATGACATTTGCAACACCTTCTTAAGCTAAGGTGACTATTATTCCTTCTTTTATAGATGGAAACACTGCATTCAGAGAAGTAACTTGCTTACGGTCACAGAGCTGGTAAATGGCAGAGTCAGAATGAGAAACCTGATGATCTTCTTTTATCACACCACACCTTACTCTTTTATGACATCATACTCTGAGATTCAATATGTCATCTCCCTGGTTAGAAACTTAAGTAAATAAACAGATAAATCAATGACTTGAAGGAAGGAGACTAGAAACTTTCAAAGATTTTCTATTACATACAGAATTTGTTTTAACCTAACATTTAAACACATGACAAATAGCCCCGAATTAATTTCCTAATCTAATTTTTGTTATTTCTTAGTCCCAATCCTCTGTTCTCATCAGGCTAATCTACTCACCACCCCACTAGAGACCACAGCCAATTCCCATTACGAACCTTGTGACATTCACCCAGGTGGAATGCCAGCTTCATATCCACCCAGCCAATTTGTACCCATTCTTCAGGTCATATCTCAAACTCCACTTCCTCCATAGGGCCAACCTGATTGTCTAGAACTGTGAAGGGTCTGAAATTCCACGCTACTTGCTAGTTGACAATTTAACCAGTTACAGTTTCATGGATGTGGCAGAAGCCATGAAACTCCTGGGTTTCATGACAAAGGCACAGGATCGTTTTTTGTTTGTTTGTTTTGTTTTGTTTTCTTTACCAACAGCAATAGTAATAGCCAGAGTACTAGCATTTTTTGTGCCAGTTTCCCAAGTCCTGATGCCCACAGGGTACTGTGAAGTGGATCAGATGACACCTGCATACACAGTAGGCTGCCTTACAGGAGAGGAACACAGAGCTTAAGGAACAGGAACCTTTTATAATGGACAGTAAGCATGGTCCCCTTTTACTCTCTCTATCTTCCAATGCTATAACCAAATCTGCACTTTGCTTCATAGACACATTGTCTCTATCTGCAAATGTTGTTCACGATGCAAACATCCTTGAAGATACAGTCCAGAACAAAGTCAGTGAGCACCTCTGCTCACAAGATGTTTAGAAACATGAGAGTCCCATGGAGAATTATCTCCCAACACTGACAACCCAGGCTACATTGATAACACCTTCCTCTGAATCTTTAAGACAGCATTTCTCTAGCTTGAGTGATGTACAAAGCCCTTCTGAAAAAACAAAGTCTCATAGACTCCCTGGGGTTCACTTAAGCACTTCTAGTATAACACTATTTAAGTACAAGTAAAGCTAGGTATATTCTCATTGTGCTATAGCTCTTACACACTAGACAAAAAGGAAAAAAATGTATAAATTAAATGCAAACTAAAACAAGAAAAGCAATTGATTTCATATTTATAATATTAAAGTAATGTTGAGAAATTATTGTTTGGCTAAAACTGAATTGTAGGTATAAGGTTGAATACTAAAAAGACAAACAACTTTCACCTCCACACCCTGACCTCTGTGCAAGGGGATGAATCAATTGCTAATGGCCAATGATTTAATCAATCATGCCTATGTTATTAGAGCTCCATAAACACACAAAAGGTTGGGATTCAGAGAGCTTCTGGGTTGGTAAATGCACCTACATGCCAGGAGGGTGGGTCCATCCCAGTTCCATGGGGACAGAAGATCTTGTGCTCCAGACCCTATGGACCTTGCCCTGTGTACCTCTTCATATGGTTGTTCTTCTGTATCCTTTATAATAAACTGGTATATGAAAAGAAAAAAAAAAAAGACAAAACACAAGTCCAGATCTACATTTATCCTGTTCTTTTTTTAAAAATTTCTATAAATATCAATGTGAACAATAAATCTATTTGTAAAGTACTTTGCACAAAATTGTATTAATAACAATAAGGTTTTGTTTGCTAATTCAGGGTAATCTTAGCCATGGCAATCAGAGAAGAAAAAGAAATAAAAGGAATCCAAATCGGAAAAGAAGAAGTAAAACTGTCACTGTTTGTAGATGACATGATACTATACATAGAGAATCCTAAAGATGCTACCAGAAAACTACTAGAGCTAATCAATGAATTTGGTAAAGTAGCAGGATACAAAATTAATGCAAAGAAATCACCTGCATGCCTATACACTAATAATGAAAAATCTGAAGGAGAAATTAAGGAAACACTCCCATTTACCATTGCAACAAAAAGAATAAAATACCTAGGAATAAACCTACCTAAGGAGACAAAAGACCTGTATGCAGAAAACTATAAGACACTGATGAAAGAAATCAAAGATGATACAAACAGATGGAGCGATATACCATGTTCTTGGATTGCAAGAATCAACGTTGTGAAAATGACTATACTACCCAGAGCAATCTACAGATTCAATGCAATCCCTATCAAACTACCAATGGCATTCTTCACAGAACTAGAACAAAAAATTTTACAATTTTATGGAAACACAAAAGACCCCGAATAGCCAAAGCAATCTTGAGAAAAGAAAACGGAGCTGGAAGAATCAGGCTCCCTGACTTCAGACTATACTACAAAGCTACATTAATAAAGACAGTATGGTGCTGGCACAAAAACAGACATACAGATCAATGGAACAAGACAGAAAACCCAGCGATAAACCCATGCACATATGGTCACCTTATCTTTGATAAAGGAGGCAAGAATATACAATGGAGAAAAGACAGCCTCGTCAATAAGTCATGCTGGGAAAACTGGACAGCTACATGTAAAAGAATAAAATTAGAACATTCCCTAACACCATACACAAAAATAAACTCAAAATGGATTAAACACATAAATGTAAGGCCAGACACTATCAAACTCTTAGAGGAAAACATAGGCAGAACACTCTATGACATAAATCACAGAAAGATCCTTTTTGACCCACCTCCTTGAGAAATGGAAATAAAAACAAAAATATACAAATGGGACCTAATGAAACTGAAAAGCTTTTGCACAGCAAAGGAAACCATAAATAAGAAAAAAAGACAACCCTCAGAATGGGAGAGAATATTTGCAAATGAAGCAACTGTCAAAGGATTAATCTCCAAAATATACAAACAGCTCATGCAGCTCAATATCAAAAAACAAACAACCCAATCCAAAGATGGGCAGAAGACCTAAATAGACATTTCTCCAAAGAAGATATACAGAGTGCCAACAAACACATGAAAGGATGCTCAACATCACTAATCATTAGAGAAATGCAAATCAAAATCACAATGAGGTATCACCTCACACCAGTCAGAATGGCCATCATCAAAAAATCTACAAATAGTAAATGCTGGAGAGGGTGTGGAGAAAAGGGAACCCTCTTGCATTGTTGGTGGGAATGTAAATTGATACAGCCACTATGGAGAACAGTATGGAGGTTCCTTAAAAAACTAAAAATAGAACTACCCTATGACCCAGCAATCCCACTACTGGGCAGATATCCTGAGAAAACCATAATTCGAAAAGAGTCATGTACCACAATGTTCATTGCAGCTCTATTTACAATAGCCAGGACATGGAAGCTACCTAAGTGTCCATCGACAGAGAAATGGATAAAGAAGATGTGGCACATATATACAATGGAATATTACTCAGCCAAAAGAAGAAATGAAATTGAGTTATTTGTAATGAGGTGGATGGACCTAGAGACTGTCATACAGAGTGAAGTAAGTTAGAAAGAGAAAAACAAATACTGTATGCTAACACATATATATGGAATCTAAAAAAAATGATTCTGATGAACCTAGGGGCAGGACAGGAATAAAGATGTAGACATAGAGAATGGACTTGAGGACATGGGGAGGGGGGATGGGGAAGCTGGGATGAACTGAGAGAGTAGCACTGACGTATATACACTACCAAATGTACAATAGATAGCTAGTGGGAAGCAGTCGCATAGCACAGGGAGATCAGCTTGGTGCTTTGTGACTACCTAGAGGGGTGGGATAGGGAGGGTGGGAGAGAGGGAGACGCAAGAGGGAAGAGATATGGGGATATATGTATATGTATAGCTGATTCACTTCATTATAAAGCAGAAACGAACACACCATTGTAAAGCAATTATACTCCAATAAAGATGTTTAAAAAAATTAAAAAAAAAAGAGTAGGGGATTAAGGGGTACAAACTACTATGTATAAAATAAATAAGCTAGAAGGAAGTATCATGAAGCACAAAGAATATAGCCAATATTTTATTATAACTTTAAAAAAAAACAACCTTAAAAGGCAATTTTAATCTTACATTGTTTTACAAACTGTGAAAAGTTATCATATTCACTTAAAATTTGTTAGTTCTACTGAATTCCCAAAATCTGGACCAAATGTGTTCTTTAATCTAATTTTTGGTAGCATTAGTGTAGGAAAATAACATCTGAAGTTCTTTTCCTAGCAGATGCCAAAAACAAATGTCTGGATTTATAGAGTTAACTCTTAGAATGTTGACAGAATCCTGTAAATATTAGAAAGAAAACATTTTAACAACTTGACCTTAAGCCAAATTTTCTTTACATCATAGTCTCTTTGACTTCAAGCTAGGCTGTTTAAGCTCCTGTGAAGCCTTTGCTGATGTCGAGGAGTCACATGTCCTTTGGTGTCTACTTGGCTCCAGCATCTCACTTACATTGTACATCTCCTGCAGCAATCACAGTGGTACATAACTGCCAATCCCTGTCATTGTCATGATGGCGAGTTCAAGTCTCAATTTATTAAATAACAGAGAGACTAAAATCTTATTCTAGAAAAAAAGATTGTCCAATGGAAAATTATCACTGTACAGGACTTTGACATGAGGACAGTGGCAGACACAGCCCTATTACTGACAGTCTGACATTAGGACATTGAACCCATCTAATCGTGGCCACACAGTCAAAGTCAACAGAAGTCAAATTCACTAATGCAAGGGGACTGTTTAGCAATTCCACATACTCAAATGCCATATCATGCGGAATATATTTAAATTGATTTTTGATTATCATGATAGAGAAAAAATACATTAAAATATTCTTACTGAGCATTGAGGATCCCAAGAATCTGTCTCTGAAGTCATTACTGTACACTGTGAGCAGTGATCCCTGAAAAGAGGTAGCGCCAACATGGGGGTCACATTTCCTTCTACTTTGTTGTTGCTGTTTATTGAGATCAGTGGCTTTTACACATTTTCCTTTACAATTGTGATAAACACATTTAACATAAAATTTACCAGCTTAACCATTTTTAAGTGTATAGTTCAATAGTGTTAAGTACATTCACCCTGTTATGTAACCAATCTCCAGAATTCTTTCTATCTTGCAGATCTGAGACTCTGTACCCACTAAACAACGACTCCCCATTCCCCGCCTCTCCCCAGCCCTTGGGAACCACCATTCGACTTTCTGTCTCCATGAATATGACTACCCTAGGTACTTCATATTGGTGGAATCATACAGTTTTTGTCTTTTTGTGACCGGCCCTTCTATTTGAAAATAAAATAAAACACATACACACATCAGATTAGCCTTAAACAATCACGGGCCTTGGAAACAGCATCTGAGGACTGTATGTAAAGACCTTTCCTGTTCTGAACTTTCACACATGGGTGCTGTTCTCTTTGCCATCCTGGTTCCCATTGTGCTGATCTGTCAACAAGTTAAAATGTTGACTCTTTTCCTTTTGGTTTCCCAGGCTGAAAGTGATTAGATTAGACCTGAAAGAAACAACTGCTGTCATCCACAAAATGATGAGCAGTGGTTCTTACCATTTTGGGGGTTTTGGGTAAAAACTTTTGAGGATCTGATGAAAGCTATGTAACCTTTCCCAGAAAAACCACAGGCATGCAGACTTGTGCACGTAGTTTCAGGGGGGTTATAAACCTTGATTTAATTTGGGTTCCCTAGAAATAAACCCTGAGATAAGGACTTGGATGTAAGTAGTTTATTTGGTAGGCGATTCAGAGGAATACATTGAGGAAGTAAAACAGAGAAGGGAAGAAACCCAGTAAAGGATGTGTTACCCAGTAGGTACCACTGTGGATAAGAGAGGCTCCATTTTGCTGGAGGTCCCTCTGAGACAATGTGCAGAACATACCTTAGAATTGTGGCGTTAACTTTCCAGCTATTCCAGACTGCTCTGCCCTGGGGCAAGCACGTTCCTGCAGCCAAAAAAGCCCTCAGGTAAAGGAAAGCCCTCAGGTGTTTGAGAAGGCTTCCGGGTGTATGGGAATTGTTCACTGAAGCTGAAGGTAAGTTCTGGGAAGACCAAGGGGGGATGTGGATGGGGCATTAACACTGCTACGGATCCTGGGAAGCTCATCCATGCACATGGGTTAAGAGTCTTTGGAAGAGGTTTACTAACATCTCTTCTAGTTGCAAGAGCCTATTGTCCTGTTTAAGCAGTGGACAGCTTTCTTGTCCTCTCAGGCATAAGTTTTGGAGCAGATATTCAAGCGAGCCCTCTCCCGAGCAGCCTGTAGTAGACATGCCTGCTGAGGACTGCACCCAGCCCGCTCAGCTTAGTGCAGCCCCATCTGTGCACGTGACCCAGCTATCACTATTTACTCCAGACATCCACTCTGACAGTAGTGAGCTGCAAGGTCTGACCCAGTGGGCTCATTTGCTTAATTCCATGGCTTATGAGAATGATGTACACAGTGAGGATCTGCAAAAAAGTTAAATGGAAATGGCCTCACTGCCACCTCAGATTGGATTCTCTGTTACTCCTTTCCTCTGCCATATAATTAAAGCCCACAGAGGAGGTGGTCAATTTTATTAAGAAATAAACCAGCAGCACATGGGGGCCTTACTGATGAAATGCAATTTTTTAAAAATCCCAAGCATAAGCATCAGGACTTTTTGGTGGTGGCTTTCCTAATTGTCACATTGGAGGAGGTGAGAGCAGAGCAGGAACAATTGGAGGGGAGCTGAGATCTTAAGTTCTGTTTAGGGTTGAACTGTGTCCCTCCCCTAAAGATGTTGAAGTCCTAAACCCTCGTACCTCTGAATGTGACCTTATTTGGAAGTAGAGTGGTAAGTGGGTAGGGGTCCCTGGAGAAAGAAAACCAGGTATGGCCTTCTTGACATAAGGGAAGCCATTTTTTACCTAAGCCCATTTTGTGATCTAAGCCTGGCCACAGTGCTTGCCCTTGAACAGGTCTCAGAAATTAATGATCTTAAGAGAACAAAGGAATGCAGGAACAGAGGAAAAGCACTCAAGAAACAATAGTTCAGCAATCAGACAGAGTCCTAGTTCCTCCTCAAGCGATATACATAACAACCTGATACACACCTTTGAGTTGTTCTGCAGGAACCAAGGCCCCCAACCAGCTGGAGGATGGTAACTACATGCTAAGACCCCGGACTGGTCGGAACCTAAGGAATGATGAAGTTGACCTTTTCTGACCCTCGTGACTTCAATCAACTAAAGCTTGGAGTCTGTCAACCTTTGCCCCAACTCTACGTTGAATTTACCTCCACTCAAGCCCCCTCATGACTTTGCAAACACCACCCAGCCCCTTCATGAATATGCATGTACCCTTAGCTTAAAACTTCCCCAATTTTGGTGTTCAAGGAGATGCTGCTTTTGGAAGGATCTCTGGTGTTCTCCTTACTTTCTGCAAGTAATAAAAGCTTCCTTCTCCTGATCTTTAGCTTGGTTTATCTTTTGGCTTGACAACCACCAAGAGGCGAAGCCAGTTTTCGGGTAACAGAGTCTTTACAGATGATCAAGTTAATTTAAGATGAGGTCATTAGGATGGGCCTGAATCCAATACGACTAGTGTCCTTATAAAGAGGGGAAACTTAGACACAGAGACTCACAGAAGGATGACAATGTGAAGACACAGGGAGAATGCCATCTACAAGCCAAAGAAAGTCCAAGAACAGATTCTCCCTCAAAGCCCTCAGAAAGAACCAACCGTGATGACACCTTGATCTCAGATTTCTAGCCTCCAGAACTAGGAGACAATACATTTCTGTTGTTGAAGCCATCCAGATTGTGGTACTTTGTACCACAAACAGCCCTAGGAAATTAAAAGAGGCTTGAAGTAAGGAAACAAAGTGAAGTCCAAGCTTGGGGAGAAAGATGGGGCAGTGAGAGGGGAGAAAGATGGGGCAGTGAGAGGGGATAAAGAAGATAAAGAACATAATACGAATCAGGCTCCCTGACTTCAGAATATACTACAAAGCTACAGTAATCAAGACAGTATGGTACTGGCACAAAAACAGAAATATAGATCAATGGAACAGGACAGAAATCCCAGAGATAAACCCACGCACATATGGTCACCTTATCTTTGACAAAGGAGGCAAGAATATACAGTGGAGAAAAGACAGCCTCTTCAATAAGTGGTGCTGGGAAACTGGACAGCTACATGTAAAAGAATGAAATTAGAACATTCCCTAACACCGTACACAAAAATAAACTCAAAATGGATTAAACACATAAATGTAAGGCCAGAAACTATAAAACTCTTAGAGGAAAACATAGGCAGAACACTCTATGACATAAATCACAGAAAGATCCTTTTTGACCCACCTCCTAGAGAAATGGAAATACAAACAAAAATAAACAAATGGGACCTAATGAAACGGAAAAGCTTTTGCACAGCAAAGGAAACCATAAACAAGACAAAAAGACAACCCTCAGAATGGGAGAGAATATTTGCAAATGAAGCAACTGTCAAAGGATTAATCTCTAAAATATACAAGCAGCTCAATATCAAAAGAAAAACAACCCAATCCAAAATATGGGCAGAAGACCTAAATAGACATTTCTCCAAAGAAGATATACAGAGTGCCAACAAACACATGAAAGGATGCTCAACATCACTAATCATTAGAGAAATGCAAATCAAAACTACAATGAGGTATCACCTCACACCAGTCAGAATGGCCATCATCAAAAAATCTACAAATAATAAATGCTGGAGAGGGTGTGGAGAAAAAGGAACCCTCTTGCATTGTGGGTGGGAATGTAAATTGATACAGCCACTATGGAGAACAGTATGGAGGTTCCCTAAAAACCTAAAAATTGAAGTACCATACGACCCAGCAATCCCACTACTGGGCATATACCTGAGAAAACCATAATTCAAAAAGAGTCATGTACCACAATGTTCATTGTAGCTCTATTTACAATAGCCAAGAAATGGAAGCTACCTAAGTGTCCATCAAGAGTTGAATGGATAAAGAAGATGTGGCACATATATAGAATGGAATATTACTCAGCCATAAAAAGAAACAAAATTGAGTTATTCGTAGTGAGGTGGATGGACCTAGAGACTGTCATACAGAGTGAAGTAAGTCAGAAAGAGAAAACCAAATACCGTATGCTAACACATACATACGGAATCTTAAAAAAAGAAAAAAAAAGGTTATGAAGAACCTAGGGGCAGGACAGGAATAAAGATGCAGACATAGAGAATGGACTTGAAGACATGGGGAGGGGGAAGGGTAAGCTGGAATGAAGTGAGAGAGTGGCATGGACTTATATATACTACCAAATGTAAAATAGCTAGCTAGTGGGAAGCAGCCGCATAGCACAGGGAGATCAGCTCGGTGCTTTGTGACCACCTAGAGGGGTGGGATAGCGAGGGTGGGAGGGAGACGCAAGAGGGAAGAGACATGGGGATATATGTAAATGTATAGCTGATTCACTTCGTTATAAAGCAGAAACTAACACACCATTGTAAAGCAATTATACTCTAATAAAGATGTTTAAAATAAAAGAACATAATACGATTAAAGAACAGAGAAGGAAGTGATGTTATGAGTCTAACATCGCACGGGGTGTCTTTGAGTCACCAGGGATCAGGGACAAGATTCAAGAAGCTTAAGTCCAGGTAAAGGCAATTGCAGGACACACTCTCCAGGAATGGGCCTTGTTCTCTTTTCCTAGGGATACCCTCTACCTTCCTCCACCACTCAGAGGAGCTGCCCTTGAAGAATTCTGTGTTCTCTCTCCCCCTTGCCTTGTCTGTGTTGAAAGGCCTCCTCTCTACCCACAACACATGGACCTTATCCCATTAGAGTATTTGTCCCTCTGCCTTATAATTGTCCCCCGTTGGCTTCCCCACTAGGCTGAGACTTCTCTGAGTGTAAGGACTTTTCCATTATTTATTTCATTCTTTTCCGTTATTGCATCCCTAGCAACAGACACTGATGCCTGGTCTATTATAGGGAGGCTCAATAACTGTTCGTTGAAGAAATGAATGTATGGACAGGTGGATTAATGGATAGATAGATGCGTGAAGGCATAAAAAGCATGGACTTGATATTAAGACAAAAATTAGCTTGCATCTTGGGGCTGTGTAGGTATTTCCTGGGCTCAGGGTGGTTGTAGGATGTGGCTTTTTAGGTATGAACTTGGTCAGTAGGACCAGCAGTTGGGAAGGGCTTGCAGCACTGTGGCTAGAGCCATGTGGCATTCATTCATTTATCCATTCATGCTCAGACATGCTTGGAGTGCTATAGTGTTCCAGGCACAAAGATGGGGAACAGTAAAATTCCGTGAGGGGCTTTACAGATGGGTGGAGGGAGAGACTGGTAAATAGGGAAGGGCAAAGGTATATTCCCAAAGATATTTGCTGCATCATCATTTATAACATCAAAAAATTGGAAAAAACCTTAGTGCCCATCTACAGGGAGAAATGGTTAAATATAATATGGTATATTAATATGATGACATAACATGTAACAAATAAAAAAGAAAAAATAAGGTCTTCAGGTACTATTTCAGTTAAGATTAGTTTGGGCTATGAGTGATAGAAAATTTGAAATTAGAGTGGTTGTGACTGATATAAAAGCTGACATTAGAGTTGCCCAAACAGAAATGTACTTTTCTTCGTGTAAACAAAAGCCAGAAGTAAGAAGGTTGTGGTTTACCAATCATCAACTTAGGCTTCTTCTTTTGCTATTCCTCCATCCATGGAATGTGACTGCTCCCTCATGGTCCAAGAACTGCTACTAGAGCCCCAGCCCTCACTTCTGCATTCCAGGCGGCAGGGAGAAGGAATGGATAGAGATTGGAACGCCTATTCCCTTTATAGCTACTTTGAGAAGTTGCACATGATGTTTCTGATTTTGTCTGTATTCATCAGAGTTCCAGTGATTATAAGTGTTATGAGATAAAGGATTTATTATGGAAAAATAGACCCTACATTCTGGGAGAAGCTGCAGAAAGTTGGAGCATCAGAGAAGGCATCACCAACTGGTTATTTTGAGAAGCCAAGCATGTCGAGCTGCTGAAGGGGCTGTAAAGGGGGAGCTCCCAGCGAGATATATGGGAAGCTGCTGCCATGTCTGGGGGTCCTCAGCCAAACATCTGGGGTGTGTCAGCAGGGCCAAGAGTTGGGAAGAAGAGTTGGACATGCAACAGAAGAGAGTAAGTTCCAGCTGGAAACTGTTGGACACCTCTGCATCCATCTGTTACCACATTGGACAACAAAATGACCATTAGAGAATAATGGCTGCTGTCTGACTTCCGCCTCCTAAATTTCACAGAATTCCTCTTTTGACCAACTGTAACTTGGAACCACACACGAAATATAACTTTGGAAAATGTAGCTTCAAGTTTAACCAAGATGACACAGCAAAACCACCACAGTCCACGCTCTGTCACCCTGGCATGTATATAAATGCTTAAAAAAACAAAAAAACTACATTTAACTTTCAAATAAAGACAATAGTGAAATCATGCTTCCATTTAACATGACGCAGGTATTCCTCATATAGCAGAAAAACGCAAACCCTTTTCCCAAAAAAGGCTACTTGGAAGCTCACGTGTAACATTTGTCCATTATTGAACGATGCTCAGTCCTCTTCTAGCTGAGTTACACTCTAATAGCCTTTAACTTAAACACTGAGATATAAAGTTAACTGCTATTAACACATCCTATGTTAGATAGTAGGAGAATTGGGAAAATAAAAATAAAAATGTATTGGTTAATATATATTACAAACATGTTCACATCAAAGCAAGGAAGAAACAGTCATAAATACTACAGTCCTCATTTCTACAACTGGTCATGTGGTCATAGCTGGTATTTATTACTTTCCTCTTTCACTACTATATTTCATATTTTCTTTTCCCTCAGCAAGCAGTACAGCTGATCATAATCTTGCATGATGGAGTAAACCAAACCTTCATTCCAGCAGGGTCTCAGCCATTACCAATCCAGTTTATATTGGATGTTGTAGTTTTCCACTAACTTTTTCTTTTTTTGGCTGCATTGGGTCTTCATTGCTGTGCGTGGGCTTTCTCTAGTTGCAGCGAGCGGGAGCTACTCTTC
Organism: Phocoena phocoena; assembly: GCF_963924675.1. Taxonomy (NCBI): domain Eukaryota; kingdom Metazoa; phylum Chordata; class Mammalia; order Artiodactyla; family Phocoenidae; genus Phocoena; species Phocoena phocoena. Next base: position 64,910,253 of record NC_089224.1, on the reverse strand, counting down.
ATTGCGGTGCATGGGCTTCTCATTGTGGTGGCTTCTCTTGTTGCAGAGCACAGGCTCTAGGTGCATGAGCTTCAGTAGTTGTGGCTCTCAGGTTCTAGAGCACAGGCTCAGTAGTTGTGGTGCACAGGCTTAGTTGCCCCACGGCATGTGGGATCTTCCTGGACCAGGGCTTGAACCCGTGTCCCCTGTATTGGCAGGCGGATTCTTAACCACTGTGCCACCAGGGAAGTCCTTCATTAACTTTTATCATAGGACACAGGATAGCTAAGAGGCAGCCTAAGAGGATCTCCGATGCTCCAGACATACTCTTCCTTGACCCCACTTTTCCTTGATGGTCAGGGTCAATCACCCCAGCCAGTAAGTACTGAGATCTTTTTTTTTTTGGTTTGTTCTTTGGTACGAGTTGCCTAAAATGATCAGAAGGACATGTCAGATATCAGCTAAAAACCCACTATTGTGTCTGCCGGTGGCAACATTTCTCCACTGGGATTTGAGATCTCTAAACTAAGAGCCCAAAATTGTGGGAACAAAAAGCAAAGACTTTACTAACGGATCACCAGGGATAAAAGAGAAAGAAGCCAGTCTCGCTGCACCCCTTGATTCCAAGACACATAAATCCTGGCTATGGGAGAAACATCACAGACACCTGAATTTTTGTCACCCTCTGGCATGGATGTGTCATATCACGCTGTCTGGGGTAATGGCTACTTCCTACTCCCCAGGTCAAAACAGCGTGATATCATCAATGCAGTGGACCAGCGTCATATCCTGTGGAATACAGAGGCAATGAAATCCAAGCAGACTAGATGTTGACAGAGGACCAGAAAGTGGATAGAGCCCTGGGGTAGGACAGTGAAGGTTTACTGCCGAGCCTGCCAGATGAAAGCAAACAGCTTCTGATGGTCTTTACTAACGTGTGTGGGAAAGAATTCACTAGAGCCGTTGTTATCCTTGAGACCAGTTAAGGGATGGGTTGTGAAACCTGCCAAACTTGAAAGACTCCAAATACTTCTCAAGTTGTAGGCCTTGTGAGCATTTCCAAGGGCAGCACGGAACGCCAGCTGATCTTCTTCTCCTTGTACTCAGCTTAGCTTCAGAACTCCTTCTTTACATCAAAATGAAAACCAGGAATACCAGAGTCTTTTACCTTCTAAAAACAAATTGGACAACAGGTACTTAGTAACAGGAAATGGTGTTACTTTATGAATTTTGTTGCATACTAGAATGCAGAAGAGAGAAAGCGTGCCAAGTTATAAGAAAATTCAGACATTCACTCTGGGTAGCTTGCTGGGAAGATCTGTGTAGAAACAAATAAATGAACAAAAACTCGTATATAAAATCACTTTCTCATTGACTTCCACTGCATTTTGGTACTGGATGAAAAGATACAAAGATGAAGACAAGATTAAGCCACCTGGGATGAGTTTCTTAGAGGGTAGCGAAAAGGTGATTTTTTAAAAACTAATTTATTTTTGTCAACAAATTTATTTATTTGGTTGTTTATTTATTTATTTTACAGTAGGTCCTTCTTGGTTATCTATTTTAAATATAGCAGTGTGTACATGTCAATCCCAAACTCCCAATCTATCCTAAGAGGTGATTTTTTTTTTTTTTGCGGTACGCGGGCCTCTCACTGTTGTGGCCTCTCCTACTGCGGAGCACAGGCTCCGGACGCGCAGGCTCAGCGGCCATGGCTCACGGGCCTAGCCGCTCCGCGGCATGTGGGATCTCTCCGGACCAGGGCACGAACCCGTGTCCCCTGCATCGGCAGGCGGGCTCTCAACCACTGCGCCACCAGGGGAGCCCGAGAGGTGATTTTTGATGAAGGAATTTTAAATGGGTGGCATCAAATTCTTGCTGGGGAGAATGTCACTCTGTAATATGAGGGAAGTAGAATAATAGACCAACTGTCCCAGAAAGGGCCTCAAGAGGCCACGCAGTATGAGTTTCTCCTTTGACAGATGAGAAAAATGAGACTCCTTGTGTTGAAGTGACTGGACCACCAACACACAACTAGAAATTTAGAGTTTCAGTGAAGCTTAATAACCAGGCCCTGGTAATATTCCTCGTATAAGCTATATACAACCATGAGCAGGTTGCCTAACATCTCAGTGCCGCAGTTGCCTCATCTGTCATTGTGAAGACTGAATGAGATGTGTACTGTGAATCACAGAGCAGGATAACAGATCGCCAACAATAAATGTGTGCTATTATTATTAGCTGTCTCAGGACAAGCTTCTGACTCTTAAACCAGTGTGACTTCTAAGTCTATGGCATCTTTGAAATGGCGTTTTGGAATCCGAGTGCCTGTCAGAATAGGATGGTACCAACTTGTCTCAAAAGAAGATTCAGTCTCTAACAACGGCCTTTTCAAGCGGTCTCTCATCACCTCTAACCAACAGCTACCTTCAAAGAGTAACGGCAGTCTCTTTGCTTTCACTTCCAGATCTTCGACAGCGTCACTTTTGGCCAACTCTCAGAATCATTACAGGGGAGGGGATTCTGGGAAGCATATTTCTCAGTTGACAATATGGCAGCACGGTGACTCCTTCCCACAATAAATGTCCATGTCAATCCTTCATTCTCTTGAAAATAAATGACACAGGGTGCCACTTTACGGTCTCCCATACACATTGCTGGTATCGCATGACATACCAGGGAGTGAAACTTTTTTTTTTTTAATAGTACGGGTGGCTTGCCTTGTTTAGAGATTCAAAGAACCTAGAACAGGCAGCTTCTTGAGAACTCAGTGTAGCCACTTGAGATCTCCTTGGGGTGTCAACTGGTATCACAGAATAACTTGTATCGTTAACAGGCATTTGGAATATGCGGTGCTAAAGTGCAAAAGTATGATGATGCATTCCATCTCTTTGACTCCTGTTCTTTAAGAAGAGAAAATATGCATGAAGGATTAGAAAACAAGTCTCTCAAATCTTTTTCTGACATGTTTATTTTAACAAGTTTATTTTAATCAAATAAAATGAGGCATTCATTCTCTTCTGGTGTTTCTCAAGAATGAATACCATAGAAGAATTAAGTCAGATACCGACACAGGAATTTATTTTCAAGTAGTTCTTGGTGTGATACTATCTTAGGCAGCTGAGATGCAGTCAAGCCTTCTTTAGACACCCTTTTTTTTTTTGGTACGCAAGATGGGAGGGAGAGCGTGATCTTTGAAACCTAAAGGAACTCGATAGAAATCTTCCCTCTGCCACCGACCAGCTTTGGGACTTTGAAAATGTTAGCACAGCAGAACCTCCACACTTTCCCCATCTCTCCCTGGATAGACTCCTTCCTCTCAGCCTTTCCTAATGTATGTTTATTTTGTCAACTTCCTGTGATTAATTAATTCATATTAATGTGTAAATGCTGTAGGAGGTAAATTCTGACCTTTAGAAAGTCTTCTTCAGTCCCTTCTTCTCTCCCCGCCTTTTATCCTACTCCAAGGAGAGGATGTGGTAATCAGCTTTGATCACTGTCACCAACAATGACTTGGTGAAATTCTAGGGCACTCCGAATGGCTTCTAGGACCGCACATGGAATGGCGTGTGTCTCTCTTTACTAATATTCTTCCAGTTGTAATGGTCAGATTACATGGGGTTGCTTGGGATAGCATCAGCCTTTTCTTTTTCTCTCTTTAGATGGTCTGTCTTCTTTTGCAGCAGGCACACCTGGGAAGGTTGGGGATAAGAATGGAGTGGGGAGTTGGGAGCCAGCTCTAAGCATTCCTGAATTCCCTTTCCTCTGGCACTGGAGGTGTGTGGCTTTTCATTGGGATGATAAGTTCTGAGGTTCAATGTTAGATGCATTGGGTGGGTATCAGATGAGGTCCACCCTGATAACCAGAGCAGCACCTCCTCACGGGGGAAGTTAATCAAAAGCATCACTTTTTCTTGCTCTGCCTACTGTTTGTATTTACCTCCTCCGAAGACCTTGTGGGGAAGGAGGGGTGACTGGTTCAACATAAGATTCAGCCCTCACCCCCCACCCCTTGCAAAATGCCATCTTAAGCTTATCCTAGTCTACCATCCACTTCCATTGTGTGGCTTACGGTGTTACTCCTCCCAGGAATGATGACATATAATGGGGGAGGAGGCCTTAAATCAAAGAAATGGAACTCTGCAAAGATGAGTTCTAGACAGAAAGCAGGGGAAAAAATCCCACTGAACAGACATGAAGTCTTCAGGGTCACACAGAAAGCCCATCTCGGGTGGTGCTCAGAGCGGGCAACCTTGGCAACCGGGCAACCTTGGCAACCGGGCACCCTCACAGAGGTGATGGCTCACAGGCCATCTGGAAGGAAGTAAACAGGTGGCCAAGAGCTAGATTATGACCATTATCTTTAATCAGTGACTTCTTGCAACCCACGTTTTATCTCATAATTCATAACTTTGGGGAATTAAAAGAAAGAGGATGCCGATGAAAGCTCACAGGTATGCCACAAGCAGGCCAACAGTAAATAGAATGAATCTGGGTAGGGATGCCCGTGGACAATGTTTTAGGAATCTTTAGGGCTTCCCAAGCAGCAAAACTCTGGAAAATAGTAGGGGTTGGAAAGAAATCTGGGGGCAGGCCGGCAATTCCGAAATAACACCTGTAAAGGATCATCTTCACCTCTTAAAAAAAACGTGATCACTTATGGCAGTGAACTTAGAATGGGACTCCTTGGCTTTTCTTGGTTGAAGGAGGAACATAAAATTTTCCTCCCATGAACAGGTAATCAAATGAATTGACCTTAATTATGCATGCATTGTCTCCTCTTTTAAAAAAACGTACTAGTCTTTTTTTTTTTTGGCAGAACACTTTTAGGTTTACGGCAAAATTGAGCAAAAGGTACAAAGATTTCCCATATATCCCCTGCCCTCACACATGCACAGCCTCCTCTGGTATCAACAACCCCCACCAGTGTGGTACTTTTGTTATAATTGATGAACCTACATTGACCATCATAATTACACAAAGTCCACAGTTTACATTATGGTTCATTCTTGGTGTTGTACATTCTATGGGTTTGGACAAAAGTATAATGACATGTGTCCATCATTATGGTATCAAACAGAGTGTGTTCACTGCCCTAAAAATCCTCTGTACTCTACCTAGTCATCTCTCCCCCGCAGCCCTTAGCAACCCCTAATCTTTTTACCGTCTCCTTAGTTTTGCCTTCTCTGGAATGTCATATAGTTGGATCATACAGTATGCAGCCTTTTCAGATTGGATTCTTTCATTTAGTAATATGCATTTAAGTTTCCTCCAAGTGTTTTCATGGTTTGATAGCTCATTTCTTTCTAGTGCTAATTAATATTTCATTGTCTGGATGTACCACAGTTTATCCATTCACCCACTGAAGGATACCTTGGTTGCATCCAAGTTTGGGTAATTATGAATAAGGCTGCTATAGACATCTATATGTAGGTTTCTGTGTAGAAATAAGTTTTCAGCTTCTTTGGGTAAATACCAAGGAGTGCAATTGCTAGATTGTATGGTAAGAGTACGTTTACTTTTGTAAGAAACCGCCACAGTCTTCCAAAGTGGCTGTATTTACATTCGCACAGCCATGAATGAAAATTCCTGTTGCTCCACATTCTCCCCAGAATTTGGTATGGTCATTGTTCTGATTTTTGGCCATTCTAATAGATGTGTCGTGGTCCCCGCTGCAACCTTTTAAAAATTAATACATATACCATATATATATATATATATATATATATATATATATATACACACACACACACATATATAATATATATATAAATATCTCTAATCTCTCATTTCACAACAGCCATTATTCCATTAAATGAAAGAACAATATTTTTACAGCCTGTTCGCCTCCCTTTGAATATTTTATGAAAAGAAAGTAAAAAACTAAAAAAATTCAAAAACTTAAAGGAAAACAGAATTGTTCCTTCTCAGAGAGGAAATTTAAGTCACCCTTGGGAAATATTTGGGTGGTCCAAATTGTCTGGAACTTGTATAAGACTGGACTTACATGTTCCAATACTTGGTGGAACTTAGCACTAAAATAATTTTAACCTGGTGACGGTTCCTTGCCTTCTCCTTTTTCTTCTTTCCACCTTCTCTTTCTTTTCCTTTTTTTTTGTGGGGGGGTGGTGAGGTGGGGTAGATTTTTTATACAATTATAGATTCAATTTCTTCAATGGTTATAAGCCTGTTTGGTTTTCTATTTTTTTCTGACTCAGTTATGCAACATTATATTTTCCTGGGAAATTATCCATTTTGTCTAAATTTTCAAATTTATCTGTATAAAGTTCACATTATTGTTTTATTATTTTAATGTCTGCTTTATCTTCATTTTTATTCCCTGTTTCACCTCCATGTATTTATTTGTGCTCTCTCTCTCCTTTTTATATTCTTTTTCAATTTTGCCCAAAATGTGTCTACTTGATTAAACTTAAAGTATTTGATTTGGTTGATCCTTTGCATGTGTTTAACAGGAGGAAATACTAATCCCCCACTCCTATGATTTACATGTGAACAGATTTCCTTAAGTAATCTGACGTTTTTCTTCCATTCCTTACCCCTCTGCATAAAGGTGAACTTGAGTATCTGTAGTTGGGTGACAGCCATTTCTTTTTTTTTGGGGGGGGGCAGTTTAAAATTGTTTTATTTGGGAAAAGTGTGTCTTACAAAAGGGCAGCTGCAAAATACAGAGACCTCTGCAACAATTACTTGTTTTTGCTTAACGTGAAAGAATGAGTGGTATCCAAGGAATCAAAGCAGTAGATGGACAAATCAGGGGCATCTCCAGGTTATTTTCAGGAAATAGAGCAACAAAACGCAAATTTATAATTTCTGATCAAGGAATTCTTCTAACAAGTTAACTTTAGCTTATCTAGTGGATTACCACCTCTCCGTCCCCTTTTAGTGGAAAAGCATGACTAACTACTGCAAACCAATTACTCCACTACAGGAAACACATTAGAACATAGTTTTGAATCACACCTGTCTAGCTACAAAGCTCAGGGATGGAATGAGGCAAATACCCACAAAAACGAACAGAAAAACCTGACAACAAAACCCCTTAAATGAGGACAAAGGTTTGTCAAAAAGTGCCTGGACTAGAAAGTCTAGGAGATCATAAAACATTAAAAACAACTGTGTAACTGAGACCCAGTTTGTGTTAATACATGAGATAACCAGATAGTTTGAACTTCTATGGCTAAGCCCATTTCCCTATTTATATAGACAGAGCTAGCCCCGCTCTATTAACAGCTACCAATATACTGCTTTGTCCTTTAAGATCTATTTGCCACACGAGGCTGAAACCTCTAAACTTTAGTTTTTCCACTAAGGCTACAGACACTGCATCTATGCCATTTCTTGGTTGGGTGAGTGGAAATCATCAAACCTCCTAAGCACTTGGGAATTGGCTCTCTTTTGATCCTCCAGACCAGCGCAAGATAACAATGCTGGGTGAGTGCATCTGGTTCTCCCTAGTGTGTGGTTCCAAGTTCTACAAATGGACGGTGGTTGGGGAGTATTAGTAGACCCATTTGATGCTTGCTCTAAGTCACACCCTCTTAGTAGCTTATCATCAATAAAGGTGATAATTTAATCTTCATATCTTTGATCTTTGATCTCTCAGTGGGTTCACCATGTGAAAGAACATAGCAAAGTCATCTATTTGGTTCTCTCAAACAACAACAATATTTCTGTTTCCAGTTTCATTAATCTGTGCTCTTTCTATTTTGTGTGGTCCCTTCTTGCTTTGGATTATTTCATGTTCCGTTCAGCTGCATTTACTTCTATTACTGCTACCTTGAGTTTTTAATTTCACGACTCTCATTTAATTTGAAATAATTCTAATTTCCATTATAATTTCTTCTCGGACCCATGAATAGTTTCAAATCGGCTTTATTAAAAATTTTAAAAAATGTATTTCTGAACAATAACACGTCATGAGGATGTGGTTTGTTTTTTTTTTTTTGATGACTATAAAAAGACCCTCAATTCCAAAAAGAAAAAAATTCTTTGCAAGAGATGAACATTTAAAGAAAAATCAATAAAACAACCTTAACATCTGTCTGTTAACATATCAACCCAAAATAAATTAATGGGGGAATCTCACTATTTTTCTAACTCTGAATTCTCCCCTGTAAGTCCCATAATTCCTGCAATTTGCATGTGCTTACCTGAATAGTTTTGTTTGGTTCTGTTTTTTAAATTTTATTGGAGTATGGTTGATTTACAATGTTGTGTTAGTTTTACCTGAATAGTTTTTAAATGATATTTTCCCATTATGATATCTCTAATGTAATATTTTAAATCATTTCTAGTTTCCTAGAGTTAGCATTTTATACAATGTTGGAAATAAAATAGACTTAGACATCTCATTCAAACTGTGAGAACATGATTTGTATAATCTTTTTCCCCCGGAAAAAGATTCACTTAGCTCTGAGGTTTATTATCACGCCTTCATAGCTTTCCTCATCATGGTTGAAAGGATGTTGAATGCCAAGTGGTTCACTTCCTTACCATGCACTTCCATTTTTAAAAAGCACTATTTTATTAAAACTCACTTGATGGGCATTTTGAATAAGTTTAAGAGCTCTGTTTCAGAGATTTTCCCAATTTGTCATGTTCCCAACAGTGTATAAACCAGCTCCTCATTGCTGCTCCTGAACATAAGAATAACTACTTTCACTGGTCATCATATGTTGTTCTACCTAATTAATACTTGCACATCAACTCTCACTGCCTTGTCCTGGATTTCCTAGATATTTTTGATTTTTTAACTAACAAGATAACAAATTGCGCTTAGGCAGAATACTTCAAGAATTTTGTGTATGTGTGTGTGTGTACATTTTAACATAACCAAGATAAATCAACACACCTAAAGTTAATAATAATACCTTGATGTCATTAAATACTCTGTTCATGTTCACATTTTTTCTGATTGTATTATATATGTTTTTAACACTTTGAATCAGGAGCCAGATAAGATCCATTCATTGTAATTTGTTTGTAGGTCTCCTAAATTTCTTCTAGTCTATAGGTTCCTCCTCGTTTTTTTTTTTTTTTTTTTTTCTTGAGACATTTTGTTGAAGAACCTGGTTAGTTTGCTCTGTAGAATTTCCCACAATCTGGATTTTGCTGATCGCGTCCCCAAGGTATGAACACTCCCCCACTCCCTTCTATTTCTTGTAAGTTGATAAGTTAATCTACAGGCTTGACCAGATTCGTGTTTTTATTGCATTTTGTGTTTTGCAAGACACCTCCATAGTTGGTGTTGCATGTTTACATAAGGAGGTACATAATGTCTGCTAGTTTTTTGGAATATTAGCAGTTTTGGGTGAGCCTTGTCTAGACCCATTATTTCCTTAAGGTGTGTAAAATGATAGTCTAATTCCTTAATTACTTTTTCAGTTATTAGCTAAACTCTTTTATAAATTCCTTTGTAAATACTTTTGGTTATCCTGAGTTTGAGATCATACAGGAAAATTAGGACAAATGACAGATGTTTTCTCTTTGTTTACCAGTTTTCAAAATACTGTGGTTGATCTATGTGTCTATTATTATACCTTGGCATCCTCCCAGGTGATCACTGGTATTAGTATGAAGTATGGATTTTAACACATCTGATTTACTTTAACTCATTTCAGTTATTTTCCTTTTTCTCACTCAATTGTCCCATTCTGGCCAAAGGGAGCTTATTCAGGTTGGTTCTCAAGCCATTTTAACATGGCTTTCATAGTCTTTGATATTTCCTTACTGTTGGTTATGACAAGATACTCTAGGTTCACCTTGGGTATTTCCCAGACAGATCTGGAATCAGCCATGTCCCCAAGGGGGCCTGGTTTATTTTAGTACAAACTGGTGTCTTGCATTTAAAAAAATGGATGTTTGGTGTGCTTATTGTGATGGAATTTCATCATTATTTCTTGACATTTTTCAGTCAATAGTCTCTCCAATTTCTTTATTTTTGCCTTTGGTATTCTCCAGTTGTACTATGATATGTCTAAGTGTCCTGCCTTGAACATTGCTTCTCCCTACTCTCTATTCTGTCCTTCTGAAATTCCTATTAGATGTATGTTATACCTTCTCATTCTATAAACACTATTTTTATCCTCACTTTAATATTTTTATTTCTCTGGGCTACCATCTAGAAATTTCTTCTGATTGCGTTCCAGTTTGTTTATGTTTTTTTAGCTGCATTTTACTTGTGTTATTCCTCCCCTGAGTTTCTAATTTCATTGACTACATTGACATTTTTTGAAATTCTTTTTTGTCAATTTTCAACTCAGCTTGTTCGTTTTTCATAATTGTTCTTTCCATATATTTTTAATTCTTTTTTTAATCCTTAAACGCTTTTAAAACTGATTTTATCGTCTCTGAAATTCTATTATCTGAAACGCTAGGAGTCTCATGCTGCACCGTGTCCCTCTAGAGAGGCTTTGCATGTGCATTTGCCAGTCGCTACAGGGTATGACCCACCAAAAACCACTTTGATTTTTATTTCTTAGGCTTCCTGAGTCATGCGAGTCATGTAAATTTGAAATCCAAACCCATGCCTAACCCATGTGAGGACATTCCTATGATTACAAATTCCTTAGGGGAGATATTTCTCCCCCACCAACACCTAGACTGAAACTTAGAAGTTTCTTGGTTGTTGCCCTGTGCCAGTGGGCAAAGTTATAGCCCTTCAGGGATCTTGGCTTTACTCAGGAATTTCATTTTCAACTCCCCACCTTGCATGGATCCAAAGCCATTAAAACAGAAGACACTAAGTAACTGAGACCCTTCTTTCCCAAGCTTCCCTAGCATCAGTCTATTTGCTTATCACCGTAGTTTTCAATTTCCTCTTCATTTTTGGTCACTGATCATTTCCTTGGGTTTTCTGGCTATGTAGTTTGCCATAATGCCAGATACAGAAACCCACCGTCAAATTCTTTTCCCAAAAACCTCATTTAAATCTATACAAGCCTGAGTATCTACATCCACAAGCTAGTCAAAACATCAAGTCTGAAAAATATTAGTATATCATGTGGATTACATTTTCTGAATGACATTTGATAGCGTCAATTAAAGGGACCCTTGAGAGCGAAAATGTTGGTTCTTAGCTGCATTTCACAATCCGATGTCCACTCTCAAAACATTTATATGATTGATGGCACATCGGTACCTATTTCAACAGGCACAGCTCCCATATTGATCCCTTTGTAACTTCCTTTGTTTTTGTAACAGTGGTTCTCATATTTTGTTCCTATGGAACACTAGTTTTCAGTGATCTAAACTAAAATGTTCTACCACCAATATCAAATAACAGATCCCCAACTTGCAGAAAACTCTTAGCTAACGAATATCAATTTTCTCAGTTTAAAAAATTTCCCCACAATGTTTTTCTAATGTTTTGTACCCAGAATTACTTGCTGGCTACTACTCAAAAATGGATGAATTAGTAGGGAAGTTATAACAGAAAAACTCATAAACTTGACTTGTTAGGTTATCATATATATACTGTTCTCTGTGAAGATGCAGAGATCTACACAGAGTTTATGTAATAAAGTCTTCATTTCTGGAAGTAAACTTTTCTCCGATTCTGAGTGTTTTCATCTCTTTAGGATACTTGTCCAGCTCTCAAATTCCATTTATCTATTTTCAGCCTGACTGATAATTTTTTAAAGTTATTCTATGAGGGAATTAGACATAGCAATATCTCATGGCATTCTGCAATTTCTAGGCATTCTGACTGACAAGAAATGTAAGAAACAGTATCCCAGGACAAAGTTTTTCAAGACCTGTTGTCACCAATGGTACTATATTGCAAACAAACACATAAAATCAGGACAGTTTTGATAAAGTTATAATGTTTCAAATATACAACCTTGATGTTTAAAAGTTGTTCATCCACATCTTCTTCAAAGAAACCCAATCTGGCATCCAAAAAAATTAGTCGAAAATAACTCAAGTTATTTACTTGTCTTTTGAGAACACAATAGAGTGAGTGTCTCTCAAAATTCCTCTTCTCCCTCATCCATGTTTGACACACACTGTGGCAACTCTCACACTTCTTTTCTCAACACTTCTCAAACTCCTCCTACAGCCCTAATTCAGGTTTCTCCTATTCTTCTCCCCCTCCATCTGTTTTACCCATTTTTCAGCACAAAGGTTCAACATAATGGACCTCTGGCAAGCTGGCCCTTCCTCAGGCAGTAGAGGAGAAGAAATGGAGCATGTAGAGCCAGAATCCTCAGCATTGTAAGAGCTGGACACTTACATACTTGTTCGTTTTCCTCCTGACACACACGCATGAGCATATCTGAAAAGTATTATACATGTTTATAGTAAGAGCCATGGGAAGTTTCCTGTGTTTCTTAAACTTGCTGGGTATCAGTTTCCTCATCTGTAAAAGGGTGATGAAAAATAGTATCTGTGTTCTAGTGTGCTCTTGAGGGTTAAATGAGATCATACTTGCAAAGCATTTAGGAACAGTGCACGGTACATGGTAAGTGCTCAGAAAGTGTTAGGAGTTATTATTATTTGACAGTAGTAGTCATCGTACATGCACCAGAGAGTAAGGCTGTAAAGACACAACTTAAACTGGTTTATAGGCGTTATGCAATTCCCCTTAAACAAAGGCCATGGGTAATAACCTAAGTGACTATTAGGATAGTAATGCTAGCGATGGGAGTTGTAATAAAATTTTACACTTTTAAGTACTGGTTTACTCAAACCATCATAAAGTCATAATATATTTTTGCCTATCAGTTGAAACACTGGTGCTGTTATCTTTCTAATTTAATAACAACCAGTGATGCACTGGGCATGCTACTAAAAACTTAATATGTATTGATATTATCGCACTTAATTCCTACAACAGCTGTGTAAGATAGGGGTTATTACTGTTACCTTCATTTTTCAGGTGAGGAAACTGAGGCTTCAGAGAGGATCCTTAAGAGCAATGAAGACATTTTTCTTTTTTTGTGTGTCCCTGCCTATCCCAGTGCCTCCCACAGTCTGGAACTTCATAAAGGTTTGTTGAGTGGATTAAAGGAATAGTTAAATCTTACTAGTCTCTATTTTGGTCCTGGGCCTTATACCCCAAACAGGTTTTCAACATCAGTTATGAAAGTAGACACAACCACACTGTAGGAACAAACCGAATTCCCCAGACCATTTTAAAAGGAAAACGTGAAACAACTTAAGTATCTTGGTGGGAGAAAACCGTAAAATGCTCAGCTATTAAGATTGCCAAGATTATCAGACTCGGGTGGATGGCTAGGATCACAGAGGAAATAATTCCAGTTTATAAGCCATCAGTAGAGTTAAAGTGGAGTCAGAGATGCCATCCTACTTCTTCTTGCTTTTTTTTTTTTTTTTTTTTTGCGGTACGCAGGCCTCTCACTGTTGTGGCCTCTCCCGTTACAGAGCACAGGCTCCGGATGCACAGGCCCAGCGGCCATGGCTCACGGGCCCAGCCGCTCCACGGCATGTGGGATCTTCCTGGACCAGGGCACGAACCTGTGTCCCCTGCATCGGCAGGCCGACTCCCAACCACTGCACCACCAGGGAAGCCCTTTCTACCCTTTTTTGTAAAAGCAAAATTCTTCGGATTTCTTCTGGTCAGTGAAAACAGGTACTAATGTAGGTCTTGTGTAAAAGTGAAATGGTGTAAAGTAAACTTTCAAAAAGTAGAGGATACCTCTACTATGAAAACATTAGTGCAAGGTGGTTGAGAGTTTTGGCAAAAGAGTGATTGAGGCAAGAGAGAATGAGGGGGAACTGAGATCGATTATGAAAAAGAGACTGGAGGTCTTCCTTCCTTCATTCACTTGACTCTTAGTTATTAGGCATGAAATACAGGTATAAATTGGAGATAGTGTGGGTTTGGTTCCAGACCACTGCAATAAAGTGAGTCACATGATATAAAAGTGCATATAAAAGTTATGTTTACACCATACTGTCGTCTATTAAGTGTGCAATAGCACTAAGTCTAAAAAAAACAATGTATATACCTTATTAAAAAAATACTCTATTGCTAAAAAATGCTAACCCTCATCTGAGCCATCAGTGAGTTATACTAGTAACATCAAAGATCACCTAGCACAGATCACCATAACAAATACAGTAATACTGAAAAAGTTTGAAACATTACTACAATTACCAGAGTGTGACACAGAGACACAAAATAAGAAAATGCTGTTGGAAAAATGACACAGAAATGACTTGCTCGATGCAGGGTTGTCACAAAGCTTCAACTTGTAAAAAATGCAGTGTATGCAAAGTGCAATAAAAGGAGGTATGTCTGTGTCTGTATATATTATGCCTAATAAATATATACATATTTATACACACACACACACACAAGAACTGTGCCAGGTGCTGGCAATAAAATTCTGAACAAAAACAGACATGGCCCTTGCTTTCATAAAGTTTAAATCTAATAGAGGGGACAGATATTTATCCAAAAATTACATAAACGAATGTCTAATTACTGAACTTAGGAAAAGCATCTGAAGCAAAAGCATATAGTTCCATGACAGCACGTAGCAAAGGAACCTGGGCTAGACTGGTGGAGGGAGGGGATGAGAAGAGTAAAAGGGACAGTCAGGGAGGGCTTCCCTAAGAAAGCTGTGCTGAGATCTGAAGGATGAGTAGAGGTAAATTAGGTCAGGCTGGAGGATGAAGGGTCAGGAAGGAAAATCCTACAGACAGAGAGAAGAGCATACAAAGGCCCTGTGAAGGAAAGCCCACATGGTTCAGTTGAACAACTGAATTCAGGCCAGCATGAACTGAAGAATGTAAGGGCGAGAGGTGGGGCAGAAAGGAGCTATTGAGAGACGCCAGACCATGGAGGGCCTTATAAATCCTGTATGCATCAATTCGAAATTGACTTCAACTCTTAAAGCCAGAAATTCAATGATAGTGAAGTTAAACAAATAAGGATTTTGTCTCCTCATAGGAAAGAAGCCCAGAAGTAGACAGTCAAGTCTTGTATAGCGGTTTCACAAAGTCATCAGGGCCCGGGCTTCTTTCATCTTTCTGCCTTATCACCTCTAGTTACTAGTTTCCACCTTCAAGGTCTCAAGATGGCTGCTGGATTTCCAGTTATCACATCCACAACCCAGGCATGAAGAAGAACTAAAAGGAAAAGTTTAGAGGGCTTCCCTGGCCACTGTACTTAACAACTTTCGCTTGCACCTTACAGGTTATCTCTCTCTCTGTAAAGGAGGCTAGGAAATGTGTGTGTGTGTGCGTGTGTGTGTGAGAGAGAGAGAGAGAGAGACACACACATTACCATCCTAATATTTTTGTAAGGAAGAAGGGAAAATGGATATTATGGAAAGTCAGTCTTTGCCACACCGTATTAAGGATTTTAGTTATTTTCCTGTGATCTATAGGAAGTCCAATAGGAAGTGCCAACGTGATCAGTTGGCAAGTTTTATGGAAAGACGTCACATGGTGGATTGTCTATAGTGTGTGAAAGGAAGGGGCCTGGGAAAGCAGAGTAAATAGGGGAAGAAGTACAATAAAACAGAGAGAACACGATGGCAGCATGGATTAGGGTGATGGCTATGGGAATACTAGAATCAGGATTGTTTTGAAAGACATTTTGTAGGGGAAAGAGACAGATCTTGGTGATAACTTAGATATGGTAATGAGGGAAAGGAAGGCAGCAAGGATGCTACACACTGGCTGGATAATGGTGCCATTCATTGAAACAGGGAACAAAGAAGAGGAGTAGATTTGCTGGGAAAGATCATGAACTTGGTCTTGGACATGCTGCAAAGGAATGTTTCCAAATGGAGATTTAATATGTAGTTGGACATCTGGGTCTGGAACACAGAGAAACAGTCTGTGCTGGAGATGTAAGTTGGTACCCACTGACATGTAGATGATAACTGAGATCATAATTGATAATTATTTCCTGGACATAGTGCATAAAGGGAGAAGAGGGTCTAGGACTGAGCCTTGAGGAAATTCAACACTTAATGAAAGGAGGTGGAGGAGAATGAGGCAGAAATGTAGACAAAAAAGAAGCAGCCAGAGAGATGAAAGGAAATCCAAGATGTGATGTCCCAGAGCCAAGGAAGGTCAAGCAGGAGGGACCACATCCAACACTGACGAAGGGTCAATGAGATGAAGACTGACACAGTCTTTGGATTTAACGATGTGGAGAGCATTAGGGATATTAGTGAGGACTCTTGGAGGAACGTTTGGGCTAGAAACCAGATTATAATGGGCTAAGGAGTGAATCAGTTATGAAAAAATGGCGGCAATGTGTACACCGTTTGTTAAAAGGCTGGCCCTGAAGGAAAAGAGAAAAGGGATAGTAACAAGAGCGGGGACGTGGACCAGGGAGGTTATTTTCTAGTACTCATGGGCTTAGATACTGATGGGAAGGACCTAGTTGAGAGGCAAGAAGGGATAATTGATACATCTAAGGTTTCTGGGAAGGTAGGAGAGTATTGGATGAAAAGCACATGTCATGTGGTGACGCTAGTGAGGCTGAAGAGAAGGTATAATTAAAATTGGAGGATAGATACAGATTTGGGGCCAGAAAGCAGGAAACTGCCGTTCAGAATGAATGATATCTTGTCCCTGTCATCTTGGGAAAACTGAAGTCACGCAAGCATTGTAATCCTTAGGGAAAGTGAATTTCACATTGAAGTTGTCATAAAATATTAAGCATCTCCACTTTATCTTCTTTCTATCAGGCATCTAGTTCAGTGAGCCCGCAATAAAATACTGTAGCTGGAGTTAGGGTTTACTGAAGCTTTATAAAATCATGTAATCCTCATAACATCTCTGTGAGGAGGATGCTGTTGTACTCTCAGTTTAAGAGATCAGGGGCTTCCCTGGTGGCGCAGTGGTTGAGAGTCCGCCGGCCGATGCAGGGGACACGGGTTCGTGCCCCGGTCCGGGAAGATCCCACATGCCGTGGAGCGGCTGGGCCCGTGAGCCATGGCCACTGAGCCTGCGCATCCGGAGCCTGTGCTCTGCAACGGGAGAGGCCACAACAGTGAGAGGCCCGCGTACCGCAAAAAAAAATAAAAAAGAGATCAGGAAGCTGAAGGCAGAGGGGTTAGGTAACTGACCTGACATCATGCACTATTCAGTGGTAACTACAGGGTTCAAAATGTTATCTGACTGCTGCAGGGTTCTCACTGCCATGCTGGGCTACATGCCTCACCAGAAAAGATGCTGATT
Organism: Phocoena phocoena; assembly: GCF_963924675.1. NCBI lineage: Eukaryota > Metazoa > Chordata > Mammalia > Artiodactyla > Phocoenidae > Phocoena > Phocoena phocoena. Next base: position 64,893,084 of record NC_089224.1, on the reverse strand, counting down.
GACAAGTCAGTTCAGATATAACCAGTCTGGGCAGGGAAGCAGACAGTCTTCTCATTTAAGATTAACGCTTGTGTTTATGGCTTGAAGGCGATCACGGCATCATCCCTTCGTTAAAGGCTTTCTCTTCTTGAAGTGTCACAAAGGGAATGGAAGTGATCGTGAAATAGGAGAGGGTCAAGAATCAAAAGAAATGAAATTGAAAATGCCACCAAAAAGAGAACAAGTGTGTTTAAAGTTAAACTACACAAACAGAAGGACAAGTGTCGATATGACCATAAAAATGCTCAGGCAAATATATAGCAGGTGGGACCACCAAGTTACTGCTCTGGGATTTCCAGGCTTTTACTGAGCAGCCTGAGGGCAGATAGTTGCCGGGATGGAAAGGCTATGTCTTGCTACTTCCCCACAGCGCACTTCACTTTCTTCTGTCATGAGATCTTTTCCAGAGCTGTTTGCTTATTTCAAGGCAACGCCATACACAACCAAGACATATCCAGAACTACTTTACATTGGGTCTGAGCAGCCTCCTTGAGACAAAATGGTTGCCCAGAGTTTTTTTCCCAAGAGACGGGTCTTCGATCATTTTTAATTAACCGTCGTGAAATCTGACCCGCGGCTGCAGGTTTACCAGGATGTGCGCATGAATTCGCTACCTCACCTTTAAGCTCCAGTGACTCCGCCAGCAAAATGGAAGATCAATAATTGACATCTGCCTGCCTGGGTCAAGACGCTGGGCTCTCCTGGGAAACTCCAGGAACACTGTTTGTCTAGAGAGAAAGGAAGCCTCTGGGGTGGGGATTTTCCACCATTACTTCTGGAAAGCCAAGCAATGCTTTTGAGCCTCTTTCTTTCCTCCTGCCACTTCACTCAAAGAGGAAATCTTCCCCCAAACCTATAAACCTTGAAGATATTTAATGAGATAACACAAATAGACATTTTTGTTGAAGTTCCTTCTTTTCCTTCACCTTCTTTGTTGGAAGGAATTCCTGGCCTTTCGAGGTTGAATCAGGAAACTTTAGAAGACTTGTAATCTAGTCAGTGTGCTTTTGTTGGCAGATTCCAGGGGGTTGGCTTTGGAATTATGGCGAGCCTGGAAATTTAAGGCGATTCATAGCAAATGATAGTGATGACCGCGCACAAAAATTTGCTCTCTCCAAAACTCTCAACTGAGGGGCTACGGAATGTAAAATTCTTTTGATGTCATTTATAAATAACCCTGCAAGGCAGGTTATCTCTGTCCGAATTTATGTTTTTCAGTTTGGATTATTGGGGGAAAACCTGGATCCTGGGAAATTGATGCTTCCGCCTTCTTGCCTTATAAATTTTTAGCAACCTTTGGTTCCTTGATTTCACTAACCTTTCCCAATTCTTTAAAATCTCTTTCTAGGAAATTGAACTTTAGCTAAAAACAAGTATATCAGGGGATGAGTCTGGCAGAAGGTCAGAACTACATAGTACTTAGAATTATAAATATAGTAATAATATTAATAATAGCCTATATTTATTTCCCAGCTACTGGGCTCAGCATCTTATAGTGATTACCTTTTTAAAATATTTACAATAGTTTTGTAAGGTTGGTTCTATTATCATCTTTCTTTTTCTTTTTTTTTTTTTTTTCTTCTTTCCTGCTGAGGAAGCAGTTTAAAGTGGTGAAGCAATCTGTCATAATAAGAACAACTCCAGTCCAGGCCCTGGGTCTTGAGGGTTAGCCCCAGGCAATGTCACTCCTTGGGTGTGGAGAGGGTGTGGAAGAGGAAGCCAGCAAAGCTCACAGGGAGGAAGGGTGGCAGGACCACTTGCACTGAACAAGGAGACCCTTGATCCCAAAGCTGGACAGAATTTTGGATCCCATCCTTAACCCCCTGACTTTCAAACTTGATTATGAGCCACCATAAAAGGAGAACTGACCAGTTTAAGGCTTCTAGAATGCCGAAGACTCCATAGCTCCCTTTATCCTCTGCATCTGTGAGGCCATCCCCCAGCACTCAGGCCTCAGTGATAACCCCTCCCTAATAATCCAAGGAATAAAGCCCAATAACAACATTTCTTAGTGTTTTCCAGCACGTTTATGTAATTACTTCGTTTGATCTCCACTGGAACTTGTGATGTCGGCCAGGACATACATTAAAATTTCACTTTATTATTTCTATCCTGTAAACTAGGAAATTGAGTCCCAAAGAGGTGAGGTAACTTGCCCACGGCACTAAGCTAGTTTGGGGTAGAGCTGGGACCATAATTCAGGACCCTCAGCCCCAAGACTTGGTTTGTTCTCCTTTCAGCATCAGGAGATGTTTGCCCAGTGCCTACTAGGCATAGGCTCTTGAGCAAAGCACGTTGGGTAGGAAGCAGATGTAGTCCCCACTCTCAAAAGGATTCCTATTTTCTTTGGGAGATGGCTCTTATTCTCATCCAATTAGTAACACACAAAGAGTTCACTGTTTTTTCAGAACTGTTTTGTAGGCACGGTTTCTGTCTCCCCTCACACGCAGCAGGTGCTCAGTATGTGTTGCTGTCAGTGCCACCTGCATTAGTGACTAACACGGGCAGCTTGGTAGGAAGAACAGAGACTTTGGAATCAGGCTAACCTGCATTCAAGCACTGCCTCTGCACCTTCTGCTTGTGTGACTCCAGGCAGGTGGCTGACCTCTCAGTGCCTCGGGCACCTCAACAGAAAAGGAAGATCACAGAGTGACGATGGTGATGAGTCTGAGATAATTAATGCAGGTGTGGTCCTGACTGCAGCGCACAGACGAAGCATGCAGCAAGTGCTGTCTCTGGAGTGGATATTGTTATTAGGAAGTCTACCGTATCAACTTCCTAAGAGAGTTTGAGCTCATCATTGCTGAGCCTGCACCATTTCCTCTGTGCATTTCAACACATGCTTCTGTTGAATCTGGAATCGCAGGCGGTTCTCTTTTATCTCCATTCAGGCAAGGAGGATGATCACATCCAAAACCAGAGCTCAACCAAGGGCACCTTAGCACTGTGACTTCCCCAGCTGCAGGGATGCATGTTAATAGGATCCACTGGAGACACTCTTGGCAGGTGTCCACCCCACCCCCCCAACCAAGTTCATCAAAAACACAGTTAAATTTGTTATTTTACTTTTACTTTTTTTTTTTTGCGGTACGCAGGCCTCTCACTGCTGTGGCCTCTCCCGTTGCGGAGCACAGGCTCCGGACGCGCAGGCTCAGCGGCCATGGCTCACGGGCCCAGCTGCTCCGTGGCACGTGGGATCTTCCCGGACCGGGGCACGAACCCGCATCCCCTGCATCGGCAGACGGACTCTCAACCACTGCGCCACCAGGGAAGCCCTTTCAGCTTTTTGTTTTTTTTAAAAACACAGTTAAATTTGGAACAGGAGCCTTTGAACCAGAACCCACTTTCAGCTATGTGTGGCACCCTCATGCTAAGTGCAGCGGTTGGAGGAGCTTCATTTTAGTGCTGTAAGTGCTTCCAGCAGGACCAACAACCACCAGAAACCAAGTCACTACCTAGTCCAAGAACTTCTCCCCCCACCTCCTCAGGACAGCGCATTAATGTGGACCAAAGTCATTTCCCAAACAGCTGATTTCCCCCCTCCACACTGTGCCAGTGTCGAACACAACTGCCCCCCGGGATCGGACCGCTGTGCCAGGAGATGCCTCTGAGGCTGGATGATTCCAGCTCAGTGATATCATATCTGCCTGCTTGTTCTCCTCAAAGCAGTTTCAGAGAAAAGAAATATTGCCTGTGTTGAAAAGGGGCCTCTGTTAAAAAAAAAAATCTCCCAGTTCCACTGTAGCCCAGTGTCCTCAGCCTGGGATGAAAGTGTCTTGCAGGTGGAGACCCAAGTCTTAAAATTCTGTGCCAAGTTCTCAGTTCGGTCCTCGTTACCTCACTAGCATTTCACAAATGCCATAATCAGTCTGGTTCTCAACAAGAATTCATACCAAGCACGTCACTAGAGCCTCCTAGGTTTTCAACTTAGTAGCAAACCCTATGGCATAGACAAAGGAAGTATATAAGTCTATTTAAGGGAGATTAGTCCTTCTGAAACAGAGAAATCAATTTAAATGTTAAACTGAAAATACATGTTTTGGCATCTAGGGAAAGGGGAGACCAGATCATGGGGCAGTAGTGGGATGTGAAGTGGCCCTTGAAGTATGAGGCCAATGTCAAGAGATGGAGAAGGAGAGAGGGGGAAAGGGTGTGAGAAAAGTCTTGGGGAGAAGAAAACAGGGAGTTGGCCTGTAACGATATAATATGTACCTTGTAAATTCTCTTCACCATCAAGGCTGGGAATTCTAGAGGCCTTACTGTCTCTGCTCTTGATGAAAACAAATACTTCTTAGCCCACCAAACAGATTTTCTCTAGGGCCTGTGATGGGAGTCAGAGGACCTACATGCAGGGTGTGTTCCAGAGACAGGAGGACGGGTCTGTCTCTTTCCAGTTCTTGTGGTGTTCTCCCTGTTTACCCCCTTCTACTTCCCACTATCTTCTCTGAACTTAGTTTTTGAAAAGTGAACATATGGAAGGTTTACGAGTGGAATAAAACAACCCCAGTTGGTCGCCTGGCTCTGCCACGCCCCCCAGCTGTGTGTGGTCTCTCAGGAGGAGGATGGTTAACCTTGCTCTGAGGACATGTTCCCTGTGACAGGTGATACGTCAGGCATTTTGCATGTGCTAATTCATTGACTCTTCATAAGAAAGGTAGTTCACTATTAGCATCCCCATTTTACAAATGGCAAAACAGAGGTTTAGTGAGATGAATAACTTGCCCCAAATCGCACTGCTGGTCATTAGCAAAGCTGGGACTCCTTCCCATATCCATGGGGCCGCCAAGCTTATGTTCTTAGCCCTCTAGTTATACTTCCCAAGTCACTGAACTTCTTGGAGCCCCAGTTTCCTCATCTGCAGACTATTCATAACAGCACCTACAGTGGGGAGTATCGGGGAGTAACCTGGTGATGTAAGTGAAGCAGCCACCCCGTGCTAAGACAAAGTGGGTATTCAGAGGTGGCCTCATTAATTTCCTCCACTCAAAACCATGAATGTCTCCATTAGCTTTGTCTTGTACCTTTACACTTCTTCAAGGATCTTGTAAGTACTCAGGAAGTACAGAGGGCTCACACCTATTCTTGTATCTTTCTCAATCTCTGTGATACCACACACAAAAAACTAACACTCAATTACTTTACTTTGAGTTCTTCTCTTTCCCTTTCTCTTTTTCTCTTTTGCGTAACTTTATAGATGTCATTGAGAAGGAAACTAGGAAAGTACAATCGTTCCTCCGTATCCGTGGGGCATTTGTTCGAGGAACCACCACAAACTCCCAGATACCAAAATCCAGGATACTCAAGTCCCTTGGATAAAATGACCCTGTATGTTTGGCCCTCTGTATCCCTGGTTTCCACATCTGCCGTCAGGAAGGCAGACTGTACTTCACTCAGAGGTGAGTCTGTAGGTAACGAAAGGTCGAACAAGGCTTTATTGTCCTTGGGTGTGGGTGGGGAACCCTGGTGCCTTAGGCTCGGCATTAAGTACTGTTTTACCAAATACTCTGTGTCCTGGGCAGGTGTTTGAACAGGTGGGGTGGCCCTGGGGCAGATGCTGAACGGGTCACAAGCTAAGAGCTTGGTGGGTATAATTACATCTGCATAAAAATGAATGCTGGACTTTCTCCCCTGCCGTGTCTTAGCTACAGGGGCTAAAATAAACATTTTAATTAGTTTCAGCTTCCAAAAGAGTCTTAGCAGGCCAGACTTCCGACTCTGCCTCCTACAGGGAAAACACGTTCAAATCCCACCCGTTGGCAACAAATCCCTCCAAAACAAAAACCCAAAACCAAATATCATGTCAGACCCAAACTAAAGCTTTGTTCTGCATTTGGTAGCTTAGAGTGACACAATCTCTGGCAGAAGCGGAACCTTCACATCTCTTATCATTTACCAGGAACTGGAGAATGTCAGCTGTAAAGCACAATACAAGTCCTGTATCTACCACCTCTTCATTTGCTTTTTTAGAAAAAATCGGGGCATCCCGGACAGTTTAAGGGACCTAAATATATAACGAGCTCACAGTGCACTCAAGGTAAAGTGTCCTTTTCTTTTTCTTTCTTTTTCAAAGTGTCCACATGTTGCAATACTCATCCCTGGCTATCACCACCTTATGAGGGAGGTACCAACACTCCTCTTCTACACGTGAGGAATCAGGGCTGAGACCTGACTAAGTGACTCGCCCGGCATCACAGCTGTCAAGTGCTGGCCCTGGAATCAAATGGTCTGACTAGCTCACTCCTAATCCCTGATCAGCTCACTCCTGATCTTAGACCCCCAGGGCCATATTAGAGCAATTGAAGACAAAATGTAGCTCAGGCATGAAGAAGAAAACAGTCTTGTTAAGAATCTCCTCAATCCTTTCATGTAACACTCTGACCTTATTTCCATACAGGCCATTCTGTCTCTTTAGTTTTGACTCCGAAGGCGGGCAAGGGAATTGAGCACACCACATTTTGGTCCATATACATTACGGCTCTGCATTCATTTGCTCACTCGTTCATTCATTCATTCATTCATTCATAGGTGTTTATTGAGCTCCTCTCTGTTCCAGACACTGTGCACATCACAGGCCAGCCTCTTTGACATCATTTCTATGTTAGCTGTGAGGACACTGTTTACCTCTTAGACCTTGGGTTGGTTTTGTATCTTTCCTGTGGACATTTCATTGGTATACGAATTATCTAACAGCAATACTATAGGTTCAAATTTCCTAGACGATGAGACCTCAGGAAGAATTTCCCCTAGACTGTGAGCATTTCCACAGCAGAAACTGTCTTCTTCTCCTTTGAATATCTCAAGCAGCGCTGTCCAGTAGAACTTCCTGATGACGGAAATGCCTTACGTCTGCACTGATACTGTAGCCATGTGCCACATGTGGTTAGTGAGCACTTTAAATGTGACTAAGGAACTGAAACTTTAATTTTAATTAATTTAAATTTAAATGGTCACGTGTACCTAATGGCTACTGTATTGGGCAGCACAGAGCAAGGGATTCTCACCTCTCACTGTACACATTACAAAGTTTATAAAACATTCAGATGCCCAAGTTCTACGCTTAGAGAATGTAGCTTACTTAGTCTGGGTGGGACCCAGTATACATCAGTTTGATTCTTTTTTTGTTTGTTTTTTCTATACAAGACATAACCTTTAGCAGGAGTCATTTTCCCTGACTGTATCCACAGTTACTCTTTAAACTTTTTTAAAAGTTATTTAATTATTTTTTTACATCAGTGGTTTATTGGACTCCATTTATTTATTTATTTATTTATTTTTTTTAAACATCTTTATTGGGGTATAATTGCTTTACAATGGTGTGTTAGTTTCTGCTTTATAACAAAGTGAATCAGTTATACATATACATATGTTCCCATATGTCTTCCCTCTTGCGTCTCCCTTGGACTCCATTTATTTTTGACAAATAAAATTATATATATTTAAGGTGTACAACGTGATGTTTTGATACATGTATACATTGTGAAATGATTTCCATCACTATGATTCTAATGTGCAGCTAGGAATGAGAGCTTAGTACTTCGAGTAACCCAGAGCTTGGCATCTGGTGGGTGCTCAAGAAATGTCTGTTGAAATATTGGAATATATAAGTGACCTCTGATTGGACCGAACATTCACAAAGAATCAACATGCATAAAGATATTGTGTATACCAGATATAATAATAGTAATAGTGACACATTAACAACGTTGATATGTAACATCTGTGGATATAAACCTTCTATTATAATATGCTAGCTAAACGTTCATTCATTCATTCAACAAACACCTAACTAAGCATCTACTATTTGCTAGGCACTGTCCTCAATGCTGAGGATATGGTAGCAAATAGAAACAGACATGATCCTCATTACCTAGTGGGGAGATGCAAATAATAACAAAGTAGATGCTCACAGACGGGGATAGGTTCTGTGGGGAAAATGAAGAGTGATGTGATAGCACTTGGCAGTGAAGAGGGGGGGGTCTACATTTAGAGGAGTAGTCAGGAAGGGCCGCTTTGCAGAAATCATGTTTCAGACAGCTGAGAATTTACCAGCTAAGGCAAAGAGATGGGGAATGGCATCCCAAGCAGAGGGCGCTAAAGCCACAAGGGGGAATATCTTGCGAGTCTGAGAAACAAAAAGACTAATAGTCCTATAGTAGATTGACAGAAAGGGAGAGGAACACCAGATGAGATGGAGAAGTAGCCCAGAAGCAGGTCGTGCAGAACCTTGTAGGAATTTGGATTTCATTCTAAGACCAAGAGCAATTCCTACAAGGTTAGGTTTACAAACAGGAAAGACCACTCTGACTGCTGGTGGCAAAGGACTGGGGCGGGGGAGAGGCTCCAGCTGGGAGTACAACTAGGAGTGATGGCAGATGCATTGGAAATGCGCGGGGTAAAGTAAAGGGAAGAATTGGGGAAGTTAACTCCGACTCCACCCCGCTCCCCTGCCCAGGCAATTTGGTAGATTATTTGGGCCAGTTATGCTCTTAAGAAATAACCCTTTACATTGTAATAATACCTCTTTCACTTTTTCAAAGAGCTTTCATGTTTCCACCCCTGTTGCCATAAACGATCACATGGAGTTTTATCTAGGCTAGTTTTAGAAGAGACTAAGTTCAAGGATTTCTGGGATAAAGAAAGAATTTTTATTTTATTTCATTGCTTCAGGTAGCATTCAATGTACAAACACTCCTCGTTCTTAAATCCCAATAAAGTTTAACTAAACTTCCAAAACAGATTGGAAAATGTTATTTTAATTATAAAAAATATCCCTAGAAGATTCTTTAAAGCAGTGGATTTTTCTCGGTATCATTTATTGGACAAATCTATTTTGGGCACTAGCAGTGTGCCCGACACTGTGTGCTGTGTGTATGATGCTGAAGTGAGCAGTCTCTGGAGGAGACATATATAAAATATACAAATATGGTCCTGAATTGTGATGGATGGAACGAGAGAATAACGTTGGGCAGAAGAAAGTGACTTGATTTGAAGCGGTCAGTGAAAGCTTCTGCGAGGAAACAATGTTTATACTGAGACTGGAATCATAAATAGGAGCGGTTAGGTAAAGGGTGAGAAAAGGAGACTAGACAAGGGAGGGTACGTATTCCTAGAGGAGGGAACAGCATTTGCAAAGACCCCAAGGCGGCATGGCTGGAGTGCAGAGAGCCAAGGAGAGGATGCTCAAAGATGAGGTGGGCGTAGGACTACCTTTAAATCTTTTGTTTACGGAGAGATAATCACTTCACAGAGAGCACAGGAAGTAAAGAAAGCGACCCCGTTGGGAGACACTGTCCATGTAAGAACTATCAGAAATGAAATTATAATTTTCTCCCTGAAATTATAAAATTATAGTCAAGGAAGAAGAGATCCAATTTTCATACACTTATTTTATTACACGATTGGGTAAAATGTGTCGCACTTGTTTCTGTGTACGTTAAGAACTTGTTGGGTGACTTGCTAGCATTTTTTCTCAATTGTAGAGAATGATGTGTGGGGAAGAAATCCCAAACTGGTGGCTGACAAGCTGAATCTGGTTCCCAGACATGGTTTCTTTGGTCTGGACGGTGTTTTACAAAATCTAGGTAAGCTGCAGCGGCAGAAACAGCAACTTCCTTCTGCAACAGATGCACAGCAAAACTGCATTTCCCAGCTTCCTCAGAGCGGATGAGGGACCACGTGACTGTTTTGCCGGGAGGAAGTGGGCAGAAGGGTTCCTCACTTCTTCTAGGCCTTGCCAATAAAAATCCTTCTCCCAGGGCTGCAGGTTCTCTCTCTCCATCTGCAGCTGAATGCAGAGAAGAAAGGTATCATAGAGGATGCAGAGCCACAGGACGAAGGGAACCCAGGTCCCTGAATGACCAGACAGAAATCTCCGCAATGACCCACACTGGCTGTGATGGAGTGAAAATTAAAACTTCGCTGAGTTCACCACTGAGATTTTGAGTTTCTTTGTTACAACTGTATTTTGTTCAGGTCCCTCCAGAATTAGGTTCTAAAATAGGGATTGGGGTGTAAGTCGTTTATCTGAAGGTGATCCCAGGAAACATGAGTAGGCGAGGGTGGGAGTTGAGATGGGGAAGGCAATGGGTTTCCAGCCTCTGCCAGTCTCTGCTGTGGACAGCTGGAGTTCATCTCACAGAGAGCTCTGGGAGACAATTTATTATTTTTTATATATATTTTTTAAAATATCATTTATTCTTTAGATTCAGCATACAAGAGATAACATATAGTATTTTTCTTTCTCTTATTTCACTTAGCAGAATACCCTCTAGGTCCATCCACATTGTTGCAAATGGCAAAATTTCATTCTTTTTTATGGCTGAGTAATATTCCATACATATACATATACCACATCTGCTTTATCTACTCATCTATTATTTTTAACATCTTTATTGGAGTATAATTGTTTTACAATGGTGTGTTAGTTTCTGCTGTATAACAAAGTGAATCAGCTATACGTATACATATATTCCCATATGTCCTCCCTCTTGCGTCTCCCTCCCATCCTCCCTAGCCCACACCCTCTAGGTGGTCACAAAGCACCGAGCTGGTCTCTCTGGGAGACAGTTTAGATGGTACCTCACAGCCATCCCAACTGAGAGGTGGGAGACTGGGGTATTGATGGGCTTCCTCCATGTCTAGCATTGGTGGAGAGCTCTCAGAGTTCTTCCAAGAACTCAGACTCTGCAGGATTCTCTCTCAGCCCTCCCTGCATGAAGGCCAAGTGCGTGTGCCACGTCTTCAGGAGGAGAGTTAAAGGTGTTCACAGGGGGCAGCCTGGCAAAGGTGAATGCCGCATGGACATGAATGGGGGCACCAACAGTGTCTGCTGAAGACACGTAGCCTACACTGACTGATATGGGTGCCAACATTTAAAATTAGATGACTTCACATAAAAATCTGAATTTCTGACTTTTTTTCTTCTTCTTTTTTTCTCTGAAAAAATAGCGTAGTCAACATTGTGTCTGCATTTCTGTATGACAATAGCTGGCTGGAGCTGACTAGTGACCTATGCGTTAGAGGGGGCCAGGGTCCCTAATTCTCCAGAGCCCCCACCATACCCCATTACCCCCAACCTGCTTCCCTTGTCTAAGTTACTTTCACAGTCCTTGTGGTAGGCATTTGAATCTATAACCATGGTGCTCTCCTAGGACAAAGCTCTTGTGTTCCCTCTTTCCTTTCTTTTTCAACCCAATTGCATTTTCTTTCCTCCCTACCCCTCTTCAAAAACTGCTCAAGATACATCTCGTTGAGACCTTCCCCAACCACCCTTCCCTATTTCATTCACTATACTTTGGCAATCATCCAGAGCTGCACTGTCCAATATGGTAGCCAGACGTGGCCACATGTGGCTAGTTAAATTTTGGTTCATTAACTAATTAAGATTAATTAAAATTTAAAATGCAGTCCTTCCGTCATACTAGCTATATTTCAAGTGGTCAATAGCCATATGGGGTCAGGGGCTATGATACTGGATGGCACAGACATTATACATTTCCATAATTATAGAAAGTTCTGTGGGACAGTACAGATCTGTAGGATGTACCGCAATTCTTAGTTCTGGTGTCTCTTGTAGGTATTCTCATGTTTCCCATGTTTACTCTTTAAGGTGAGATCCACTTCAGAAAGAGGAGAGCCTGTTCTACACACAGTGTATTCTTTCTCACCATCTAGTACCACAGCAATTGCCTGTGGTAATATTGAGAACGTTTCTCAAGTTCTTGAATGATGTTTTCCCAGTCGTCTCATTCAGGGAGATATTGTGTGTTCTCCTGGCCCCTTCAGGCTTGTGTGGAAGACTGAGGAAGTTGCTTCAAGTGGAAACAAACAGAGAAGATCAGGTATGATTTCAACATCATACCCTCTTAGAATAGAAGGGAAATTCATTAAGACCACTTAATGCTTCCCATTGGATAAAAAGGGCATCAGAGGTATTTAATCCATATTTTGGTGATTTTATACATATATATATATCATGTCTTTTTGATATATACATATATATATATCATGCCTTTTCCATATATCACTATGGAAAAAATTCCAGAGTGATCAGGGCAATATAACATCAAGGTACCGTAAAGCACTCTCACCTGGGAGTCTGATAAACTGGGTTGACATTCCAGCTCTGATCCTTGTTACCTGTGGGCCCTTGCACTGTTTACTTGCCTTTCCTGAGCCTCAAGTTATTCAAAGGGGAATGATAATAATAACTACCTCATGGAGTTTTTGTGAAGATTAAATGAGATAAATGTGATAGGAAGTGTTATAAATGCTAGCTATTGTTATTATCAGCAAAAATCAAATTCAAAGGAAAACCAATCAAGACAAGAATTGACTTCCAGTGGTGCACCTTGTTGGAAAGGACCCATGTAGATAATGCATCCAGAAAACTCCCTCCAATAGAAACATTTGCAGAGTTGCAGGGGATCCATTTTGACAAACGCTCATTTTTTTTGGAAAGTATGAATGTATTTCCATTAGCACTATGATTATTGGGCAAGCATTGCACCTTCCCTGTCCCATTCTGGCAAACAAATAGTATCTCAAATTAAAGCTACCATTTAGTGGGGGGAAAAAAGGGTAATAAAAATAGGATGATCAGGAAGAAAAGGACTACAGAACTTCCATCACTCAGTTTTAGGTCCAAAAATAAAATCATTATAGGGAATACCTATCTCTTTTTCTGTCTTCTCCATCCAAATGTCTTACACATTTGAAAAGAATAGAACATTTTGAATGCCTTCCTTTTCCAAAGAGGTAAACAATGACTGGAAATGTTGATGTTCTCAAGCACCTCTGAGGCATGGCTCTGTCCTTCTCTTGGTCATCAAGCTGTGAAAAATCATCCTGCTGTTCAATAATCTCACTGAGAAACAGGTTAAAGGCACTTCCTGCTGAACAGAACGGATCATTCTAGGCCTATCTAAGAATGGCTTTTTGACCAAAGGCCATTATGTCATGATGGAAACTGATTTGGGCAGAGGCTCTGAAGTGGTATTTGGCAGTTTTTCCTTCTTTACTGTGCCCAGTTTATTGTTAGGGAAAGATGCTCAAAATCAATTGCTAAGTGAAACAAGGTAGATTACAAGAGAGGATGTATCATGTGATCATATTCTGGTAGAAGAATTGAAAGTGTCAATTAGAGCTCTTGGTTTGCAGCCACAGAAATTCACTCTGGCTCTCCAGGACAGGAAGTTATTGGAAGGATGTGGAAGTTCACAGATGTATCAGTTAGCTATTGCTGCATAACAAACCACCCTAAACTTAGTGGTTTGAAAAATCAATTTATTTAGCTCAGGAATGTAGGCTGGTCTTCCATCTATCTGAAGGCACCTGTGTGTCCATTAGGTGGTTCTGCTTCTGTGAGTTGGCTGAGGCCCCTGGGCTTTCCTCCAAATGGTTTCTCATCCTCCAGCAGACTGGCCAAGATGAGGTCAGGTTTTTTTTTTTTGATGGAAATATATTTTATTTCTTTGTTATAAGTATTCATTTGAATTAAAGCCTTCAAAAGTCATATCAAGCAACACTGTAAGGTTTTATTTGAATTTTATTTAATTAATTTTTTTATACAGCAGGTTCTTATTAGTCATCCATTTTATACACATCAGTGTATACATGTCAATCCCAATCTCCCACAAGGTCAGTTCTTATGGTGGAGTCAATGTTCCAGGAAAGAGAGTGGAAACACACGGGGCCTCTTGAAGCCTAGGCTCTGAGCTGGCACACTCTCCCTTCCCCTGCATTCTGTTGGCCAAAGCAAGTCACAAGGTATTCCAGACCCAAGGGGTGAGGAACTAGACTCCACCTCTTCATAGGGCTCTAACTCTTGCAAAGGACATGGATATGGAGGCCACTAGTTGGGACCATCAGTGCAATCAGTTTACCATAACAGAACTGAAGGAAAAGCTGAAGAATTTGTTCTCAGAAGGCCCAGGACCCAGGGATGCTCAGGTGTCTGGGTGATGGCAACTAACAGGTGACCTCCTCAAGGTTCTCCTCTCAGGATGAAGGAATTTTACCATTTTTAATCCCTGAGGATCACTTGGCTAGAGACTGAAATCTCATCTTGGTCACCTGTTTTGGCAGTGGAGGACATGACACCTGGATTGGCAGTTGGACTAGAAAATGATGCTCCATTGATTGAGGGGCTGTCCTCAGAGAAAAATATGGGTGTGGCTTTCTGAAGAAGGAAGACTGAATGCTGGTACCCACACCAACGTGCTCTCATCATGCACCAAAATGCTGACAGGAGTAATACCCACCCGTTGGATTTACGGAAGAGATTTTTATTTTTGTTTGCATGTATTTCTTAAATTTCTCTAAGGAACATGTATTAGTTAGGGAATTTTTTACATTATAAAAACGTTATAGAAACACAGGGCTTCCCTGGTGGCGCAGTGGTTGAGAGTCCGCCTGCTGATGCAGGGGACACGGGTTCGTGCCCCGGTCCGGGAAGATCCCACATGCCGCGGAGCGGCTGGGCCCGTGAGCCATGGCCGCTGAGCCTGCGCGTCCGGAGCCTGTGCTCCGCAACGGGAGAGGTCACAACAGTGAGAGGCCCGTGTACCGCAAAAAAAAAAAAAAGAATCCGCCTGCCAATGCAGGGGACACAGGTTCAAGCCCTGGTCCAGGAGGATCCCACGTGCCGTGGAGCAACTAAGCCCGTGCGCCACAACTGCAGAGCCTGAGCTTTGGAGCCTGCAAGCCACAACTACTGAAGCCCACGCACCTAGAGCCCGTGCTCTGCAACAAGAGAAGCCACCGCAATGAGAAGCCCGTGCACTGCAACAAAGAGTAGCCTCTGTTCACCACAACTAGAGAAAAGCCCACGCACAGCAACAAAGACCCAAAGCAGCCAAAAATAAAATAAATAATTTTTTTAGAAAACCCCAAAACAAAGAAAACCCTCAGGACATTCAATTAAATTTGAGTTTCAGATACACAAGAAATAACTGGCTAGTATAAGTATGTCCCATATATTGCAGATACTGCCAATTTGAATGGGACAGATTTATATTAAATATGTATTCATTTTTATCTGAAATTCAATTATCATTTGCTAAATCTGGCAACTCTAGTTAGAAGAGATTTCCAATGTTATTTGCTCCTCCTAAACCATGCCACCCTCAGGCACAGAAAAAACACACAACCTGAACCAGATTTTGGGCAGAGACCTAAAAGTTCTGTTTTGAAGCATCTGAAAGAAATCATGAGGGAAAACATTTTATGGGAGGATATTCCTCATTTCCTGTGGTCATGACAGTCTAGGACAGGAATTAGAGTCTGGTTCTAAATTCAGGGAAAAAGTAATTCTTTTCTTGTTTTTATTTTTCTTTCACTAAAGTTCTATATCTATAGTATACACACACACACACACACAGGCGTACTTTTTTTTAAAAAACAGCAAAATCTATAATCGACCAAAGGCAGCATGGGAGGCCAAGTGAGACGTCTCCCCAGAACCTAAAAAAGGGAAACAAGATCTATACTTCAACTCTGAGAGCTGAATTAATGAAATCGACTCAAAACTTCCCAGGACAGTCATGTGACTGCAGGAAAACTTGTGACATTAGCAAATACATGAAAGGAAGTTATCATATGAAAGGGGGTAATTAACTTCTGAGCATGGGAGAGACAGATTTGAAGAGGAAGTTCTTGGCAATGCCTCACGGGGAGATACCAGTTGAAGTGAGGGTAAGCTGAAGACAATACGGGAAGAACTCAGAATTAGGAAAGACCTGGTTCAAGGATAACTTGTAGTTTGTTGATATGTTCAGCATAGTGAGAACCCTAGTTCCTTGAACATCCAATCTGCCTTGCGTACAAACGATGATGGTACATTATGGGAGAAATTATAGAGCTTCAATTGTGTGTCCCCCAAAAAAACACTCATTGAGGCTTCATGTAAACGAAGGAATGGCAGTGGTTTCCTCCTCCGTCATTGTACCTTTGAACAGGATTCAGTATAGCCACCATTTAATTTGTTCCTGTCCTCCTGGCACTAATGAGGTTGTTCTAGTTTAGACTTTATTGACAAGGAGGAAATGGCAGGCAGGCAGGTGTCCAGAGCACCAATCTATGAAAGGACAATTTCCTCTGTTTGCACCGGGTGGGATGCTTCAGCTGATAGAATTCTATTCTCCAGTGATGTTTCCTAACAGAGCCCAGTTTAATTCTCAAATTTGTCAAGCAGATCCACTCACACACCTCTTGTTTATATTCTTTCCTCTGACCATTCCAGTCTTGGAATCATGGAATCAAGGTCAAGTTACCTCATTTTTTTGTTTGTTTGTTTACCAAATACCCATGTAGCACATGTTACGTGCCAGGCACTGTTTTAAATTAATAACTCATTTAAGCCTCCTGTTAACTGTATGAGGTAGGGAACACTATCATCCCCATTTTACAGATGGGGAAACTGAGGCACGGAGTGGTTAAGAAACCTGAACAAGTAAGCGGCAGACTCAGTACTCTGGACTACGTGCTTTGTGCTTTCATCTTTGATCTGTGCTGACATAATTTGCACCGATTGGCTGATTCTCTTGATTCCTGGGGGAATAAATTTTCCTGGGTGGGAGAGGTGGGATGGAGTTTCAAGGGAATGCATATTGCTAAGGAAGAGGGGAAAGAAAAAATGTACCATGGCCACTCTGTCAACCTTAGACTTCGTTGAAATCAGTTGTCTCAAGGAATCTGGTTCTTGGCTTCCCAATATGCAGTTTGGGGGCTCCCATTTCAAATGGTTTCCTCCAGAGAGGAAAAATCATGTTAGCAGCGGCCTCATCCCCTGAATTTCAGCATCTATAGATCTGAAATGTTCAGAAATGTTTTGGATTTAGCTGAAGCCAGGGATAAGTTCCCTTTCCAATGTTAAGAAAATTTCTGTATGTGAGGGAGATATTATTATTGGTATGTGATAAGTGGGGTGACCATGTATATAGCTAATCATCCAAATTGTAATACTTTTAAGAGTAAAGGTGGCATTATTAATAATTATGCAAGGACAAATAGGCATTAAACCAAGACTCAACTTGGCAAACAGAAGGTATTGTCACTCTAATGATAAATGAAACTGGAACTAGCATCGTGTGTGTGTGTGTGTGTGTGTGTGTGTGTGTGTGTGTGTATCTGTTAGTCCCATTCTCCTAATTTAACCTTCCATCCAGAATTAGCATCTTCGAGCTATGACAAAGGTTTTATTCGGGATAAGCCCAACTAGGATATCATGTGACGCCCTTTCTGTTCTTGTCCTGGGTTGGCATTGATAAGTCAGCCAGGTTTTATAAGCGCTGTGAGATAAAAACTGCATGGGGGCCCTGCAGACCCGCTTTGTCCATCACTGAAACAATCACTTAATAGAGCACTTGAGAACCCACAAAGTTAGGCCAAGTTAGTGGACGAACACATGGACTTGCTAATTTTCAGCAGATGACCAACTGCCACCTGAACATGCAAATAGATTTTTTCTGAGCTCACTTGATATGCTCTAGTTCAGTGGAGGGTGACAGGATGTCAAGGAGACTTGAAACCCTGTCAGCTGAACGACAGCTGAAGAAAATGGGAACATTTAGCTTGGATAAGGACAACATGGGGGCCCCCAGAAGTGGCATCAGATGGCTGACTCACCGCCATGTGCAACAAGGAATAGGCTTATTTTGAGTTGCCCAGAGTGGCTACGTGCTTTGTGCTTTCATCTTTGATCAGAATGGAAACTCCAGGCAATCAGATTTTCCAGAATGGAAACTCCAGGCAATCAGATTTTGGCTCAGTTTAAGTCACGTGTCTTTTGTTGTTGTTGTTGTTTAAATTTTGAGAGAATGTTTTCATGATAAAAATAGCATGTGCTCTTTGGGAAAAAAAAATTCAAACAATAACAAAATATATAGGGTAAAAAGTAAAAAAGCCTTCCTCTTCCCTCCTGTTCCCACTTCCCCTACCTAATCCCACTCCCCAGGAGTATCCTAGACCTTTATCCTCCTGCATCTCTATCTGAGCACATGCAAACACACTATCTGCATATACACACATGCATTCTCTATGTTTACAAATAATTTTGCTCTATTTTTGTTTTATTCTTAAAAATATAGCCATAAAATTGGCGTACCTCGGGAGGTGATTGAGAAGGGCCTTCCAATGTAAATTTCTATTATTTCTGAATGATGTGACACAGAGATGCCTTGCTAAAGGATTGGAAACAGTCAAATATGACTTTAACTATGGACTGTAAGTATTTGAAGTGCTCCACAATTTTAGTTAACCTTTTCTGACATTTTTTTCATTAAAAGTTCTTTACTAGGTGCCTTGAAAAACAGTAGATATTGGGCTTCCCTGGTGGCACAGTGGTTGAGAGTCCACATGCCGATGCAGGAGACACGGGTTCGTGCCCCGGTCCGGGAAGATCCCACATGCCGCGGAGCGGCTGGGCCCGTGAGCCATGGCCGCTGAGCCTGCGCGTCCGGAGCCTGTGCTCCGCAACGGGAGAGACCACAGCAGTGAGAGGCCCGCGTACCGCAAAAAAACAAAAAACAAAAAAAAAATAGTAGATATTTTGCTCTGATACATGTTCGTAAGAGGAAAAATGTTCAAATGATTTAAGACGTTTGAAAATGGAGGGGCTGTCTAGGAGTTTTGGCCACTGGCTATGTTTAAGCAGTGGGTGGATGACCACTTGGTTGGGACATTGTAGAGGAGGTTAAAGCCACAGATGGGAAGGCGGGGAGAGTTGGACTGAGCGCCTTCCAAGATCCATTTCAGCGCTCTGAGTCCCTGAGTTCCTGCGCATGCTCAGCAGGCAGGGAGAAAGATTCAGGAGGAGCTCTGTGAACAGGAGCCTCCAAATGGCCCCGGCCCCCTACTCCCACCCCCAGCAGGAACAGCCGGTGCATGCACAGCCTGGCTGGTTCCGGAGGTCGCCCACTGACATGTGGCTAGTGGACAGGAACGCCTGCGGGCGGTAATGATTGTTCCAGCTGCTCTTTGGACCTTGGGCACTTTCAACTTAGGTACCTTGATTTAGAAGAAAACAAATTCCTCTCTAAACACTGAAGGTTCTAAATTGACAGCAAATACTGTACATTCTTAAGAGCCTGGCAGGACAGGAAATTGCTCCTTCACCTGTTTGCTATTTTGATATTTCATCAAGATGGAATTTAGTGGCTTTGAAAGATAATATTAGAGTTGACCTTAAAAAAGAGACCCTGGTTAGAATTTTCAGTGTTCAGAATCCCCTCTATTTGTATATGGGTCCGATAGATGTATTTCTTTTCTTTTTACCTTGAAAAAAATACCCCCCAGAAACACTGCAAAAAGAGTACATTGAACATCTATACACTCTTACCTACATTCACCAACTGTTAACATTTTATCATATTTGCTTTATCTCTCTGTATACAAATATACATATTAATATTACTGTCAGCAGCTGCTGTAGGCTGAATGTTTATGCCTCCCTCTCCCCCAATTCATATTGGGTTGGCCAAAGAGCTCGTTCGGTTTTCCATAAGATGTTACAAAAAATCCAAACGAACTTTTTGGTCAACCCAATATGTTGAAATTCTAACCCCCAATGTGATGGAATTGGGGTGGGACCTTTGGGAGGTGATTAGGTCATGAAGGCAGAGCCCTCATGATTGGAGTAGCGCCCTTATAAGAAGACCTAAATAGACATTTCTCCAAAGAAGACACACAGATGGCCAAGAGGCACATGAAAAGATGCTCAACATCGTTAATTATTAGAGAAATGCAAATCAGAGCTACAACGAGATGTCACCTCACACCAGTCAGAATGGCCATCATCAAAAAGTCTACAAATAAATGCTGGAGAGGGTGTGGAGAAAAGGGAACCCTCCTCCTACACTGTTGGTGGGAATGTAAATTGGTACAACCACTATGGAGAACAGTGTGGAGGTTCCTTAAAAAACTAAAAATAGAACTACCATATGACCCTGCAATCCCACTCCTGGGCATATATTGGCAAAGAGGAAAGCTCAGGTTTGAAAAGATGCATGCACTCCAATGTTCATAGCAGCACTATTTACAATAGCCCAGACATGGAAGCAACCTAAGTGTCCACCAACAGATGAATGGATAAAGAAGATGTGGTATATACGTATATAATGGAATACTACTCAGTCATAAAAAAGAATGAAATAGTGCCATTTGCAGCAACGTGGATGGACCTGGAGATTATCATACTAAGTGAAGTAAGTCAGACAAAGACAAATAGCATATGATACCGATTATATGTGGGATCTAAAAAAACTGATACAAACGAACTTATTTACAGAACAGAAACAGTCACAGACTTAGAGAATGAACTTATGGTTACCAGGGGGAAGTGTGAGGGAGAGGGATAGAGCAAGAGATTGGGATTGACATGTACACACCGCTATATTTAAAACACATAACCAACAAGGACCTACTGTACAGCACAGGGGACTCTGCTCAATATTCTGTAACAACCTAAATGGGAAAAGAACTTGAAAAACAATAGATACATGTATATGTATAACTGAGTCACTTTGCTGTACACCTGAAACTAACACAATTATTGTTCATCAACTGTACTCCAATATAAAATAAAAAATTTTTTTAAAGTATTCACAAAAAAAATTAAAGAAAAAAGAGACCCCACAGAGCTCCCTTGACCCTTCCCCCAATTTGAGGATACAAGGAGAAGTCAACAACCTAGAAGAGGGACCTCACTCAAATGTGCACAATGACCCTGGACTTCTAGGCTCTAGAACTGTGAGAAATATGATTCTGTTGTTTACAAGTCACCCAGTCTGTTGTATTTTGTGATAGCAACCCATATGGAGTAAGGCAGGAAATATCAATGTTCGAGGAAAGCTATAGACATTGTGATTCTTTCCACCTAAACATGGACAAGTGTCTCCTAAGAATGAGCGCACAGTATAACGATCCAATTTAGGACACTTAACAATGATGTAATACTATTACTGAACACAATCATATTCAGATTTTGCCATATTTCTAATATTGTCCTTTATAACATGTTCTCCCAATCTAGGATTGCATATTTACACTTAGTTGTCATGTTTCTTTAGTCTCTTTTGTTTCAGAATGGTGCCTGAGCCTTTGTCTTTTACAATACTGATATTCTTGAAGAGTACAGGCCGGTGGTTTTCTAGCAGGTTTTTTGATTTGGGTTTGTTTGGTGTTTCCTTTGGACAAGATTCAAATTATGTACATGCTGTGTCCTTCTCAGCACATCGCAGTAAGAGGCACCTGTTGTCAATTTGTCCCATTATTGGTGACATTGACTTTGATCATGTGGTACCCAGATGATTTCTCCACTTTACGGGATACTTGCCCTTTTCATAATCAGTAAATAATCAATGAGTAGACGTTGGTATTGTCACCCAGATTTCTTCACTCTAAAGGTAATTTTTCCCTTTGTTGTAATAAATAATCTATGGAGAGATATTTTTAGACTGTGTAGATATCTTGTTTTCAAGGGAACTGGCTTTAGCATCCATTGACAACCCTTGCCTGAATCAATTACAATATTACTATGGTGCATAGATACTTTTGGAAAAGGGAATATTGTAATAGTGAGGTTTCTTCCCTGCAGCCTTTCCCCATTATTCCTTCTCTAACAGGACAAGGGATGCCCCAGGCAAGCCATTTGGGCCAAAATGAATAAAGGTCCCTGAGAGCACCTTCACCCCACCATTCCAAAGTTTGAGCTATGCCTGGAGGATGAGGCAGCCATGGTGCAGCAGCGAGAGCCTGAGACTGAGAGTCAGATGAGCAATGATCTGGCATCTCCACTTGGAGATTCCACGGGTTCCTCTAAATGAACACATCCTAAACTGAACTCCTTTGAGGCGATCACGCCCTCAAACCCGTGCCTCCCTCAGAGTTCTAATTTTAGTGAACATCACCACTGTCTACCCAGTTGCACAAGCCAAAAATCTGGGCAGCGTTCTCTAGTCCCAGCTCTTCCTGACTCTCCACATCTAATTACCAACCATCCTGTGTGAGGATACCTTCCGAACATCCCCAAGAATTCACCCTCTTATTTCCAGCCCTATGGCACCACCTGGTCCAGGCTACCAGCATCTCTCACCTGCTCTTCTGCAACAGCCTCCTGACTGTCCCCCTGCCTCCAAGATTTTGTGAACTACAATCCATTCCTCTCACTTCATTCAGAGTGACCTTTCTGCAGTATAAATCTGATCATGTCCCGACCACCACAATAAACCCTTTGGTAGCTCCCCATTCCCTTAAGGATCATTTGGCTAAGGTGGTAAGTCTCAACTCCCTAACATGGCATACAAGGCCCACAGCCTAGAGTTGGCCCACTTCACCAGTGATATGTTTCATCATGGAACCACCTCTTACCCATTGGCCTCACCTCTGGCCAGACAGACCAAGATAGGAACAAGGAAACATACCGTATATGAAACGTGTTCTTGAGAAAATATGTGCAGCTCCTCAGTGTGCACACATAAAGCAATTTCTCCTTGGGAAATCATAGAAGCAGCTCTGACCTGGCCATTTACAAGACTCTGACTTTAGAAACCTGTCCCCCACCTGTGGTTCCTCCTCCATAGTGGAAGAGGGAAGCACTCACCAGGAGAGGGTTCCTTAACTTTGCGCATCAGGGCCGACGAAGCCATTGAAAAATGGGCCACCAGAGGGCGCACCGTGACACCACAACAGGCTTGAGGAGGGATGGGTTCCGCATTTATCTTGAAAGAAAAGATATTGGAAACATATTAGATATATTTATTTAGGCTTTCTGACTAACACATGCATCCCAAATCCCAGGGCAGCCACGTTCTTTTATTTTTGTGCCGTATCCATGGTTTCAGGACAAACATGCTAAGAAAAACCTTTCCCATCACTGAATAGAAAAGGAAATATGAAAGCTTGGGCTATTTTCTTCCTCCAAAAGTTAGACTACATTTTAAATAGTCTCTCCTTAGGAAAGAACTCTTTTTTTTTAATTAATTAATTTATTTATTTTTAAACATCTTTATTGGAGTATAATTGCTTTACAATGGTGTGTTAGTTTCTGCTTTATAACAAAGTGAATCAGCTATACATATACATATGTCCCCATATCTCTTCCCTCTTGCGTCTCCCTCCCACCCTCCCTATCCCACCCCTCTAGGTGGTCACAAAGCACCAAGCTGATCTCCCTGTGCTATGCAGCTGCTTCCCACTAGCTAGCTATTTTACATTTGGTAGTGTATATATGTCCGTGCCACTCTCTCACTTCGTCCCAGCTTACCCTTCCCCCCGCCGTGTCCTCAAGTCCATTCTCTACATCTGTGTCTTTATTCCTGTCCTGCCCCTAGGTTCTTCATGACCACTTTTTTTTTTTCTTAGATTCCATATATATGTGTTAGCATACGGTGTATGTTTTTCTCTTTCTGACTTACTTCACTCTGTAGGACAGACTCTAAGTCCATCTACCTCACTACAAATAACTCAATTTCATTCCTTTTTATGGTTGAGTAATATTCCATTGTATACATGTGCCACATCTTCTTTATCCATTCATCTGTTGATGGACACCTAGGTTGCTTCCATGTCCTGGCTATTGTAAACAGAGCTGCAATGAACATTGTGGTACGTGACTCTTTTTGAATTATGGTTTTTTCAGGGTATATGCCCAGTAGTGGGATTGCTGGGTCGTACGGTAGTTCTATTTTTAGTGTTTTAAGAAACCTCCATACTGTTCTCCATAGTGGCTATATCAATTTACATGCCCACCAACAGTGCAAGAGGGTTCCCTTAGCAAAGAACTCTTGATTCATTAAAGAAATGTCTAAAACTCTTCATGGCACATTATTCATAAATACTGGAAATTTCTTAATTTCCAGTACTTAGGATCAGACAAAATGACAAAAATATATGATTAATAGCTACCTCTTACTGAGTATTTACTATGTTCCAGATACAATGCTAAGAATCTGATATGCATTATAAGTAAATATAAATATATGTAACTCACAGAATAAGCTTTAAAGGTAAGTATTATTGTTCCTATTTTGCAAACGAGAAGACTGAGCCTCAGAGCACTTCAGGAACTTGTCTAAGATCACAAAATTGGGATTTGAACGCAAGACTATCAGATGTCAAAGTCCATGTTCCTACTCAGTGAGCTCTGCATCTTGGAGACCTCTCATCTTTCTCCTAAAAGCCTGCCATCTCCATTTCAGGACCTTTCTTCTTTCCCCTTTTCCTGCCATGAGTACACTTACAATACTAGGTGTGACTCCAGCAGACATCTACCATACTCTAGATCCAAGCTGCCCCACTGTTTCCTAGACCATATCTTCTACCCCCAATCAAAAGTGGATTGTCCTGTGTCTCAGTCCCTCAGGACCACTGATTCAGGCTCAAGTACTTTTTGTGCCTCATAGTCAGGCAGTCAACAAATACCGTCGAACTTCTCTGTGCTACACCGATATGGTTCCCACACATGGGGCTCAGTAAATGCTTGCTGGATGATGGATGGATGAATGAACACTAGAACATAGTTAGTGACAATAGAGGAAGTTTCAGGTAGAAGACAGAATATGAGTTTTGGAATAAAAAAGATTTGGATTCTGGCTCTATCATTTGGGTGGTCCTTAAGTACAAAGTATTCACCAAATATTTCTGGCCACAGTCATTTCAGGCACTTGGTAATTCTATCTTGCATTGCTTAGTGTTTTTCAAATTCCCAAAAGGCATCAGTCTTTGGGATTTGGGAATAAGGGGTCAGAATCCCCAGGAACTCTGAAATCATAAATTATTCTGTATTTTTCATGACATTTTATTTACCTATATTTAAATAATAATGGGTAACCATAATAATGAACATTGAATCATTTTTCTGTGATAGGGTTATACTGCCAG
This sequence comes from Phocoena phocoena, assembly GCF_963924675.1. NCBI lineage: Eukaryota > Metazoa > Chordata > Mammalia > Artiodactyla > Phocoenidae > Phocoena > Phocoena phocoena. Next base: position 64,868,169 of record NC_089224.1, on the reverse strand, counting down.
AGGTTTTCTGTAAAAATGATATAATAATAAGCGCATGGTTTATTATAGTTATGAATCAATTTCTTGTGACAAGATTATATATTTCAATAACGTACAAATAATCTCTTCCTTATGGAGACATTTGATAATAAAAATATTAAAAGAAGGGGAGAGACACAAGATAAACACTCAAGAAAATTATTATAAAAATGGAATGTAACACAAATATTTCTAAAAGGTATTGTTATTAAAATGAAAATTTAAAACCCACAAAACATTAATTACCTAACCAATTTTCCTTTTTGCCTTGACATTCGTTCAGCTGTTAGCAGTGCATCCAAAAGCAATTTCAAGTCAAGTGTTAGAGTACATACTGCTTCATATAAGTTCATTTCCTTTTCTAATGATGAAAATTAAAAATATTTCTTTTTCTTTTCTTCTTGCCCTGGTTTTGATTTTGCTGTTGAAATTGATATTGCTTTTGCTAATTCAGATTTTTGTTCAGTTTCTGATTTCCTGTCAGAGTGTTCCACAACAATTTTCCCATCATCAGCTCTTTGCATTTCTTTCAGCTAAAGTATTTACAAAGAACTGCAGCCTAGAGGGAATATTCAAACACTGGAAAACACCAGTGAACATTACTGGGTTGTGTTCAAATAACCTAACATTAAGATCTACTAGCAAAGTTAATAGCACTAAATGGGAGCGTGTGTTGAATGTTTCCAAAACTTATTTCTTAGAACATCACTCAAGGGATTTGGATGAGGTATATATGAAGCATACAAATTTATTGATATTTATTTGAAAGAATGCCTCACCCAGCAGACATGGCCATGAACACACACTTAAAACATGGCAACAGCTGCTAGCAAGACTGCCTGATTAGATGGTCTTGGCTTTTAGGGTGTTCCCGTCCCTGTTCCTGGAAAAGTCAACCTTAACCTTCGATTCTGCACATCAGTGTTTCTTGATCTTGCTTTGAACTTGACATGAGTGAATCCCTTGAACCAGTAACATCTCTATGTTGCTTCTTTATGGTTTAATTCTTTCAGGAGAATCACAACTTTTTCCTGTTTTCCCAATTTCTTGACTGAATTGTATTGGGACTTGGGATTTGGAAAAACATACACATTTCTAGAAAAATGCCAGGAAGGCATTTACTCATGGAAATAGCACCATGGCCTTTACAAGTGAGGTGCAACATGGAGTGGGCTTTGACCAATGGAACATGTTACTTCCAGGCGGAAACTGTGACAACTGTGATGAGATTTGTCACATTCCTTCTGCTGCAATAATCATAGAGGCACATGTTGAATTAGAACCTCCAGAACCAGGGTCCCTGAGTAACTGTGATAAGCAGAGCCCACTGACAACTCGTGATATCCATGAGGAACTTTGGTGAGATTTTGGGGTCGTCACTATATCATAAGCAAAACCTACAGTGATGGTCTCTCATACGTTGGGTAAATTACTTACCCTCTCTGTGTCTCAGTTCCCTTATTTAAAAAGAGAAGTTTCTATTTCAGGATTTTATTTTTGTTTTTGGTAAGGACTAAACAAGATAAGCACATGGAAAGCCTCTAATACAATGTCTAATATATAGTAGATGCTCAGTACATGCTTCCCGTGCAAAGGGACAAAGAGAATACCCTAGAAAATGATCATATAAAAAAAATTAGAAGTCAGAGTTGCATCAGACTTCCCAAATGCAACACTGGAAGGTAGAGATGTCAAAGGAGCAACGCCTTCAAAACTATGAAAGAGAAGTCTTTACCCAGCCAAACTATCAAGTAAGGATGATGGTTGAATACAATCATTTTCACAAAATATTTTATAGCCTATGCACCCTTCCTCAGAAAGTATTCCACCACAATGAGTAAGATATTCATCCAAGAAGAATACACAGGATTAGGAGACAGAAATCCAACCCAGGATAGAGAGAATCCGTTGAAGGGCATCCCCAGCTTGATGTCTGGGCAGATCCTCGAGAGCACTGGCCAGCTTGGAGCAGGAGGTGGGGTCTGCAGGGGAGCCCTAACCAGGAACTACATTAAACTGGTGGAGGGCTTCCCTGGTGGCGCAGTGGTTGAGCGTCTGCCTGCCGATGCAGGGGACACGGGTTCGTGCCCCGGTCCGGGAAGATCCCACGTGCCGCGGAGCGGCTGGGCCCGTGAGCCATGGCCGCTGAGCCTGCGCGTCCGGAACCTGTGCTCCGCAACGGGAGAGGCCACAGCAGTGAGAGGCCCGCGTACCACAAAAAAAACAAAAAACAAAAAAACTGGTGGGAAACTTGATGTATGTGGAAATTAGTACTAGAGGGAGAGTACATTTTATTGGAAAGAATTAATGACAGTACCTGGATAACTGAGGGCATCTAAAAATATAAGGCAATTGTTAACTCTAAGAACAAGAAAATATTGAAAAAGGATATCATAATTATTACTTGACTTGGCAGGCAAGAATATTTACATGGTTGTACTAAATTTTTTGCTGATTATTGATCTAATCAGAAATTTTATAATAACTGCCAAATATAGGTGGGACGGATGGAGAAATTGGGGACGTACTAAATCTTCCTCTTGCAAATTAGGAAATCAATAGATGATGCATAAAGTAGGTAAATCAAGGAATCACTACGAGTAGATTATTTAAAAACATAGAGGCACGTACGTGCCAGAGGAGCCACACGACAGATTTGGACGTGGTTACTTCTGAGGAGATGCATTCAGGGATGGAGACCACTTACGGCAACAGCTGCTAGCAAGGCTGCCTGATTAGACGGTTTTGGGTGCCCTTGTCCCGGTTCCTGGAAAAGTCAACCTTAACCTTTGATTCTGCACATCAGCATTTCTTGGTCTTGCTTTCAACTTGACACGAGTGAATCCTTTGAACCAGTAACATCTCTATGTTGATTCTATGGTTTATGTTTCCAGTTACAAATTGGGTAGTGCAGTTTGACTCTTTATTTCAGAGCAATATGTGTTCTTATTTTAAGGATTAGTTCCTGTGTAAATACTAATAAATATTCCTAATATTTACGTGAAGCCCTGAGTTCCAGTCCTGAGTCAACCACACCAGCAAGGGCTCAAGTAAGTACTTGCACCTCTGAGTCTGCTTCCCCATCTGTAGGTGGGAGGTTTGAAGTTATTATCTATGATCTCTGAAATCTCAAATGCACTATTACCAAAACGCAAACTTGTAAAATACCTTGTAACACTTGTAAAAAGACAACTTCTTATTTTCACAAGAGCAATTCTTTTTCATAGATAAAATACTAAAACACACCAAAACGCTCTAGGTTAAAAAAAAGAAAGAAAGGAGTACAAAAACTCTGACATACTGGCCATGTTTTGTCATGTATCATTTTTAATAGTCTGGCAAGCCTTGTAAGAGATCCATTTTCAGTCTATGCAATGTGGATAAATAAATAAATATGACCTTGAGTGTTCTCATTTTCACGTGCCCCATTCCCCCTGCCCCACCTCAGGACAGTTTCAATAGTTCTTGAACCAGAATTTGGTGTCCAGATAAGCCACCAAGAATAATCTTCCCCCTGGAGAGATCCTTGTGTGTTCCTTGCAGGCATAAGATGCCCTGTGTAGAACTAATGAAGCGGATAGTTCAGAAATTTTCATTGGAGAGAATTTCTTCTCCACCTCCCCTCAAGTTCCCATGAGCCAGTTCCCTCACTGTGCTAAACCAGCAAAGAGCTCAACATTTCCAGAGGAAAGGTAAGTCAAAGTCACAGCTACTCCCAGACAGGGGATTCTCCCCAGTGTCCACCTCCTCCTGCTTTTTCTTTCTTCCCTCTCTGCTCCTCCTTTCTACCGCCCACACCATCCTCCGCAGAGAGTGAGTTTCTGGTGATCTCCCTTGGTCTCTCAGGCACGATTTGTTCTTCTCCAGAGTCAGAGCTCGCCGCCCCAGCACCGGGTGGTCCGGCTGTGAACAGGTGAAGTGAGCCGGGTATCATTTCCCAAAAACCATTCATTTGTTTATTTTTGGCAAGAGTAAGCACCTGTCATCTGCCTCCATCAAAACTTTGATTCAGGGCTTCCCTGATGGCGCAGGGGTTAAGAATCCGCCTACCAGTGCAGGAGACACGGGTTCGAGCCCTGGTCCGGGAAGATCCCACATGCTGCGGAGCAACCAAGCCCATGCGCCACAACTACTGAGCCTGCGCTCTAGAGCCCACGGGCCACAACGACTGAGCCTGCGGGCCACACTACTGAAGCCCACGCGCCACAACTACTGAAGCCCGCGCACCTAGAGCCCCGTGCTCCGCAACAAGAGAAGCCACCGCAACGAGAAGCCCACGCACCGCAATGAAGAGCAGCCCCCGCTCGCCACAACTAGAGAAAGCCCGCACGCAGCAACGAAGACCCAACGCAGCCAAAAATAAATAAATTAAAATTTTATTTTTAAAAACCAAAAAAACCCAAAACTTTGATTCAGAGAAGTAAAAATGACAGCCCCAGACTCCTGGCCTCAGTGCACTCGGTTAATTTCTGTGCTCCAAGTCCAAGGTGAGGGAGAGAAGGATTTCCTGGGCAAGTGTCAGAGGTGCATTCACAGGCAACTGCTCCTCTCCCAGCTTCTCCACTGGATTATGTGGAGGTGCAGTTTGTCACACCCTGCATACACCAGCTCACTGAGTGCCTCAAACAGATTTATCCCCACTTTACAGGTAAAGAAACTGAGGCAGAGGGAGGGGAAGCAGCTCGCCCAAATTTGCACAACCTGGAGTTGGTGGAGGCAGATATGAACTGAGGTCTGTGTTACCCTAAAGCTGGTGTCTTTTCCCCTTGGGCTGCCTCTCCATCTCCCTGATGGCACTGCCTGCCCTGTGCTCCCAAGACCGGGCTGGAGGTGGAGACTGGGCCGGATGCAGGGGCCAGGTTTGGCTGGGTTTGAGGGCAGCTCATAGGTTTAGTGACAATGTAGATTGCCGTCAAATGTCTCAGCTGTTGAATGTCTTCCCTCAGTTTTGGTCAACTTTGGCCATTCTGGGTCTCCTTCATCCCTTTGAATCCCAGGTATGGACTGAGAAGTGGCCATAGGTGACACTTGGGACACACCAGAATTCTACTCTGACTTGGTCACAACATCAATGTGCTTAAGGGTCAAGCACAAGTTGTCGGACATGTGGTCTGGGGGCAGAGAGTGGCCTTGCTGCTCTTTAATTATCTTCTTTTTCATGCCTTTCATTTCCATCCCTCCATCTCTGTCTTCCTGCTTATAGGGGGTGGGGAGGGGCAAGGGTCTCTGTGTAACTCTGTTCCCTAGTCTGATCTACATTACCTTCTCGGCCCCCATGTTCTAAGGACGGGCTTAGAATCTGCCGCTCAACCCTCTGGGTTGGGAAAAGAACTAACTGGCACAGTCTTCCAGGCAGCAGGGGTAGCCCCTCAAAATCGAGCTGCTGAAATCTCTGTGGGGCCTCTGGGTCCTCGTGATTCATGTAGATGCAGAGGCCCTGCCTTGGAGGCTACATCAGACAGATTCCAATCTCCACGGAATGTCCTGGCTTGGATCTTAACATAATTACTCTTATAACTTACTTTTTAAAGAGCTCTGGTGAGGGCTAAACATGTTTTATTTTAAAATGACATTTCTTGGGTAATTTTTTGGGTCAAATATTATATATGCATTACAGAAAATGTAGGAAAGAAAAAAAGCAAAGCAGAAATAAGAAAAATAAATATTCACTATAATCCCACCAACTGGAGATAATATTTAAGAATATATAGCATTTCATTCATTTTGGGGGGGTTGCCTATCTATGTTCACTTTTTATTTCTAAAAATGGAATCATATCACATTCACCACGTTACCTAACAGCCACTTCTCTGCTTTCTCCTTTGCCAGTAAACCCTGATTTTGTTCAAATAGAGGACAGCCATGTGCCTGAGGGAAGGATGGGACCTTCTCCAGCCTGAAGTAATGCAACTAAATTGGTCTAGGTCGTTCTGGATAATTCTACTCGTCTTGCCAGTGACCGGCTTGGGAATAAACACGTGACATTATTTTGGCCAAAGAGACAGGAAGGAAGTCTGTAGGGAACTTCTGGGAAAAGTTCCTTTGCTCTTCAAAAAAAATCCAGCATTGCTGCAGTGGTATACCCTTGCACTCATTTCTTACTTTCTTAGTTTAAACTCTGGGTTAAACGTTATGAACAATTTTGAGACTTTTAATACATATTCCAAATTGCCTAGGAGCCCCTATTGACATGTTTTGTACTAACACTTAAAAATTCTCCATGGAAGGTCTATTTTATCTTTCTTTACAGTGAGCTATCAAAAGAATCCTTATCAATAAATATTATTCCTGCAAGTGCAGACTTATTTTCCAAAATGAGTTCCATTTATGCAAAGTCTGTCTTCCAATAAACATTAATACTTTATATTCTTCAACATTACATTAAATTCACATTATTAGAATCGTATGAGGGTAGATCCCAGGGCCAAGTAAGGTCATATATTTGGGCTGATGGTGTTCAACTCTGGCTATACACTTGGGATCACCTGGGGACCTTTATTTATTTTTTTGCGGTAGGCGGGCCTCTCACTGTTGTGACCTCTCCCGTTGCGGAGCACACGCTCCGGACGCGCAGGCTCAGCGGCCATGGCTCACGGGCCCAGCCGCCCCGCGGCATGTGGGATCCTCCCGGACCGGGGCACGAACCCGTGTCCCCTGCATCGGCAGGCGGACTCTCAACCACTGCGCCACCAGGGAAGCCCACCTAGGGACCTTTAAAGAAAACCAAAGTCTTTATAGAGATACAGCTGATGTACAGTACACCGTACATACAGTGAGCAATTTGATAAGTTTTAACATACGTATACATCCATGAAACCGTCACCAAAATCAAGATAATAAACATATTTATCGCCTCCAGATTGCAAGGCTCACTGTCCTTGGTGCTGCCTGGCGTCCACTTACTTGGAAATGACTGTTTCACATATTTTGTCTGGTTTTTTAGTCGTCTCAGGTAGGAATAGGAAGGAAAATCCACCCCCTGGTACTACATCTTAGATGGAAGCAGATATTCCCCACCTGGGGAGTTTTTGTAAAACAATCTCTTGGATCTACTCCAGAACAAATGAAGTATAATTTGGGGGGGATAAATAAACCATATTTATTTTTTCATTAAGCTATAGTTTACATGCAATAAAATTCATGCTTTTTAGTGTATGGTTTTGTGAATTTTGGCCAGTGTGTATACACTCATGAGACTATCACCACAGTCATGATATGGATCAATTCCACCCCCTCTTCCAAATTCTCCTACTACGCCCCTTTGTTGTCAATCCTCCCACCACCGCAACCACTAGCTCCTGGCAACCACTGATCCCACCCCTCCCCGTAGCATGAGTACACAGACCAGTGCGGATGTCTGAACAAGGGAGATTGGCGGATGAAAGGTCTCGAGTCAACAACACACATTTGCTCCTATGACGGATCCCAGGAGCAGGCACACTTGGCCCAAGCTGTAGTTTACCCCTTAGCCTGATGAGCAGCTGTGGTCTTCAACTGTGTTTCTTGGGACCAGAATGGCCATCATCATTGGGGTCAATTTAAGGCATTATGAATACTGACTACCTCACGAATTTTAAGTGCCTCTTGGTCCCTCCATTCTTTCCAGTCTCTGTTCAGCATTTACACGCTCTGTATGCCCTATCATGTCCCCTGAGTCACCAACCTACCTAACCACACTTCCCGTTTGTATTTCTTGTCTTCTGAAGCAGCAGTGATTTTTCTTAAATAACACACAAATGCATATTATGTTGTGACACACATAAATGCCATCTTTCATGTGTCGCCATAGAAACAAAGATCAAGAACTGTCCCTCCACATGAGGAGAGGCGTCACTCGGAGGATGTGAGACACAGGGATTGGATCCATGAAGACAAAAGTAGAACCACATTGTAACTGTGGGAAATAACTGTGATAATTACAAGTTATCTGGTTTGGTTCTTGCAAGAGCCCTATGAAGGGGCTATTCTTATTCCATTTTCCAGTTGAGGAACAAGCACAGAGAAAGGAAACAACTGGTCAAGGTGCTCAAAAGTGCCTAGTTCTTCTGGCTTCAGGTTCAACCCTCTCTTTACATTATTATAGCGGGGATTAAATCGTCTCCACCTTCTCAAGTTCTTTACAAAGATAAATGGTCCTAGGATAGCAAGTAGTGTTTGGAGACAGGGTTGATGAGGTGAAAGGGAAGAATTCTCATGCTTTCCCCAGTGCATGTGGTCAGACTCACGGAACACCAATGACTACACCCAAAGAAATTCTCTCTCTGTTTGGCAACTTCCCCTCATCCTGTAAAACCAATAAAGCTTATAAAGAATAAGCTGCTAGAGGTGAATGATCAGCTGCGAAGGGCAAAACTGGTTCTCAGCTAAACACCTGTGTTAAGTGGTCCAGGGCTTAGATCTGAAATGTGGAATTTGCCGCCAGCTGTTGGGTCTCAGCCCAAATTGAGAACTAAGGTTCAATACAACAACCTGTGTCAGACTTTCGGAACTCTCAGTCACAGACCAGCTTGGCGGAGTCCAGAGAAGCTTCCATTCACTTTGGAAGTCGACCTCCCTTCAGTCTCTTCCCCCCTCTGTGCTGTAACTCAGGCCAGTGGCTCTCCAAGTGTGGTCCCTAGACCAGCAGTATCAGCACTACTTAGGAATCTCTTTTTCAATTGAGGTCAAATTTACATAACATCAAATTAACCATTTTAAAGTGTACAGTTCATCCTCATGTAGTCCGTTCTCCGTGTTGCGCAACTATCCCCCTCTACCTAGTCCCCAGACATTTTCATCATTCCAAAAGGAAGGCCTGTCCCCATTAGGCAGTCACTCCTTACTTCCCCTCCCCCAGCCCCCGGCAACCGCTCATCACTTTCTGTTTCTATGAATTTGCCTATTCTGGACATTTCATAGAAATGGAGTCACACAATACGTGACGTTTTGTGTCTGGCTTCTTTCACTTAGCATAACGTTCTTGAGGTTCATCCAGGTTGTAGCATGTGTTAGCACTTCATTCCTTTGCACGGTTCTAAGAACTTTTTAGAAATGCAAATTTCCTGCCTCACCCAGACCTAGTGTATCAGAAACTCTGAGGGTGGGGTCCAGCAACTGGTGTTTTCACAAGCCCTCTTGGTTACCTGAAGGCATCCTAGCGTTTAAGAACTCCTGATTTAGGAGATGTCAGCCTATGCTCTTTGACATAGAAGGAAGTTGTTAGGTTCCTAAATTCAGGATTTTGTTATTCTGCCCCAAACCCCGAGTCAGTATAGACGTTTCAAAGGCAAAAATGGCTTTGCCTTTTTCTTGAGTTGTCGGAGAAGGCTTTCAGGATCTGCCAAATTCATTCCTTGTCTTAAAAAACACATCGAATATCTAGACACATTCTTTCAAAGTAATCTCAGACTATTTTTAATCTCTTAACGTTAACGCAACCTTTTCCATTTTGTTTCCATCCTATTTAGAGAATGGCTAGTTTCTTCTCGAACACCTCCAGATGTGCCTTCTGTTACCCAAGCTGTACACTGTAGGTGGCTGCTAACAGGACCAGCCCAGCTGGCTCCTTCCTTGGCTCCCTCATTACACCGTATAGATTCGTCCTTTAAACACCCAAGGGCCATCCACTCTGTATGACGTCACACAGAGCGAAGTAAGTCAGAAAGAGAAAACAAATATCGTATAATATCACTTATACGTGGAATCTAGAAAAAAATTGTATATATGAACTTATTTGCAAAGCAGAAATAGAGTGACTTCCCCGGTGGCGCAGGGGTTAAGAATCCGCCTGCCAATGCAGGGGACACGGGTTCGAGCCCTGGTCCGGGAAGATCCCACATGCTGTGGAGCAACTAAGCCTGTGCGTGACAACTACTGAGCCTGCACTCTAGAGCCCGCAAGCCACAACTACTGAAGCCCGCACACCTAGAGCCCATGCTCCGCAACAAGAGAAGCCACCGTAATGAGCAGCCCACGCACCGCAACGAAGACCCAACGCCGCCAAAAATAAATAATTAAAAAAAATACTTTAAACAAACAAAAAGCGGAAATAGAGTCACAGATGTAGAGAATAAACTTACGAGTCTAATGCGAGATCCACAAAGCAAAGAGGCCATTTCAGCACCGTGTGAGGAGGTGTCGATGGGGCGTGTCTGAGATAACGCTGTTGGGGATGCGTCCAGAGGCAGCAGGGTGTGTGTAGGGGAGGTCAAAGGAGGCTCTGAGGAGAAAGAGAGGGATAAGTTTGCTCTAACTCGTGGAGGGTGAGTTGGCAAAAAACTGGGTGTCAGGCGCGGCAGGGTAGTTTAGTTGGGAAGAGGCTTCCTGAGAGACGAAATGGCAGATGCGGAGGTTGAGGAGAGAGAAGGGGTGTGTGTCATGCTAGGAACTATAGCAGGATTCTGAAGTTGCTGGATTGTATAACGTCAGGGGTGGGTCTGCTGTGACAGAGGGTTAGCAAGGGCAGAAAGAGGCGGTAGAGCTCAGTTAGGGCCAGGGAAGGGGTAAAGCTGAGTTGTGATTTGACCTGCTGTGTGTTTTCGTGATCACTTGGACTATGCAAGGGGAGTGAGTTGGAGGGAACGAGAAATGAGACTGGGAATCCCGTCAAGGGGCTCTTGCACTGGGGTCTCTCATACCACTGCTAGTGGGTGTGTAAATTAGACAAACACTTTGGAGAACAGTTTGGGAATGTCTAGTAAAGTCAAAGATATGTGTGCCCTGTGATCCAGAAATTCTGTTCACAAGAAGTTATGAGTAAGTTTCTCATAACTGTATTCTTTGAAATAAAAAACTGGAAGCAATTTAACTGCCCATTAATAGGAGAATGGATAAAATGCAATACATAAAACATGCTATATTTATACAATGAATTTTTATGCAGTAGTTAAGATGAATGAACTGGGGCTGGATTTATCAAACTGAAAAAATCTCAAAAGCATAATGTTGAACAAACAGCCACGGTTTGCAGAAATACAGGTACGACCTGACATCCTGTACTTAAAGCTTCTAAGGTCTATCATTTCTTTATGCACCCTTAAGACAGAAAAAATGCTGAGAATTAAACTCTGACAAAATGCTTTCTTGTCACTTATTATTTGATACTTTATACTTGATTAGACACATGTATTTTTACCATATATTACTCTTGTGTGTGCATAAAAAAGTAAAATAAATAGAAGTGAAATAAATCCGTTTTTCCACATGTAAATTCTGACTCTTCTAAATTCTTTTGACTTAAAGTCACTGAAGTCTGTGTTTCCCACATAATAAATCCTCCACCAAACTACAGGGCTGGTGATAAGGCATCCCTGAAAGCAATCCATAAGAGAACTCATGGCTGTTGTCACTGGGTTCTTAAGCTATTTTTACAGTTAGGTATAGCTAAGCTCCTTTAGAGTCCTCCTTCTGGAACATTGCTGGACATTTCTGATTTACCTCCGTACCCACGATCTCCTCACAACCACTTGGTTCCTGAAGGGAAAAAGAGTGCCCCACTATTGTCTCCACAATTTTCTGCAAGTTTAGTCCTGCTACTTTTGATGTTGGAGGATGTGCAGGCAGTATGGCACGACTGCCACCTGGCTGGCCGCTATCGTAAGGTGTCATCAGGTATAAGAGCGTCCTGATTTCTGAGATATTCAAATGTGAGAAAAGATGTGTGCTTTACATTTTGGAGGATAAGTTCAAAATAGGAGAGTATTAGCAAACCCACTCGACTTCACAGCCACGCCACATCTTCCAATCCAGCTTTGTAATGAAATCAACATTTTGATATCACTTATATGGGGAATCTTAAAAAATGACACAAATGAACTTATTTACAAAGCAGAAACAGACTCACAGACATAGAAAACAAACTTATGGTCACCAAAGAGGAAAGGGGGGTGGGGAGGGACAAATTAGGAGTTTGGGATTAGCAGATACAAACTACTATATACATAAAATAAACAACAAGGACCTACTGTATAGCATGGGGAGCTAACTGCAGTATCTTGAAATAAACTATAATGGAAAAGGAAAAACAGATGTGTGCCTTAGAAATGATGCAATATGGTAGGTATTATTTATGAATAAAAATGTAAAAACTATTCATGGAAGTGATAAACACCAAATTCAAGATGGCTGCTATCACCATAGAGAGAATGCTGATGTGGAAATGGAGGGCATGTGATGGGGACCCAGGCATGGGGGCTCCCAACGAGCCACTCACACTCTAGCCTTTAAGCAAGGTGGTGTCACGTGGGTGGGTGTTTGTATTACTCTCCACACTTTCTGTAAGACAAATATTTCATAACTCATAAAAAAGGAAACTGTCACACTAGTACAATTCTGTTAATAATCGCCGGGCGAGTCACGGCACGTGTCTAACTTCCGCTTTCTATTCTACGTTGTAAAGAGGATTAACACCTCTTCTCCCTGCCTCAGAGGAATTGGCGTCGTTGTGAAGGTCAAAACAGCTAATGATTGTGAAACCCCGAAGCAGGGAGAGGAAGGTTACTGAGGTTGTCATCTCACAAGCTGACCAAACCTCTTACCAAGGATGTGTGGAAAATGCTTCCGGTAACGGCCCCCAGTGGATCAGGCCTCCCTCTGTCTACACCCCTTTTGCAATATGACTCTGCCACTCCTCCCATCCAATGGCGGCGCCTATTTCTCCACTCCTCCGCTCCGGGCTGGCCTTGGGACCCGCTGTGATCAACAGAATATGGTGAAAGTGACACGGCAAGTTCCAGAGCCTAGACCTCCAGGGTAACGTGTCTTTCACTGTAACACCCTAGATTCCCGAGACACCCCCCACCAGGCTGGAAAGCTCAGTCTAGCCTATTGGAGGATGTGAAGTTAAGTCAAGAAGAATCAAGAAACCCGGCCAACAGCCAGTACCAACGGCTAGACGTGAGTCAGGCCATCTCGGACTTTCCGGCCCCGTTGACCCACTGGCTGAATGCTGTCGACCAACACAACTCCTCAGCCAATCCACAGAATCATGAGAAATACGGAGTCATCAGGGTCTTTAGGTCACCACGTTTCAGGGTGGTTTGCTTTGCAGAGTCGGGTACACTGACCTATGACCGGCAGTTTGCTTTGGTCTATTTTGTAGATGACAAGACACTCCTATTGCCATTTTGTAAGTTGGGCAGTAAGTAATTATTAAGCGCCTACTGTGTGTAGGTTACAGGGTAGGTGCTGTGAAGACTACAAAAATGCCCTGTAGATAAATGGCTCGGTCGTAGCACTAAAAGGAGCTGTAACCTTGTTAGGAAGACAAGATGTAAATTATAGAAAGGTAAATAAGAATGTACTAACTTGAGAAAGATGTGCTCTCCAGGGGAAAATGAACACTTACGAAGTTCTTACTATGTAGCAGGAATGGCTGGCTTAGTTCATTTAATTCTTACAACAATGCTATGAAGTAGGTACTACGATTATTCCCATTTTACAGGCAAGGAAACTGAGGAAGCCACAGGTAAGTAACTTGCCCAGGGTCACACAGCCAGCAAGTGGTCGGGCCCAGCCTGGGAACCGGCAGCCTGATTGCAAAGCCTGCACGTGCCCAGGACTAAATGAATGACAGCAAGGCCAGTGCTGTGAGGATGAGGGGACACATGCTCTGGGGGTGGGGACGGTCAAGAAGAGCCCTAGGGGAGAGAGACCTCAGCTGGCCTTGGAGGTTGGATGGGAGTTGGAATGGAATTAAGATAGAAAATTCCAGGCAGGGGTCAAGGCATATGCCCTGTGGGAAACAGGAGGGAAGCACGTGGGGTGTTTGAGGACCCAGGAGTAGCTGAGCCCAGCTGGGTCAGGACCTGCCTGCCTCCAACCAGGGAGGGCTGCAACTGTCCTTAGCGGCCACTTACATCCAGTGAGACCCCCCACTGCCTGGCTGAGGGCAGGCCCGGGAGAGGTGGGCTGGGAGGACAGTGGGGAAAATGGCAATATCACTGGGGGATCAGGACAGAACGAGGAAACAGGATGGGAGGGGCTTCGGGGCCTCCTGGAATTCTCAGGTGGGGAGGGTGCAGGGACCGAGCAGTTCCAGCTGCCCCGTGGAGCCCATGTCCATCGGCTGGGACAGCAGAGGCCGGGGTGGGACTGATGTGCCATTTCTCCCGGGGCGTGTGGGGTGGGCTTGTTCCTCACAGCCCTGTGTGTTCCCAGACCATCTTTTTCCACCATCTTATACTAGCAGCGGCCACCAAAATCATTTCTGCAAAAACCTTTACTGTGACTCAAGACGGAAAGGTGTGTTCAGATATGCTCTTGAAATTCTCTTAAACAACCTGTGAATTACAATGGAACATTTTAGTAAGAGTCCAATTCTTGTTTGTTGCATGTATTTTTGGTTAAGATATGTCACTTCACTTTATAAACACCCGTGGTACCGGTGGCTTTTGGGGGCGAAGGTTGCTGGTTGTTCGCGGCTGTGGTAACTGCCCCTGAGAAGCACCCACGAAAAGCAGAGACCACAGGAGCACCGTCTGGCTTTATCACCCACCCACTCGCACCCTCGCGACACTGGACTGCTCACAGCCTATGGGAATTCAGGAAAGGCTCCAAGTGAAGAGACACCTGAGATGGGCCTTGAAGGATGGAGAAGATTTTGACAGGTGAGGCCAGAGGAAAAGGTTTACCAGGTGGTGGGAAAACTGACCAAAGGCCTGGGGCCCTGCACGTGCAGGGGACGATCAAGGAAGAGGAAAAGGTCTATGTAATCACAGAGCTTGGGAAACAGAATAAGACAGGACACGTCAGATGGTTGGGGTGGCGTTGGGGACCAGAGCCTTGAGCGGGGACAGTTGGGAGACGTGGCATTGCCCTCTGAAAGCAAGACGGCAAATACGACATCACATAAGAGCAGCAATTGTTCCTGGCTCATTCTTAATTCAACCTTGCGGATCCAGGGTAAGCACAGAGGGATGAGAATTGTGTGCGTCTGAGAACATCCTGTGTAAAAAGATCAGAAGGCTCTACCTAAACAAACCCTTGCAGAGCAAATGATACAAAGTGCATATTTTGGTGAACTTAAAATCATACATGCAATACATGGTTTGGGTAGAAAATTTTGAAGCCACAGATAAGCAAAAGGAAGGGGAAAAAAGAAATATCACTTATAATTCTACCATCCAGAGATAATAAACATGCCTTTCAGACTTTTTTGAACGCATGGATATAAATCTATATTATATAGATGGGCTCATACGGCTTTAGAACTTACTTTAGAAAACTCAATATCTTGCAACTATCTTTCTGTATCAATACGTATACTCCTCGGCATCATTTTAAGTGGCCATTTATTAGTCCATGTTGAAGAACATCCTGAACCGTCTCCAATCTCCCACTTGTATTTGTGTTAAAATCTTAACTGTATCCATTCAAGCGATGTGTTCTTGGCCACATGTACGGAAGAGGGCACTTGAAAAATCAAACCCAGAGTAATCATCGTCGAGTTAATCACTTCAGAGCTCTTTTCAGGGCATACCTGATGTAGCATTCTGTAGCCTTCCAGAAGAGTCTTCAGGAGGTGCTGTTAGGTGGCACAGTTCCTTCAGAACCCAAACGACTCATTTGAAGAGTGTGTGGGCTACTTCTATCCGGACTTGACCTCTCCTATTGTCTTTGTATTTCTGTATTCACTCCAACTCCCTCAAAAAAGAAATGACAAGAATCAGATATTTTGCAGTTGTTTGTGATTGATGATGCATTCCTGAAACGGGGAAAAGTTTAATGGATTTAATATGTCCTGCAAAATGTTATGAGTAGACTGAGTAGAAGAAAATGCCTTTTCTACTAGGCAAGCTGTTTACCTGGGGCCTCCTGCAAAGTTAACTGCTGATATCAGACTCGCCCTGATGAGATGGAAACGCTGAGCTGAAGTGTGCCCCGGTGATTTGCAGAGCCCGGTTTTCTGTGGCACCATCCACGCACGATGAAATATGTCTCTCCGATGAGAGCATCTTTAAAATGATGACATCAAAAACAAAGAGTACAAATTTGAAATCTCAGGGAAGAATGAAGCATAAGGACCTCACTGCTTCCCCCTAGTGGTTCTATCCTGTTTCAGCGGGTCTCTTGGCATGAGGTGGGTCCCGTGCTGGGGAACTCAACGCCCTCTTGTGGAGGGCAGGAGAAGACATCCACATTTCCGAGATGGCAGAGACCAAGGCTACAGAGAAACCGGTGGACTGACAAAGACAGACTTGACCTGACGGACTGGTAAACACTGAGTCACCTCCGGCAGAGCGTGTGTATGTTTTTCCCCCTCAGAGATTTATTAAAAGCTGAATCAAATCGCTTCTCGTCCCTTTAGGATGATTGAATTGTATGTCTTTTTTATTCAATACCTTTTGTTATTGTTCTGTTTATTCCATTACTTCGAGCATCCTCTTGGAATTACCCAGTTTCATTAGTACGATTTTGCCCCATTTATCAGACATGGTTTATGGATGAAGGGAATGCTCCAGAGAGCTGATGGTGTAGCCTCTGAACCACTATAGCGTTTGTCAGGTTTTGCAGATAGAAGATAGTGATTAAAGGCATGGGCTGTCATGCCTAATTCCAGCACTGGTTCTGCTAACTGGGTGGCAGGCAGGCACCTGACTTAACTTTTCAAAACGTCACCTTCCTTACCTACAAAATGAGGAGGATGATAGTTCCTACCTTGCAGAGTTATGACAATTAAAGAATGTAATAAATATATTAGCACAGTGCCTAGCTCATCGTACTTAGCAAATGTTAACTATTACTATTTAACCAGAAGACGAACATTTTTTAAAAGGTGCATTACGTTCTTCACTGAGTTTTTAAACAGAGTACAATGACCGACATTAACCATTTTCTAGGAGGCTCATATTTTTCCTTGTAAAAAATGACTCTGTGCCCATAAGTAAGAGCAATAAGGTGCTAAGAAGTGGCTGAGGTCTGAGTACGGTTCTCCGACTTTTTTCTACTACAAAGCTGGTGATCTGCATGTGAACTGCCTGCACTGCATTCTGAGTTCTTGTTTCTATTTCCATTTTCACCTGTTCCCTCACTATCTCACTGCCCATTTCTAACACCACGGCTGACTCCACCCTTCTTTCGAATCCACTGTGGAGTCAGAAATGAGGTAACAGAGCTGATTAGAATTCTGTTTTATGCAATAGGTTAAATAGACTCTAGCGGGAACGTCTGAATTCTTCCCCTCTTTTCAAAACACATAATCTCCTATCTGAATACAAGTATGCCTTTTAGTGCCTATGGAATCCATACCCAGGGAGTAGGAAAGAGCAAAAATTTAAAAAAGGAAGTGTTAAAAGACTTTTCTTAGGATGGGCAGCTGATCATGTGAGCTGAGAGCTCTTGAGGCAGCCCTCTTTTGATTTTTGTCTCCTTGTGGGGGGTAGGGGTGGGGAAGGAGAGCTGGGTTCTGCTCCCTAGGCTGAAAGCACTGCCCTCTAGTGGTTAGGAGGGCAGGGTGCTGCCGGAGGCTGCTGTCTCACAGAAAAGGATCCTGCAGGTAGTGATAAGAGGAGGGCAAGCAGATATTGCTCAGGGGAGCATAACTGGAGGAGAATCTGAACCAGACTCAAGACGGGAGCAAAGATCACAGTGAGGAGAGGCAAGGTGGGTCTATGATTGAGAGTACAAATAACAAGGTAAGAAGTGGAGATGTGGTGTCTGTAGCTTTGTAGTATAGTCTGAGGTCAGGGAGCATGATTCTTCCAGCTCTGTTCTTCTTTCTCAAGATTGTTTTGGCTATTCAGGGTCTTTTGTGTTTCCATACAAATTTTAAAGTTATTTGTTCTTGTTCTGTGAAAAACGTCATTGGTATTTTGAGAGGGACTGCATTGAATCTGTAGATTGCCTTGGGTAGTATGGTCGTTTTAACAATATTCATTCTTCCAATCCAAGAACATGGTATATCTTTCCATCTGTTTGTGTCGTCTTCAATTTCTTTCACTTGCATCTTACAGTTTTCTGAGTATGGATCCTTCACCCATAGGTAAGTTGAGTATACCATCTCTTTTCTTTCATGATCCTGACTCATAGACCATGTATTTCATTAGAGATCCACGATGCTTAACAACATTTTAAAACCCATTTATTTCATTTTTTAATTTCTCCACTACGGTCTCTTCACTAGAACATAATCACATTGTCTTGCATGTAGAAGGTGCTTACCTTAGATGGTGTTTTCTCAGAAGCAGACCCTGAACCAAAAATACAAGTGCAAGCAAAAGCAATCTTGAGAAAGAAAAATAGAGCTGGAGCAATCAGGCTCCCTGACTTCAGACTATACTACAAAGCTATAGTCATCAAAACAGTATGGTACTGACACAAAAATAGAAAAATAGATCAATGGAACAGGATAGAAAGCCCAGAAATAAACCCACACACCTATTGTCAATTGATCTAAGACAAAGGAGGCAAGACTATACAAGGGAGAATGGACAGTCTCTTCAACAAATGGTGCTGGGAAACCTGGACAGCTACATGTAAAAAAACTGAAATTAGAACATTCTTTAACACCATACACAAAAAATAAGCTCAAAATGGATTAAAGACCTAAATGTGAGACAGCACACTATAAAACTCTTAGAGGAAAACATAGGCAGAACACTCTCTGACATAAATCACAGCAAGATATTTTTCAATCCGTCTCCCAGAGTAATGGAAATAAAAACAAAAATAAACAAATGGGACCTAATTAAACTCAAAAGCTTTTGCACAGCAAAGGAAACCATAAACAAAATGAAAAGACAACTCACAGATTGGGAGAAAATATTTGCAAATGATGTGGTCGACAAGGGATTAGTCTCCAAAATTTACAAACAGCTCATGCAGCTTAATATCATCAAAACAAATAACCCAATCAAAATATGGGCAGAAGACCTAAATAGACATTTCTCCAAAGAAGACATACAGATGGCCAAGAGGCACATGAAAAGATGTTCAACATTGCTAATTATTAGAGAAATGCAAATCAGAACTATAATGAAATATCACCTCACAACAGTCAAAATGGCTATCATCAAAATCCATAAATAATAAATGCTGGAGAGGGTGTGGAGAGAAGGGGACCCTCCTACACTGCTGGTGGGAATGTAAGTTGGCACGGCCACTATGGAGAACAGTATGGAGTTTATTTAAAAAACTAAAAATAGAACTACCATATGATCCAGCAATCCCACTCCTGGGCATATATCCAGAGGAAAACACGGTCCAAAAGAATGCATGCACCCCCATGTTCACTGTAGCACTGTTTACAATAGCCAAGACATGGAAGCAACTTAATGTCCATGGACAGAGGAATGGATAAAGAAGATGTGGTACATATATACAACAGAATGTTACTCAGCCATTAGAAAGAATGAAATAATGCCATTGGCAGCAACATGGATGGACCTAGAGATTGTCATACTGAGTGAAGTAAGTCAGACAGAGAAAGAAAAATATCATATGATATTACTTATATGGGGAATCTTTAAAAAAATGATACAAATGAACTTATTTGCAAAACAGAAACAAACTCACAGACTTAGAGAACTAAACTTATGGTTACCAGGTGGGAAGGGTGGGAGAAAGGGATAGTTAGGGAGTTGGGGATTGACATGTACACACTGCTATATTTAAAATGGATAACCAACAAGGACCTACTATATAGCACAGGGAACTCTGCTCAATATTATGCAATGACCTAAATGGGAAAAGAATTGGAAAAAGAATAGATACATGTGTATGTATAATGGAATCACTTTGCTGTACACCTGAAACTAATCACAACATTGTTAATCAACTATACTCCAATATAAAATAAAAAGTTAAAAATAAATTTAAAAAAAATTTTTTAAATTAAAAAACATATAAGTGATTTATTAAGGATGTGCTCCTGGGAGAAGTTGCTAAGTGATCGTGGAGGCAAGAGAGAAAAGAGGATGAAGTTAAGCAATGGTGTGATGCCAGGGGAAAATCCCGGTCTCCGGGTCCCAGGGGAGCTCTGGAGCATCAGTTGCACCTCAGAGTTTTTCCCTTTGGGAGGCAAGGAAGGTGGTATGTCAAATGCTTCCTCCACAGTAAGGCCAGTCATTAAGCAGCAGAGGCCATGAGGGCACGGTGGGTCATCAACTCCCAGAGTCTCTAAGTGGACAAGGTGACTTCAGCAGTCACAGTCAAAAGTTAGAAGAAAGGCGAAGCTGTGAGCAGCTAGCTGTGTGGCACAGAAAAGCTGGGGACCTGGGAAGGATAGCAGTGGTGTCCTCTAGAACTTTCACTAAGGATGTGGTAAATGAGGGAATCAATGAATGAGTAAAGGCCCTCAAATCCCTCCATATGGACACACAGGGTATCATTTTTTTGCTTTATGTTACATGTATTTAGATCCCTATTACCTAGTATTCTATGGATTAGATTTTGGTAAAGAAACATTGCTCATCCAGAGAGCTAATTTTTCCTTATCCAGGGCACTGTGATTAGGGAAGAGACCCTCCCAAGACTGAGAGCACAGGACTGAGTCAGCTGCCAGAGTCAGACCTTCTAAAGAACTGGAGTCACCAGTGCACGACAAGAATGCCCTCGAGAAAGATGTGACCAGTGGAGTCTGACACCTGGAATTAAAATGGACAGGATGGGGTCTGACATGACCCCAGGCCTCTTACTAAGTGGATGACCAAAGAATAAACGAGACCCTGGAAGTCCATCCCCAGGGCAGCATAAGAAGGTGATCATGAGTATAACATGAGGACGGAAAAAGCAGAGACCAATGTAAATAACCCTGTGAGAAGCAGCAACAAACGGTCTAGGAGATGCTTTTCGTGGTCATAAATATCTTGCATAATGATGAAGAGCATATACGGACATGTGAAAACCTCAGAAATAAGATGGTGGCTCTGTCCTAGCTACTCATGGACAGAGAACTACAGCCCTACCCACTATTCCAAAAGAAGCAAAGATTAAAACCAGACCTCCATTCATGAGGTTTTTTTTTAGTTGGAATGTGTCAAGTTATTTAGTAGAAATTTTGTTTGCCTATAGTGAGGTGGTTATGTTCAAATAAAGATACTTTCCTTTCTTATGTCTGCATTAAAGGACCCCCAACACGGGGGGCACTGTAGTAGGAATGTGCAGTGAATCTGAGGGATCTGTGCATATCTCACCTGGGCTGTCCAGTCTAGAAGACTGGGCAGAAATTGCCACAGAAATCACACCCAAAATAAGATCCTGGTATACAGACTTTGTTACATAAGTATTGTGTGTTTCAGAGTCTTAGAAACAAACAAGGGAACAAAAAAATAGTACATTCTGATTCTCAACTATGTTTCTAGCAGTTGAAGGTACAGGATAGTGACTCTGGAAGGGTGAGGGGCGACAGTGCCTGATGCTGCAGAAGGGAACCCAGGCCCTTTCCTTTCCACCATATTTGAATCTAGAAGGTCTGTCTGCTTCATGTACCCTTTTCACTGCGGACGGACAGGCACACATTGATTTAAAGGATTAAGACAAGAAGTGACCTGACCCTTGTAACAACTTTTCAAGGAAGCAGAAAGAGAAGCCCTGACGGCAAACTTGGGCTGGCTTTTGCAGTTCAGAAATGTACAGCTAATCCCCACTAGGATTACTTCTTTTTTAAAAAACTGAAGTATAGTTGATTTATAGTATTATGTTAGTTTCAAGTGTACAGCAAAGTGATTCCATTTTTATATATATATAGTTTATAAATATATATATAGTTTATAAATATATATATATAATGGAATAACTTTGTTATATATATAACTGAATATACATAGAGATATATATTTGGGTTATTTTCCACTATAGATTATTACAAGATATTAAATATAGTACCCTGTGCTATACAGTAAATCCTTGTTGCTTATCTATTTTATGTATAGTAGTTTGTACCTGTTAGTCCTGTACTCCTGATGTATCACTCCCCTTTCCCTTTCCCCTTTGGTAACCATAAGTTTGTTTTCTATGTCTGTAAGTCTGTTTCTGTTTCGTACATAGATTCATTTGTGTCATATTTTAGATTCCACGTATAAGTGATATCATATAATATTTGTCTTCCTCTGTCTGACTTATTTCACTTAGTATGATCATCTCTAGGTCCATCCATATTCCTGCAAATGGCATTATTTCATTCTTTTTTATGGCTGAGTAACTATGATTACTTCTGAGCTTTCACTACTGGTAGTAATGTGGAATTGCCAAGGGAATTGTGAGACTTGTATAGCCCAACCTGTAAGTATTAAAAAAATCGAACTGGGAATGAACTAAACCCACTAACCATTCATTGACACCCATGGTATGCCTTGCTCTGCAGCTGGGAAGGGTGGTGTGGGAGCAGGGGCAGCAGATTGAAAAATGTGTGATGGAATCTCTGGTCCCAAGAAAATGAGTCACTACCTGTGGTAGAAAAAATGGGTTGGTACCACTATTAGTGTTGACAGTTTGAGATAAAAGGTGTTAGTAGTTTCTAGAAAGATATTTTCCACATATTGAGAAATACTGAAGGGGGTGAGAAAGCCACAAATATTTGAGTCCATCCTGTGCCTTCTGATTATCTGCATGTAGGCAATGTCCCTGCCCCTGACCTTGGGGAATATTTCCCCTTGCCAGTAAATGCTGCTAGAGGAAGCCTGTAGCAACTCTCTTTTTGGAGCCCTGTCCAGACTCAACTCACTGCACCAAACAAGGGTCCTGAAAAGAGACTTCCTTGGAGTCATATGTCAGGTGTCTAAGGAAAATGGGCAGGTACATTTTACTGGCCAATATTCTTCCATTAGAAGTATTGCCTTTGACACTATCTTTTGTGTGTGTGTGTGTGTGACACCTTCTGTGGAATGGAATTTTCACAGCTTTTTGTGCCCATCTTAGGAAAAGAAAAAGATTTTCACTTTCTTTAAATGAATGGTCTGTTTTCCTAAAGGAACAAGTCAGCCTTTCCATTTGAGTAAATTATCCAAACAATGCAGCCCAGGGCTTATGCATGGCTGTTAGGGCTCTCGGGCAGGTGATGCCATCTGTACATCCCTCAAGGGGTATCTCTCATATGACACCAAACAAACATTTGCAACTTATTAAATAGCTTCTTGAATTTTAAAAAACTTAATTCAGAGGGTACAATTTTTCATCCTCCCTGGAAGACTGCTTATGGCTACATAGTTTTCATAATGTCCACTGTGGAATCTTTGACTTCTAAAACTACAGAAGAACCCCATGAAAAACCTCTTCCTTTCCAGTTCTACTACCAGAAAATTAATCCTTAAGTGAGTTATGTATTTCTTCTGTGTCAAGTTTCTCATTCTCTATAATGGTTATAATGCCATAATAATCAGAAAAGGAAAAGAAATAGAAAGAAACCAAATTGAAAAGGAAGAAGTAAAACTGTCACTGTTTACAGATGACATGATACTACTCATAGAAAATCCTAAAGATACCACCAAAAAAACTACCAGAGCTCAGTGAATTTGGTAAAGTTGCAGGATACAAAATTAATATACTGAAATCTGTTGCACTTCTATACATTAACAACAAACAATCAGAAAGAGAAGTTTAAAAAACAATCCCATTTACCATCACCTCAAAAAGAATAAAATATCTAGGAATAAATCTAACTAAGAAGATAAAAGACCTGTACTCAGAAAACTATAAGACACTGATGAGAGAAACTGAAAATGACACAAACAGATGGAAAGATATACTGTTTTCATAGATTGGAAGAATTAACATTGCTTAAATGACCATATTACTCAAGGCAATCTACAGATTCATTGCAATCCCTATCAAAATACCAATGGCATTTTTCACAAAACTAGAACAAATAATTCCAAAATTTGTATGGAAACACAAAAGATCCCAAATAGCCGAAGCAATCTTGTGAAAGAAGAACAAGGCTGGAGGTATCATCCTCGTGGACATCAGACAATACTACAAAGCTACAGTAATCAAAACAGTATAGTACTGGCACAAAAACAGATACATAGATCAATGGAACAGAATAGAGAGCCCAGAAATAAACCCACACACTTAGAGTCAACTCATCTGTGACAAAGGAGGCAAGAATATAAAGTAGGAAAAAGATAGTCTCTTCAATAAGTGGTACTGGAAAAACTGAAGAGTTACATGTAAAAGAATGAAATTAGAATATTTTCTCATACTATATACAAAAATAAACTCAAAATGGATTAAGGACATAAATGTAAGACTGGAAAACATAAAACTCTTAGAAGAGAACATAGGCAGAATACTCTTTGACATAAATCATAGCAATATTTTTTTAATCTGTCCCTAAGGTAAAGGAAACAAAAACAAAAATAAACAAATGGAACCGACCTTACGTTAAAAGCTTTTGCACAGCAAAGGAAACCATTGATAAAATGAAAAGACAACCTACTGAGTGGGAGAAAATATTAGCAAATTATATGACCAGCAGGGGATTAATGTTCAAAACATATTAACAGCTCATACAACTCAATATCAAAAAAACCCAAAATTAAAAATGGGCAGAAGATCTGATTAGACATTTTTCCAAAGAAAACATTCAGGTGGCCAACAGGGACATGAAAAGTTGCTCAACATCGCTAATCATCAGAGAAATGCAAATCAAAACCACAATGAGATATCACCTCACAACTATCATCAAAAAGACCACAAATAACAGCTGCTGGCAAGGTTGTGGAGAAAAGGGAACACTAGTACATTGTTGGTAGGAATATAAATTGGTGTATCCACTATAGAAAACACTATAGTATGGAGGTTCCTCAGAAAACTAAAAATAGAACTACCATATGATCTAGCAATTCCTGGGTATATATCTGAAGAAAACAAAAGCATTAATTCAAAAAGATGCAAGCACCCCAGTGTTCACAGCAGCATTATTTATCAATACAATAGCCAAGATACAGATACAACCTAAGTGTCCATCAACAGATGAATGGATAAAGAATATGTGATATATATATATAATATATATATATTATATATAAATACACACACACACACACACACACACACACACACACACACACACACACACACTGGAATATACTCAGCCATGAAAAAGAATAAAATTTTGCCATTTGCAACAACATGGATGGACCTGGAGGGTATTACACTTAGTGAAATAAGTCAGAGAAAAAACAAAGACTGTATCTTATTACTTGTATGTGTAATCTAAAAAATAAAATGAATGAATTTTATTCACCAATATAGTGAACAAACTAGTGGTTACCAGTGATTCACCAATATAGTGAACAAACTAGTGGTTACCAGTAAGGAGAGGAAAGCAGGGAGGGGCAAGATAGGGGTAGGGGATTAAGAGGTACAAACTACTATCTATAAAATAAATAAGCTACAAGGATATATTATACAGCACAGGGAATATAGTCAATATTTTATAATCAAAACAGTATGGTACTGGCACAAAAACAGAAATATAGATCAATGGAAAGCCCAGAAATAAACCCACACACCTATGGTCAATAATCTTTGACAAAGGAGGCAAGAATATACAATGGAGAATAGACAGTCTCTTCAATAAGTGGTGCTGGGAAAACTGGACAGCCACGTGTAAAAGAATGAAATTAGAACACTCTCAACACCATACACAAAAAATAAGCTCAAAATGGATTAAAGACATAAATGTAAGACCACATACTATAAAACTCCTAGAGGAAAACATAGGCAGGACACTCTGACATAAATTGCAGCCATATCTTTTTGGATCCACCTCTTAGAGTAATGAAAATACAATAAAAACAAAAATAAACAAATGGGGGCTTCTCTGGTGGTGCAGTGGTTGAGAGTCCGCCTGCCGATACAGGGGACACGGGTTCGTGCCCCAGTCAGGGAAGATCCCACATGCTGTGGAGCGGCTGGGCCCGTGAGCCATGGCCGCTGAGCCTGCGCGTCCAGAGCCTGTGCTCTGCAACGGGAGAGGCCACAACAGTGAGAGGCCCGCGTACCGCAAAAAACAAAACAAAACAAAAACACAATTGGGACCTAATTAAGCTTAAATGCTTTTGCATAGCAAAGCAAACTACAAACAAGACAAAAAAACAACCTACAGAATGGGAGAAAATATTTGTAAATGATGCAAGCGACAAGGGGTTAATCTCCAAAATCTACAAACAACTCATGCAGCTTAATTAAAAAAAAAAAAAAAAAAAACAAGCAATCCAGTCAAAAAATGGGCAGATGTTAATAAACATTTCTCCAAAGAAGACATACAGATGGCCAAAAGGCACATGAAAATATGCTCAACATTGCTAACTATTAGAGAAAGGCAAATCAAAACTACAATGAGGTATCATCTCACACCAGTCAGAAAGGCCATCATCAAAAAGTCTACAAATAATAAATGCTGGGGACGTTGTGGAGAAAAGGGAACCTTCCTACACTGTTGGTGGGAATGTAAATTGGTATAGCCACTATGGAGAACAGAATGGAGGTTCCTTAAAAAACTAAAAATAGAGCTACCATATGATCCTGCAATCCCACTCCTAGGCATATATCTGGAGAAAACCATGCTTCAAAAGGATACATGCACCCCAATGTTCATTGCAGCACTATTTACAATAGCCAAGATATGGAAGCAACCTAAATGTCCATCAAGAGAAGAATGGATAAAGAAGATGTGGTGTATATATATACAATGGAATATTACTCAGCCATAAAAAATAATGAAATGGTGTCATTTGCAGCAACATGGATGGACCTAGAGATTACCATACTGAGTGAAGCAAGTCAGACAGAGAAAGACAAATATTATGTGATATCACTTCCATGTGGAATCTAAAAAACAGGATACAAATGAACTTATTTACAAAACAGAAACAGACTCAGAGACACAGAAAACAAATTTATGGTTACCAAAGGAGAAGGGAGGTGAGGGATAAATTAGGAATTTGGGATTAACATATATACAGTACTATATATAAAATAGGTAAACAAGGACCTACTGTATAGCACAGGGAACTATACTCAGTATTTTGTAATAACCCATATGGGAAAAGAATCTGAAAAATGATATATATACTTATAAAACTGAATCACTTTGCTATATACCCGAAACTAACACAAAATTGTAAATCAACTATATTTCAATAAGAAATAAATTTTAAAAATAAAATAAATAAGCTACAAGGATATATTGCACAGCCCAGGGAATAGAGTCAATATTTTACACTAACTTTAAATGGAGTATAACCTATAAAAACTTTGAATCAGTATGCTGTATACCTAAAACTACTGTAATATTATAAATCTTTACCTCATTCAAAATAAATAAAAAATTTTTTAAATAAAATGGTTGTGATCTCTGACCCTACTTTTTAAATTGTCCTTAAGTAATATATGTACATTGAAATACATATTCAAAAACAAACACACATGGTTGCTTGCACAAGTTCTATTCTGTTAAAAAAAAATTGTAAATACAGATTCAAACCTCTTTGCTCTAAAACCCAAGTAGTTCAAATGACAGGCTTGGCACTTTTAAACCATGTAATCTTGGGAAATGGTTTGCCTCCTATGAAATTAAATTTTCTATCTATAAAATGAAGATAAAATCAAATATCTGCACAGTTGTAAAGATTACATTAGTTGATCCATAGAAATATACTCAGCACAGTTTCTAGTACATTGTGCTTTTAAAATGTTCATTTCCTTTTAAATTTCTCTTTATTATGCTTTTTTTAAACTTATATTCGCAGCTCTTGGGATATAATGTGAAAAAGATAGCATAGAAACATATAACGTTCCAAGACTGGAAGAATAGAAAATCTGAACAGACCAATTACGCGTAAGAAGACTGAAATAGGTAATCAAAAATCTCCCAACAGGGCCTTCCCTGGTGGCGCAGTGGTTGAGAGTCCGCCTGCCGATGCAGGGGACACGGGTTCGTGCCCCTGTCCGGGAAGATCCCACATGGCGCGGAGAGGCTGGGCGCTGTGAGCCATGGCCGCTGAGCCTGCGCGTCCGGAGCAACAGTGAGAGGCCCGCGTGCCGCAAAAAAAAAAAAAAAAAAAAAATCTCCCAACAAAGAAAAGCTCAGGACCGATAGTTTCACTGGTGAATTTAACCAAACATTTAAAAAAGAATTAATGCCAATCCTTTGCTTATTCTTCAAAAAAATTGAAGAGGAAGGAATACTTCCCAATTCACTTTATGAGTCCAGCACACCCTGATTCCAAAGCCATATAAGGACGCTACAAGAAAAGAAAACTATAGACCAATATTCCTGATGAATATGATTGCAAAAAATTCTCAACAAAATACTAGCAAACCAAATATAGCAGCACACTGAAAGAATTATTCACCATGATCTAGTGGGATTTATTCCTGGGAGGTAAGAATGTTTCAAAGTATGCAAATCAATGTGATCAATGACATTAATAGAAGAAAAAAATTATACAATCATCTCAATAGATGCAGAAAAAACATTTGACAAAATTCAACATCCATTCATGATAAAAACTCATAAAAAATTTGGTATAGAAGAAACATGCCTCAACATAATAAACAACATATATGACAAGCTCATAGCTAACATCATACTCAAAGGTGAAACGTGGAAAGCTTTTCCTCTAAGATCAACAGCAAGGCAAAATGCCCATGCTCACCACTCCTATTCAACATAGTACTGGAAGTCCTAGCTAGAGCAATCAGGCAAGAATAAGACATAAAAAGTATCAGAATTAAAAAGAAAGAGGTTAAATTCTCTATTTGCAGATGACACGATTATAAAGAAATAATCCTTAAAAATCCAGCAAAATCCTAAAGAATCCTAAAGAATCCAGAAAAAAACCTGTTAGAATGAACAAATTCAGTAAATCTGCAGGATATAAAATTAACATACAAAAATTCAACAGCATTTCTATACACTAATAATGAATTATATGAAAAGGAAATAAAGAAAATGATCCCATTTACAATAGCATTGAAAACAATAAAATACTTAGGAATAAATTTAACCAAGGAAGTAAAAGTTCTCTCCACTGAAAACTATGACATCAATGAATCAAAGAAGACACAAATAAATGGAAAGGTATCCTGTGTTCATGGATTGAAAGAATTAGTAGTTAAAATGTCCATACTACTCAAAGCCATCTATAGATTCAAAGCAATTCCTATCAAGATTCCAGTGGCTTTTTTTAAAAAAAGAAGAAAAACAATCCCCAGTTTTATATAGAACCCCTAAAACCCTGAATAGCCAAAATATTCCTGAAAAAGAACAACAGAGTGGGAGGCGTCACACTTCCTGATTTCAACCTATATCATAAAGCCGTAGTAATCAAAATGGCGTGGTGCTGGCATAAAAACAGACACATAGGCCAATGGAACAGAATTAAGAGTCCAGAAATAAATCTATGCATATATGGTCAACTAACACTCGCCAACATTACTCAGTGGGGAAAAGGCAGTCTCTGCAATAAATGGTGCTGGAAAAATTGGATATTCACATGCAAAAGCATGAAACTAGACCCCTATCTTACAAACACTTGAAAAAAATAACTTGAAATGGATTAGAGATTTAAAGGTAAGACTGGAAACCATTAAACTCCTAGAAGAAAACACAGGAAAAACTCGCCTTAATATGGGTCTAGGCAATGATATTTTTGATATGACACCTATAGTACAAGCAACAAATTCAAAAATAAACAAATGGGACTACATCAGACTGAAAAGCTTCTGCACAGCAAAAGGAATGATCAACAAAATGGAAAGGCAGCCTATGGAATGGGAAAAATATTTGCAAACTATACATCTGACAAGGGGTTAATATCCAAACTGTATAAGGAACTCATAATTCAATAGAAAAAAACTAAAAAATCCAATTTTTAAAATGGGCAAACAACCTGAATAAACATTTTTCCAAAAATGATACACAAATGAAAAGGTGCTCTACATCATTAATCATCAGGGAAATACAAATCAAAACCATAATGAGGTATCACCTCACATCTATAAGAATAGCTGTTATCAAAAAGATAAGTGTTGACAAGGATGTAGAGAAAAGGGAACCCTTGTGCAGTGTTGGTGGGATTGTAAATTGCTAAAGCCACTATGGAAAACAGTATGGAAATGCCTCAAAAATTAAAAATAGCATTACCATATGATCCAGCAATTACACTTCTGGGAATATATACAAAGGAAACAAAAACACTATATCAAAGAGATATCTGCACCCCCATGCTCATAGAAGCATGATATCTATAATACTGAAGACATGGAAACAACTTCAGTGTCCATCAATGGATGAATAAAGAACTCGTGATATATATATATATATATATATGTATGTACGTGTATATATATGTACACATATATATGCAAACATACATACATATACACACACACTAGAATATTACTCAGCCATGAAAAGAAGGAAGTCCCGCCATTTGTGACAACATGGATGGGTATTATGCTAAGTGAAATAAGTCAGACAGAGAAAGACAAACACTGAATGATCTCGCTTACTTGTGGAGAGAAGAAGGAGAAGGAGAAGAAGAAGGGGAAGAGGAAGAAGAAGGAGGAAACCAAACTCATCGAAAAGGAGATCAGATTTGCAGTTATCAGAGGCAGATGATGGGGGATGAAGGAAATGGATGAAGGTGATTAAAAGTTTCAAACTTCCAGCTGTAAGATAAATAAGTACTAGGGATGTAATGTACAACATGATGACTGTAGTTAACACTGCTGTATGGTATATTTGAAAGTTGTTGAGAGGATAGATCCTAATAATTCTCACCACAAGGAAAAAACCATTTTTTTTCTTTTTTTTTTTCTGTTTTTTGTATCTGTATGAAATGATGGATGTTAACTAAACTTGCGGTAATTTTTTCACAATATAGATAAGTCATGCTGTTTACCTTAAACTTATACAGTGCTGTATGTCAATTATATCTCAATAAAACTGGGGGAGAAAAGGTATCAGAAGTTGAACGGTCAAGGGTATTTTCTAGTTCACCTACTCCAACTACCCCATTTTACAGATGAGAACAATGAGTTTTAGCATGAGTCCAAGGTTACAAACTAATTAGCAGCCAGACCCAAACTCAAATTTAGGTGTCTGGATCCCAGATTCAGAGCTCTTATGATTCCATTGCCATAAAACCTGTATTGTTAATTTTTCATGGATCACTTGTCAGAAATGTGATCTGATATGGGGCAGGACTTCACATGCTGCATCTTGGGTTTGAAGTTAGGACAGAGGAAAGAGTTGTCCGTTGTCAAAGTGAATCCTAAGGAGAGAGAACCAAATGGGGCAGGGGGTGGTGGTATGAGCAGGGTGTTGGAAGACTTTTAAATATAAATGATAGCTAGGATTGTTGGGAGATATACCATCAAAATTACAGGGAGATTATTGAAAATGGTCAGTTTCCGAAAGATTGATTTGCCTGTAGGAAAGGAGTAAAAAAATCCCAAAATATATTAGGTCGTGTCCTTTGTTCATGTGTTCTCCCGTCTTCCTTATCTGAGATGTTGTGAGATGGGGCTCCTTGAAGTTTTAGAATAAACATACACAAATACTATCAAAGTCCTATAGCTTATAAACCCCAGGGAATGAATGTTAAACCTACTTCCCCTCTTGACACAAAAATCCTAAATACAGGAAGGATTTCATTTTAGAACATCCTAAGAAACAGTCCCTGATGATGACGATGATGATTAGAAATTTAAGCTATTTATTATAATTTGACTTAATTGTCATATTAATTATGAAGGAACTTCCCTGAAAGGACTGCGCCACAGAGATGTACCCAGACGTTAATAGCCCAAATAAATGTTTTCCAGTGTTCCTTCTTTAGAAATTTATTCCTTATTCTACATACACAATCATGATCAGCCTATTTTATGATTACTGGTAACTGAACCAGGCTACAGACATAATTACTGGTAACAATGTCAACCTGTTGTAAGACTCAGGCTCCATTTTCAAATATACACACACACACACACACACACACGCTTTCAAGCTGGGAATCTTCACTTTGCAGGTTGTAAAACCCTAAATCATTTGTTTAAAGGGAGAAATGTGACTTTGTAATTGTAAGGATGAATGAAATTTTATGTAGTTGATGATTTCATTGATTACCTCAATGTTTGACAATCTTATTAAATTGCTTTCTAGAAAGGGTAGATTCAATTTTAACTCTCATCCTCTGAAAATTATAATAAGCCACTTTGGTGAACACTAATGTATATAGTCATTAAGCTTCTTTGTTAAGATTGTTTTTCTGTAAGATTTTTTTGGTATGAGTGTGAGCAATAAAGTTAGAACAATTTTAGAGAGATTAAGTACACAGAAGTGAATTCATTCCAGGCAATAATTTGGAAAGTCATATTTGAACCTTAATTAGATCCCTAAGCCCTAGAACTTACCTTAGCCTATGGAGTCCCTTTATGTGAATCAATTCAGCAGACTGGAGAAAAATTCAACAATGATTCTTTTATGTCACAGTCAACCCTAGAAAAACTAACATACACTTCCCAACTTTTCTCCTTTTATGAGAAAAATAGCAAGTGCTTAGAACAATTTCCCCTCAAGTGTTCTTCCATAGGACAGTGGTTCTCAAATCCAGGTAACCTCAGTATCCCCTGGAGAGCTGGGTGCCACTCCCAGAAATTCTGATTAATTCCGGGGTTGGGCCCAGGAATTCGCATTTCTACCAACTACCCAGGTGATGCTTGTTCCCAGGAACCACACTTTAAGAACTCAAAAGTATATATGTGTGTGTATGTACATGTATATATACGTATACCTTATATGATACATATGTGATACCATATTTATATATATATATATATATAGAGAGAGAGAGAGAGAAACTGATAAAGCAAATGTAGCAGAGTCTTAATTGGTGAATCTGGGTAACAAGTATTCATGAATTCTTTACCCTTAATGCAAATTTTCCCTTAAGTTTGAAATTCTTTCAAAATAAAAATTAAAAAAATAAAAATTATACCATGAAACTAAAATTATTTGCTATCTGGGAAAAAGAAAACCAGTATGAATAAAGTCTCCTTGGGCACTTGTGGTGGGTTTGAGTCATGCTCAGTATATAAGAGCCAACTTACTTCCTCCTTGATTCACTATTACCAATATATTACCAATAATAATAATTATCCAAAACAAGACTCACAGAGTCTGAGCACACAGAAAGGTTTCTGAAGTAAAAAAAAAAAAAGCTTGTGTAAGTGGTTAGAACATGGACTTTGGATCCCAACAGTCCTGGTGTGATTCCCAAATCTGCCATTTATTAGCTCTGTGAAGCTGGGAGTCGTTTTAACCAGGGCTGCTGCACTGTTCCCCAGGAGGCGCCATTTCCATAGCAAAAAAGTGGATGAGGCTCTCTGCAGTAGTGCAAGGTGCTAGCCTCAATGAAAGTATTCTGAACCTCAGTTTCCGTATCTGAAGAATGGGGAGAATAGCAACACCCAGAGTAGTTATGGAGATTAAATGACAAGACATGTGAAGGGCTTAGCACAGTTGCCTGGTCCATAGGAAGTGCTCAGAAAAATGGTAGCAGAATTAAAGATGATAATAATGATCAATATTGGAAAGCATGGATTCTCCAGAAGGAGAAATGATCTCCATGGTCCTGTCTAGTAGTATCAATGCTGTGATCTAGAGACAGTTCCATGTAACAAAGAAAACATAGACTTTTCTCCTTTTATGTTATTATTTTTTTCACCTGATGAAAAGCCATAATTTTAGTTATTTTACTTATGTCAAAGAAGTTTATGATTTTCCCACTCCATGAATAAAAATAGTGTTTTCTTTGAAGAGGGTCACTTGTAGTACCATTTCTTAAAGATATCAAGACCCAGCACCTTGCTGATACACCTCTGCAGGGTTTATTTTTCCCAAGACAGAGTGCACTGAGAATTTTTAGGAAATAAACATTTACTTAGTTATCTACCTGAAGAGCAAATAGGTTATTGTTGGAAAAAGCTATGCCAGGCAGCAAACCCCACTGGCCAGGTGAAAATAAAATTAGAGAAGCAAGAAGTTAGTAGACAAGAGAATGAAGTTCAGGACGGAGGTGGGGAAGAATGGTTCAGAACTGTCTCTGAGTGGCAGCTGTGCACTCGTGTTATATTTCCAGCCAAAAGACCATGGAGAGAAGAGCGGATTGGGGAATCACGAGAACTGCTCTAGTCCTAGCTAGTTCTATGTCCTCATCTATAAAATGAGGGAGCTGGATTATATCAGGGGTTTCTCAAACTAACTATTTGTTAAGATCAATTTTATGAGAATCCTCAATGAAAATCAAGTAAATGTAGAGTTGTTTTGGGGAAGTTTGGTAGGTGAGTTGAGAGGTGACTACACTCACTTCTTAACTCTGGCAGCTCCGGAGGGAAATCGGAGACAATCCAGGGGTTCCTCGGAACACAGATTGAAAACCACTGAACTAAGTGCCTTCCAACTCAAACACTTTACTCTCTAGCTTTGAACTATTTCCTCAGGGGAATGACTATATTTGACACTTAATTATGTACATTTTTATGCCTCATAATCCTTCATAGCCTCCTTTATCTTCTAACAGCTCTGCATGGAAGCCATTATTTAGCTAGCTTTGTTCATGGGCAAATTATAAATCTTATTTGCCCAAGGGTTTTGAGGGAGACAAGGTCAGGGCCAATATTTAAAAGCAGCAAGCCTTGCCTCTGGTACCCAGACTGAATAAGAGACTAGCTTTAACAATTGTTCCAACTATTAGCGCCGTAATTCATGCTGATTTTCTTTGATTCAGACGTTTTTGTTTAATCCTAATCTTCCAAATAACTGGCTCTCTAGAGCCAGTAGCCATGTATGGTGAACCGGCCATGAAAACTTACATAGTTTTTTATTTATTAGGCTGCAGAGAGGTTTCTGGAAAGCCTAGAGGGAAGGCAGATGATTTTTTTTTTTTTTAAAAAGACTCTTTCCTGGTGAATTTGGGGTGCTTTCCTATAAGAAATTACAGATCATTATTTTCCTTGTTATACCTTTAGTCAGACAGATGGCACAAGACAGAGAACAAGAATTCTAGAGAGTTTCCATGGCAATTGCAGAAGAGCCGTGGCCTATTTGCGGTGATGTGTTGTGCAGTATCTAGGGTGAAGGTAAAATCGCAGGGATTCATTCTGCAACACCCATGGACTGTAAGCTATTCAAAGGGCACTTGTTGAACTCCTCTTGTCTCAAAAGCAATCTCCTAGTTGTTGGGGGAAGAGAGGGGAATGTCAAAGACAACACATTATTGGCTTTTCCCTTTAGAAGTATACAATATTGAGTGACATATGTATGGATAATATAAGAGCACTAATGAAATCAATGAATTTGTCATTAATATAAGGTTTTCTTTAAACACGTCCTGTCCACTTAAGCAGTGGCAAGAATACAATCCTTGTAACCTGGGTTAACAGCAGCTTCTTTATTTGTACACCAGGTATGAGGCCTTGTAGCCCTGTGACTCAAAGTCTGGGTTCTGAGCCAGACTGCCTGCGTTCATATCCAAGCACTGCTGTTTCTTAGTTGGTTGACCCTCCATAAGTTATTTAAGTTTGCTGTTTCTCAGTTTCCTCATCTATAAAAATAGGAATAATAATGGCATGTAACTCAAAGAGTTGTTAAGAGGATACCATGAGTTAACTCACAAAAAGGGCTTGGAACAAGGTAGGTGTTCCACACATGTTAAATATTAGCAAGAGGTATAGGCAAATGTATTCACTAATTTGCAAATGTATTCACTAATTTTTAGGCCAAGCTCATCTGGCCTGAAGTAGGGAAATAGTAGAGTAGTTAAGATGATATTATTAACTGGCTCTATGACCTTTGGCAAACAATGTTCCTGAGCCTCATTTCCCTCATCTGTAAAATAGAGAATGCTGTAGTCACCTGCTGTGGTCGCCTTGCGGAAATGAAATGGACCCCTCAACCAAAATTTATGCCACAGAGATGCCAAGAGGGTGGGAAAAGGTTTATAAGTCACATAAGGAGGCTTTCTGGGGAGAGTAAGGTGGGTCCCCAAGCAGGTCCAAGAACGGTTTAGGGAAACAAGGAAAGGACACTGGATTTGAGGTTCTATAATGAGGGAGTGAAGGCTCCCCCTTGCAGCTGGGGTTTAAATGGTTCGAATTTCCCAATAGCACCAAAGTAGGGAGCACTTGAGGTTTTTTTTTTTAATAAACTTGCCAAGATGTGGGGGAGAAGGGCAAGGGGCCTGGTGGGGCTTGACTGCTGTCAGCAGCTAAACATCAAAAATGGGGTCAGATTCTTTATTATACCATCCTAGAGTGTTGTTGTGAGGATTAAATGAGATTATACACAAACAGCCTTTAACTCAATGTCCGGGAAACAATAAATACTCAATAAATGTTAATTTTTGAAATTAAAATAGTTTGTTTTTTAAAAAACCTCAATTTTTAAAACTTGCCCAAAAACGCAAGAAGCAACACCTGTTTTTCCTTGTTCTATTTGTTTACACTAGATGCATTTTTTAAAAGAAAGCTTCAACAGCATCGCTACACGTGAAAAAAAAATTACTTGCAGTCTCTAGCAACGAAAAGGCTGTATTCTAAGAATTCTGTTTTAAATTGTCGCTTGGAACACTTTTCCCATAGAAACAATGTTAAAAATAGAGTTAAGTCTCCAGAGGGATGCTCAAATTCTTCCTAAACT
Organism: Phocoena phocoena; assembly: GCF_963924675.1. Taxonomy (NCBI): domain Eukaryota; kingdom Metazoa; phylum Chordata; class Mammalia; order Artiodactyla; family Phocoenidae; genus Phocoena; species Phocoena phocoena. The sequence continues at coordinate 64,831,523 of NC_089224.1, read as the reverse complement.
ATAATATAACTAAAATAGTCCTTGATAGAGCAGGGAACGCTGAATCCTAGGCATGTGGGCCTCTCAGAACCCCAAGCTCTCCCAGGTCAAGGCAACCCCGGGTGAGACTGGACCCTAAGACTTCTGGAATCTTGATTTGGAGGAACTGGTGGAATGGGAGCTGAACAGCACGGTGTGGCGGGCTGGGGGCCCGTATGCAATTATGGCCACACTTCTTGAGACTCTCTAAATCAAACCCTGATGGGATTGTCTTTTGGGGCCTCAGGCCTGTCTCACATCCCTGTGGGTGGGATGGGGCTTGCCCTGAAGGGAAGGGATGCTCCAACTCTCAGCCATCCTAGAAAGGGGTTGATCCAGGGGCAGGATGCTCTGGTGGTGGACCTTAGACTAGGGGGAGGGGAAAATATGGTTCTATTTTCTGGGGGGCAAATTCTGAGGTATGGGGAAGCCTGGAGTGGGTCATTGCACAGAACTGTCTCTGGTCACATGGAAAAGGCCAGGACTAAGCCCTGAGCCAGCTCAGGAATCAACACTAAGATGCTTATGGGCCCCTGCTGGAGAGGGAACATTCCCTCTGTGCCCTCTCTCTTTTTTATCTATACTAATGGTATTGCTCGGTTCTTCTGGGCTGTGGGGAATTACGGGTGATACTGGGTGGAAGAGACAGCAGCAGCAGTGTGAAGAAAGAGGATCTGGATGGAAGATGGAGACCTTCAGAGGAAAGGGCAGTCTAGGGTCTGCTGAATGGGCCAAGGACAGCCCGGCAGATTTGCAAAAGAGAATTATACTATCAGTGCATTCCACAGACGCCCTCCACGCTAAACACTTTATCTTTATGAACACACTCAAGCCTCCTAATCACCCCCTGATGTATTATTACCATCCCATCTTACAGATGGAGAAAATGAGACATGGAGAAGTTAAATAACTTGCCTAATGATCAGGTAGTAAGTGGCAGTGCCAGGAATTGAACCTAAGTGGCTTGGCTACTGAGGCGGGGTCCTTAAACGCTATACTTTCTTCTCTCACACACAGAAGCATTCACCAGGTGCATTCCCAGAAATACGTGGAGAAGTATACACGGCAAAAGGCTAGGTCCCCTGCTAGGAAGCAAGACTTCCTCCAAGACTCATGTGAAGCCGATCCCTGTGTCTCCGGACCCAGCAAACGTCCACAATAGTATCCTGGGTTTCCCCTCTTGTAACAACTGTCAACACCCGAGCTTTACTTGTCCAGGATATTTCTTCCCACTGGATGGTAATTGCCTTGTCTGTCTTGTTACACCGAGGACACTGTAGATGCTTCATAATCATTCGTCAGTTAAATAAATAAATGAAGTTAGTTTAACATAAGCAAACTCCATGTGTAGAAGGTATGAGATAAACAATGAGAACCCCTTGATAAAGCTGAAAATTTCTCAAAAACTTATTTGATATCCAGGAGTACTACTGTCCTACAGGCACTTTGGGCTGGTATCTCTATCTAGTTTTTCATAATTTTTACACAGAGCGTAATGTGTGTATGTTTAACTTATCAGGATTCTTTTTTTCAAGTAATCACCATCTGGCTGGAATTTTTAACCAAACTCCTATCGATTGGGCAGTATTATTTTTTTAATAAAATCATTGTTGAGAGAATTTATAGAAGAGTTCATTATTAATGTTCTTCTGACAACATGCCATGGGATAAAAACATTTGATACTCGTTGTTTTAAAACATTTCCTTTACTTATTATTCATATAAACATTCCACCAAAGCCTCGTATTATTCCATTAAGTACAACCATGTTATTTGGTCTTTCGTAAAGAGTGATATGAGGTAAAGTGACTTGCCTGCCTCCATGTTAGTAACAGAGTTGAAATGCAACATTCCAGGCCATAAGTTCTGACCTTACTTACTCCTAAGGCTGTGTCCCACAAGGTGCTGGTCTAAAGAAGGATGACCCTTGGAAAAGTAACACTCAGAATAAGCATAGAAATTACTTCATCAGCTATTTACGAGGGCTAAGTGAGCTAGTAGGGGACAATGCCTGACACATGGTAAACAATCATTAATTGCTATTATCAAATCATTAAGTAGCTATTATTAATGTTCCCTCCAGAGCCAGTTGCTATCTGCTCCATGATTGCAGGGATTTTTGTTTCTTTACTGCAAAATCACAAGTGCCTCTTAGACTAGTACCTGGCACATAGTAGGGACTTAATACTTGTCAAATATTAGTTAACGTTAACTTTAAGCCAACCTAACCTACTCATGTACCAGGCAGTTGATGGATACCAGGGCTATCCTTACCTCATTTCCTTCCCTCGATCCCATTTAAGTTCAGTTCTGCCCACCTCCTGACCACTGACTCTGTCCAGTTTTCATCCCTGTTCCTTCCTTTGGACTTTCACACTTACCCCAATTTCTTTGGACTGACCAAGTTACTCCATAAGGAGTGTCACCCTTTGGCTTTTTCCTGCCTGGTTGTCTAAGGGAGAAAACCCTGCCCCATCTTTCATCTTGATAACAAACTACCACCAGCCTCGCTGATTTTTTTCAAATGTTTATCACCTCCGCAGCAGGCAGTGTTCCAGGCCCTAGAGACACTGGTGAACGAGAAAGGCAGGTTCCCTTGCCTTTGTGGGATTAAGCTAAAATCACCATGCTCTTTGTTGTTTTTATTTTATTGAGACCCAGAGGCGCAAAGCGACAGGGCGAGTTTCATCTAAAGAACAGGCTGCATCACGAAGGGTGAGAGAACCGTGACTAAACTGAGGAGGCGTCCAGCTCTGGGCTCTCTGCAACACCCTCTCCAAAGCAAATGCGCACAAAAGAATGTCGGCTGCCGCTTCGGTAAACAAAGAATGTTGCCCGCCCGCCATCAAGCCATCAGTCACTGCAGCTGCCCCTAACTGGGCGCACTGAGGAGAATTCACCGTGGAGAAAAACAGGAGACTGGCCCTAGACAGTTAAGATGCATATCTAAGGAATAACGTCAATGACCCCAGGCTCTTGCACCCTCCCATACACAGACAAGCTCTGAAATCATTCACGTGAGATGTCTGTTTTTGTGATTAGCAGTAATCTTTTGATGTTCAATTCTATGAGTTGTCTTTGGTTTTTGTTTTTGTTTTTCTCTCCAAGCAAAAACTCCTATATATCCTGGTTCTTCCCTAACCTCTTTGGAGCAGTTCCTTGGAATTATCTGAGAGGCCGTCTCCCAGGCTATAGTCCTCAGTAAGGTCCCCAAATAAAACTTAACTTACGTCCCTTAGGTTGTGAATTTTTCTTCAGTCGACAGCGTATTCCTTTAGAATCCTTGTACCTTAAATATCATGGAGTATGCTCCTTTACTTTCAACCCTGAGGACCTAATTGTTGCTGACTACTAAATATCTCACACCTGAGAGCCCAGGGAAGCTTCATTTCAGTCTCCCATGACCAACACCTCACACCAGCCTTTAATCTCCAAAATGACGTGGCGGGTTGTTGAAAGCTAATTCCTGCTGAAACTCTGTGGTAACACTAAAATATGCCCCACGAGCTCTTTTAAAAGTTCACCTCTACACACAGATGCCACTTTGTATTTCCAGATATTTGGTTGTTTGAGAAGACGCCAAAGTTTTACCTTATCATAATGATGCCCCATGTGAGTGAAATACGTGCTAAAAGTCCCTGGACTTTTCTTAATAAGCTTAGTACTTGGTAAATGATTACTGAAGCAATCTCCACAGCTTGACTACTGTTCTCAACTTTTTGTGGGTGTGTGGATAAGAGGGGTGGCAGGGAGAGCATGTTAAAAATAAAGCGCTTCGAAAGCTGTAAGTTCCTTATAGTCATAAACACAGTATGAATTTTTAAAAGGTAAATTGCATGCTGATTACAATAAATGACAGTAAAATTTTCCCCACACTCTGCAAAATTTACAGAATAGTGTAGAACTAGGTATGGCTTTTACCAATAAATCTGTGTTTAAAAGTTGGATGCCCCTGGTTGTCATTCCTTCATCAGCCTGCATTTCCTCAGGACACACACAAGAACCAAATGGAAATCGTCTCTAAATGTCACACATTTGCATTATAATAACACTGGCTATCACCTATGTAGAGCTTACTGTATCCCAGGTGCTGTTTTATGCCCTTGACATAGGTTAACACATTTAATCCTCACAACAACCTTGGGAGGTAGGTGTTATTCATATCCTGGTGAAACTGAGGCACAGAGATGGTCAGAAACATTATGTAAGGTCATGCCTGCATGATATTTGCTACAGCCAATACACCTCAGCTATTAGGTACTGATTTTTTTTTTAACTTGATAAAGTTTTTTTAAAACTTAAGTTTATTTCAAAAGGAAACTTCATGTCCCTAACTGTAGGTGGAAAATCAGTATCACTTGCCATAAATAGGAGGTAACTATGAACACGGATAGAATTCATGCAAAACAATCTTATTAACTTCTAGCTTGATTCTCCTGCCTGCCAAGATCAGAGATTTGCTTTCTCTTTGTGAAGAAGGAGCAGGGGGGTGGAGAGAAGCAGGTGTTACTGAGGTGTTAAAAATATATTAAAACCAAAACATAAGACAAAACAAATAACAAAAAGTAAAATTTAGGGCTTCCCTGGTGGCGCAGTGGTTGAGAATCTGCCTGCTAATGCAGGGGACACGGGTTCGAGCCCTGGTCTGGGAGGAGCCCACATGCCGCGGAGCAACTAGGCCCGTGAGCCACAACTACTGAGCCTGCGCGTCTGGAGCCTGTGCTCCGCAACAAGAGAGGCCACGATAGTGAGAGGCCTGCACACCGCAATGAAGAGTGGCCCCTGCTTGCCACAACTAGAGAAAGCCCTCGCACAGAAATGAAGACCCAACACAGCCAAAAATAAATTAATTAATTTAAAAAAAAAAGTAAAATTTAAAGTATGCATTAATGCCAGAATAAAACTGAACTTGACTTTCTCCTTAACATAATGATAATGAATAAAAGACTCTCAAACATCATTTTCTTACTATGTGCTCTGAATTCCAAATCTGATTTTGTCCCTTCCTTGCCCTGTGTCATCTGACTGCCCTGAGTCTCAGGTTTCTATCTGAAAATGAGAACAACCTCAGAGGTGTAGACATCACATGTACACAAAGCCAGGCACACAGTAGGCACTCAATAAGTCACTATGATCAATGGTCACTTCTTAAAAAGACTATAGTTCTGTGCTTGAAATAAAGCACAGGTGTGGGATCTCACTCGTCCTTGCTTCAGCAGAGCAGGGGTGGGCTAAGCCTCAGGTGGGTGTGACAATTCACATTCAGCAGAGGCAGGGTAAAGATGCTTGGAGGGCTACTGATCCGAGGAATCTGCTTACCTGCTAGGGGTCCTAAGGAGTAGATGGTAAGGATAGATGGGAAAGTTCAATTCTGAATATCTTAAAACTGTTGGAAAACAAGGGAGATCACAGAATCCACTTCCCCTTTGGGTCATGGGTCAGGACACTGAGCCTTTGCGTTGCAGGACCCTGCCCATGGACCCTAAGCAGTGAGGGGCAGCCAGACCTAGGCCCCTCCAGACACTGTGCTCTTCCCACCTGATGCCCCATCGGCCTCCTTCTCCTGAACCAATCGGTGGCTCCAGGCTCTGAAAGCTGGAAGGCTCTGAAGATCTATGACCCATATTTCCATAGTCTGGGTCCCAGGGTCTTGATTTCCAAAATGATCATTGGCTCCAATGCTATCTACTAATTTGCTAAAACATTTGTGGCCTTTCTTAGAAAGCCAGAAAAATGTGACTTTTTTGCCCATTCCTGATCACATCAATTTTCAAACAAAACAAAACAAATCCATATCAGGGGGAAATAGTTCCACTTGGGGCTTTGGTCTCTCTCAAGACAATTTTGATTCCCTCAAGACAGCATTTGCCGAGTCCCATGCTGTGAAAAACAGCCTGGCCTTACACACAGCTCCCTCTTCAATGGACAGAGATAGTGAGGGAAAACACAAGAGAAGGGTCACGGACAGACAGGTTACAAACCCAGTGCCGGGTGGTACAACCAGGTTCCAGAAAAATCAGGAATGGGAAGTCCCCAACCTTCTCTCAGCCAGAGGAGCTGGGTGAGGGTGCCTATGGACTCGGGGAGAAGACAGAGGAGGAGAATTTAGGCCCAGGAAAAACATCATGTAGTGGTACTGGCTGTGATTAATGCATGGGGCATTAAATCCCAAGCCCATACTCATTCCTGGAACTCCTCAAGAAGATGTGGATCCTTTGGGGGCAATAGTTTTTTCATACAGGGGTAGCAAACAGAAGCCCACAAGGGCCCGGCTGGGAAGGTAAATGAGTGAGACACTGGCCAGGTGGGATCAGTGAACTGGAGGGCACCTCACCTGTCTGTTTAACATGGCAGCTGAGGGCATTATTCACAATAGCCAGGACATGGAAGCAACCTAAATGTCCATCGACAGATGAATGGATAAAGAAGATGTGGTATATATATATATATATATATACACATACACAATGGAATATCACTCAGACATAAAAAAAGAATGAAATAATGTCATTTGCAGCAACATGGATGGACCTAGAAATAATCGTACTAAGTGAAGTAAGCTTCTTTAGAAGGAATCTAGTATATGATACAAATGAACTTATATACAAAATAGAAACAGACTCACAGACATAGAAAACAAATGTATGGTTATCAAAGGGGAAAGGTGGCGAGGAGGGATAAATTAGGAGTTTGGGATTAGCAGATACAAACGACTATATATAAAATAGAGAAACAGCAAGGTCCTACTGTATAGCACAGGGAACTATATTCGACATTTTGTAATAAGCCATAACGAAAAAGAATATGAAAAAATATATATGTATAAAGGAATCACTTTGCTGTACCTTGGAAACAACATTTTAAATCGACTATACTTCAATCTTTTTTAAAAAGGCAGCTGAGGTGCAGTTCCTTGATTGTTATCATGCAGAATCACGGATGCAGAATCGCCGTGATGTGTCGGTTGTTAAGCTATTATCTATTCTTCTACATTCAGTTTAGCAATGCTGGGGCCTTTCTCTTTTGTCAACTGCCTTCCTGGTAGGTTCTGCCAGCAGAGGGCAGTAGAGGGAGCCTGGACGGCGGGAGACAGGAGGGAGCAAAAGTCCCTTGTGCCTGTTTGCTTGTTGGAGGCACCAGCCTCACCCCGGCAGTTACCTTCACGCCAGCAGCAACATCTGGTTTCAGATGCCAGCTTTCTTTCCCACTCCCAGAATCAGCCTGTCCCCACAAAGGAACCAGCAGCTGCCCCAGGGGCTCCCACCTCTTCACAGGGGGCTCCTCCTACCCAGCTCCACAGACCCCATTTCTCTGAGCCCCTGGGTTTTGATAACCCCTGTTTATTCCCTTCATTCCACCAACCCCAGGAGCGGTGGCTCCCTCCTGTAGTTACTACATGTGGGTACCACGATGTCCCCCATTTTTACTTTTCAGCCTCCCTTATACTTGTTTAATGACCCCACAACATTCAATCTCTGTTGAAATACCCAGTGTGGGTTTTCTTTGCCTGCCTGGACTCTGACTGATTCACCAGTTCTTTTGACTTTAGGAGAAGCTAAGTATCTAGATTATTTTGTGGAATCACTCATTTTTTAAAATACTGTGGAAAGAAAAACATGTATCTGAAGACCAAATTCAGCCTTGGAGCCAATGCAGCGGTATTCCCTGAGATGAGGGTTGCCACATCCCTTGCCAGTTGCTGGGATTATCAGCTATGGGCAGCTCACTGCCGTCCCCGTCCCCAGGAACTCCCCTCCACTGAAGGGAACTACCTGACCTGGTCCAAGAATAAACCCCTTCCCAAGGACAGCCTGTGGCCAGTGACCGGCTGATATAGGGAAACAAAGGCCTGGCCCCTCGCTTCCTTTTGGGACACCTCTGGAGGGCCATTCAGCTGCAGAGATCCCTGCACGATTGGCTAAGGCCTTTGGGTTGCAGCCCCATCGTGGGACAGCTTTTCCCCATGCCCAATTCTGGCTTTTTCACATCCTTACTTGTACAGCCCCCTAGAGCACCCCCTAATGAACCTGCATGCAGCTCTCTATCACAGAGCCTATTTCCAGGGAACCGAAACTGAGCCAAGGCTGCATTAGTTTGGTGTACAGAGCATTGCACTCACACAGGGAGCATGTGAAGAAAGAAAAACAATTGATTCGCCAAGACATATTCCACTGGGAAGAGGGCAAAGTAGAGAGAGAAAATAATTAGAAGAGTCCACGTAAAATAAGATGTGGACTCTCACATGAGTGAATTCAAGGCGAATAGTCCCCAGAGGCAGAATGGTCATTAAGCGTGTGATGACTTCCTTGGAGCTTCTTTGGGAACCATAGCAGACATCCTTCCCCAAAGCCAAAAAGACACAGCAGCCACCTCAGCCTTTTCTGTCTCTGAATGGACAGAGAAGGGGAAACACTGCCAGGGACTTTATTTAAACAAAATTTGAACTCGCTCCACCAGCAGAGGTCTCCCCATAGCCTAATGGGGGAACAAGTGGGTGTTTTGCATCTGACCAGTGGCTTGGAAAGGTAGGAAAAGGCCTGTGCTTCCTCTCTGTTGAGCAGTGCTGGGGCTACAAGTGATGGAGACACCGGCAGAGTCCCCACACGTGTGTAGGCTCTTCACCAGCAGCAGGAAGGAGCCGCCCCTTTCACATCTCCCGCACTGGTTGGTGCAGAAGGGAAGATGGACCCCGAGTGAGGCCTGGCCTTTGTAGTTTCTACAGAATGCAGTATGGGCGCCTCCATGGCCTGTCCCAAGATAACTTTCTTGGGAACGTGAAATGGCTGCTTTTTTTTTTTTTTTTTTTTTTTTAATTAAAGTATAACATGTCCCTTTCCCTGCTAACTCCCTTCTGTAGCTCACCCATATTTGTCTGATCAGCAGGCTGGTCAGAATCACGTCAAAGGGGAGATGTCGGGAGGCAGGGGTCAACCACACTGTAATATTTAACTATATTACTTAAAGCAACTGGAGAAAACTCATTTTAATTTTCAACTTCAAAGAGAGGCCAAGGCCAAGCGGATGATTTTAGTATCCCCTGGGGACTGGTAGAGGACTAACATGTTGAAGGGCATGAAAAGTAAAGTAAGTGAGGCCTCCGTTATCAGGAGTCAGTGGCCTTGCTGGCGCCTCTCTGTCTGTAGGCCCGAGGTTGGCAGGGGAGCAGAAGAGACAGAAAAAGAATGATAGGCAGTAGAAGGCAGAGAGAGGGAATCACGCCGCTTCAGGTATCACTAAGTCACATCTCTGAATGTGTGTTCTGACCATTAGCGACACAGAGAAGTCCAACGGGGATGAACGATTTCATTGTAGGGATCTGATTAGCCAGCAACTTACTATCAGATGAGTAGCACAGTCAGACACCTGGTGAACACACGCTTCTGTTAGACAGATGAAGTTGAGCTGGCATTGACAGCCCTTATCTGGAATATCAAAGAAGTCCAAACCTCCCAGAAAAGGTCACATGGCAACGGTCCACTTTCAGGCAATCAGGTGTTCTTTCGAGGATGTAACATCACAATTGGCCACGGTAATTATTTAAAGAAATGTCTTAAACACAGTCTTCTTCAATCTATTCAAAAAGAATGATTGAGCCACTGCTGTATACCAGACCCTGGGCATGGCACTGTGGTTCCAAGGCGAAGAAGCACAGCAGATGCATTCTTGGCCTTGACGGAGCTGAGAGTCTCATGGTCAATATAGACCTTAGAACAAGTAAATAATTACAATTGTGCTATGTTGGAAGGACCTAATCTTACTCAGGAGCCAAGGAAGGCCTCCCTAAGGAGGTGACAGCCTTCTGAGACTTCAAGGAATAAGGGAAGCTTGGATACATTAAGAGATGAGGGGAGAAGAGGGCTCCTGGAAAGAAAAGCATCTCCAGAGACCCAGACATGAGATGGTATGATACGTATGAAAGGCTGAGAGCAGCCCCAGATGGGAAGCTATGAGGGAGAGACAGGGGAGATGGTCAGGGACTAGTTACGGAGCACCTTTCAAGCCAGATTTGTGGCTCTACCTTTCGATTTTAGTAGGGCAGTGACATGGTTAATAGATCCCTCTGTCTGCAGAGTGAAGAATGGATTGGAAAGGGCCAAGAGATGCTGTGGAGAGGCAAGTTAGGAAGCAAATGCCCTTGTCCAGAAGGGAGATGACAGTAGTTTGCATCAGGATGGCAGCATGTAAGGGAGAGGGGTGAAAGTTATTGCAAAAATACCTTTTTGAAAGCTATATAGGCATGAAATAAAATTGAGAGACAGAGAGTGTAGTGTGTGAAGGGCCAAGAATGACTCCCAGGGTTCCAGTTTGCCTAGTGGGTAGATGGTCATGAAAGATGGGTAGATGGCTGATGAAAGAAACAAGGGAGGTTTGGAGCTGGCAGTGGGGTAGGGATGGGAGCAGGCCTGGAAGGGATGATGGCAAAAGGAGCTCTGACTGTGAACTGCTCTGTGCTTTCTGAGCAGACATGTTAAGCAGGCAGTTGAAGATATTGGTTTGGAATTGATACAGACAGACAGGTAAAGACAAAGGTTTGGGAGTCAAAGAAATAATGAGACCATATACACCTGTGGCTCTCAAACTTTTTTTTTTTTTTTTTTGCGGTACGCAGGCCTCTCACTCTTGTGGCCTCTCCCGTTGTGGAACACAGCCTCCGGACGCGCAGGCTTAGCAGCCATGGCTCACGGGCCCAGCGGCTCCGTGGCATGTGGGATCCTCCTGGACTGGGGCACGAACCCATGTCCCCTGCACCGGCAGGCGGACTCTCAACCACTGTGTCACCAAGGAAGCCCCTCTCAAACTTTTTTGATGAGGATCTACAGTAAGAAATGTATTTTACATCACACACACACACACATCCCAGACACAAATTACCCTGAACAATTCTCACCTCTGCCACGCCTGATGTGCGGTGATTCTCTGTTCTTTTTCTCTGTGCTGGTCAAAACTTTTATGTTGATTTAATGGCCTTACAATGGGTTACTACCCACGGTTTGAATACTCTAATTTAGAGAACACATGATGAGAAGAAAAGAGGGTCTATAAAATCCTTCAATGCTTTGAAATCCTTCAAGCTTTTAAAGCTCATTTGTATTCTTCTCTGCAAAGGCTTCTGTAGTCTCACCATTTAAAATTAATCATTCTTTCCTCCGTGTTCCTCTAATGCGATGCTTATACTAGTTTAGAACTTATTTTCCTTTGCCTTATGGTTGATTTTTTTGCATGTCTCACACTAAGTTTTCTAAAGACAAAGACCATGCCTTACTCTCTGTGCTCCCCCCAGCACCAAGGGGCAAACCTGCTAAGAGTTAATGCCACTCACCAAATACTTCTGGCTATTAGAGTCTTCTGGGTCTATAACAGGTTTTCACTTCTTGGTCCCCTATGGTTGGTTGGGGACATGTGGCCAATTAGCACCAATGAGTTGTAAGTAAAGTGATGTGTGACACATCTGGGACAAAATTTAATCACCAATGCAAGACCCTTTAGGTCATCTTTCTTCTTGGCTGTTGTGACTGTTCATGCTCTAGAGAATAATTCCTCCCTCAGGTGGGATAATGTCAACTTATAACAGAGCCCCAGCTGATCTATGACGGCCATGGTGAGTGAACAAGGAATAAACTTTTGTTATTGAAAGTCACTGAGATCTGGAGGTTGCCACAAAGCAAAGCCTACCCCGTCCTGATTGATACACTTGTAAATGGTAATACTGCGAGTCTAGAATTTTTACAAAACCCATTAGAAGCAGCAATCAATGTCTATCACTTGTAAATTAATCAAGTAAAATCACCAGACTTAAACGGAGCTGTCAAGAGAGGCACTGTGATATACAATGAAGAGTGTAGGATATAGAGCCCATGAGGGTTTGCAGACAATCTCTAAATGACCTTGGTCACTGATTCTCTCAGAACTCAGCATCCTCCGATCTTGAATGGAGCTTATGATATTTACCTTGTGGTATTGATGCAAGAATTAGAAATAGTAAATGAGTGGTCCCTGGTACATGGTGGTACTCAACAAATTGTTATCACAATTGTTTTAGGTGTTTTCCACGTTGGATCATGAGATGTGAGAAACTATACATATTTCTATTTAAACCAAGGTATTCACTGCTAACTCTTTCTTATTCATCAGCAGCAAGTTGTCCTCACCGATCTTCTTTCACTCATCTTTCAAAAAAGAAATAAATTTGGGCCCCTATTGATTTAAAAAACATCTATGAAACTATTATATGTGAAGAGATGACAGTTTACTTATAAACATCACTTCTCATTTAGAGAAAGGAACATTTTAATAAATTATTCAACTTTATGCTTGCTAGACACCAGTGACTCACAGTAAATAAATAGATGCATTGAAAAAAGGAAAAGAGGGACTTCCCTGGCAGTCCAGTGGTTAAGACTCCACACTTCCATTGCAGGGGGCACGGGTTCGATCCCTGGTCAGGGAACTAAGATCCCACATGCCTCATGGCATGGTCAAAAAAAAAGGGCAGGGGGTGAAAGAGAAAAAAAATAAGACTGGATTTGTTTTTCAGTTTTTGTGGATAGAAAATCGGAATCATCAGATTTTGAGGCTCCCAGTTATATTTATAAAATTTGAAAAAATAATTCTAGGTTTGATGATATGTGAGTATAATGTTGTCTTATGCCTTCTTGGTTTGATTTCCAATACTTGTTCAAGTGTAGTGAGCTATTCATCCCAATACGCTTCCATAAAGGTTTCTAACAATCTGAATGTCACAATCCCATGAGAGTTTACAGTTCCTATCATAGCATTTTCACGACTTGATTACACTCCTGGCTGTGAGGAGTCTTGACTTCAGTCTCTCAACATAAACAGAATGACTCATCCTTCTGAGGCAGTAAAGAGCAACTTGGGTAGATCAACACCATCTTTATATTTCTTACTACACCTGTAACTTAGAAACACATCCCTTCTGGAGTATTTTATACATACTGTGATATGTGCTGAAAGAAACACTGTGCTCCAAAGATAAGTTCTTATTTCTAGGGCTTTAGAAAGAGAGAGGAAAATCTCAACATCCATATTTCCCAGTCCAACTAAGGATCAACTTCTTTTTCTTTCATTGAGGTAAAATTGGTGTATAACATTTTGTTAGTTTCAGGTGTACAGCATAATAATTCAATCTCTGTATATACTACAAAGTGATCAACACATAAGTCTAGTTGCCATTCATCACTATTCAAGTGACACCCTTCACCAATTTTACCCACCCCTTACCCACCCACTTCCCCCCCTCTGATAACTACCAACCTGTTTTCTGTATCTGGGTGTTGGTTTTGTTTTGTTTTTTAGATTCCACATGCAAGTGAAGTCACACAGTATTTATCTTTCACTGCCTGACTTATTTCACTAAGCATAATACCCTCAAGGTCCATCCATGTTGTCACAAGATTTCCTTCTTTTTGTGGCTGAGTAGTATTCCATGTGTGTATGTGTCTGTGTGTGTATATATCTCACATACTCTTTACTCATTCATCCGTCAGTGGACACTTAGGTTGCTTCCATATCTTAGCTACAGTACTTAATGCTACAATGAGCCTAGGAGTGCATATATTTTTTCAAATTAGTGGGGTTTTTTTTTTCCCTTTGGATATATTCCCAGAAGTTGAATAGCTGGATCATATGGTTGTTCTATTTTTAATTTTCTGAGGAATCGCCATACTATTTTCCATAGTGGCTGCACGCGGATCAACTTCTGCAATAGCACAGAAATGTAGGAGAGGGGGAATCACATAGAAACAGGAACGCACACAGTTAGTGTCCTCTGTTCCCAAACCAACCTTCCTCCCTGCTTTCTCTCTCCACCTGCTACCCCAAGCCTCTACATTTGTTCTCACCTGTTCAACTGAAAAAAAAAAAATCAGATTGACTCAGGAATGCTTATGAACTGCTACATGCCAGATATTTCAATTAGTCTTAAGGATCTACAAAGCTGACATTCTTCTCTCTCCTCAAGGACCTTATGATTTAGTGGTGAAGAAAGAGAAGAAAATTAGTATATACACTCCAGTATGATGAACTAGGAAGGCTCATTCATTAAAAATAATGTTTTCGAAAACATATGTTGTTCTACTCATACACTCAGAAAAAATATGGGGATCAAATTGGCAGGCTGCGCACACCTGTCTGCTTTTCCTTCCCCACTAAATTCCACTGAAATACCAAACAAGAAAAGTTACAATCAAAGATCAGATAATGTGAAGATATTATCCTGGAAAACAGAGGAAAGATAGAATTGGATTGAAAGAGCAATAAAAGCAGGGGGAAAAAAGCCAGCAGAAGGGCACTGCAAAGGTAACAGCTGTTTTGTGCACTAACTTTCTAGAGGAACTTCAAGCTCAGGGTTAACAGTACAGTGTAGGGAGGGGCCTTGTCAATAATTATCTGGTAAATAAACTAAAAGATTGTATTATGAACTGAGGGGCTTATCATGGTCCACGCATGTACATCATATGCTGAAGTTCTGGCACGAATGACGTCTGCTCCTACGTTAAAGCCTCAGCAACTGCTTCAGCCAGTGAAGCTTCGTGGTCTCCTATCAGAAGGGCTGACTCTGGACAGAGAAGTAGGGCAGAACTTGACAAGTCTACCCGTATAACAACAAGAATTAGAGTGGGAAGAGGTGACAAGAAAAAGAAACCACAAGATGCTGCTGATATAAGAGGTTCCCAGACCTCTTACACTGGGGAGAGGCATCTCCCACACGAAGATAATCTACCTGCATACCTGCAACATTCTACTCTACACACCCTAGAAGGTGGCTCTTTAGTCAGAACCTTCATTCACTGGGATGATTACTGCAGCCATAACATAGAAAAGCAGCCTTGTGAAAGAAATACACAGACTTCTGGATTACTGAAAATAGAATCACCATTACTTAAAATTGGGCTGAGGGCTTCCCTGGTGGCGCAGTGGTTGAGAGTCCGTCTGCCGATGCAGGGGACACGGGTTCGTGCCCTGGTCTGGGAGGATCCCACATGCCACGGAGCGGCTGGGCCCGTGAGCCATGGCCGCTGGGCCTGCGTGTCCGGAGCCTGTGCTCCGCAACGGGAGAGGCCACAACAGTGAGAGGCCCGCGTACCGCAAAAAAAAAGAAAAAGAAAATTGAGCTGAATATTCAAACGGGCTGTTGAGCGGCACCCCTCAGGCCTACAAGGCCTGTACTCGCCCAGCTTCCAGACTAAAGAAAGAGCCCGGGGTCAGCAACAGAGACATCAATGGTTTAACCGATGGGGGAGCTTACTTGTCTGAAGCAAGGTCCTGGAGCGACACCCCACTGTGTGCGGCCAACGGCGGGCAGGACAACATGGCAGGCTTCGCTCCTGGGGGAGGGGAGATTGCCAGTTATCGGGGGACTGACAGCAGGTGCGCTCGCTGGTTACCAGGGAAACCGGCAGAGGGCACGCCCCTCACTGCCCTCTTGATAAGAACAATCATCAGCTGGGGCCTGAGGCGAGTATGTAAAAAGGTGGTCGGTCAGGTGAGTAGCGTGTAGGTGAAGCTGGCACTGGTCAGGCAGCGGATGTACAGAGACCAAGAGAACAGCCACCTTGAGTGGCCTGACCATACATGGGCACAGATGAATATTATTTTAATGAGCTGCAACATTGGGCCGAGGAGCTCTTTCAAAACAGTGCCGAGATATAACGATATTTCCAGAAGCTACTACATCTGTCTAGAGAGTTTTGTAATGGAGGGAACAAAGGCAATAGATAGAAGGGCATTCAAAAGTCAGAGAGGACGATTTTTCGGAGCTGAAGAAATATTATGAAGTCATGGGTTTTTAGGTAATTTGTTTCTACTCATTACAGTTCTTGAAACTTTGGGTCCCAGGTTGCCCCATCTTGGGCTAGTGCAGTGGTCCTCGACTAGGGACAATTTTGATCCCCAGGAGACATTCACCAATGCCTGGAGACATTTTTGATTGCCATGACTGAGTATCTAGTGGATAGAGGTCAGGGCTGCTATGAAACCCTGTACAACAGGGCACAGGTAAGCCCCCACTGCAAAGGATTATTTGGTTCAAAATGTCAATATGTAGCGCAGAGGATGAGTGCAGGCTAGTAAGGGCCCCTTCAGGTTTGCTCCTACACCTCTTAGGCATAACTCCTGCAGTTTTTGTTAGTTTCCTTGTGTTGGGGGTCACTATTATATCTCCTAGTTCTTCTGCCCGAGGCCTAGAATCAACCATTTTTTTACAAAGATGGTTGGTTTTGTTTTGTTTTGTTTGTTTATTTTGGTGAGAGACCACAATCTGAGTGCTATGGATGCTCTTTGCTGTTGGGTTTGTTTGCTTCTAAAAGCCTTTTCAGTGCCAGATGATATGCAATTTTCATAAATAGCAAAATAAATCATGAATTCATAAGTGCTTTTTCAAGCTAAAATTTAAGACTATGCAGATCTTATTTAACTTTGATTTTTATGTGTATCTTATGCTGAAATTTTTGTCCATACTGACATTAACCTGTTTGGCTTATCCTACCATACACATATAAAAATTTGAAAATAATACTTCATATTCTTACTAACAATAAGACTACTTAATACATAGAAGGATTTATTCCTAGGTTTTGCTTTTGTTTTGTTTTTCATTAAAGTCTTTTCCACTAAGTGAAAATACTGCATTTTCAATTTACTTAAAATAATTATTTTCATTATGGTTTGTTATCAACCTGATCAGGAGTTAGCTTTATTTGTTTCCTATTTCTTTTTTTTTATTTGTAGCCAGAAAATATGCCCAGATGTATTTGTTTGTTTGTTTGTTGGCATTTTCCTGCTTGGTGTTCTCTGAGCTTCCTGGATCTCTGATTCGGTGTCTGACATTTGGAGAAATTCTCAGTCCTTATTGTTTCAAATATTCCTTCTGTTCCTTTCTCTCTTCTCCTTCTGGTATTCCCATTACACATACCACACCTTTTGTAGTTGTCCCACAGTCCTTGGATAGTCTCTTCTGTTTTTCTTATTTTTTCCAGTCTTTTGTTCCCTTTACTTTTCTATTTTGAGGATTCTATTGATAGATTCTCTAGCTCAGAGTCTTTCTTCAGTTGTGTCTAGTCTACACAAGCCATCAAAGTCATTCTTCATTTCTACTGCAGTGTTTCTTATCTCTAGCATTACTTTTTGGTTATTTCTTAGGATTTCTACCTGCTTATATTGTCGGCTGTTCTTGCACGCTGTCTGCTTTATCCATCAGAGTCCTTAGCATACTAATCACAGTTGTTTTAAATTCCTGGTCTGATAACTCCGACATCCCTACAATGTCTGGTTCTAATCTTTCAAATGCTGTCTTTTGCCCTTTGGTAGGCCTTGTTTTTGCTTGGTTGTTTGTTTCTTTGTTGACAGCTGGACACGATGTACCAGGTAAGAGGAATAGCAGTAAACAGGCCCTTAGTAATGTGGTGGAGAGGTGGAGAGGAGAAGTATTCTGGAGCGCTATAGAATGAGAATGTTTGTGTCTCAGGTTTTTTTGTGCCCTCTGGACTGTGAACTTCACAAGTGTTCTCAGTTTTGTTTTGTTTCTCCCCCCTTAAGTGGGACAGGATGGCTAGACGGGATGAATTTGGGTATTTATCTTCCTCCATATCAAAGGCTAGAGCCAGCTAGAGTTGGGTATTTCCATTCTCCCATACTGGTTAGGCTCCTCTTAACTAGTTTCTCCTGAGGGCAGGCCTCATTAAGAAGAACAGAGTGCTCAGGGATATTTCAGAATAGTTCCTTTTCCCCTCCCCCTGCCAGAAGCATGAGGGGATTTCCCCCCAGTATTTACCGTGGGAACTTGGTTGAGCTCCTAGAAGTAAATCTCACAATATTGTGCAGGGGTCCACCTCTGACGGGGCCCCTCTGGAGCTGTTAACTCTCAGAGCTGTCCACAGGGAGTCTCCAGCGACTCTCAATTCAATTTTCAGTGCAGTGTCTTCCTGTACTGGCACTAGTCCCTACCATGGTTCCTGGTCTCGAGGGGCTCCAGGAAGCCATGACTCCCTGTATTCACCTGTCAGTCTTTCTAATCTTGGAGGTAGTGGTTTGCCTTGTGTCCTCCCTGCTCTCATGGATCCAAGAAAATTGTTGATTTTTCAGTCTATTTAGGTCCTTACTTGTTAGGATGGTGCGGCAACTTCCAAGTTCCTTACATCAGAACCAGAAACCTTAAGTCCTTCATTTAAAAAAGAAAATATTTAGGGATTGCCCTGTCTTTCAGTTTTAATTTAATTTTGTTTTAATTATATAAAGCGTGTGTACAGTTCCAATGTCAAAACTATTTTTAAAAGGCACATTCGGACAAGTCTGTTTTCCAATCTTGTCCCTCCTACACTTTTACCTCCCTCTTCCTAAAGGTAATCATTTTTTTAAAAATTAATTTTGTTTGATACTTTCATTGTTTCTTTTTGAAAATATACAGGCATTGATGCATATTTTTTATCCCATTCTTTTATAAAAATGACTTTATTTAATAGATTTTATTTTTTAGAACAATTTTAGGTTCACAGCAAGATTGAACGGAAGTGCAGAGATTTCCCATATATCCCATGCCACACTCACATGCATAGCCTCCTCCATTATCAAACCCCACAACTGATGAACCTATAGTGATAGATTATTATCACCTAGAGCCCATAGTTTATATTAGGATTCAGTCTTGATGTTGTACATTCTATGGGTTTGGACAAATTTATACTGGCATGTATCTACCATTGTTTTATCAATTACTCCTTTTTTTATACTCTAAACTCTGTTGTTTACTTTGACTTTTTATCTTATCAATATATCCTGGATATCACTCTATAGTAATATAAAAATATTACTCATTCCTTTACAACTGTATAACACTATTATGTGGATGTACCTTAGTTTTTTTTCTGACCCATTATTCATAGCCATTTGGGTGTTTCCAGTCTTACGTAACTATAAACAGTGCTGCTGTAATGAGTGGATGTATGCATTTATACTTTTGGGTTTTTGCCAGTGTATCTTTGGAACGAATCTCCAGAAGTATGATTTCTGGGTCAGAAGAAAAATACAAATGTAATTTTGCTAGATTTTGTGTTCCCACGAGTAACATATGTGAGTGAGTGCCTTTTCCTAAGTCTTACCGACAGAATGTGTTGTCAGACTTTGAGATTTACTAATCTGATTGGTGAGAAATTGTATTTTAGTGTTTTTCCTATTACAAGTAAGGTTGAATATTTTTTCATTATTTAAGGGCTATTTTCATTTCTTTTTCTATCATTTATATGTTTATATATTTTGCTCTTTTTTTTTTTTTTTTTTTTGCCGTACGCGGGCCTCTCACTGCTGTGGCCTCTCCCATTGCAGAGCACAGGCTCCGGACGCGCAGGCTCAGCGGCCATGGCTCACGGGCCCAGCCGCTCCACGGCATGTGGGATCTTCCCGGACCGGGGCACGAACCCGTGTCCCCTGCATTGACAGGAGGACTCTCAACCACTGCGCCACCAGGGAAGCCCACACAAAGGCCTTTTAAAAAAGGCCTGAATAATAAAACCAAATGTGCTGACTCTTGGAAAAGATCAGTACATGAACAAGTATCTTTGAAATAAGCTAGTAAAATAGCTTTCTTGTCTCATCAAGAAAAAAGTGTAAAGACACAAATAGCAATGTTAAAGAAATGGAAAGGTGACATACCTACAGAATCAGAGGAGATTTTAAAATTATGAGTGAAACATATATATATATATTCTATGTGCATTTTCTAGGAAACTGTACATTGCAAAAACTGATTCAAGAAAAGGAGATAACACTATATTAATCCCTAGGAAACTTTGAAAAAGTAATTAAAATTGCCCCATTTAAAAAGACTGTGCCAAGGATGGTCTGCTTCTGCCTAGAATGTAGAAAGCTGGAAAGAGCTTTGTTCTCACTCTCGCAACAATGAAACGTCTGATAACCTACAAAACCATAATTTTTCTTGAGTCCATCAAAGAGCTGAAGTTAAAGGGAAAACAGCCTGAAGACCAAGGAAAGACAGGAGCCTCCAAGGGAAGCTGGGACATGAGCCCTGGCTCACTTGTGGTAGGTCACACAAGCTGGTAGGAAGAATCCAGTTAACATTTTTAGTGAATTGTTAAATGTTAAATGTGGGCTAACTTGAGAGAACAGAACCACTGGGAGCTGCGGGCACAAGGGGAGTTTGCACCTACTTTTCTAGGTTCTTTTCCATGGACCTTCACCAAGCTGCTACATGAATGTCAAAACCCCACCTGACGTTGTCAAGCTGCAGCTTGGGGAGAGAAGGGCAGCAGAACCTCTTCCCCCAGGACAGAGCTGAAACCCATGTAGCTGGGGTCAACAAAAAGGAAAAAAACCCTCTACCTCAAGAGGAGGGTCAGGGAACCATCCTGAGGCCAGATCTTTAGAGGAGACTAATGTTGGAGAAATCGTGGGACCACTGAGAAAGCCCTCACCCCCAAGACCCAGGACCACAGAGCCTGCCTAAGACTGAGGTGGACAGGATAACAGAGAAAGCCCCTGACGTCACCGCCCAACTAGCAAGCGCCAGTCTCAAGCAACAGCAGTCTACTGCTGAGGGAATAGGTGAGTGGGAAGACCCCTTGTGGGCCCACAGTGAAGCTCTACAGTTGAGAGCAGAGGAGAAACGCTGAAAAAAACCCGTCCAGCAACCCAACCCTCACCCCAAGCACCAGTTAACACATGAAGAATTGGAAACCAGTAGTGCACTGAAGGTAACCATAGTGACAATGAAACCCAAACTCAGTTCAAATCTTGACTAGATTCACTCGACCCAGTCCACTGATAGGTGAGCACAGAAGGAGGTGTTCCCATTTCCAGGCATGGCGTAAATACTATTTACCTTAGACTCTACTATCATATGCATACCATCTGGCATTCAATTAAAAAAAACACCAAACTGTAAGATATAAAAAAGTGAGAAAAAAATGTCTTGGATCCTGTGGTTTTATGAGTGAGTTCTACCAAATCTTTGAGGAACATATAATTATGCTATCATTTAAGTCATCCAAGAGTATTAAAAACCAGGGAGGTAGGAAATAGAAGATCAATATTAAAGAAAATTTCATGAGGTGGGATACAGAACCCACTTCATATTTACAAGTCACTGGCCATCACACCAATTGGTGTACCCTAGGCAGTCAAAGCTGCCCTGGCTTGAGGCTTCTGCTCTGATCCAAACTGGCCACAGAAGTATGGCCTCCTTTCAGTTTTCTAAGGATCCATAAAGAAATTAAATCTCTTCTGGCTTGTTTCTGGATTAAATTGGAAGCTGAGCTCTCTCTAGAGCAGAATTTGTCTTGTTTGGTCCACAGACATGACCCAATTTCCTCACCAAAACTTTACTTACAGAAACAGGGGGCAGCTCATAAGCCATATTTGCCAATTTGATTTTTTAAACATTGTTTGAAATTTTGATTTATCTTGAGTACTGAGTTTTTTGGTGCCCCCAGAAGTCTGTACTCTAGTTGAGTGCCTCATGGGCCTCACCCTGCAGGGGCAGCATGAGTCCTGCATGCTGGTCTCATAGCTCCTTACCTCACTACACCACACTTGTTCTCTGAAGCTGTTTGTCCTCTGCTGACCTAAAAATGCCTTCATTTAAATCTTCCTGAGTGAGTGAGGGCAGAAAAGAGAGGTGGGGGAAAGGGTCAGAAGCAAAAAAAACAAGGAGCTGGAGGAGGAAGTGGCCAGTGCCCAGTGAACCCACACGTGTGAAAGGCTAATCCAGAAATCACTCAGTAATCACCACCATGAAATCAGACCAGGTGACATGGCTCACTGCGCAGATACTCACCTTCCCCACCTCCCACAGAGCCTCACTTCCTAAACCCAAGCGACCTTCTGAAATCTGGCCACTCTGTCCCAGCTCTTGGCCCCATGTCCCTCCTACACAACACCCTTTACATACCATTAGCTTCTTTCCAAAGTCCCCATCTACTTCTCATCCAGGGCAACATGCTTTTCTGGCTTTCAAGAGAAGGGTGCTGGCCCATGTGCTCAGTCAACAAAGACGGGCGTGAAGACCAAGGAAACACAGGGGCCTCCAAGGGAAGCTGGGACATGAGCCCTGAGCCCTGGCTCACTTGTGGTAGGTCACACAAGCTTTTTGGATTTACAGCAGTGATGATAGTAATAATAATGGTGAGGATGATTATAGCTGACTTTGATAGGACACTTCCTATGTGCTTGGTACTGGGTAAACACATAAAACCAATTGTCTCCTCTGGTTTCCAAGTCCTAAAGAACTGTTTTAGTGACCCATTGTTGCCTAACAAATTGCCCCAAAACTTAGCAGCTTAAAGCAACACACACTTATCATCTCACAGTTTCTGTGGGTCTGGAATTTGGCCATGACTTAGCTGGGTCCTCGGTTTCAAGTTCTCGCAAGCAAGGTGTTGCTTAGGGTCTGGTCATTTCAAGGCTCATCTGGGCAAGCCTTTCATGTCATTGGCAGGATGCAGCTCCTCACTGGCTGGGGGACTAAGAGCCTCAGTTCTTTACTGACTGTCGGCCAGAAGCTGCCTTGTCATGTGGGCTTCTCCGATACGGTGGCTTCCTTCTCAAAGAGAGCAAGCCATGAGGGCAATAGAGAGAGTCTGCTAGCAAGACAGAGGTCACAACCTTTTGTAACCTAATCACAGAAGTACCATCCCATCTGGCTTCCCGGGTGGCGCAGTGGTTGAGAATCTGCCTGCTAATGTAGGGGACACGGGTTCGAGCCCTGGTCTGGGAAGATCCCACATGCCGCGGAGCAACTAGGCCCGTGAGCCACAACTACTGAGCCTGCGCGTCTGGAGCCTGTGCTCCACAACAAGAGAGGCTGCCGTAGTGAAGAGGCCCGTGCGCCGTGATGAAGAGTGGCCCCCACTTGCCGCAACTAGAGAAAGCCCTCACACAGAAATTAAGACCCAACACAGCAAAAATAAAAATAAATAAATAAATTTTTTTAAAGTACCATCCCATCACCTTTGCCATATTCTACTGGTTAGAGTCAGGTCATTATGTCCAGCCCACACTCAAGAGGACATGGGTAGCAGGAGGGAGGGATCTCCAGGGGTCATTTTAGAAATCTGTCAACCTCAAGACCACTTGAATCTAAGAACTCCTCTGTAAGTTTACCTGAAAGTGCTCAAAGAATTGCACATTGAGGGATGTACAACATTCTTTATGCTAATAATAAATATATTGGACAAAGGATTAATCTCCAAAATATTCAAACAGCTCAATATCAAAAAGACAACCAGTCCAGTTAAAAAATGGGCAGAAGACCTAAACAGACATTTCACCAAGGAAGATATACAGATGGCCAAGAGGCCCATGAAAAGATACTCAACATCACTAATTATCAGAGAAATGCAAATCAAAACTACAATGAGGTAACACCTCACACCAGTCAGAATGGCCATTATCAAAAAAACTAGGAACAGTAAATCCTGGAAAGGGTGTGGTGAAAAGGGAAACCTGCTGCATTGCTGCTGGGAACGTAAATTGATACCACTATGGAAAACAATATGGAGGTTCCTTAGAAAACTAAAAATAGAACTACCATACGACCCAGCAATCCCACTACTGGGCATATACCCTGAGAAAACCATAATTCAAAAAGAGACATGTACCACAGTGTTCATTGCAGCTCTGTTTACAATAGCCGGGACACAGAATCAACCTAAATGTCCATCGACAGATGAATGGATAAAGAAGATGTGGCACATATATAAAATGGAATATTACTCAGCCATAAAAAGAAACGAAATTGAGTTATTTGTAGTGAGGTGGATGGACCTAGAGTCTGTCCTACAGAGTGAAGTAAGTCAGAAAGAGAAAAACAAATACCATATGCTAACACATATATATGGAATCTTAAAAAAAAATGGTATGGATGAATCTAGTGGCAGGGCAGGAATAAAGATGTAGACATAGAGGATGGACTTGAGGACACAGAGTGCAAGGGAGAAGCTGGGGCGAAGTCAGAGTAGCATCGACATATACACACTACCGAATGTAAAACAGTTAGCTAGTGGGAAGCAGACGCATAGCACAGGAAGATCAGCTCGGTGCTTTGCTATGACCTAAAGGGGTGGGAGGGAGGCTCAAGAGGGAAGGCATATGCGGACATATGTATGCATATGGCTGGTTCACTTTGTTGTACAACAGAAACTAACACAGTATTATGAAGCAATTATACTCCAATAAAGATTTGTTAAAAAATTTAAAAATAAACATATATATAAATTGACACGTTAGAGACTGGAAGTAAACATATATTTGATTAAAATTTTGAATATGGCAAAAAAAAAGAAACACTTGGAGAAAAAGGGAGAAGGGGTTGCTTTAAGGCTACAAGGATAATATCAAGATTAGAAGATGAAAGTAGGTGAGGATAAGGATTGAAGCTAATAAAGATAAAGGTTACCAGGTGAAATGAGGAAGGACTGTATATTATTATTATTTTTTTTTTTTTTTTTTTTTGCGGTACGCGGGCCTCTCACTGTTATGGCATCTCCCGTTGCGGAGCACAGGCTCCGGACACGCAGGCCCAGCGGCCATGGCTCACGGGCCCAGCCGCTCCGCGGCATGTGGGATCTTCCCGGACCGCGGCACGAACCCGTGTCCCCCGCATCGGCAGGTGGACTCTCAACCACTGCGCCACCAGGGAAGCCCTGTATATTCTTTTTTATCCGGTGACTTTCTCTCTTTCTCCTAGCCCGTAACATGAAAGTAGAGCTGAGGAGGTGGTGGGTATGAGGCGAAAGGGTATACATGGAACTTCTACTAGGGCACTGCACAAAGAACTGCTTTTTCCATTGGGATAGTAAATGGAAAAGAATAGTAATGCAGTAATGGAGTATCAAAGAGGAACTGAAGATAACCTTTCTGGACAAAAGTGATCCAGAGTCCCTCTGGGAGGAGACTTTTGGCAGGGACATGTCAAAGCATCAAATAAAAAAGGAAGGAATCAGAGCATGAACCTGCTCTGGAGTAGGGTGTCTAAACCAAAGACAGACAAGATGGAAGAAACCAATCCCAAACAGAAAACAGAAGGCTGGTTCTGGAAAGATTTTTGTTTCTGTTTTTTTTTTTTTTTTGCTGTACGCGGGCCTCTCACTGTTGTGGCCTCTCCCATTGCGGAGCACAGGCTCCGGATGCGCAGGCCCAGCGGCCATGGCTCACGGGCCCAGCCGCTCCGCGGCATGTGGGATCTTCCCGGACCGGGGCACGAACCCGTGTCCCCTGCATCGGCAGGCGGACTCTCAACCACTGCGCCACCAGGGAAGCCCTGGAAAGATTTTTTAAGGCAGTGCTACATAGAGCAATGGTACAGAGGAGAAGACAGGGAACAATTTTTAGCAGCATCTACCAAAACAAATTTCATTTAATATGTATTTTGTGAGGGAAAAAATTGTAGGACTTTTCAGAGCCTTCAGTATCTTAGTGTGCTCTGTGAAAGCCTAAGATATGTTGGGGGGAGGGTAAGGATTGAACAGGCAGCACTTCTCATACGTATTTGTTTTTCGTGGAGGTGGAAACATGCTACACATGTTTAGGGAATGCTCTTTTATCAAATACCTGTGGCTTTTTTGAGAGCAGGAACGGTGAGATCTGGTTTAAATACTTCTACCGAGCCAAGTGTGGTAGCCAGTGGTTGAGCAATAAGCAAAAAAATGTATCTAACACCTATGTATGAATAAGAAATGACCCTAGGATTATTTCAGCATTGGGACTGGGGAAATGGGAAAAGATACAATGGGACGATGGGAAAGATACAAAATCAGACTCAGAGCAGAAGTCACCAGATTATTACCATTTACAACCATCCTCAGAAATCCCCTCACATTCCTGAAGGTCTGTCGATTACAATCCTTCTCCATAGCACTTTCTTCCCCCTCCTGCTGACACTCCCCTTTGAATCAGGGAGTTCACCCCTCGGCTTTTTTCATGGAACCTTTCCAACATTATAAAGTGAGGGCAATAAAGGGAGAATCACTGAGAGAAGCAAGACAAATATGGTAAGAGGCTTAACAATTATCTTTTCAGGACAGAAAAAGGAAGAAGCAATTAGGAAAGGACTCCCTGCCAAACCACAAAGAAAAGGGTTCAGCAAGGAATGCTAATTTCTCTAGCATCAGTTTGGAATCACCCGCAGGGGAATCAAGAGACCCTTTTAATCAAAGGATGGGAGACCTTCCCTCAAATAACTGGGGTCAGCCTAGGGTCCCATTCAGCTCAGAAGAGCAAGAGAGCTATGCCGCGCCTTCCTGCAGTACACAATGCTGCGTTTTTAGGTTAATCATCCAAGGATATTACAGTTACTTTCAATAGTTAATGAATAGCTTCTAAGTGCCTGCTTCATTTAATTGTCCAAAGGCCAGTTGGTCCCAGAGCATATAAAGCTGACAGCTGGCTAATGAGAGCATTCTCTCTGAGCAGGGGAAGCAGGGGAGTGGCAGGGTCAGGGAGCTGGGTTCCAAAGGAGCAGGGATGCAGAACAGAACCTGTCTAGTTCTCTGTGCCTTTGCCCTTCTGACGGGCTTCCTGATGATCTGCCTGGGGGCCTTCTTCATTTCCTCGGGCTCCCTGTTCAACTGCCAGGGGAACCTGATCCTGGCCTATTTGCTTCTGCCTCTGGGGTTTGTGATCCTTCTGAGTGGAATTTTCTGGAGCACCTACCACCAGGCCAGTGAAAGCAAAGGGGTGTTCAGCTGTGTGCTCAGACAGTACGGTGCTCAGGGGGCCCTGCCCCTGGCCACAGTGGACAGGTACGTGCTGAGAAGCCAGAGGACTGGGGAGCACTGAGGTGGGGCTGAGTTCCGGAAAAGGTCAATGACTTCTAATCCACTGGCGAGCAACTTACACGTCCCATGGGGCTATGTGTCTACAACTGAAGCTTTATTGTCAGGGAGTTACTCTGGGATTAGACATTAGGAAGAATGGTGCTGCCTCTGGGGAAAACTATGAAGTAGAGGGAGTTTATGCCAGAGAATAACCACCCTTCTCCCATCACCACTGAAAAACACACCAAAGCCAATTTAAGAGGCCAAACTCATTTTCTTTTGTTGTATCATGGGAGCTGTCCTTACAGGCGGGTGATGGTTAGTCATTCCTCATAACCTGGCTACCAGGTTGTAAGGAAAGCAAGTCCCAGACCAAATTCTGTCACGCAACAAATGAGCAAGCAAGCATAAAATCAGCCATATAATCTCTTCGTGAACTCAGTGAAGTCCCAGCTTTCTGTACTCTTGGGTGTTCTGATCACACATTGCATGAAAGATTTCCCTGAGACAAGGCACTCATATTCCAGAGGTAAATTATTTTAATTGGTTAACCTTACTACCTCATACCCATTAGGATGGCTATTATCAAAAAAGCAGAAAACAACAAGGTTAGCAAGGATGTGGAAAAACTGGAAAACTTGTGCACTGCTGGTGGGAATGCAAAATAGTGCAGCTGCTCTGTGGTACGGAGGATCCTAAAAATATTAAATATAAAATTACCCCTTGATCTAACAATTCCACTTCTGGGGATATATAGACAAAATAATTGAAAGCGGGGACTTGGACAGATATTTGTACACCAGTGTTCGTAGCAGCATTCTTCACAACAGCCAAACTGTGGAAACAACCCATATATCCATCAGTGGATGAATGGATAAACAGAATATGGTACGTACAAAAGATGGAATATTATTCATCCTTAAAAAGAAAGGAAATACTGATGCAGCTATAACATGAATGAACCTTGAAGACAATACGCTAAGTGAAATAGGTCAGAAATAAGCCCAAAAGACAAATATTATACGATTCCACTTATATGAGGTACCTAGAGCAGTCAGATTCATAGACAGAACGTACAGCAGTGGTTACGAGGTGCCACGGGAGGAGGGAATGGAGAGTTACTGTTTAATGAGTACAGAGTTTCAGTCTGGAATGATGAAAAAGTTCTGAAGATGGATAATGGTGATGGCTGCAAAACAATGTGAATGTATGTAATACCATTGAACTGTACACTTAAAATTGCTAAAGTGGTAAATTTTATGTTATATGTACTTTACCACAATAAAAAAGTTTCAGTTAACCTTATGGTAAGTATCGGACAACCAAAAATCTCCTAGTTTTTGGCTGAACACGGAATCATTTAGGGAAAAAACCTCAGGCATCATCCTTAAGGTACAGTCTGCAAGACTCCATAAATTCTTTTATTCTCTTCATCTAAAATATTGGGTCGGCCAAAAAGTTTGTTCAGGTTTTTCTGTAACATCTTATGGAAAACCCCGAACGAACTTTTTAGCCAAACAATATTTTAGCTACTCCATGTACCTTGAATATAAGTGATTTTTACCCATGACAGTTGATTTTTGACGTGATTATGCTAATTAATAAGATACTAATTACAATGACCAAAACCCATTTCCAATGTTTATTACACTCACTGCAAGGTCTCTTTGCAGATAAAAGATTAAAGATAACTGAAGTGATTGTAGAAGATGCTTCTAGAGTGATGGTTTTCTTTCTTTCTTTCTTTCTTTTGGTATAAATGTTAGATGATTGCCTCCAGAGTGTGAATTCCTGATAAGAATAACTGATTGCCTTTAGGATGTAGCTTAGTTTACTGACACGTGCATAATATTGCACTGTCTGTGCTGAAATACTTTAAACTATGGTATCACGACACCTCCCTTTTACTGCCTCTTTCTGCTGCATCTAATAGATGCCCAGCCCACTCAGAATGGCTAGTAAGTCAGTAAATGGTTAAGTTACATTCCTCAGAAGCATTTGCATTCAAAATGGGTACCCAAAGGGGTCTGCAATGGTGGAGCTCAGGACACTGGGAAAGCGAAGCAGTGTGGGGAGGCTGGGGGATGGGAGAAGTAGATGGGACATGGGGGCAGGCAGCAGTCATCCTGGAGCCTCTCAAATCACTCCAGGGAACAGCTCAACTTTCTGTCTTCAATGCCTTTACACATGTGCCCCATGGCACAGCCTTGGCTATTCTGAGTGAAGGCTGACATTTATGCTGTACAGTAGATAGCTCCTCCAGCTCTTTGGTTTTGGGCCTGGTAACATTGGAATAGAGCTGTGGCTACAAATGGCAGTCCCTGTTCTGTTGTGGTTACATACCACAAACACTCCCTGTAGGCACTGGAAAGACTCACTCTATAAGTACACAACTAAATCAAGCTCACCCTCCCGCTTCTTCACCTCCACGCCGCCCGCAATCCCACTCACGACGGAGAAGCCAGAGGATTTAGCAATTAGCAACACTGGGCAAGATTACCGATGAGTACATCAGCTCTGGCATGAACGGCTCCTTTAGCCATTGGCCTGTTGGCATGGAAAGGACCACGACTGAAATCTACATAAAGTTGTCAGTTGAAATAGTTTGAGAAATAAGTATGGCGGCGGGAGGAAGGGCGGCCTAGCTGATTGAAAGAGTGATAGGAAAGAGAGAAGCATCTGATATAGTTCCGGAATCTTCATGGAGCTGGTTTTCATTCACCATTTTGTTGGTTGTGAGGATCTGAGACAGTGAGTGCAATCGAGTAGAAGAGGATGTGTGTGAATGGGGACAAAAATGTGAAGAACTAAATAACTGGATAGAGAGATGCTCCACAGCCAAGGCCCCCATGTCCCCTACCCCTGCTAAGGATCTCACACTGAAAGTCCCTGGTTCCAATGAGTAAGAGAGAGGGAATAGTCTGGAAAAAGATGAGTATAGAGGCACACGTCCAACGGCTGATAAAGAGGGTTTTGCTGGAAGAGCAGCACATTTTTAAAAACCTGGTGATGCCAGGGAAGAACATCTGTTTCAGAATCAATGTTTCTTAACAGTTTAACTTCACACGATGTGATTTGAGAGAGGCAGACATATGCCTCTTTGGCATGAACCGCTTAAATAACACATGTATGCTTGTGGCATTTTGTCCCCCAGGCCAGATTTTTACCCTCCTGCTTATGAAGAGAGTCTTGATGCTGAAAAGCAAGGCTGTCCTGCAGAGCAAGAGACCTCGGGTGTTCCTCCACCTCCGTATACAGAGATGGGCCTCGAATTTGAGGATGAAGGTGATGCCCACCCGGAGGCCCCACCATCCTATGCCGAGTCTGTAGCAGACAGGGTGGAGGCAGCAACGCCACTGCAGGACGCTGAAAGGCAAAACCAAGAGTGCTGAAGCAGGGGAAGCTCTCCAGCCCTCATGACGCACCCTCATGGGATGCAGCTGCTAGTAATAAACCCAGGCAGGGACTGTGGGAGGAAAAGCCACATCAGTGATCCCACATGAGAGTCTGCAGAGGGGATGCTGCGTGTGACAGCAATGCAATTCCGCACACGTGCTTGGCCTGCAAGGGCAGAGCGGAGCCCTGGAAGGGTGTGGTCGGCACCAGGCAAACGTTTCAAAGGATCTCAACCCAGGTGAACTTTTGAACTGCCAAAGTGTTGTGAGAGCTCTGCTCCACGGAGAGCTTTTCTGCTCTCTCAACTCCTCTCCCATCACCTAGACCCCCAAAAGGGTGGAACAGATGCTGCTTGGACACCACGTACCTTCATGTACCGCATTACCAATAATCACAAAGGGAAAGCATGCTGGCAATGAAGGGGCATTATCATTTAAATTGTGGGTTCTGCTGGCTGGCTTTGAAGTTATCCTCATTTACCGTATTACCAGAGTGACACAGTAATTCACACTGTAAGAGATTTGCCTCTGGAACCCATGAATGTTATTTTGAATGACTTTATTTTGAATATGTGTATTCTATTTCTCTGTGAAAGGAAAGTGATTTCACTATTTGCTTTCAAAATGGTTCAAGTACAAAATCTTAAATGAGTATTTTAAGAACGGATGGTTGGGGCTTCCCTGGTGGCGCAGTGGTTGAGAGTCCGCCTGCCGATGCAGGGGACATGGGTTCGTGCCCCGGTCTGGGAGGATCCCGCATGCCGCGGAGCAGCTGGGCCTGTGAGCCATGGCCGCTGAGCCTGCCCGTCTGGGGCCTGTGCTCCGCGATGGGAGAGGCCACAACAGTGAGAAGCCCGCGTACCGCAAAAAAAAAAAAAAAAAAAAGAACGGATGGTTGTACAAGCATATATGATAAGATTTCTTAGAGACTCAAGTTGAATAAAGAGAATACTTAAAAATTCATCATACACAGGATTCAGGAAAAAAAGAATTTGTACTAGCCATAGGTTGTATTAATACAGAATTGGACATAAATCTTGAAAAGTTTTAAAATACACATATATTTCAGAGAACCCCCCTGTAAACCTCTAGGATTTGAAAGAAAGGAGACTATATTGTAGTACCTTAATCATTAACAGAAAATTCTTTGTGTCTCAAGATACAGATCCAGGCACTTTTAGACTTAGGACATTTATTTTAAAGCCCAGTGATTCCTCGTCAGCTTCATTATATCTTATTATAAGTTTTAATACAAGAGGACAAATCAGGTGGCAGAATGGTGGGAGGAGATGCAGCCTGATGCTTTAGAGCTTGAGCAAAAACTTTCATCTCTCTGGGCCTCAGTTTCCTCCCCCATCAAGTGAGGACTTTATGTTGGGATTAATATCTAACAATTGGGGAATGCCTTTTATATCACAGGCACTGTGTTATGAACTTTTTACGCTTTTTATTTAGCCCTCACTATAGCCTTCAGAGATAAGTGCTATGGTTATTCCCATTTTACAGATGCATACATCGAGACTTTGAGAAGTTAAGAAACCTTT
This sequence comes from Phocoena phocoena, assembly GCF_963924675.1. Taxonomy (NCBI): domain Eukaryota; kingdom Metazoa; phylum Chordata; class Mammalia; order Artiodactyla; family Phocoenidae; genus Phocoena; species Phocoena phocoena. The sequence goes on along the minus strand of NC_089224.1, from coordinate 64,799,783 downwards.
CCAACAACATAGTTATTTCCAGGAGGGTGAAGAAAGTTTCCTAGGGGGCATGGGAAGACATATCGACTTCACACTTTTGTGCTAGGTTGTGCTAATCCTGTCCTACTTCCTCCTCCCAGGGAACAGTTTGGACTTGTCTCCCACTTGAGGAAGTCGGCTCTAACAGGAAGTGGAGCCCCAGGGTTGCAGCACTATCTTAAAGAGAGGCAGCAGAGGTTGCTTTAGGGTTAACAGTCTGGCTGCTCTTTTAAAATGTAAATAAGCCCTCTGTTTTCTGCCTAGGAGCTTGGCCCTCACCTCCTGGTGTAATTTCCTTTCATCTGATTCTTATACTGTTGATGAAAGATGGTTCCTAATGATAACAGACAGCCTTGGTGAACGGGTGCAGGAGGGCTCTGGACAGCGGTGGGAAGGATGGAGAGCTTTCAAGAGGATAAGGGTTGTAGAGATAGGATGGGGCCTCTGTAGCCTCCTCTTCCCTGTTATTGCTGAGCGCTCAGATGAAGCATGTCCTGACAAATACACAGGAAGCCATAAAAGGAAATCCTGGTTCCTTTACACAAAGCAGGACTTTGGGCATCTGTGATTTGAATCCTTGACATCAAGAACATAACTGGACATGAAGGTCACTCGTGGTTGTCCAACAGGAAGGCGGTCATTTATTAGCAAGGCGATTTATTATTTCTCTCTTGTCATCTCTTTCTATTCCTCTACTTAGATGGTTATCCTGAAATTTTCCTTGGGGTCTGAGCACATTCACTGACCTGAACAAGCTCTATAACCGGGCTATCGTCCAGAGTTTGAATTTGTAATAGATGGTTTTTCCAACTACTGGTAGTCATGTGAGACAAATGTAATTTTGGTTTACATAAGAAAATTGTTTTAATCTCTTTCCTGCAATAAATTTTGTACTTAAACTTTCCCCTTTTTTGCTGTTTTGTATCAGAAAAAAAATCAATAGAGGAACGTAAGTCAAAATTTTATTCTCCATGTGGAACACAGCATCCAGATGAGTTAATCTTTTTGCAGAGCCTAACATCATTGAACATCAACTATTGAGTCAGAAAATGAGCCATGTGCCTTTCATAAAGAAATACGACTAAGAGACATTTATTGCCTTTTTTTAAAAAAAAACAAATGTACTCTGAAGCAAGCATCAGAAACATGGTTACTACCCACAACAAATCCTGCCTTTGAGAGGCCTACCAATTAAAACCCACTGGGCGAGTCAGACAAAAGTGTCCTGTTGCCCACAGATTGGGAGAAAATATTTGCAAATGATGTGACCGACAAGGGATTAGTCTCCAAAATCTACAAACAGCTCATGTGGCTTAATATCATCAAAACAAACAACCCAGTCAAAAAATGGGGAGAAGACCTAAATAGACATTTTTCCAAGGAACACATACGGATGGCCAAGAGGCACACGAAAAGGTGTTCAACGTCGCCAAGGATTAGAGAAATGCAAGTCAAAACTACAATGAGATTATCACCTCACACAAGTCACAATGGCCATCATCAGAAAATCCACAAACGATAAGTGCTGGAGAGGGTGTGGAGAGACTGGATCCCTCCTACACTGTTGGTGGGAATGTAAATTGGTACAGCCACTATGGAGAACAGTATGGAGATTCCTTAAAAGACTAAAAATAGAACTACCATATGACCCTGCAATCCCACTCTTGGGCATATATCCAGAGAAAAACATGGTACAAAAGGACACATGCACCCCAACGTTCATTGCAGCACTGTTTACAACAGCCAAGACATGGAAGCCACCTAACTGTCCATTGACAAAGGAATGGATAAAGAAGAAGTGCTACATATATACAATGGAATATTACTCAACCATAAAAAAGAATGAAATAATGCCATGTGCAGCAACACGGATGGACCTAGAGATGTCATACTGAGTTAAGTAAGTCAGACAGAGAAAGAGAAGTATCGTATGATATCGTTTATATGCAGAATCTAAGAAGAAGTGATACAAATGAACATATTTACAAAAAGAAACGGACTCACAGACTTAGAGAATGAACTTATGGTTACAGGGTGGGGGGAAGGGTGGAGGGGAGGGATAGTTAGGGAGTTTGGGATTGACATGTACACACTGTTATATTTAAAAAGGATAACCAACAAATACTATATAGCACAGGGAACTCTGCTCAATGTTATGTGGCAGCCTGGATGGGAGGGGAGTCTGGGGGAGAATGATACATGTATATGTATGGTAGAGTCGCTTTGCTCTGCACCTGACATTATCATGACATTGTTAATCGGCTATACAATATAAAATGAAAAGTAAAAAAAAACAAAAAGTGTCCTGTTGTGATTAATGAAAATTCATTGGCCACCCCTGGAAGATTCACTCGGGGGAAGTAGACATTGTATCCCCTCTTCCTCCTGAAGTTTACGATCAATTTAATGGTGATGAATTGAGAACCACAATTCTGTGAATGGCAGGCAGGGCACTTAGACTATGAGAAAGTGCGGTCTTTACCCGTTACCTCCTCTGAAATGTGAACGGCGGGGTGGGGGGCTCACGTGTCAACAAGGGAAGGGAAATTCTCAGAGGTGATGACTGTCCAGTGTTTTATCTTATCACGTCTAAGAAGCCACCTCCACCCCCAGAAGATGAGCATGACAAGGTCAGTTATAGAACCCACTGTGCCGCATCTTTTGCACACCTGAAATGTAGAGTGTATACTTTGGGCCCCTCCACTCAAAATCTCCCACTCGTATCCATCCTTTAAGATTCTACTTAAGCGCACTGTCTTTGGTGAGGTATCGCCCCAGCCCACCTATTTTGTAAGGCACACACTAGGTGCTAAAAGACATGGGAAGATGATAAAGACACGGGTTTATACCGCATCCCTTCACCATATTCTATGCTCCGTGACATGACAACTTAGGCTGATGCACTTACCAAGTGGGTCGTCAGCCGCATGAACCGTCCACTGATGACGTTTCCAGCTGGTCGGAGTGGAGCAGGTATTCTGCTAAGCTCTGCCGCCTCGGATAATCTCTTGCTGTTTGCAACTTTTGAAGGGCCAAAGACTGATTTACTGGGAGTTACCTCATTTCCAAAGGTGCGTGATGTCTCAGCCCCTTCACCACTCAGGAATGGAAATCTCTTCAAGGCACGTGTCTGGGATATCAGGGTCCACGTGTTTGGCGAGTAGCCGGTGGGTAATCAAGCAATAAAATGGAGTCATCTGTTATATCACTACCAGTTCCCCCAGGTGCATTTCAAATTCCCCACACCCGCCACAGGCCGTGGCGGATGGATGTGTTGCCAAGGTAAATCCTGTGCCTTACACTGAGCCACGCTGGCCAATCAGAAGTCGCCATGCCATTAACCCTGTCATTGCCTGTGTTACCCGCAGAGAACACTGGCTCAGTGTGGCCAACTGTCAGCCCATTGTGCCACCATGGGATTGGTCATCAATCTGAAGCTTCCTGTGCAGAAAGCCTTCATGTCTTGTGCAAGCCCTTCAGCCTGCAACATCACGCGGCACTATTTGCACCAAGAATACGGTAGATGTAGGCTGCACCTTGGATCAGTAAGATTGATAAAGGATCTCATTTTAATAATGGCTGTCTATCCACTTCCAAGGTCAGTCAATAAACTCAAGAATCATAGATGAGGCAAAACAACTTTTTGATCTAGGGGACTGGCTAACACAGCAGATTTCACATCCTCGGTCCCCTCCCACTAAGCGCCTCCCTGGCACACATACACACACATTTCCAAACACTCCCTGGGAGGGTAGTGGCACTGCCCTCTTTGGGAATCACTGCATTATATACACTGGTGCTTGTCATTGCTCTGGAAGCACGCGGTGCAGTGAGTGGACACCTCAATCCCAGCCGATCACAGGAGTGGCCTGACAGCTGCCATACTCTATCCACAGTCCCTCCCACGATTCTCTCCTGTGGTCCCCATGACATTTGTGGACCTCTCCAGCCATCTACTCCTAAGAGAGACTGGTGGCTGAAGCTCTGTCTTTAAGAACCAAAGAACGTTATGTGCAGAAGGGTGACTTCCTGTCTTTCACTTCTCCCGAGGGTAAGGCAAGAGGATGTGCATGTATAGCTCAGCAAGAGAAGCTTGACTTTTATGTAAAGCGGAATTCATACCTTGGCAGTGTGATCTGAAGCAGGTTCCAGAGGCAGGCTGTGTCCTGAGCCACTAGAGGACCTTCCCTTTTGCAACCTCGCTGAGAAAAAGCTCCATAAAAATAGGTGGCTGTGCAGCTGCTTCTTTCCGCAGCTGGGCCCAAGAACTTGCTTCGTCTGATATTTATAACGTTGTGTCTGCTTCAGCCCCACTCATGCAAGCCAACCTCTCACTAGACCCAAAGCAAGCCTCTTCTCCAGCCATCCTACCCCTCCACTTCTAGTCTTTGTTCTTGCTACATTCACCCCTGGTGAAATTATAGAAATGGTTACCAGGCCCAGGAAACTCCACTCTCTGGGAAATCCCTTAGGTGCTAGTGCCTTCCATCTCTGAGTCAGTCTCTCTGTGTGTTCCCACAGCCGGTTGCTCATGCCGCTGCTGTAACCTTCATGTCTACCTGATTCATTGTGCACGTCTGCCATAGCCTCCCGTTCCCAAACTACAAACTCACAGAAGCAGGGATAATATTTTATGCATCCGTTTGCTGCACTGAAGAAACCCAGGACTCTGCACACAGTAGTCGTTCAACCGGTGTTTGCTGAATGAATGAATTGTATTTGTGTTGCTGGACACACATGACTCCATACTGAAATGAAGAAACAGGATTTTAAAATGAGGATTAATTTACATTTGAACTTCAAAGTTCGACAGGATGAAAAGTTCAGCAACTTGAGAAAAAATATTGAAAAATAGGCTTCGCTGTCTAAGCCTGAGTGTATCTAGTTGTGCTGTCATCAACCTCCACTTTCTTTTTTTTTCTTTCTTTCTTTTTTTTTTAATACATTTGTTTATTTATTTTTGGCTGGGTTGGGTCTTCGTTGCTGAGCGCGGGCTCTCTCTGGTTGCGGTGAGCGGGGGCTACTCTTCACTGTGGTGCGCAGGCTTCTCATTGCGGTGGCTTCTCTTGTTGCAGAGCACGGGCTCTAGGCATGTGGGCTTCAGTAGTTGTGGCACACGGGCTTCGTTGCTCCGCAGTATGTGGGATCTTCCCGGACCAGGGCTCGAATCCGCACTGGCAGGCAGATTCTTAACCACTGCGCTACCAGGGAAGTCCCATGGATCTCCACTTTAAAGATGATGAGAACCAAAGCCACAAGGCAAGTTGTATTCCATTGCTGATAAACTTCATAACTAGTTCCTTAGAATCTCAGCTCAAAGCCACCCTACTATTATTTTTAAATCAAGACACTTGTGATGAAAGAGTAGATGCCACATTCGTTTCTTCTGACGCCCAAAGGCAGTTTTGAGCACTTTGCCTTCTCTGTTCCATTTATTTACTAAGTTCCCGAGATCATAATGATGAATACCAGCCCTTGCAAGTGTTCTGCAAGGCAGACTTATCAGAAGAGTGACCACTACCGGAGTTTCTCAAATGGCAAGACAAACAAATAAGCAAAAATCCACAATTCTTGTGTAAGGTTGAAATCAGAAATTTCTTTTTTATTAGCTGCTAAAGGTCCTAGCAAGTTTCTGACAGAAGCATAGATAGAAAATGGAAACAAATACCTTGCTGGGAATGTCTCCCTGCTTGCCCTAATCTTGACTACAGCAATAATGCATTTCTGAACGGTCAAAGCGCACCATGTTATCTGTGCCAATGACATGATAAGTGGGTGCGTTCCCAAGGAAGCAAAACATATGCAAACAGGTCCTGTGCACCCAGGGTTCTGGCTGAGGACTGACGGAGGCTGCCAGGGACACAGTATCTTTTTTCTGGGCAAATAAAGCCAGCTGTGACCCTCTGCTTTCCAGCAGGGGACCCCACCCTCCCTGCCATCTCATCAGGCCCATCACTGTGCCACCAGCAAGGTTCTCTTCCAGCATCCACTTCATCTCCTACTTTTACAGCATTTCACTGTCTCCTTTTACAGCCATGACCAGTAAGATCTGAACTGTGTCCAAACAAGTGCATGAAAACAGGCCCTTATTGGGAGATAAGCTAGCAGAGTGAGAAAGTCAGAGAGACAGCCAACATGGTGGTATTTTGCCTTCTCAGCAGGAACTAGTATCAACTCATGTACCAACCCACGTGATATAATCAAGGCGGGGCCCGAAAATGTTCAGCATGCATTCTCAGAGTTCTGCTAAGAAATGACCTCCCACCTGTGTAATGAACGGCTGAATTTGAAGGAATGCAGCCTGCTTAACAGCTAGTATTGATATTATTTACAAAATAAGAGAGAAAAACACCCTTTGATATGTTTTGTTGAAAGTGTGTCATTGTGGTTTGTGGAAAGCTCTTGAAGATGTGAAGGGGGTGGCATGGGGACTTTGGAGATGGGAAGGAGGGTGAGTGGCCATCAGGTGGTTGGTGGGCATGAGGTGGGCTATTAGGAGTTCTACAACTTTCACCCATGGGAGACCTGACCTGGGATGAAAAGTTAAATCCTCCCGCTGCTGAGGAGATCCCTCTTAGGTCTGTCCGGGAGCACCTGGGGCTCAGGGTCAGCTGACTTCTGGCATTGCACGCTCCTCCGTTACTCCAGAACCTTCTCTCACCTGACACCAATGATGCACAGATGCCCTGACTATTCCCAGCCCACTGACTCTCTCTCAAAAGGGCAGGTTCCCTTGTGTGATAAAGCAAGATATCAGAGGACAGTGCAGCTTTCAGAGACAACCGAAGACCCTGTTGCATTTGCAGAAACTGACTAAAACCCAAACAAAACAGACATTTGTTTCTTTCCCCACCTACCCCGCCCACCACCAAATCAACCTTTGTTTTTTTTTCAAAGTCATAAGAGGCACAAACAGGTAGCAAGAAGGCATGAGTGAAGCGTCCCCCGCCGAGCGCGTTCTTTTGGCTGTGGTGAGTGATCTGTCCTCCGTTCAGGTGATGACAGTAGGGCCCCTCCGGCCGGTTCTCTCGTGAATCTGGGATATTTTCAGCGCGATGGCTATGAGAGGGCTTAGCACTGCCTGGAAAAGGAGGAAGAAAGTCTGTGAACAACTCGAGTCAGTCACAGGAGGGCCGCAGGGATGGGTTTCTATTCCAAGCATCTGGATTCAGTTCTGGTTTGTGGATCTGGACAGCTGTTCGCTGGTCCCTGGTTTCCTCTTCCACAAGAGGAGACTCAGTGGGCGGGGGGGGGGGGGTTAGGGAGAGGAGAGGCAGCAGTTGATCTCCAAAGTCTTACCTGGCTCCCAAACACATTGCTCTAAGACAGGAACTTGCACAACCCAACTACGAGAGTATTGAAGCATTTCGGGAACAGAGCGCCGTGAATCAAGGAAGTTCAGAAAACCCCACAGTCTTCCTCTGCTACATTCCATCCCCAACACATACCCGCCCCCCCCCCCCCCGCCACACACACGTGCGTGAACTTGAGGAAAAACACTCATTCTACATCCTAAGTCCATGGACCTGATGAACCTATTCTCCTGATGTTTTGGAGAAGACAGACCAATCCATCAGCTAGCGCTGCAGAGAATAACTGCTCATTTCTTCCCATCACATAACACAGTGGCTCATGGGGCACCTCAGCGTCCCCTAGAAGGAGGTGGGGAGGTTTGGAGGCCTAGGGAATAGATTCTTGGAAAGGTGAAGGACACGAAGGGGAGTGAGAATCACGTCTTGCCCTTTAGCTGCTCATCATTTCATGAGACTCAGACAGCGTTTTCCAAAGTGAGAGCACACACCACTCAAGATGATTTTAGGTGGTGCAGGAGATGATTTTAGATGGTGCATGGGCATGGCACCGGAACACTGAGAAAGTCAGTCTATTTTCCATTCTTCTTCAATCCTCCTAATTTCATCAAAGAGAAACTCTATTTGCTGCCAATCTTTAACACTTTTACCAGGACAGAGCATGCCTCAGGCAAGAGTTACCTAGATAGAAGGTAATATCATTGTATTTTTTATTGCATTTATTTTTTATGATGAATTTTATTTATCAAGGGATGCTGTTTTATTTATCAAGGGAGTTTACCTAGGGATACTGTTTTTTCCATGGAGAGCACTGATGTAAGCTTTCTAGAATAAAAAAATAGTTTTAACTGAAAACAAACTTAAGTCCATTTAAAGACGAATACTAATATAGGGGTACTGGCAGAAAAGAAGTTTGGGAAATACTGGCATAAGGGGAAAAAAGATATCATATCGAGGAAAATAAAACCTGTATTTCTGGAGGGGAGAGAAAGATTCTATTACTTGCAGCCTTCACGTATTCCTAACAGATAGAGGGACGGAGGGAATGCATGCATTCTAATCAGACAGCAAGGGCCCAAGCAAACACCCAGGGCTCCAGAAGCACAAGTAGCCCAGTTGTCCTGAGTGGAGTGTGGACACAGGGCATTCCTGAGCCATAACCACCAGGGCCAAGTGTAAGGTTTTAATTCATTAGGTAAGGGGAGATGTTGGAGGTTTCTGAGCTAAAAGATGACACTGTCAGAACTGTGCTTTGGAAAGAATCCTCTAGCAGCAAGTCTCATAGTTTAATACATTTATGGCTAAATGTATTACATTATCTCACTCTATAAGGATGACGAGGTGAAGCAGCACAGATGTAATCTTGGAAGCCAGAAGAGAGATGAAAATCTAGAGCCTTTTCACAACTACACAAGCAAATACTGCTTCCTTCTGGTTCCACGTCCATAAACTTGATACAGAGAAAACAGAAGCATTTCTTTTCCTTTTAATAACCCAACCGGTGCCCAGAAAACTTTTCTACTGGCACATTTTGCCAGGCCCTGTTCCACAGGATGCCCACAGGGCAGCATCTGGATTCTTTAAGGGCCAAGCACCCACTTTGTATAGATGTCAGAGTATTAGCTTTCCTCCTCTTCCTGTCTTCTCTCCCCTCTTTCCTTCTTCCCCCCTTTTCGGCTATCTAAGTCTACATAAAACCTATAAGAGAGGTAAAGTGAGGACAGAGAAAGAGAATAAAGCTAAAATCAATCACTTTGAGGCCCTGGAGGATGAATAAAGCTAAAATATCCTATCAATTTAAGAAAATGCAGTGAAACTGAATTTGAAACCCTAACCCTAACCCTCACTTTTTTTAAAACCGAAAATTAAGACCTATTTTGTTTGACGGCATTGTAAGTTTCAAGATTAAGGATTTTCTACTCCTTACCTTTAAGTGGTGGTACCTATTGGCAAGAGGGTAAGGGAGCACAGTTGTAACCGATACTGTAAACACTGCAGGTGTTCTGTTAACTGATCTCTGCTGAACTCTACAGATGAACCTATGGTGCCCATTTCTTCTGTAAACCATCCTGACTGAGGTCCACTGCACACTGGATGTCTGTGACCAACAGATGACTCTCTAACATGCTCACCTACTTCTGCCTCTAGCAGTTATGTGCTTATTAGGAGTCAGTTACGTTTGTTCCTAAATATGTTAATGCCTGTTGTACTTGTTATTGAAACTATGAATTTATTAAATTATATGTAAACCACGGAAATGTGAGAATAAATAGGAAGAGTTCTTTCTATGAAAATTAAGTTGAATGTTTTGGAAAGAGTTAGATAATGGTGATTAGCCATGCCTGTCCAATTAGATGTGAGTGAGATGCTGTAAAGTACTGGGGAGAATTTTTTAAAGTATAGAAAGTTCTTTTTGCAGATTGCCTCACAAGTGGCCTTAAGTTCCCAATGACAATAAAGAAATTAAAGGTGAACATTACAGATGATGAATTATGAGTGGGAATCTTTTGTAGAAAGATAATCACAACACCAAAGAGTATGCTCATATTCAAAGAAAAGGTGTTGGACCAAAATTAAAAGATTGACAAACAAACATACATTTATATGTTTTGTGCTAAAAAATAGAATGGTCAACATATGTGTACATTTAATTACCCCTTTTAACTCTCTTTTTGGAGTAGTGAATTAAGTATCTGTCCCTTAACCTGACCATGTCAGAGAAGGCAGCTTCCATGGTAATTATGCAAACTGAAAGGAAGGAAACACATTTTTGGAAATTCTCTATGAGGAAGACCTTGAACATGGGAACTCCCACCCTGAGCACAGTTCCAGGCCAGCCTGACACAGAAGCTATGGAACAATCTGCCCTCAAGAGACCGTGAGGGTTTGGGAAGAAAAACATCAGTGACGATCACCATGGACTGAATACTACTGAGGTCCTTTCACACATTTTTCAGGAACCCAGAAAGTCTTCAGATGCTTGTAGGATCCTAGGGAATTCTGGGAGAGATCCCTAAAAGTGCCCAAGTTTGAATTTTTTGCCAGCCTTGTGAAATGGGAGCTTCAAGTCATAATTTAAGGATCATAAAGTATTTGTTTTTCTTGCTTGAGTGTGCATGTGAATGTGTGTGTGTACACAGAATGCATGGCCTAGAATGAATGGTTACACCATGAGAGCACGAGCTTTGTCTAATTTAGGGCTAGAAAAGTGCTGCTACTTCGGAGGCATTGAATAAATATTGGTGGAATAAAAGGATGCTATGTCAGTTTGATGAAAAGAAAATGATGAGGCTGATAGAGACTTCTGTGGCCATTCACGAAGGGCACTCTGGGTGAGCCGGAGGGTCAGTAGTACCGAATTTTTACCGTCACGTTTTTCTTTAGAAATCACAGCTTTGGTACGTGTGACTCCCAGATACTTTTCTCATTTCATCAACCATTCATCATGGAAAGGAGAGAGAGGGAGATTCATTTTTCTGAAGCAATTGGAAAGGCCCTCAGACTGCGGAGTGAGAAGAGGGGTGAAAAATTAGAAGCCTGCGGATGTGAAATTTCTGAGAAGAAGCTGGACACAGAGCTTAAGAAACAGAGAGGAGCACGGGATGATGTAATTTGATTCTTTCAAGTGACAGATGAGGAAACTGAGCCCAGAGAGGAGATGCGATTGGCCCAGGGTCACACATCTGTTGGGTGGTTGAGCTGGGATAAGAACACAGTGATTCTTCCTCTACTGCTCTTTCCATGACACAATTCTGAACACGAGACCCGTGAATGACAAGGAAAAACAGAGCGGATAAGATGAGCCTAAGAGGAGAGAGAAAGAAAAAGTAGGATCGTCATCCCACTGTACTAGACCAGTCCCACATCAGATGAGGGGTCAGATAGGACTGATTAGCCATCCCCACTGACCAAGAACAGGTGGACAGTGGGGAGAAGAGCATTTCCGGTTTTGTGAATGTATTAGACGTTCCAAGATGACTCTTGGTGAATGAAGCAAATAAACTAATAGAGACTATAATCTATTAGAAATACAGCATCTTTTTTCTAATTCCAGTGCTTCTTAGAGCGCTTGACATAGCTTTTCTACACTCAGGAGTAGGACACAGAGAGTGCTCATCCCGCAGCTAATGGCATCGGCAATGCCTCCATTCGAGGGTACTCACACCGCGGCTCCATTCAGCCTTGGAGGTTTGGGTGGCTTTTGCTGTCATCTCAAGTTAATAAGCCTAGAGAGGGAAATGGGGTCTGTCTCTATTTCAAATTCTGATACTTAGCTCATCATGGATTTTTTTGCATTGGTTTCGATTTTTTTAAGTATTGCATTACAATATTTATCTTGAGTACTGAATTTTTTGGCACCCCCTTAAATTCTACACCCTGCTAACCTCAGCCTCGTCCTAGCCCTGTGTTAGGCTTTAACCTGTTCAGACACCCCGGAAGGAAAGAGGTTTCTTCTTTCCCTTTCTTTTTCATCTTCTCTCTTGTTCTATATTGTTGTTGTTTTTATTCACATTCATGTAAACTGGAGCCATAAAAACAAGCCCCTAACAAATGAACTTCTTACCCTGACCGGCAATAGACAGGAGAGGTGTAAATGATCTGAATGTCACAAGACTCGAAGTAAACAGTTAACTGATTTTTTTGGGAGAAAAACAAATGCTAACCAGAAACACAATCACTTATTAAGTAAAATTTGTTCGAATCTGTGGAGGGAGCCCAGGGCTTGGCTGGTGCCAATGAGGACTGTGCATTAGGAGAGTCAGAGAAGTATCCATGTGGGAAGGAGGGCATGGGGAAGACAGTACTTATCCTAGTTCATGGTCTGAGGCAGGTAATAAAACCTGGAGAATGCAGATCATTCAACAACATAAAACACTGACATTCCAACATCCATAAAATAGGGATTTACAACAAATGCCACGTTCGCCTGACGCTTAGAGGCAACTTGCATGAACACTCCTTCTTGGGTTAAAGTTGAACCACCTTTCTCTCATGATTTCATCCAAACATTCATTCTTAGTCCGTGTGCAGTCTGCTTAGTCTAAGGCAGTGGTTCTCAAACTTGAGTGTGTAGCAGAATCACCTGGAGGGCCTGATAAAATGAAGATTGCTGGACTCCTCCCCTGGAGTTGCTCATTTAGGACATCTGGGCTGGGGCCCAAGAATCTGCATGTCTCACAAATTCCAGGTGATGCTGATATGCTGGTCCAGGAACCACACTTTGAGAACCACTGTCCTAAGGAACGCCCATGAATGTGCCTGTTAAATTCCTTGCTCCAGCTAGAGCCTAGGTTGCCTTGTTTGTTCACAGGATTCCACTCCTTGGCCACAGCTGACTGGACCAGGAGTAGGTGCCTTACCTACAGGCAGCTGACCCATAGGCTGGCCAGTGACTGAGCAATAGCCCGAGGCAGCTGATCAGATTTTTTCTGATCAATTTTTTTAAACTGGTAAGTAATGAAAGAATAAGCCAGCCAGCAGTGGGAGCTAAATGAACCACGAGGCTGTAATTCACTAATCACAAGGGCATAAGGCACCAGGGTAATCCAGGATTACGAGAAAGCAGAGATTCTGAGAAATATGAAAAATTCTAAGAAATTTAGAAAAGATCTTGGAGAAATAAAAATTAAACAGAGCAGAGGGAAATAACAAAGAGTTGGTAGAGAGAAAAGGATGGCGTACGTCGCAATAATCTCGAAAGTAAAGATCCACTAACTCCTGCCGGGCGGGCCTGAATCAATAACTTGCTTGAGGTCTAGTGTCCGAGACCTGGCCCTACTCTTGGATTTCTTGAGTTACCTTTGGTCTGTTTGTGCACTAAAATAAATCAAAGTTTTAAAACAACAAAATCACACTAATAAACAAACTCCGAGTATGTTTTTCTTGGATCATTTTGAGGTACCATCACTATCCAGCTTTCTACCACCAGTGAGAAAAAGCGTTTTTTCCTCCTAAAACTCAAGCTCTTGCAAATTGAAATTAACTTCCTCACCAAATCAGCTCATGGCACCACCTTCCCCTTTCTGCTACTAGCAGATCCCACCAATCTCTCCACCAGCTGGGCTGGAAGTGCACTTTGGTGAGTCTTTCTCTCTTTTCCCCACATCTAAGCAGTCACACACTCCTCATCCCATGGCTCCTCCCTTTAACACAGTCCCCTATTACCCCTGGCTTGCAGGAGTCTGCTAACTCTTCTCAGGCTCACCAGAGTGTGCTTTTAGGAACCCTAATGTAAAAGTCCTGGATGGTTTCCTCAGCCTAAGGTCTGCCCTCACAGTATGGCTGTCAGCTTCTTGACAGTTGGGTCTTACCCTCTGTGGTAGGCAGAATACTATGCCTCAACCCCCAAAGATATCAGGTCCTATCCCCTGCAATCTGTGAATGTGACCTTATTTGGAAAAAGGGTCTTTGCAGATGTGGTTAAGTGAAAGATTCTGAGATGACAAGATTATCCTGGATTTTCCAGCTGGGCCCTAAATGCAATCACAAGGGTCCTTAGAGGAGAGCGGGAGATCATATGCACACACAGAGGAGAAAGTGATGTGGCGATGGGGACAGAGATGGTGGTCACCAGCCAAAGAACGCCTGCAGCCACCAGAAGATGGAAGAGGGAGGAAAAGATCCTCTCCCAGAGGCTCCAAAGGGAGTGTGTGCCTGCCGACACCTCGATTTCAGAATTCTGGCCTCTTGAACTCCGAGGGAATACATTTCTATTGTTTTAAGTAACCCAGTTTGTGGTAATTTGTTACACAGCAGCCAGAGGAAATGAACACACCCTTCCATTCCACCATTCCTCCCCAGTCTTCTGCCTGCTCCTTGTCTCACCCCACCGCACCCCTTGAACAGTGACCTCTCAGCCCACGCTCTTCTCCACTTTTACATGAGTCGTTCTTTCATTTTGGACCGATGCTGAAATCTCAGCCATCCCTCAAGTCCTTTTTCATGAAATCTCTCTGATAGTCCCAGGAAGGATCTCTCCATTCTCTGACCCCTTCACTTGCTTCTCTGATGATTCCTTTTTATCTTGATTTACAGGAATTTGTAAGGGTTTTCTTTTCTTTCCTCTATCACATTTCAACTAAACTCTAAGTTACTAGAAGGCAAAATTTTTCTTAAATGTGTCTGTTTCCCTCCCTATACTATGTGTCTTGCCCATAAGAGATGCTGAAAGAAATGGTGGGCTTGGGATATTGTTTCGAGTGCTTAGTGCAGTGGGTGGTATACTGAGAAACTAACTTGTGCTTTGCACCCCCTTCCTCAGGAAGGTTCACCAGGACGAGATGAGACTGTCCATCCAGTCTCCCTCCTGCCTCTTCCTCAGCCCAAGGGGAAGCCAGGAGCTGCTCTGCCTGTGAAGGGTTAGCAGGTGCTTGGGTGGTTCTAATTAGCACTAACTGCTAATGTGGAGATAGGGTTGAATGAAACCTTCACAATTCAGAGTTCAAAGAAAAGGAAAGCTGTCCAATCCAAGGAAGCAGGAGAGGGAAAAGAACTCTGAGAAAAGGATGGCCTGTGGCAGTGGAAAGGACTATTAGGGAAAAGACTCTGTGCCCCTGCCCAGAGCAGTGCCCCAGACAGAGGACAGGACAACAGCAGAGGTGAAGGCAACCACAGAGACCTGCGCTCTCCCTCAGGACGGTGTGTGCCCTCCCCCTGCTCCATCCCCTCTGAGCTGTTTTATATGATCTGGAAAAGGGAAGGAGCCCCAAATGGCTACTGCTGAGCTTCTTGCCAATTCAGACGGGAGTTAGAGATCCATACAATACAGAAATGTGACATTCCTTGCATCACAGGAGTCGTGGAAATATCCATACCTGCTATAATTATAAACGTGGAGGCATCCTCTGGCTTTGTTTCCAATACATTTCAGCATTGGAGAAAGTTTCTTTCTTTTCTTTTTTTTTCTGAAGTCTTTTTGTAATTGAAGTATAGTTGATGTACAATGTTGTGTTAGTTTCAGGTGTACAGCAAAGTGATTCAGTTATATATTCAGTTATACATATATAATTCAGTTATATATATATATATATTCTTTTACAGATTCTTTTCCCTTATAAGTTATTACAAAATATTGAGTATAGTTCTCTGTGCTATACAGTAGGGAGAAAGTTTCTGATTACATTGCCCTTCAAATCTTGAACACTTACACAATGTAACAGAGAGAGCCAAGTATAGGAATCTGTAACTAACTGTCAGGGCAAATTTATAAGGGCCCTGCCCAAAGAGGCAAGCAGGGGTGGAAATCTATGCCGGCTTCTCTCAGCAAGCCAGGCATCCTGGCAAGGGGCTGCATTTTCCCAGAGGAAGGGTGCCTTTGTCTTTCCACAAAGATGCCATCCCCTAGCCTCACCACCCTGTACATTCCCGCTGAGGGAGCCTTTTTCTAATTTGCACAAAGGGGCCCTAGGGGCGAGATGCTGCCCTGTTTACAGAAGCCCAGATTTTGGGTAACAAAGATGACTAGCTATTTCAAATCCACCTGAGAAGTGTCTAGAAGAGAAACTGTAACAAAAAAAAATCAAATACATTCGTTGCTAATAAAAGTTAAGTGAGGGCTTCCCTGGTGGCACAGTGGTTAAGAATGTGCCCGCCAATGCAGGGGACACAGTTTCGAACTCTGGTCCGGGAAGATCCCACATGCCGCAGAGCAACTAAGCCCTTGAGCCACAACTACTGAGCCTGCTCTCTAGAGCCCGTGAGCCACAACTACTGAGCCTGTGCACCACAACTACTGAAGCCCACACGCCTAGAGCCCGTGCTCCACAACAAGAGAAGCCCCCTCTGGCTGCAACTAGAGAAGGCCCGCGCTCAGCAACGAAGACCCAATGCAGCCAAAAATAAAAATAAATAAAATAAGTGATTTTTAAACAAAGATTAGTCCTTAAAAAAACAAACAGTTAAGTGAAAATGCTAAACACTGCAAACATTTTGCTCTTTAATATGATACATACAACCATGGTCCTAACTTTAATCCCCTTTTCATGTAATAAATCTATCTATGCATCTTGATCCAAAATGGACCTAAAATTAACCAAAATAGAGGATATGAAAAATGACTATAGATAAATCTGAATTCCGAGCCCAACCCTGAGGGAACCCATCTATTTTGTGAATGTCAGAAAACAGGCCTCCATAAAAGCTCTCTTCTTAGGGGGAGAAAGCCATTCCAGGATATAAGCGATGAGATACTCCCAAAGAAGTTCAATCAAAGCAAGAACTCAGCTAGCGTTCTGGGAATGCAGTGACGAGCCTAACAGAAACCACACTGACCCGGCCAGCTGGGCCTCCTTCTCCGTGGCCCTCCCCACCTTTGCAACTGACTTGGGACTTCAGGAAGCAAAAGGCAGTGCTTAGGTTGCAAATCCAAAATAAATCAGAGGAGTCATGAAGCCATTTTTCCTAGTTATTCCTATAAATTGGAGCTGCGTTCGGTCTCTCCTCAGAAGTATCGTGTCGGGCTGGAGAAGGAGAGAAAACAAACATGCTGGCCAGCATTTGGGGGCATAGCCAAAAGGCACTAAGCAGAAGCTTGGTGGCCTTTCACTGTCCTGTCACGCAAACGCAGACCAACCTGCGAGAGTTCACAGCTTCCATTTTATAGAACCGCTCCCCTGGTCACTCTTTCCCTTTTCCTCTTTCCTCTCTTCTCTCTTTCTATCCCCTCATCTGCCACGAAACACATTGCAAAAAGGTGGGAAATGGCCAAATGGTTCAGATCGTCACAATTTCTGCTTTCCTCCTCCAATGTCCCTATCGTGTCTTCACGTTTCGACTCCACAGCAGACTTCAAAGGTTTCCCTGATGTAGAATGCACTTTCCAGTTTAGAGGGAACCGGGAGTTGCCCACCTCCCTACCGCCACTTGCAAAACTGTTACCAGAAATATAACTGCAAGACTGAAAGCAGAGGTTTAGAAAAAAAAAGAACTACTCTCCAGTTCAAGTTCTCAAAGGACTCTCCTTGTAGCCATTTGCCTCCTCTTTTGAAGCCAAGGTCTAGGTTATTAGTAGTCGTCATTTTTTAAAAACTAGGTTCCTAGGGTTGGAACAATAATGTGATTCAGCTTGGCTTTCTGCGTATAGATCCCAGAAAGCCTGGCTCCTTGGAGATGGATTAAAATCATCAACAGAAGTCTCCCAAAGATTGGTCAGCAGACTGCTACCTGAGGACGACGTAAGAATCACCTGGGGATGCTGTTGTGGGCTCCCGTCATGGAGATGCTGTTTCAGTGAATCTAGGGACCAGGAATGGAATGTGTAGCTCTACAAGCTCCCACAGTGATTCTGGTGCATACCCAGGTCTCGAAAGCACACTTATTCTAGAATCTGCAGTGAAGAATGGTGGTTATAAGCATGGACTCTGAAGCCAAACTGCCTGGCTCTACCCCTTATGAGCTGTGCAAGCTTGGGCACGCGCCTTAACCTCCCTGAACCTTCATTCTCTTGCCATGAAAGAGGGAGCACTTACCTATTGTGATGGAGCTAGACTGGGGCATGCAAACTGGAGATCCATGGCCACCAGATCCACTCAACCATCTCTTATTTTTGCTGGCACAACTTAATATATACTTTAAAAAATATGAACTGAATGCCTTTAGATGGCATGCCAGTTCTAACTAACAACTTCCTACTGTTCTATGTCCTGCTGCCCTATTCACATTGGTGAGTTATCTGCCTGTCATTTGAATTTCTGACCCCAGGGTTTGCCATGGGGTGCATACCCTGTAGTCACCCATCCCTGTCACAGGAAGCTGGCTGCTGTCAGCAATGTGGGTGGTGGGTGTGTTGGTGAGAGGATGGTACACGCCCCCAGGGCTGCTCCTGAGGGTGGCTTAGCATGGGGAAGAAGAGACCTATGGATACAGTACCAAAAAGCTCCTGACTGAGTTTCGAGGTGTCCTGACCCCAGATCTTACACCCTCTCCACCCTGGAAGAGCACCTGCAGCCAGCCTGGGTTTAGTGGCTGTACAACTTGAGGCCCAATATGGAACGTCTATCAGGACTATAGGGTATCCCTGGAGACCTGTGATTCTTAGATATAGGTGGTCATAGGTTTTTCCTCAAGGTGCACTTTAGGATCATGAAACCAAGCTTGGAACCTCAGCCAGCTTCCCTGTATCTTCCTCAATCTGCAGTGTCCACTGGACTTTTTTTTTTTTAAAGAAGATGTTGGGGGTAGGAGTTTATTAATTTATTTATTTTTGCTGTGTTGCGTCTTCGTTTCTGTGCAAGGGCTTTCTCTAGTTGTGGCAAGCGGGGCCCACTCTTCATCGCGGTGCGCAGGCCTCTCACTATTGCGGCCTCTCTTGTTGTGGAGCACAGGCTCCAGACGCGCAGGCTCAGCAATTGTGGCTCACGGGCCCAGCTGCTCCGCGGCATGTGGGATCCTCCCAGACCAGGGCTCGAACCCGCATCCCCTGCACTGGCAGGCAGATTCTCAACCACTGCGCCACCAGGGAAGCCCCCTCCACTGGACTTTTGAATTTGGTTCATTTAACAGAAATTGAACACGTTTGCACACTGTTCATATTCAACCAAACTAACTCACCTTTCCAAACTTCCAGAAGACCAGTTACAAATATTTGGTTCCAAAGCCCTCGTAGGTCTAGGCTCAGAAAGACTATTCCAAATAATACATTTAAGCTTCCTTTCTTTCATGGCATTACTGGATCACTGTGGTGTCATCAGTGCCACACACCGATACCTACTGTTTCTCTCCTCCCTGCCACAGAAGGCTGAGCTTCCAGGCCTTCTTGTGGTAAGGCGGGGGCCCTTTGACAATTTCCAGGCAGTGGGTGGTCACTTTCAGCCAAAGCTCTTCCTCTCCTTACGGTAACCAGCTGTTGGGGAGCAAATCTGCCACTCCAAAGTGTCTCTTTAGCACGTAGGTTATTTCGAGCTGAAAACAATGAAGGCCCGAAAGACTCAGGAAGAAATTTTGACTTTCCCCCTAACTGCCTAAAAAGTAAATTAGATAGAGGGCCTGTTCCCAGAATAGAGCTTTCACCAGAGACATCTGCAAAGAATATGGGCTTGGTGTCGGGGGAGAAACAGGGCCTAGAGATGCATCCACTCTAAGTCCCATTGTTTCTGCACAGCCCAGAAAACATTTATTTACCAAACCTTTGCTTTTCCATCTCCAGGTCAACTGCCTTCCCCCTTTTTGAAGTCCCAAGCCCTTACAACATCTTCTTTTATCTTTAGCTGAAGATGGTATTTAAGGTGAAGGTTTCAGCCATTTGGGCAAGTTACTCAGTTTTTCTGGGTCTCCCCAATTGTAGACATGCTGTTAAAATGTTGTCTGATTTTCTCCTGTTAATCTGTCTCACGTCAGTTAGACCAGCCAGAAGAACCTAGAGGGTAGAGGACAATTTCTCCCTCCCTAACACAGCGATGTTCTAGACACCTGTTCTGTACACTTGGACCCTGGAGTAAGAACACAGAGGCAAGCACCCAGCCAAGCTGTGCTGAATATATAATAGGAATTAGAAGTAAACCTTATCTTCAGTGGTGGTTTTAAGCCGGTGAGATTTTGGAGTTGTTGGTTACTATGGCACTGGTCTAGCCCATCTGGACTAATGAAAATATTATTCACTAAAACGAAGTGGGAAATGCCATTTCAAAAACATTTTCCAAATCAGAAGGTGTGAAGAAAGAGAGTATGTCTTGGAAACCCTATACTGCTAAACTATTGTTTGCCTTTAGGCCTTAGGCCATCTTTATTATATTGGATATTCTGAAGCCAATTAAAAGGATAAGAATGATGAATTAGTTTTCAAACATGGCTGCAAATTCTTTGGGATTCTTTCCATTAAGAGGTGGGTCTAGTCCCTCTTCCCTTCAAACTTGGCAGCCTTATTCAACCAATACAGTTTGACAGAAGTGCTGTTCTGTGACTCGTGAGCCTGGGTCACGAAGCCCGGCAGCTTCCCCACATTGCTCTCAGCAATGTTATATGCAAGAAGACTTACTATCTCGAGGCCAAAAAGGTAAAGAGGCCTCCAGAAGACTCCAGCTCCCAGCCATTTGAGTCACTCCCAGTTTTTCTAGTTTTCCCATCAGAGACCCCAGACATCAGGGAGCAGAGGCAAGCTTTCCCACTGTGCCACGTCCAAATATTCCTAGCCTACAGGGTCCATGAGCGGGCAGAAATCATTGTCGTAGGGTGCCACCAAGTGTTAAGGTGATTTGTGAAGCAACAATAGGCAACCAGAGTGAAAGGTGAGCCGTCTAAACAGAACTGTAGGCTGATACATCGCTCGACCATTCATGAGGTGGGGAAAGAAGTTGCGGCTTAAGTACAGTGAGAGAACTCATAGTATGTTGGTTAAATGCGTGCATCCATTAGGCTTGGGCTTAATTCCATCTCCAGCCCTCACGAGATAAGGTTCTTAATCTCTCTGTGCGTCACTGTATTTTACTGTGCATCAATTTTGAAACTGGGACGCTAATAATCGTTCCTGCTCCACAGGGTGATAAACATGAAATGAGATACAGCATGGCCCTCAGCAGCATCCCCAGCCCTGCACTTGTGACTCTGTCACTGAAGGCTGCCAGGAGGCCTCACCCTGCTAAATATGCAGCTTGCACATATGAACATCAGATAATTCCCGCTCTTGCCTAAGCAGTCTTGGAAGCCAGAAGATGTTATGTTTCCTGGCTGGGTTTAGGTCACAGGCAATAGAACTGGCTACACAAGAAGACAGAGAATTGATTTACTGGCTTGCAACAGTCTTGGGAAAAGGAAATTCCTTTCCTTGCTCTCATCTATAGTTTGTGCCTCGGGTTCTGAAGTTTTAATTCTTCCTCAGCAGTTTTTAATAGCTGACACTGAATATGTACCATGTGCCAAGCACTATTCCAAATTCATGCGTTGAGTTAATCTTTATAATAGATGGTTATATTTTATGTAATCTCTAACAGATATATCTATCACGTGAGGTAGGTAGTATTATCCCCATTTTACAGATGAGAAAACTGAGGCTCAGAGGCGTTACATCACTTGCTCAAAGACACACAGCTGGTAAGTGGCAGAGCTGAGCTCTGAATCCAGTTGGTGCCATGATTTTAACAGCAAAGCTGGGCTGTATCTCACTACCCTAGACTGCCCTTCTACTGAGGGAAAAGTTTCCATTTTCTGAACATTTAAAATATTTGTCTTCATGCCTTTACTGTAAAAGGTTTCTCTGTTTCAGGTACGCTATTTGAAAACTACCTTTTTAAGAACTGTGAAATGCGGCGATCACAGGGAAGTGCATAAACGTTACATACTTGAATTACATGTAAAGCTGGTGCTTGTACTTCTGAGGCCCTCGAGCATTTGAGTTCTACATGAACTCATCAAATTTTTTCCCTAGTTAGCATGACATACTGTCAGCACATATAGCCCATGTCCAAGATTTTTTCTTTAGCAATGTTCTTTATGAGATTAAAGGACTTCCTTTTGATTTCTATCTGCAGAGTTTTTATCATGAATAGATGATTTAGGAAAGCATTTTATCAAATGCTTTTCTGTATCCATTTTGTTATTATTGATACTTTCTAACTTAATTGCCCTTGTGATAATACTCTGCATTGTTTCAATGCCTAGTTAATTTTTATACATAGTTAATTTTTGTTTTGTTTTTTGTTTTTTTGCGGTACCCGGGCCTCTCACTGCTGTGGTCTCTCCCGCTGCGGAGCACAGGCTCCGGACGCTCAGGCTCAGCGGCCACGGCTCACGGGCCCAGCCACTCCGCGGCATGTGGGATCTTCCCGGACCGGGGCACGAACCCGTGTCCCCTGCATCGGCAGACGGACCCTCAACCACTGCGCCACCAGGGAAGCCCCATAGTTAATTTTTATAGTGAATTTTCATACATGTTCCCTGTGTCATGAAAACAATTTATATGTTGATATTGTTTGCTGTAGTATCTATATGTCCATTAAATAAGGCATGTTAACAATGTTGTTCAAATATTCTACAGCCTTATTAATTTTTCTATCTCCTTGTTCTAATAATTCCTGAGAGGGCTGTTAAAATATCCCAGGGCTATTGTCAGTTTCTCTATTTCTTCTTATAGTTTTACCAATTTTTTGCTTTATAAATTTAAAATTATTAGGTCTTCCTGGGAGGAGTTAAAGTTTTGATCATTTTAAAGAGTCCCTCTTTATATTAAGCAATACTTTTGACCTTTATCTGAAACTAACAGAGTCAGATTTTTGGTTGTTAGTTGTATATATTTTTCCATTTTTTTAACTTTCAAACTTTCTGTATTTTTATGTAAAATGTGTCTCTTATAATGAGCTTGTATTTGTCTTTTTAAAAAAATCCAAACTTTGTCTTTTCCCTGGAGCACTTAGTTCATCTATATTTAAAGTAATAACAAATACATTTGTGTTTAAATCTACCATCTTATATGCTTTTTATTTGACCAACCTGTTTTTCTTTCTTCTCTTGGATTGATTTTTTAAAGTTATTCCCTGTTTTCCTCTCTTAGGTTGGAAGTTATATTCTTTCTATTTTTGTGTGTATGTCTGTGATGGTCACCTAGAAACTACAACATGAATCCTTGACCTATCAAAGTCTAATAATGATCCATAAATTTACTTTCTTCCAAAATATGCAAGGATCTTAGTATATCTTAAGTATGATTACTCTCACAGTTCTTAGAGCTATTATGGTTGTCTATTTTAGTTCTTTATAGTATTAATATGATAAAAATTTTCAGCACCATAAGACATTACTATTAATGTTTTATATAGCTAATGTTCACATAAACCAACCCCTATTTTTAATTTTTCTTTGCTTTTTATTCCTTGATGCATCTCTGAGGTTCATGGGGGATAACTTTCCTCCTAACTGAAGAATATCTTAGAGAATTTCTTTCTGTATGGGGCTGCTCATAGCTCATTCTCTCAGTTTTTGTCTGTCTAAAAACGTCTTCATTTTGCTTTCATTTTAGAAAGACTGTTTTAGACTGTCAGCTATTT
Source organism: Phocoena phocoena (assembly GCF_963924675.1). Taxonomy (NCBI): domain Eukaryota; kingdom Metazoa; phylum Chordata; class Mammalia; order Artiodactyla; family Phocoenidae; genus Phocoena; species Phocoena phocoena. The sequence goes on along the minus strand of NC_089224.1, from coordinate 64,776,484 downwards.
TACTTCAGCCTTCCGATTGTCAATGTTGCTGTTGAAAAATTAGTTGTCAGTCAAACAACTTGTCTTTGATCTTCTGTAGTTTTAGTCTGATGTGTCTAGATGTGCATTCATTTTTATTTACTCTGCTCAGGCTTCTAGCACCAGTGGATTGCTTTCCTTCATTCGTTCTGGGAAATCCTCAGCTATTATCTTTTCAAGTTTTACCTATACGCCAGTCTCTCTCCTCTCCTTTTGAGACTCCAATTAAATTATGCTGGACCTCAATGTATCCTCCACGTGTCTTACCCTCTATTCTATATTGTCTATTGATTCTGGTACACACTTGCTTTGTCTCTTCAGGTGCTTTGTAACCTTTTACCGTTTGCTGGCCATTTTGTTTGAAAAAGTTATTATAGAAATAACTTGAGACCTAGGATATCGCTAGCATCCTTCATCACCTCCTGTGAGATGCCTGAGGGCATTAGTAGTTCAGTGCCGTGGCTTTATAACCTCTGGATCACAGTCTGTAGCCTACCTTTGGAATGATTCCCTTCAAATTTACAGTCTAGAACAGGGGTTACTGTACCAAGATCTCTGCCTTTGGCGAGTTCTTAGCTCTAACTATTTTTCCTTCGGCCACAGGAATGTGCCACACAGGTCTGCCTCTTAGCCTCCTTTGGTTTGTCCTTTGGGTGGCAGAGGCAGGTGGAAATAGACCAGGTTCTGCCTTGGACCTGATGCCTGTCACCGACACCTTGTGTAATTTGCCAAAAGCAGCTCTTCTTAGCCCTTCGCCTGGGTAGGCAGATGCCCCGGGATAGAGAGAACTCTGGCTCATTTCCCTGAGCCCCAACCTCCTTCCTATTCATGTTGCTATCTTATTAGGTCATTGGTCATTGATGCTTTTCCAAAGATACTTTTACAGATTTCTTTCAGCTTTTCTCTTTTCAGAGGGAAGGTTAGTTTGAATCATCTATCCCACCCATACTAGAAGTCCTTCACACAGACAGGGTTTTGTTTTGGTTTTGGTGATCACTTTCCTGCCAATATTAAATTTCATATGAAATCTAGATTTCTGAAAATTCAGGGGATCTGGCAACCCTGGGCTCACAGATTAACAAGGCAGTAACTGGAGAGAGCTGAGTGTCACCAGAGTTCCCACTGTGCTCTATGGTCTTAAACTAGCCCCAGTCTAGAATTGGCTGCCTGTCTTGATAGGCATCTGAATTGGCCACCACTGAATAAGCAGTAATGAAATAGAAGCAATTAGATGATTTCAGTATTAATGAGAATACATCTTACCTGGATAGTTCTATATCCAGGAATCTAGGACATTCTAACTTACATGTTTTCTTTTTCTGAAATAGGCAGTCTCACTGTGAGGGGCTTGAAGGCTGTGAGTGAGGGCCGGCAGATTTGCACGGGGAGCCAGAACAGTTTTGGGAAATGAAGGGGCTGAGGTCGTCCCCAGCCCGCGGTCTCTGAGATTCAGATTCTCCACGTGGACTGAGCTGTCTCCTCTCAGCCCAGCCCTCCCAGGGGCACTCCCGAGGCTGGCAAAGCAGCGTGCAAAGGAAGCTACAGAGAGACATGAGGAGACTCTAGGTCCACTTTGGCAGGGAGAACCCCTGGCTGAGCACAGTTCTGAGAACACAGGCTCTTTTCCTTTCCCACCTTGAGAAACCACCGAGGCCTAGGGGGATCTTCAGTGGCCTAGCCCATCATCTCCTTTCAGGCCCACCATTGGGGAGCACACCCTGGGGTGGTGACACTACTTCTCCAGGGGAAAAGTTAACAGTCTCTTTGCATGTCCCATAACTGCCACCCCCCAGCCCACTTGATGCAACTGGTCACAGGTAGCATTGTGGCATTCTCTAGCCTCTAGAAGGTACAGCCTTCTAAGAGAGGACTAGTTCTTTGGAAAGGATTTGAGGACATAAACAGGGATAGGAAGTCTAAAGGAGAAACTAGACTTCCCACTGCTCTGGAATTGTGGGGCTCAGGGGTTGCATCTGAGAATACTCTTAGAGGATGGGTTGGGAGCAACAGTGATATGCCAGACTGAAGACGGGCACCCTGATTACTCTATTTTTTCATAGCTGGGTGCACATCCCTGTGTGTGTATATATATATATATATATACGCGGGCCTCTCACTATTGTGGCCTCTCCTGTTGCAGAGCCCAGGCTCCGGATGCGCAGGCTCAGCGGCCATGGCTCACGGGCCCAGCCACTCCACAGCACGTGGGATCTTCCCGGACCGGGGCACGAACCCACGTCCCCTGCATCAGCAGGCAGACTCCCAACCACTGCGCCACCAGGGAAGCCCACCCTATATTTTTTGATACCACATAGCATAGCACCCTAGCTAAGACCATGGGCTCTGGGGCCAGAGCCTAGGTTCAAATACCAGCTATATCATTTAGAAATAGTAGGTTATTCAAATCCTCAGGGCCAAAGTTTTATCATTTGCATAACAAGAATGGATGAGTACGAATCCCATTGGACTGTGGTGAGAATCAGATATAACTCACACAAAACACTTAGCATTCTACCCTAACCCAATACAGGCAGGCATGTAACACAAGCTCATGAATATATTATTACTGTTGTTATTCTTGAAGCAGGAAGCCTGGCTTGCTAGGACCGCAGGGGGCGGAAGTGAGTAGACCAGCATTCCAGCCCCAGCGTGTTGACCTTTGATAGACAGACAACAACTCCTCTGCCTTGTGCTTCCTTGTCCATAAAATGAAGTTCATACGATCTTTTCTGACGGAAGATCAGATACAAAAAGATTAAGAATATCACCAGTGTTCTCAGCTCTTTGAATGAAAGACACCCAAAGTCACTCTGGTCAGAACTAAGATCTCTCTGTATCAGTCAGATGCTCTGGGCCCCAGGAAATCCCTTCCTTTTTTGTTTGTGTGCAGGGGGGACCCCTCTATCCAGCCAGAGGGAACACAGTCAGATGGCAGGTGGACAAGACAAAGCTGAAAACAGACGGAACAGGCGTGCCTACACTCGGAACACATTCCTTCAGGGTGTGTCTGTGTCTAAAGCAGTAAGTTAGCGAGGACCACCACAGGGAGAAAGGGCAGAAGCAACCGGGGAAGAAAGAGAACTTGGGCTGTGAGGCTGTCTGAGCAGGGGCGGCACAGCGGAATCCTCAGCGCCAGGCTCTAAGGCGACAGCAGCGAGCCCTCTACGTACAGCCTTCCCTGCGATATAAACACCGTGCCTGGAATTTATGGGCGATGAATATACATTTTACGAGTGCAGTGACTGAAAGTTTCTTCCACTTTTGACAAAAGAATATGTTCTTCCGTGGACTTTGCCTCTGTGACGTGGCTGCCATACTGCCCTTAAGTCCTTGAAGGATGCTGTTGGCCTTTTCATCGAAGTAGTGCTAGACTGTCTACCTACAATTTTGGCAAGGCTTCCTATCTCTGTAAAATCAAATCAGAACTTTCTTCATCCCCAGGTTATTCTGAATCTCTCAGTTTGACTAGTGTAATTGTGTGAAGAAAACACAGTCTAACACTACGGAGTTGATACTGAGGTACGGTTTCTATGGTGATGCAAAGTAAAACTGATTTTCTTGTTTTGTTAAGTTTCTGAGAAGTGGAAACAGGTCTTCAAAGGTCTCGGGACATTTGTCTGGGTTATTTTCTGCACTTTTTGTAGTCTTCCAGGAGGAGAGAATAGCAGAGGCCAGTTACCCCTATAAATGCCTCCTAGTGGTTTGGATTTAGAAGGATTTATCTGGTCTGGAGGGAAAGTCAATCCTGCCAAACAGAGGTGGAAATAAGGATGCTGAAGGTTACCAGAGCAGGAACGCTCAGACTTGAATGTGGACACAGATCCCCTGGGGAGCTTCTTAAAATGCAGAATCTGATTTGGCAGGTCTGGGGTGGGGCCTGAGATTCTGCATCTCAGAAGCAACCAGGTGATGCTGATGCTACTGAACCAAGGACTACTCTTTGGGTAGCAAGAGTTTCAGGTACTGGTAGAAACAGTATAAATTATATCTGCTTTTAAACTGCTTAGTGAATCGTATTCATTACACGGATGGTGAATTCATCAGGACTGCAAATTCTGAGCAGTATCAAAATGAAATACCCTATGTTGATGTAAGTCGGGGTTAGCAGTTAGATTCACCAACAGAGAAATGCCCAGGTGGTTAAAGACAGCACAAAATGTACAGCTGGAAAATCTTAGTCAGTTATCAAAGTACCTTAGCTTTTGTTAAATACCATACTGCCCATCCTCATTGTGATACCTGAGGCTGTAACTAAAAGCAAACCAAGAACAAAAAGCAACAATAGACTTGGCTTCCCAAGGGATGTGGGGCTTCTGTGGGCGGTGGGTTTGAGGGTCACTGAGAAAGCATCTGAAATGCAATCATGCCTTGTGAGCCACTCCCGGGAGCCCCATTCACACCAGGACACAATGTCAGGGCACTCCTGGCTTTGCACAAGTAGAAGTGGCCCACGCTTGCTGCCCATGTGTTCTAGGTACTGCCCAGGACTCTCTCTCATACCTTTCTTTTTTCACACCATTGTTCCACAAGTTCCTCCTGAACAGTTCTCCTTTGTCTTCCAACATAGTTCTAAGGCTGCTCATCTGAAAATCATTTGTAAGCAACGCTTTAAATAGAAAAAAGAAGGAATCCTTCCTATAAGAAACCAAACACCTGAAAAAGGAATTCGATCTCATGAAACAAACACACTCGAAGACATTTTCCTTTCAGGTTTTCTTGCCATCAGATGCTGGGGATTCAATCTCAGAAGGCCAATTTTGGAGATTTCCAGGGATATTTGATACTTGTTTTGAAAACATTAAAATTCATCTCTCTGTATAAACACACATGTGAATACGAATGTAATTGTACCTTTTACAAAATGTGTTGTTGAGCCAAACTCATTTGGATGTATGCTTCCCTGAATATAATCAGAAATTGTGCCTAATGTTCAAAAAGGCCAGAGTCAGCAAACTAGAATCCTTGGGCTAAGTCTGGTCTACCACCTGCTTTTTGGATAGCCTGTGAACTAAGACTTAGCTTTACGTTTTTAAATCATTGAAAAAACAATCAGAAGAATACTTTGTGACATGTGAAAGTTATATGAAATTCAAAGTTTAATACCCATAAATAAATTTACTTATTCATTTATGTATTATCTGTGGCTGCTTTTATGCTACAGTGGCAGTTGAGAAGTTGCAACATGGACAATATGACTAGTGTTATGGGTTGACTCGTGTCCCCCACTCCCACATTCAGCTGTTCCAGCCCTAATCCCCACTACCTCAGAATGTGACCTTTGGAGATAAGGTCTTGACAGAGGCAATCTAATTAAAATGAGGTCATGGGGGTGGGCGCTACTCCAATATGCCTGGTCTGCTTGCAAGGGGGGAAATTTGGACACAGGTACACACAGAGGGAAGATGATATAAAGAGACAGAGGGAGAAGACAGCTATTTACAAACCAGGGAGAGAGGCCTGGAACACATCCTTCCCTCACAGCTCTTAGAAGGAACCAACTCTGCCAACACCTTGATCTTGAACTTCTAGTCTCCAGAACTGTGAGACAATACATTTCTGCTGTCAAAGCACCCAGTCTGTTGGACTATTACATCAGCCCTAGCAAACTATTACAGCGAGCAAAACTTAAAGTATTTACTATCTGGTTTTTACAGAAAAAGCTTGCTAACACCTACTCCATGGGACTAATTTAAAAAAAATTTTTATTGGAGTATAGATGATTTACAATGTTGTGTTAGTTTCAGGTGTACAGCAAAGTGAATCAGTTATACTATATCAATACATATATCCACTCTTTCTTATATTCTTTTCCCATATCGGCCATTACAGAGTATGGAGTAGAGTTCCCTAGGTCCTTATTAGCTATCTATTTTATATATAATATAAAATAGTATATGTCAATCCCAATCTCCCAACTCATGGGACTAATTTTTTGCATTTAATGCTTTGAAGCCAGCAAGCACATGCCTCATAACAAGCGACAGAGACTCCAGAAATCCTCTCTTTATCTCACACCTACCCTAGTCTTTAAATACTTTTTCTCTGGCAAATGAGTTGGGAACAACCAACCAATGGCACATTATCTTGGATAAAACAGAATTATTGAACAACCCCAACTCAGTACCTCTCGCTTCAAGCCAGGAGGGCAGCAAATTTGATCCACTAACTCCATGGATGTAAGAATTTTAAATAATGGGAGGAGGGAGAAAAGGAAAGGAGAATGCACAGACAGGAAGAGAATTTCAAATTCATTTTTGAACCTTTCAATATAGTATTATGTAACTAAAACATTGTGTCACAGGGCCCCGGCACCCTCTTATAAGACCAACATCTTTAAAAGCTGCCGGTTCGCTTGGGATATCTCCCATAGATCCAGTTGGCCCTCAGAGAATTTAATGGCAGATGATAAGACAAGACAAGTCAATTCCATTATAAAACAAATTGCTAGTTAGTCTGGGACTTTTTGATCCTCGCATGATCAAAACTCTGGTCTACATTGCTATTAATAAAAATAATGGCAAGAACGAAATTATTAATGACAGCAAACATTTAGTGAGCATTTTTTATGTACCAGGCATTGTCCAAAACACTTTAAATGAATTATTTCATGTAACCATCACAATAATCCTATGAAATAAGTATTTTTATCCTCATGTGACTGATAAAGTAACTGAAGTTTACAGAAATTAAGTTGCCCAAGATTACAGAACTGGAAAATGGCAGACCCAGGGCTCAAGACCAAGGATGTGGGTGGGGTTCCAAAGCCCAGCCTCTCAACGTGGGCCACGTGGCCTCAACGGTATATGAAAAAAGCAAAATCTTGGTGCCTCCACAGTTTCATTCCCCTGAAAAAGTCACTGTGTTTTCTTCCTCTTTGTATTAAGCATGTCTCCATTCTGATGCTTTGACATTTGGGACCTTGCTGACACTGGAAGGGACAGCTCCTTCAGGATTAGCTAATTTCTAGAGAGAGCAGAGAGCTCTCCTGGGGGCCCCCTCTTTTATAATTAGAGCAACGAATCCAGAGCTCACTCCCCAACCACCTGCTTTGTTGGGCTCTCACACTCAGACCACTAGCCACCTGCCCTAATCACCCCAGGGCCAAGTACCTGACAACTAGGAACGTAGGAAGCCCTATGCCCCAGAGCCTGCTGAAATTGTTCAAACTAGCTAATCCTAACCCTACGAACCCTGCCTCCCTTCTTCCTTTCCATGGAAACCACAATAAAAGCTCTTAGCTACATTTCCCCCTATTCCTTCTGCCTCATAACCAACCCTGGTTCCTCCCCCACCCCGCCCCACCTTGGCAGTGCATGGAGTGACTTGTCTCACCTCTTGGGAATGGTGAGTAACAAGCTACCTTTTCAATGACAATCCTCTCCTCACCTACTGGCCTCACCATACCCCAATAATAATAAAACCTACATTTTAAAACACTTTTATAGCCTCATCTACCTCCCATGCCCCTATAATTAAGTTTCGAATACCAAACAATGCCTTACATGATGACTTCTACCAACAAAGGTGCTCGGAAATGAAACCAAGCAACCAACCACCCGCTCCTCCCCTAAAAAACAAACAAGGAAAAACAGTGAAACAAGAGTTTCATAAACCTTTCGTTGTTTCCCCTCCTGCCTAAGGCTGAAGCATTCTGCTATTGATATGCCGCTCTCCTGAAGTTTGCGTCATACCTCCCAACTTTCCTGGGAAGCGAAAACAAAGGATGCGGAACCCCCCCCCCCCACCTGCATCTTGAATAGGGTTTCTCTTTTGGGGATTAGGGCATCAAACTTAAAATCAGCCAAGAGCAGACAGGAGAGCTAAAAACAGCCACATTCCTCACCTCTACTGCCCAGATCCCGCGTTCATCATGGGAAAAAAGCGTGATCGTGGTGGGGAAGCCAGACAATGCCGCCTCCTTCTCAGGCTGCTTCAATGCATGGTCTCGTCCTGAGCCTTCTTCTCAATGTCACAGGCAATCTCAAGGTTCACCATCAGTGTTTATTTGCCAAGGTACACTCTTAACTTATGAGTAAAGCAAAGGATTTACTCCCCACCAAAGAAGGGCACTGATTCAAAGAAAGCCTGAAAATCACCGCCAGCCTATGAGCCTTCAGTAGCTTTCTGCTGAAAGGCATGGAAACTTGGTTGTGCTGTGCGTCTGGGCTGGAACAAAGAGGATGCTGGGAAAGCCAGATTGTGCCGGCCACAGCTTGTCAAGCCCATTCACCTGGCAAGAGGAGTTATGGCCAGTGACCCTCTGTACTTGTGGGACCAAGGCAAATTCATTCATGCTCCCTTTTCAGGCTGAGTAAACAAGATCCAGCAAGAATCTAGGTTAACCAATAGCTGGTTAAGTACGTGCTTTGGGCACAATAAAGCAGAAGCACCAAAATAAATAGCCTTGTAAGGAAAAAAATACCAAAGTTTTGTTAGATTTCCTTACCTTTATTTTTAAAGCTGATTTTGTTTTTATTTTGAATGACATGCGGGGACGTGGGGAGAGGAAATCTAATTTGTTTTCAGAGCTCTGGGTCTGTAAACCTTAATTCAAAATTGACCCAGAGCCAGGATCAAGGCATGACTTTTGGCTGTTCTACATCTTAAGACCACTAGGTTCTTGGGATAAATTAGCAATATCAAGACAGTCTGACAAGATTTGGAGCAAGGGTCTTTTCTGCATATACTGCAAAAAAAGGAGGATTTAAGATGGGCCCTATTTGTGGGATTGACATGAGTGACAGCCAGCTGTCATCAAGGCACACGCTTTCCCACAAGTCCCTGAATGTCCACAGTGTGGGGGGACAGGGTGAGTCTCGGCCCCAAGCCAGCACACACTCAGTACCTTAAAGGGAGTTGTGACCCCAGCAGAGGCCGAGGGAAAGGCGCATTGTCGTCAAAACCCTAAACAGCCCTGGATTGAGACAGTCACTAGCCCCTTCAAAACACCCGCCAAATTCCAAGCCCAAGGGAGTTTATCACACACCATCAGATGACCATCCCAGGAAAGGTCCCTCAGTTCCAGGGAAAACATTCCACAGTAATAGCAGAGCGTGAGTCCAGATTTCAATATCCAAGTGAGAAAAATAAGGACTGTTTGCCCTGTCTTTTTTTTAATGGGCAACTCACCTAAATGAGTAGAAATAAAGAAAATCCATACATGTTTGCTTCTTTCTCAATTTTAATTCAGCTCCAAGTGACTCTGATTGGTGAAAACAGTTGTACTAAATTCCTTTCTAGGCCACTAGAGGGAAATCTAACCCACCTCACCAGAATTTGTTTCTTTTCTTTCTTTTTTAAAAAGTAATAATCACAGAACCAAAATGTTTAGGCTGAAGAATACGCTGAAATGTTACCTTTCTCTGTCCCTTCCACCCTTGCCCATATTTGAAAATTATTTGAATCTTTGTGGTCATGGAGACTTCTAGAAAAGCACAAACCAGCCATCTTAAGTTGGGAAGTTGTTCTAACAGGCAATCTGAATCACTTCCAGTTCAGCTTGAATTTATTTCCTCAAATTACATATTCATCAGTTATGGAGAACAGCTGGTCATGTTTCTCTGCATCACATTATTCTTTAAATTCCTGAAGACCTCCAGGTCACGCCTCTCTTTCGAGCAAAACGAGCCAGCTCTTCAACTTGGCCATAGAGTTTACATCCCAACCCTTTAACCACGTGCCGCTCTTCTCCACTCTCTCTACATCACTCCACCCTACCCCATACCTCCAAACTACAGCAATACAGACTAAACTCTGAGGAGAAAAATGAAGTATTTCATGGTTTTCCTTGCATGTATGGCTATTAATACATCTGTGTGCTGGTTTTCTTTTTGAATATGACATACTGTTTTTGATATATATTTATGCAGTATGATTTCAAAACCATGTGTATATATGTGTGTATATGTATATAAATATACAAACACATACATACATAAACACACACATATGTATACATACATATACATATTTTTTTTTAATCTTGTTATGAAAATTGAATGCCTAAGTTAATGTCCATTTATGTGTCACTTTTTTTTTTTTTTTTTTTTGCAGTACACGGGCCTCTCACTGTTGTGGCCTCTCCCATTGCGGAGCACAGGCTCTGGACGCGCAGGCTCAGCGGCCATGGCTCACGGGCCCAGCCGTTCTGCGGCATGTGGGATCTTCCCGGACCAGGGCATGAACCCGTGTCTCCTGCATCGGCAGGCAGACTCTCAACCACTGCGCCACCAGGGAAGCCCTATGTGTCACTTCTGAATTCCATTCTATTTCCAAGTTTTCCACAACACGCCCATTATTTCAATATCTAACTTTATTCTCCAACTGTTTAACCACTTACTTTAGATCCCTCTTAGCTATAAAACATAACTGGTATGTATTTATAACATTATTCTTTTAATAATTTTTAATAACCTATTCATTGCTAATTCAAATTAAGGAGGAGAAAACTGGTTGTTCTCAAAGCACTCACCGTTATCAACATTTTTTTTATTTTTTTTTATTTTTTGGCTGTGTTGGGTCTTTGTTTCTGTGCAAGGGCTTTCTGTAGTTGCGGTGAGCGGGGGCCACTCTTCATCGCGGTGCGCGGGCCTCTCACTGTCGCGGCCTCTCTTGTTGCGGAGCACAGGCTCCAGACGCGCAGGCTCAGTAGTTGTGGCTCACGGGCCCAGTTGCTCCGTGGCATGTGGGATCTTCCCAGACCAGGGCTCGAACCCATGTCCCCTGCATTGGCAGGCGGATTCTCAACCACTGCGCCACCAGGGAAGCCCCCGTTATCAACATTTGTAAGTGCAGTATAATAAAGCATAGATTCGGTCTTTGTCCCTGGCACAGAACTTCCAAAATCCTTTGAATTTCCTGAGTGACAGGAGTGTCAAGCATAATAAGCCCGTTTCAACCATACCTGAGTTTATGTTAAGGAGGGGACTCTTGGTGAGCGCCCAGACAGCATCAGGATGAGGACTGTAGCCCAAGGAACCAACCAGGTGATGAGAGGATTGGAACCCTCCACCCAACCCCCCCATGTCCCAGGAAGGGGGAGGGGCTGGAGACTGAGTTCAATCAGGAACACTCAGTGATTTAATCAATTGTGCCTAGGTAATGAAACCTCCAAAAACTCCTAAACAACAGGGTTCAAAGAGCTTCTGAGCTGGCGAAGACCTCAGGGCGCTCCGGCAGCAGCATACCAGAAGAAGGCGTGGAACTCTGAACACCCTTCCCTGTGTACCTTGCCCTGTCTCTTCCATTGGGCTGTCCTCGAGTTGCATCCTTTATAAAAAATCACTGAGAGTAAGTAAAGTGCTTTTCTGGGTTCTGTGAGTCATTCTAGCAAATTATCAAGCCTAACGGGGAAATCATGGGAACCCCTGAATTTGTAGTCAAATGGGTGGAAATGTGGGGAGCCTGGGTGCCCATTTGCAGCTAGTGTCTGAAGTGGGGGCAATCTTGTGGGACTGAGCCCTTAACCTGTGGGTCAGGGCTAACTCAACGTAGTTAATCTCAACTGAATTGAACTGTTAGACACCCAGTTGGTGGCTAAGAATCAGAGAATTGGTTGTTGGTGTGAGAAAAAAGTCTCTCAGTAACACTGAACCGAGGCTCCAGGTGCAACCTTGGGTTCAAGCACAGGTAAGAAGAAATTCTCTCTCCTTGGGACCTCCTCAGGACCTCAAAACATGGGTTTTATTAAGACCTAGTATGAATCTCCAATCCAGACCTTACCTGATCCGTGGGACTGAATGTTCCCTGACTCAGTTTACTCACTTGCAAAAGCGGGACGATAATTCTACTCTGGAGGCCACTGGAACCATTAATAAAATATTGGATACATCTAAAATACTGGGTTGGCCAAAAAGTGTGTCTGGGTTTTTCCATACAATGTTTTGCCCTTTGGGCCAACCCAATATGTAGAACGCACCTTTTGGCCAACCCAATATGTAGAATGGTGCCTGGCACATTGTAGACCTTAAAAATGACAACTGGTTTTATTCAAACCCTCAATCACAGAAGAAAACCTGATGGCAGCACCAAGGTTCATACTGAGTACAGTTTCCTGTGTGATATAATCAGCGTGAGATATTGCAAAGTAATTAACACTGAATACAGATCTTCCTTGATTTACGATGGGTAACCTCCTGATAAACCCATCTTAAGCTGAAAATACCGTAAGTCAGAAATGCATTTAACACACCTAACATATGGAACACCTTAGCTTAGCCTGGCCTACCTTAAACGTGCTCAGAACACTTACATTAGCTTACAGTGGGGCAAATTCATCTAACACAAAGACTTAATAAAGTGTTGAATGGCTCATGTAATTTATTGAATACTGTACTGAAGTGAAAATCAGAACGGTTGTAGGGATACAGAGTGGTTGTAAGTGTATCCATTGGTTGTTTTCCTTTGAGATTGTGTGGCTGACGGGGAGCTGTGGCTCAGTGCTGCTGTCCAGCATCACCAGAGAGTATGGGACCACGTATCGCTAACCCAGGAAAAGATCAAAATCAGAAGTACGGTTTCTACTGAATGCTTATTACTTTCGCACCATCAAAAAGTAGAAAAATCAAGTTGGACCATGATAAGTCGGGGACTGTTTGTATTTTCGTTCATTTGGCAAAATTGTACTGGACATTTACCGTATGCCAGGTGGTATTCTGTGCATTAGGGATACAGTGAAAAAAAAACTAAGCGCTGGCCTTCTGGTGTTTTATTCTACTGGGTGGAGACAGACAATAAAACAAATAAACAAGTAAATATATATGTGATGGGACTATGTACTATGGAGAAAAGTAAAGCAGGGCAAGGGAGCTAAGTCGCACTCGGGTATGAGGGCTATTTTATGTAGAGTGGCCACAGTAACCCTCATTGAGGAGTGAGGGGGAAGACCATGCAGATATCAGAGGGAAAAGCATTCCAGGCAGAGGGAACAGCCACTGTTAAGTGCCCTGAGGCAGAGTATTCTTGGCATGTTCACCAAACAATGGCTGCAGTGGAGAGAGAAACAGGATGAGAGGTAGGAGGTGAAGTCAGAGGGAGAAAAGGGGCCATTTCCAGTTGCGTCTGAGACCACAGGAAGGGTTTTGGCTCTTCTCTGAGTGAGCTGGGGACCCACTGGAGGATTTCAGAGTCATGAGGTGATCTAACATGTTTTTTAAAAGAGTCTTCTGGTTGCTGTGCTGAGACTAGGGTGTGGGCAAGGGAGTGGGCAAGACTGGAAGGAAGGATGCCAGTGAGGAGAGCACCGCAATCGTCTAGAGAGGACAGTAGTTTGGCCCAGGGTAGCAATGGTGAGGATGGGAAGTCGGGGTCAGACTCTGGTTGTGTTCTGAAGGTCAAGTTGATAGGATTTGCTCTTGGATGGGGGGTAGGAGAGAAAGAAAGGAGTCAAGGATGAATCTTAGATTTCTGGCTGAACCTACTGGAAGAATGAAACTGCCATTTACTGAGATGAAGAAGACACTGAAAGAAGCAGGGTTTGGTGGGGGAGGGGAGCAGAGCGCTGGCAGGCGTCAAGTTGGAAAGACCCACAAGACATTCACATGGAGTCCACTGGGCAACTGGGAAGTCTAGAGGACAGCGGCCCATGCCTGCAAGGGCACTAAAAACAGGTGTTGCCCCTTCGACCATTTTAAAGATTTCAAGGTCGATCAAATATACTTTAATTTTTTTAAAAAAAGTCTAATTCTGAAAATGGAAAAAGTATCTAAATAAAAATCAAATTTCCCCCTTAAAATTTTTTTTTCAAGGTCCTGTTTTTAGGGCTTCACAGTTCATGTAACTCTTAGCTGTTCAAGTGCGGCCCTTGTACCAGTAGCACAATATGCCTTGGGGTTTGTTAGAAATGCAGACTCTCCAGGCTTCCCCAAACCTGAGTCAGAATCTTCAGCTTGATAAGATCTCCAGGTGATTCATATACACCTTAAAGTCTGAGGCACTCGGCTAATCAGGATCATCTGGGTAGCTTTTTAAAACTATAAGTCCAGGCGGAATAATTAAAGTCAATCTCCGAGAGTGGGCCCAGGCGTGTTATCCTCACCAAGGCCCCCAAATGGTTCTGACGTGCAGTCCGGGTTAGAACCACTGATCTAACCCTTCCCTTCCTGGCCTGCTCTCTCTGTACTACTGGGTTTATATTGCTGACGCTCTCAGAAACCCATCTCCAAAGAGGTGTGCAGATCTCAGAGAGCAAGAAGGTGTGTAGCTAGAGTAACCAGCTGTTTATCTGGGATCAGTGCCCCCTTTCACTCTCAGAAGTACCGTGGTTTAGAAGATAAATTATATGCTCTCCCAGCACAGTGCAAAAGGGCTCTGGGCTTTATATTGCTGGATTATAAAGTCAAAATAAGAACAGCTAGGACAAAACACCAGATGGCCTTTGGTTTGACAGATGAATCCAGTGTAGAGAGACTTCTGGTGCTTAGATATTAGTTTTTAAGGTGTTCTATGTACAGCTTATCAGAAATACATACATAAATTCCCTCAATTTGTAAGGAGGGTTAGAGAAGATCAGTCCCCTTCCCGGGGCTGGATGGGGTGGAGCGCGGTTACAACCTGCAATTATAGTTCCAAAGCCAACTGCTGATTAGTAGGGAACTGATTATCAGCCTGTGATTACCCCAGGCCTTAGCTAAACTTCTCTTTCCTTTTCCTTTTGGATCTTTTATTGTTTATTAGCTATTCCACCCTCAGGCTCAAAGGGACAAGGAAAGAAGGTGAAGAAAAAGTGAATTTAGCGGTCCTGTTAATAAGCTTGGTGGGAAAGAAAATGGAAATAACTGGACTGTTTCTGGTTACCTGTGAATTTAAATTCTTTTGGCTCATCCCTTTTTCCAAATTATTCCCAGCTGGTGTGAGGGCTCATTGAAGGCCTACTGATTGCCAGTAAAATTAAAGCAATCTTGTATTTTGAAAACTGTGTAATCTCCAAGGAATAGGCCTTGGAAGCTTTCCTTCCTAATTTACCAAGGACACAGGGTGAGGGCAAGGCAAGCACCTCTGCAACTCATCAGAGCCCTCCCCACCCCCCTCCTCCCCTCACCACCAATTCTTAGGTGCACCTGAACAGAATTTTTTAAAAAATACTTTCTGATGTAGATAAGAAATTATTTTACATCAGCTTAAGACAAATAGCATAATCACTGTTAGACAAAAGGACTCAGATGGAAAATCTACACTCAGGAGTAGAGACTTTTGTGCATATAGATTGTATCACAAGTTTTCCTAGTTGCATCACTAGGATAGTTATGAATACTTCCACAAGGCAACCACAGTATAAATGTTTAAAACATGTTCTGTTCACATGTGTCTAAAATGTCTGGAAAAGAAACTATCCATGTGCAAAGTAGAAGAGCCAGATGCTGATAAGCTAGTTAAAGGGAACTCTTGTTAAATAACAGTAATAAGGGAGTCTTCTTGTTAAATAACTTGTTAGCGTGGGTAAAACATCCAAAAATACCTGTTGCATTAGAATAAGATTATCAATGGAATCTCTACAGACCAGAGATGTACTTTTATGGGCTTCTGAGTGCAAGTGGGACTGTGTGTGGGGGGGGGATCTCTGCTTTCTGGGTTCTAAGTCAGAACAAGCTAAAAAGGTGGAAGAGGGACTTCCCTGGTGGCGCAGTGGTTGAGAATCCGCCTGCCAATGCAGGGGACACGGGTTCGAGCCCTGGTCCGGGAAGATGCCACATGCCGCAGAGCAACTAAGCCTGTGCACCACAACTACTGAGCCTGCGCTCTAGAGCCAGTGAGCCACAACCACTGAGCCCGTGTGCCTACAGCTCGTGCTCTGCAACAAGAGAAGCCACCGCAATGAGCAGCCCGCGCACCGCAACAAAAAGTAGCCCCTGCTCGCAGCAACTAGAGAAAGCCCGCGCACAGCAACGAAGACCCAACGCAGCCAAATATAGGTTAATTAATTAATTTAAAAAAATAATAAAAAGGTGGAAGAGGTCTCTGTAGCTAAGAAAGCACCACACGCTGGTGTTGCCCTGCCAGGCCCTGGACCAATAATAATATTAGCAGCTTGAGCAGAAGGCCTTATCTTTGATCTCTGTTAACAGTTAACCGCAGACTTTTCCTTCCAGAGCTCTTGGAAGGCAGAAGCAGGTGGTCCTGGAAAGCAGTGCTGGAAGGAGGCCCCCCAGTGGTTAAACTTAGATGCCTAGGGACAGTTCAGCAGTAATTGAGACAGGTGGGCCTGTGGAGAGATGCTGCTTCCTCTTCCTTAGGGGTTTAGATGCCTTTTAAAATCTTACTCTAAATTGTATCTTGACTGAAATATATTACACAGTACGGCTTAAGATGATGAGCCAGTGATGTCTGGTCTTTGAACAAGGCGTTCTATTTTCATCTAAAATTTTTAGCTAGATCATAAGCTCAGTATTCTGAGGCCCACCTAGCTGGGTCTGGCAAAACCCTCACTTAGGGTTACAAAGGGAAGGAATACCAGCGATCAGAAGAAGAGCCTTATCAATGAAGGGATTTCCCAACCATTCAAAGTGGCAAACTTTAAACCAACAGGATGGGAAATACACAGCAATGGCGATTATAACCAGCATTACTTATGGTTTCTTTGAAGTATATACTTACCACACAACCTTCTAGCAGCAGACCTGTGGTGGTTTTCAACTTCAAAGTAAACCTTAAAAACAAAGTGGTACCACTTGGCCTTAGGGGACCACCTCAGAGAGAGACTCATATGTGTATAGGGTATTTTTACATGTGTCTAATGGCTTGGACATACTTCTGCAGTTAGTGCAAAGGTAAATAAAAATAAGCAAACATCATAACCACTTATCCCGTGCAAATAGGGAAAGGAATGTTGAGGAAAAAATAGCCTCGAATCAGAGTGAGTCAGAGTTGATGAGGCCAGGAATATCATTCCTCACCCTATACGTAGCTCTGGACTTTCAGGCCCTTGCTTTAATCTCACTTCCCAACATGAGATGTAGAAGAGTTTTATATGGAAAGACAGTGTTAGCCTCCAATTCTTGCATGATTTGGTACTATCTTGGGTGAAATATACTCAGTAACAAATTATGCTGGCAGAGCGTGGCACATCCCTGCGTGGAGAGCCTGGAATCCTGAGAAGGAAAGGCCAAAGTCTCAATGCTGGCTTCGTGCTCTGCCCCTTCACACTCTCAGTGACCCAGACAACAGAGGCCTCCCAGGCCTCTTCTTCCCCATCTGGGGTAATTTTACTCCAGATAGATCCACTGGTTACAGAGTCAGGTGTAAGGTTCTATGGTACCATTTTCATCAAGTTCTTTGAGACCCTCCAAAGAAAGATACCATTAAAAACAAAAACAAAAACCACTAAATTACTTACAAAGAAAGATAACCCTCCCTGGTATCTTACTCCATCCATGGTGCAACTTTGGCAAATTATACCTGAAAATCCTGGGCAACTCTACACTGAGAAGCAGTGAGTTTTTCTTTGTTTCTCTACTTCTCCACAAAAGAAGCATTGCAGATGGAACCAATGGTTTCATCTCAAGGAACCATTTCCTCAAGGACTCTGCCTCAAAACCCAGGCTGAACTAGAGACCAAGGCAGGAAGGGGCAGCTAGCAGTGTAGATGGAAGTGCCCAACATTATAATGGGTACTTTCTGGTATTCAGTAATGTTGCCTGGAGCTTTAACAAATACAGGGGTGAGGATATGGTTGTGCTGTTGCTTTTCTAAGTGAGTTTTTAATTAGCTCTGTGCTGAAAACTTGAGGGGGCTCTGCCATACACAGGCCAGCCCAGCTGTGTCAGCGTCCTCCCTTCACTTTAAATTCAGACCAGCCATGGCCCCTCCTCTCCTCTCACAGTGGGCTATGCAGCAACCTCAAAGAGGAAGCCCTGGGTAGCATCTATAGTGGCACCTCACGGACATGGTCCAACCCAGAGTTTTCCGAACACTTGGGAACCCATCATTTACATGAGTATAGACAAGGCTCTGAAGAGTTTGACCCGCTTGACTCTAACTCAAATTTTCCTTAACTGGTGTATACAAGGTGCCTCTCTTGAGGTTACTACAATCAACAAACTGCAGAACAGTCAAGAGAGGCAAGTGGTTTCGGAAATGCTGGTCTAAACTCATAGATGCTTGAGAGCAATTTTTCTGTTTCAAACACTGCAATAAATGAGTTAAATCTGCTTAGAGTCACTCGCAGTTTGTCCTTGATAGCTGGAGCTATCAATACACCTCTCTAGAAAGTAAAATCACCCCCACTAAAGCTCCTTAAGTTTTCCAGGAGCAGTAAGACACACAGTGCTGAGAGCACAACTCTGTTCAGGTACCTGGGGCTCCTGGTCATGACCACTGGGATCCCTCTCATAGCTTTCTGCATACAGTCTGATGGTGGCCCGCACACCACTGGAGGAACTGAGCCGGAAGATGAGCCGAGATGCATCTGAGAAAATGATCCTCAGGCCCTAAGAGCAAGAATATCAAAGGATGGATCAGTGAACAAATGAATACACAGCTAAAAATGACGAACACCAACCCTGGAGATTAGCGTATTCTTAGCATCCAAAGATGCTCGGCATTGTGACAATTTATAATTGGCTCTCTACACGCACCAAACAGGACAGTGAGGTAAACCTAGAAGTTACTTAAGGTTATCTATTTGTCTCTATTCTATTTCTGTTGTCTTCTGGTTCATGTTGGGGGAGGGTTAGGAGCAAAACTATGAACAGATGCTCAAGATCCCTTGGTCTGGTGATGTAGAAATAAGAAAGCGGTAAATGTAACAAGAATGGGGTGATATTTAATAAATGTCCCAGGGGTAATACCTAGGAATAGACCTACATAATGAGACAAAAGACCTGTATGCAGAAAACTGTAAGACATTGATGAAAGAAATGAAAGATGATACAAACAGATGGAGATATATACTATGCTCTTGGATTGGAAGAATCAACATTGTGAAAATGACTATACTACCCAAAGCAATCTACAGATTCACTGCAATCCCTATCAAACTACCACTGGCATTTTTCACAGAACTAGAACAAAAAATTTCACAAATTGTATGGAAACACAAAAGACCCCAAATAGTCAAAGCAATCTTGAGAACAAAAAACGGAGTTGGAGGAATCAGGCTCCCTGACTTCAGACTATACTACAAAGCTACAGTAATCAAGACAGTATGGTACTGGCACAAAAACAGAAAGATAGATCAATGGAGCAGGATAGAAAGCCCAGAGATAAACCCATGCACCTAAGGTCACCATATCTTTGATAAAGGAGGCAGGAATGTACAGTGGAGAAAGGACAGCCTCTTCAATAAGTGGTGCTGGGAAAACTGGACAGTTACATGTAAAAGTATGAGATTAGATCACTCCCTAACATCATACACAAAAGTAAGCTCAAGATGGATTAAAGACCTAAATGTAAGGCCAGACACTATCAAACTCTTAGAGGAAAACATAGGCAGAACACTCTATGACATAAATCACAGCAAGATCCTTTTTGACCCACCTCCTAGAGAAATGGAAATAAAAATAAACAAATGGGACCTAATGAAACTTCAAAGCTTTTGCACAGCAAAGGAAACCATAAACAAGGCCAAAAGACAACCCTCAGAATGGGAGAAAATATTTGCCAATGAAGCAACTGACAAAGGATTAATCTCCAAAATTTACAAGCAGCTCATGCAGCTCAATAACAAAAAAACAAACAACCCAATCCAAAAATGGGCAGAAGACCTAAATAGACATTTCTCCAAAGAAGATATACAGATGGCCAACAAACACATGAAAGAATGCTCAACATCATTAATCATTAGGGAAATGCAAATCAAAACTACAATGAGATATCATCTCACACCAGTCAGAATGGCCATCATCAAAAAATCTAGAAACAATAAATGCTGGAGAGGATGTGGAGAAAGGGGAACCCTCTTGCACTGTTGGTGGGAATGTAAATTCATACAGCCGCTATGGAGACAGTATGGAGGTGCCCTAAAAAACTAAAAATAGAACTACCATATGACCCAGCAATCCCACTCCTGGGCATATACCCTGAGAAAACCATAATTCAAAAAGAGTCATGTACCACAATGTTCATTGCAGTTCTATTTACAATAGCCAGGACATGGCAGCAACCTAAGTGTCCATCAACAGACGAATGGATAAAGAAGATGTGGCACATATACACAATGGAATATTACTCAGCCATAAAAAGAAACGAAATTGAGTTATTTGTAGTGAGGTGGATGGACCTAGAGTCTGTCATATGGAGTGAAGTAAGTCAGAAGGAGAAAAACAAATACCGTATGCTAACACATATATATAGAATCTCAAAACAAAAAACTGGCTCTGAAGAACCTAGGGGTAGGACAGAAATAAAGACGCAGACGTAGAGAATGGACTTGAGGACACAGGGAAGGGGAAGGGTAAGCTGGGAGGAAGTGAGAGAGTGGCATTGACATATATACACTACCAAATGTATAATAGATAGCTAGTGGGAAGCAGCCGCATAGCACAGGGAGATGAGCCGGTGCTTTGTGCCCACCTAGAGGGGTGGGATAGGGAGGGTGGGAGGGAGATGTAAGAGGGAAGGGATATGGGGATATACATGTGCATATGGCTGATTCACTTTGTTATACAGCGGAAACTAACACAACATTGTAAAGCAATTATACTCCAATAAAGATGTTTAAAAAAATAAATAAATGTCCCTGGGGCCAAAGTTTGTCCCTTATGAACCTGCTGAATGCAGTCAGGTAGGCAATTTATCTATTACAGTATGACAAATTACCTGTGTTAAAGCTATCCCCACATGATGTTAGACTTTGCTTAAGTTCCGCTCTGTTTCCGTCCTCATTCCCACATTCCTCTGGTAGCCATGGAAGCCTACAATGAAATGCTCAGGAGCATCTGCCAGGTTCTGAGGGTTTCTGTATGCGTCCTCATCCTCTTGGTTCTCTCCTTCCTTCCTACTGGTAAGACCTGGCCACCAGGGTGGGGTCGGGGCAGAGCTGTGGCAGCACCTCACACTGCTGCCCAGGATTTGATTTTTGGCTCGGAACGTCACTATTCTCTATGCATCTCTTCTCATTAGTGGCAGCAACATTTTAAAAAGTATGACTGGGGCTTCCCTGGTGGCGCAGTGGTTGAGAGTCCGCCTGCCGATGCGGGGGACGCGAGTTCGTGCCCCGTCCAGGAAGATCCCACATGCCGCGGAGCGGCTGCGCCCGTGAGCCATGGCCGCTGAGCCTGCGCGTCCGGAGCCTGAGCTCCGCAACGGGAGAGGCCACAACAGTGACAGGCCCGTGTACCGCAAAAAAAAAAAGTATGACTGTAAGATCATGTTGTGACTTCTGTTGAAGGAAATTGGTTTTCTTAAGGCAACTGTGAAAGTTATTGTTATAAATAAGCATACTGGCAGGGGCGAGAAGAAAGAGAGCCGGGAACAAAATAATATGTCTGGTCACTTGTTACTTCTGAAAAAACAGAAGTCTCAGGCAACTTTGATACCAGTCATTTTCCCTAAGAAATTTACCCTGGAAACGTCTCTGGCCTCAAATCCTGCTTGTTAAGAATGGCATTATTAAAAATATTCATACATACCACGTGAACTTGATCGCTAATCTCTTACTCCCTCCCCCATCTGGTGATATCTGCTGGGAAACACTACGATTCCATCTGTGTGGTTTTCTGCTTTTTAAGTTGTGTAGGCATGGTTTGTTCCAATGCCCAAACAAAAAGCTTAGTCTCTTTTGGAGGGTTCAATGTCTGCCACAATTTGTGTAATAAAAAGGAGCCATGTCCTTTCCTGGCAGCCCATCACTCTGTTAGCTATGCAAACAGGTTGATTTTGTCTGGGATTCATTCATTAGGCACACATTTTACAGCAACCCTTAGGGATCTGGTACGGGGCTAAGCCCTGGGTATATGAAGATAAAGACAGTATTTGCTCTCCATAAGCCTGAAATATTCTATCACAATGAGCAAAATTATTTTCTTAACCACTTTATGCTGCTGGAGAAGTGAATAGTTAGGAAATTCCCAACAGAGCAAACAAAACAATTCCCTGCTATCCAGAAAGTATGGTATACCAAATTCTGTTCAGACTGACAATGAAGCCCCAAAGGTTGGTTCCACCATTGTATTCACAGCCATGTTTTTTTATATATATATATATTTAAAAAATTTTTTAATTAACTTATTTATTTATTTTTGGCTGTGTTGGCTCGTTTCTGTGCGAGGGCTTTCTCTAGTTGCGGCAAGCAGGGACCACTCTTCATCGCGGTGCACGGGCCTCTCACTATCGTGGCCTCTCCTATTGCGGAGCACAAGCTCCAGACGTGCAGGCTCAGTAGTTGTGGCTCAGGGGCCTAGTTGCTCCGCGGGATCTTCCCAGACCAGGGCTTGAACCCGTGTCCCCTGCATTGGCAGGCAGACTCTCAACCACTGCGCCACCAGGGAAGCCCCACAGCCATGTTTTTACAGACTTTAAGGCCGAAGCCCTAAAGCACCTGTTGTTGCAGATACTAAATCACTTGAAGCCACCTCTTCTGAGGACTTCCCAGACTTAACCCTTTAAAGTAGCTCCATTACACGATTAACTTCCCAGATTAGTTTATGGCCAGTGGGGGGTACTTAAGAATTCAGGGGCTTCCCTGGTGGCGCAGTGGTTGAGAGTCCGCCTGCCGATACAGGGGACGCGGGTTCATGTCCCGCGGAGCGGCTGGGCCCGTGAGCCATGGCCGCTGAGCCTGCGCGTCCGGAGCCTGTGCTCCACAATGGGAGAGGTCACAACAGTGAGAGGCCCACATACCGCAAAAAAAAAAAAAAAAAAAAAAAAGAATTCAGGCCATGATAAACCTTCAACATGTATTATCTGCTCATAGCTAAGCCCCTTTTACAGTGAAATCATGTTTTGTTTTGTTTTGTTTTTTCTCTAAGTGTAGCCATATCTTTGGCTGTACTCATGGAAGGTTGGTTAGAATCTGTATCGGGTAGCCTGGAATAGATTTTGCACTCGAAAAGATGATAAGGGAGTGAATAGCACACATCAGCCTGCTGGAAATAATCCAGTGTCTTCTCTCTGTCCTAAGGAACCATGAGATCTTAATAGAGAATCCATGTTGCTTTGTGAGACCTCCCAATGAAGACCATAACAATTCTCCTTCTCCACATGGAACAAAAAATGTTTAGACCCAGCCCAGCTCTCTTCTGCAACGACCCTAGTTCCATGTCTGCTGAGCGTCACTTGGATGTGTGAATAGTTGTGCTGGATTGCTTTGGGGTCTGCATGTTGTGCCAATGAGCTTAATGAATTTGTAACCTCAACATGAACCATGTTCTCTCCAGCATGTATCATCACCTGCTATCAACTAAATAATAAGGCCAAAGTAACCACTGACCAAGACTTGCCAAGTTTCGAAATGTTCCATAATTCCAACAAAAGAATACCAATAATATACCTGGCTTTAGAAAATTTTTTAGGTTAAACCAGGGGTTGGCAATATAGTTTGTCAGCCAAATTTGACCTGCCACCTGTTTTTATAAATCAGGCTTTACTGGAACACAGACATGCCCGTGCACTTCTGTGTTGTCTGTGGCTGCTCTTATGTTACAACTGCAGCACTGAATTGTTATGACAGAGATCGTCTGGCCCACAAGGGCTTAAATATTTACTATCTGGCCCTTTACAGAAAATGTTTGCTGATCCCTGGTAAAAACTATTCCATTATCCACAACATGGAACACTTACCCTTCAACTCTACCCCAGAAAATGAAAAATATAACCGTATGCCTATGGAAATCCCAGTAGAGAGAAACTATGAAGACTATTATAAGGGTATCCCCCAGGCACTTCACCTTCCAGTCATAGGTTCATCTGGACATATATTTGGCCCAAATCAACTTACTTCTGATCACCTACTCATGACAGAAACAGATTTATTAAATCGCATTTTAGTTTTATATCCTCACTTTTATTGCAGGGTCTGCAAGGCACTGTTATAAAATCCATTTTTCGCAGTCACTATAGGAGACTGTATGAAGCTCCACATTAGACATCCCCTCAAGAGCCAAGTTGTTAGGAAAGCCTTTCCTTCCCCGAGGAAATGGTATTTTTTTTTTCTTTCTGACAACAAGAACTTTATAACTAACCATAGTTTCCTTTTTAATATGCCTGCCAGGACACTTAATGCCAAATTTGAGGTTCAGCCCAAGTGGATCCTTATGACTTGCATAATTTAAAATTTTTCTTCTTCTTTTCTTGACTCTCTACTCTTATTTATATTTTCCCTAGTCTTGATTTCTGTTTCTTATTTATATTCTAACAACTTCATTATGTGTGTTTGCTGCCACAAATCCTCTTGAAGAAACAAGACCCAGTGCAAATGAATAAAATAAGTTCCCTTTACACTCTTAACCCTAAAGTGTTGGAATCGCTGAATTATGCCGTTGGGTCCTTCATTAGCTGATAAGCTCTGGGAGGGAAAACCCTTACGTTCCTTGTTCACCGTTTATTGATACAGCCTAGGACAAGCCTGGTACACAGTAGGCCCTCCATAGACACTTGTTGAATGAATGTCATTACATGTCCAACAGCTGGTGTGAGCATTACTGGAAGGCCTCCTTCCACATGTAACAAGGCCAACTGGAAACACACTCATATTCTTCACTAATGAACTGGGGCTACATATTCACCTTGAAGGGCAATTGTGAAAGGTACTATGCCTACTCATCCTTCATTTTTAGGGCAAGGGTCGGTTTTAGCTAAAAACAGTGGAGTTGACCCATGGTAAGTTCCTGTCCCCAGCTGTGTGATCTTGGACAAATCATTAGCTAGCCTATTGACTGCAGCATTTACTGCACACTGAAATCAGCTAGGGGTCTTTAAAAAAATTAGTGGTACCTGGCTCTCACTCCAGACATTGTGATTTAATTTGTATGGGGTGTGACTTGGGCACTGGGATTGTAAAAGCTCTCCAGGTGATTCTAATGTGTAGCCAAATGCGGACAGCACTGTCGTAGCCTTTTTTTTCTAGGTCACCTCCCTCATGTACCAAGTGACTGACTATACCACACGTCAGTCTTCAGGAAGATGCCTTTAAGATCTGAGGTTTCTTGCATATACTACCATCAGACTGGGATCTTAGGAGGCCATAACGCAGGGGCCTAATAAAACATCATGTTGCTGCTGAGTCCTGAAAGCCTCCTCCTAGCGCCTTGTCAGCAGCAGAACCACTAGAAGCATCTCCTCTTGAGCATCTGACATTAATTGTTTCTAGCACAATCTCCTAAGGAATTCCTGAAGCAACAGTGAAGGAATCCACGATACCACCGTAACCATAGCAGCTATAGGAGCGGGAATTTCCAGGATGACACAACAGCCCCAAGCTCAAAGAAGGGATGAAGATGCTCTCCTCCATGAGAAGATAACGTTAAGTATGGGGTGGGGTACACAAAGGGCACTGCACTTCCAGCCCAGGGGAAACCCTTTGAGTGGCCATAGTTGTATGCCTCAGTGACCAGGGTGGGGTTTTGCCCACCTTAGCTCTGTCCCAATGAGAAAGAATTGTTAAAGAACTGCTCCACACAAAAATCCTGCAATCCGCTTCCAGTTATCTCTGTAGCATTTCTTTTCCTCCCCAGATTTGCCCCCTCTTTGGTTTGCCGTTTGCGGAGTTTGGAAACAATATAGGAATAACTAGAGAACTGGGCTAAAATTCTGGCTTGGCTTGTTAGCTGGCGGTCTTGAGTAAGTCATTTAAGCTCTCTAAGCCTTAGTTTCCTAAAAAGCGGATGAAAAATAATACACCCTGGCTTACTGGATTGTTGTGAGCAACAGATCAGAAAATGTATGTGAAAAGTGCTTTGAAAATTATAAATCACTATATAAATAAAGCCTAAATGGCGATGGTTTGTGGTGCGATGCTACATACTTATTTTTAAATTAGGCAGGATTAACATTAATTTTATTTTTAAAACTTTGCCATGTCCTCTGAAATCACTACTAAACACAAAGATATGTTACCATTTATCTTCTCCATATCTCCCACTGAACTGGCTTCCTGGCAATAAAATTCTCTTTCCTGGATGGTCAATTTACAATCCTAAGGTCTTGAAAGGAGGACCTCAGGGTCATCCAGGCCATCTCCTCCTTTTACTGAAAAGAACAGGGAAGTCAGAAAACCTGCTCAAAGTAACACAACCAGTAAATGGAGGAGCCAGGGTTTCAGCCTATGTCTTCTCGCTGCAGGCTTATAATTTTAGGTTGAACCGTATGAAACCTCTGAGAGCCATACATTGCTTCTCATGTGAAATATTTGAACAATATCTCATATGTTTTGTATGGTCCTGCAAACTGGCACAGAGCCTTTTGTAGAGTAGGTATCTGATAAACGTTTGATAAATGAATCTTGGGTTGTTTTTCTTTTTCTTTATTTTTTTTAAGCCCTTGTGTAAATCAACGCAGGGAAATCTGCAAGTTGCTAAGTACAAGCAGAGCTGCCAGATGTGAGTTTGGAGACTATAGGACATGTTGCAGCCAGGCGGGGAAGGAGGAACTGTACATTACCAACAGTTATTTGGCAGCATCTGACCTAGTTGAATACCGACTCAGGAAGAGTTCCAGGGGAAAACAGCATATGGCCCTGAAATCTGGTACAATGTCGCATATACAGTCAGTTGGCCACCCCAGGCATATGAACCTGGAGACAGGACAGGCTTGGAAGAGAGTGACTCTGTGAGATTAACTCAGATGTTATCTCCCACAGGAAATCCCAACGATTTATCTGGAACGCTTCAAGGTGAAAATATCGCTGTGTAACATCTGAACCATATTTTGTAGAAGAAAGCACGCAGCTTATAAAGCAGAAGATTTGGATTGGACAGACATTTCTTGCCACGAAAAAAATCACCTAGAATTACCCCATTTTTCTTTGTTTAAGTCACAGACTTAGCTGTGAGCATGAGTTCACAGTGGCTGAGCTGGGCAGCTGCTAGTGAATACCATGCCCTCATATAAATTACAAGCAATGCCCTCTCTGGGTGGACAAATTACAGGAGAGCATCTTTCCTCTTGGCTGGTCTGGATTTCAGCTTCTTCTCCAGCATTAGGCCCCGTGCCTTTGTGCAGTGCACTGACTACACAGCCATACCCAGCTGCCCTACCCTTGGGAGCAATTCTCATCTAGCCTTTTTTTTTACAACCAACCAGCACTCTTGGGAGCCAACAATTGCAAATAATTATCTGGGGAAATCAAGGTCAAATGGCTTCTTAAGTGCACTTTTACAACACACATCCAGCAAAAACCACATTAGGTGATGAGAAGCGAAGTGGGAAGTGAAGACATAAATTAGTCCTCACCCAGATTCTAACTATCAAGTCTGGAACAATGGAACTAGGTCACACATGTTCCATTTCCCTGGGTCTTTGGCCAAAATGGCCAAAATGGCTGCTGATGCCTGTTCGCTCAACACCAGGCCCGGTTCTGGGATATTTGGGATTCAGACATACTTCACCCAGACAACAGGGGTTGCTTCCTCCCTCAGTTCCTGTGATAGCTTGCAGCTTTTTCCTTTAATATTTATGTTTCCTGGTGATGGTTGCCCTCCGGACTACACACAGACATTAGTAGTTCAGTAGGAAGTAACTGGGATGCCATTCCAGAATGCTTAGATTCTTACCACACATCTTAGCAGGATTCTACTACCAACATTTTAGAAGATAGCCCTAAAGCAATCAATTATGTCAGGAGAAGGTAATTCATTATAACAAAACTCCAACAAATCGGAAGCAGGGGAGTCAGAACTTCCCAACTAACCAAAAACAGTGTCTCCCTCTCTCTGTTTCCAAATCAGCCAACAGGTCATTACAAAGCACTGAAAATATATTTGGTCCTTGGAAGGCAAATAGGCAAAATCATAGGAAAAGTAGCCGTTAGGAAAAAATTTTTTTAATCCATAGTTTTCAAGGTATCCTACTAAGAGGCCCAATTGTCTCTATTTCCCACAACTACAGTGTTGTAGAATGAGCACTAGAGTTGAGAATCATAATCACAGCTATTGGAACGCCCCATGGGGAATGTGATTGCCCATAGGAAACCCAGCTCTTTCTCTGGAAAGCTAAACAACTGTCTAAGTACATATGATGGAAGAAAAGCATGTAGTCTGATAAGATAGTTTCGCCAGAGCCAGCTTCCAACCATTCTTCAGGACCCAGCTGAAGTATCATCTCCCCATGGAGAGCTTTCCAGAGCCCTAGTCTAGGTTTGTTCCTTCTCCTATGCACTTCCAAATAAGTGATTTCTCTGTAATATTGTTAAACAAACTCTGTAGTCGTTACAAGATTAATGTCAGTCTGCCTTGCCTGCTGTCCTGTCCTGTGTGCTGTTTTATCCTCAATGCCCAGGAAGCTGACTGCATGTGGTAGGTGTTTGGAAAATAGTCATTAAATGGATGCAGACATGAATGAATCAAACTTCTACTACCTTCACCATGTTGTACTAAGGTGGGAAAGGAAGGTGTATTTATTAAGGGAAATTTTTTTAGACATCACAACTTGCAACGTAAAAACGATTTTTTTAACCCAGGTTTGATCACAGTATACATTTAACGATTACACCTCACTCCCTAAACATTTCTGTCACTCAAGGACTGTTAATAGGTACTAACATTCAGATTTAGCTAAATGCCGTAGGTGGGATAACCAGTCTGACTGAAGTGATTTCTTAAATTCTACTTCTAGATGCCCAAAGCACACTCTAGCAAATGGCATATTATAGGACAAGGATTGTTAATATGACAGTCTCTCACTTGGTTCATTGATTGGAATGTAATAAAAGTTGAAGCTTGAAGTTAAAGGATGACCAGTTAACTCTGAGTAGAGAGCCCCTCTGGGGCCCCAGATTTTCCAGCTGAGACTGTTCAGTTGCCTTCATGTGAGGCCACCAGGGACGAGGCCTCAGTAAACTTCTCTATATCTGTTGACCAGGAGTTGGCAACACCACAGTATATACTGAAGCACCACATGTCAGACTGAAATGTGATTTCAAGATTGCCAATTCACTTTCTTTATTATTTCTAAATACCAAAATTAAGAAGTACAGACACCTTCTTGTATATTAAAATAACAACACTAAAAGCAAACTGACTTCAGAATCAGTCTTCAAAGTGTGCTTTGTCTCTGAACTAATTTCAAATGGTTCTTTTTTCCAGGTTAAGGACAACATCAAAACTGTTTCCACACAGCCTGCATAACTTGAAGAGGTATTAATAAGCTCAAAGTTAGTCTGACATAATCAAATTGGATTTGGTTTTCCACATCAGCTAACTGGTATGCATTTATTTACATCAGTTTTTTTTTTTAAATATCAGCTGAACTTTTACTTGCAAATGACTTCAGCACTCATAGAATTTAATGAGTTTTGATCTTTTAAATAGAAATAAAGGAGTTGGATGAGACATAAAGAGAGACTTGTTTGGTTAAATATTGCTCCCGAAGTATCAAGGTTTCTCATTTCAAAGCTAATCTTCAAAATACAGGTCATAGTTCTGGACTGATGCTCACCCTGGTGGCAATATGCCATCACTCAGTGGTGGTACCATTTGTGAAGTTGTCTTTCTTTCACAGCACCGACATTGGTGCATCCATTCTCCCAAAGCCGGAGAGTCTCATAGTCAGGGCTAGAAGGATGAGATGGGGAGGAAAACACTAACAGATAATCTGGGTATTGATAATGTTCCCGGGGAAAGTGATAGCTGAGGGAAGAGAGAGCATGCCAAGCACCATGGAAAATCTTGATATTTGCACAATGAATCCATCCTTGAGGAAAGACTGGGCCACCCTTCATGCCTTAAGGGGCCGTCTAACCTTTCCTCATCTCTCCCATCTATTTATAAGGCATAAATCAAGAACCTCTTAAATCAGTCAGCAGTTTGATCCAACTGCTCCCCTACTCTCACAGTAGCTACTGGCTATTTTTCCCACTCGTATTTGAAGAAACCATCATCATTCATTCATGTGACTAGATTTTACCAGAAAATAACAAGTGACACATCCTCATGGGACCACAGAAAGACGAGCTGCAACTGTTGAACCACGCCTCTCAATTGCTATTTCTAAATCAGAGCCTCTCTTGGGTTCTGTTTAATGGAAGACACACATCAACTTTTCTCCTGGCACCCAAGGTCACAAAAATATCAGACACTTGGAGGCAGCCATAGTAAATTCCATGAGACCCGACAGGCCACAGTGAGGCCAGTGAGGTCCCTGGGAATTCACATCAGGGGATGAGTACTTCAGGGGGTTCCTTCTTGCTCTTTGAATGACCTCCACAGGATCTCACAGGCAGAATAGATTTTTTTTTTTTTTTTTTTTTGAGGTATGCGGGCCTCTCACTGCTGTGGCCTCTCCCGTTGCGGAGCACAGGCTCCGGACGCGCAGGCTCAGCGGCCATGGCTCACGGGCCCAGCTGCTCCGCGGCATGTGGGATCCTCCCAGACCGGGGCACGAACCCGCGTGCCCTGCATCAGCGGGTGGACTCCCAACCACTGCGCCACCAGGGAAGCCCGGCAGGATAGATTTTGCTGAACATTTCCATAGGAGTGGAGTAGATGGTGGGTGCGGGTGGGAGGGATGGCTTATCACCACAACAGGATTTTCATTTCATTTTGGATGGAGAAGCATTTCTTCTTTATCTCTAGAGATACATGTAAAACAGCTTTTTTTTTTTCCCCATGGTCTGTTTCCTGACTCTGACCTCAAATCAAGGACAAAAAGGGGACAGAGCTGCCTTAAAAAACCTTTTTCTTTCTGAAGCAAAATGTATGTGTGATGGAGGGTGGGGGGCCATGGGGGGAGGTAGAGAAATGTGAGTTAGAATCAATTCACAGATAGCTCAGAAACTGACGGGGCCTTCCCGTATCTTCGCGTGACACCCTGCAAACTTGTTGTTGTATATGCTCTTCCCCACTGCTTTGCTTATCATTTATGGTTCATTAAATGCCAAAATCTTTCTTTCCCAAGGATGCTCTTTTAGCATAACTTATTTTAGTTAACCAGTTATTAATGTTTATTAGGTACTAGGACTTTATATCTATTATCTGATTGAATTCTCCCAATGGCCGTATGAGTTAGCCACAATTACTATTCCTATTTCCACAGACAGGAGAGAAAGGCACAGGGAGGTTGAGTAACTTGCCTAAGATCACCCAGCCAGGAGGTGGCAGAGCCGAAGCTCAAATCCAAGACAATCTGACTTGAAGCCTATACACTTAATGCCACTCACGCCCTTTCCTCAGACCGACATGCAGTCAAGTTAAGGCTTCTGATAAGGGGGAAGGAACTGATATTTCTTGAGCATCAACTGAGTACTAGCTACTGTGCCTGGGGGCTTTATAAGTCTTTCTCCTAAAACCTTCTCCATAACCCTATATGGTAATTATCAGCATGTCCTCCCCCTCCCCTTCACTGTGTTGAGTAACATGCCCGAAGCCACAAATCTAGGCAGTGACAAAGTCAGCCTTCAAGCCTATGTCTGTCTGACTCCAACATGACAGAACACTGGAGAAACCATAGCAATCGGCCTGCGACAGCAAACAGAGGTGTTACATTATTATGTTTCCTTTCAGTTTTGCTAGGTGAAGCATACTTCTGTTTCTCCTTGTGGAGGTTAAGTCTCCTTGTATCTTAATTTTGAAATAACCCATAATATAGTAGACTATTTTTAAGTTACAGTATTCTATAATTGAAAAAACATAATAACAAGGGTTGGTGGATGTGTGCAGAAATTGGAACCCTCATACACTGCCAGTAGGAGTGTAAAATAGTACAATTGTGTTTGGAGACTATCTGGCAGCTTCTTTAAAGGTTAAACAGAGAGTTAACCATTTGATCCAGTAATTCCACTCCTAGGTATGTACCCAAGAGAATTGAAAACCTACGTCTACACAAAAACTTACATGAATATTCACAGCAGTATTATTCATAATAGTAAAAAAGTAGAAACATCTCACATGTCCATCAACTGAGTGGATAAACAAAATGTAGTTCATCTACACAGTGGAATTATTATTCGGCAATAAAAATGAATGAAGTAGTGATATATGGTATAGCACAGATAGACCCTGAAGACATTGTGCTAGGTGAGAGCAGCCAGTCACAAAGGACCACATATTATATGATTCCACTTACGTGAAATGTCCAGAATAGGAAGATCTATAGAGACGGAAAGTAGATCATTGGTTCCCAGGGGTTAGAAGGGAGATGATAGCTAAAGAGTAGATGGTTTATTTTGGGGGAGGTTGATTTAAAAATGTGCTAAAATTGATTGTGGTAACAATTGCACAACTTTCTCTATGTACTACAAACCACTGAATGGTACACTTTAAATAGGTGAACGGTATGTTATGTGAATTATATCTCAATAGAGCAGTTATATATTTATATTAAAAAACTGCACCATGAAAAAAACCAATACTATGCATTTGATAGGCTCTCAAGAAATACCTACTGAATGAATGCACTTTATGACTATTTAAAAATAATACTAGTTTATTTAAATTCAAATATGTCTTTTAGGAATGGATAGTTTATTTTGCAACAACGTTGCATAAACTATGCCCCAGACTCAACTGTCCCCTGAGGTGAATGCTGATAATACTGACATCCCACGAGTGCTGAAACATGGTCCTCAGTGGTGAAAGATTAGCAATGGCCACACCTGTGGAGGAATTTCCCCTCTGTTCCAACAGGAACAACTGTGGTGAAAGAACCATCTGTGGCTTGCTGACAATAGGGATGCCGCTGAGTGTTAACTGATCTCCCAAAACCCTCACTGAGCCAAACCCAGACCAGCAAGAATCTCTAGTGTGACTCAGGGCCACCAGCTAATGAAGGTATCACTTGGGTCCTGGAATCCAGGAAGATGAACAACTACCCTTCCTTTGTTACTTGAGAAACTCCCAAGAGCAGGTCCTGGTAGCACTTATCTATTTATGGTCACCTTTGAGGACAGATGAAGGAGTATGGGGAAAACGTCAATAAATGCCGGAGTAAAAATAGAAACCAATATTCAGGGTTGAAGGGGAGGAACACAGAATGAATCGAAGTCCAAACTTGAGATCCAGTTGAGGACTTAGCCTGGTGTGAATGATTAAAGAAAAGCCAAGAAAAAAAAAGCACCCAAATGCTGAGTGCATTGAAGAAGAAACAAGGTAGAGTATTAGTAGATTTAACAGCAAAACAAATGAGCTCAACAAACAAGCTCTGCATGAGTTGATATGGTCCAGAACCTACCAATGACTAGACATTCCCTTCAAGGAATAGTTTTCAAGCCTTCCTCATCAGGGAACAAAAAACCTCTCAGGGATACTTTAGAAAGCATGTATTTTACAACTCTTAAATTCTACAGTAACAACAACAAAATAAGTCTTGGATTAGGGAAGTTTGTTCTGAGGACCCTGTGTGAAACAGAAGTGAAAATATGGTACCAAACTGGAATAGATTATCTGAGACATGGAGGCTCAAAGATGCACATGTGTTATGTGCTGGCTTCATATCTCCAGGGATTCACTGGTATTATTTTGGAGAGAATTCAATCCATTCTACAAGAAAGCATCCTTGTGCAAAACAAATCACAACTACAAAGTCTTGCGTAAAGGTTAGGAGTTTTTATGTATGCTATTTCGTTCTATTTCTTAAACAACTCTGTGAGATAGATGTTTCACAGATGAGGAAGAAACTGTGGCTCAAAGAAATCCAACAACCTTCCCAACTAATAAGTGGCAGGGATAGGATTCAATTCTGGGTCTTCGAACTTCTTAAACACTATTTTCTCCACTACCCTACACCTTTCCAAAGTAAGACTGTAATGAATTTGTCCAGCCATGGAAGGCCTTCAAGAATGAAAGACTGACATTTTGATAGAGATGAAAGATCACTACAAAACTAAGCAGACCAGAGGGAGAATATAGCAAGAGTAACAGGAGGGTAATGGGCTTTGGAACATCGGCAAGTCAGGGGACCCTAGGGCAAAGACTATGTATGAAACACTAGTCAAAATAAAAATAGCAATATCTACCGTTACCTCGAGTCCCCTAAAGCCTACAGCTTCTGATTTATTTTGTTGTCTGTACTTGGTGAAGCACGTGTAAGAAGATAAGAATTTGGGGATTTTAGAATGGAACTTCTCTTAACATTACTCGGTGTCTTATTTAGACTATAAATGTTAAAATGTGCTCCCAGAGTGGCCAACATTGCCACAGCCAATAAATAAACAAAATCGAGAAGAAAAATAATGGTAATAGCTTTCAACATCTCTCATACAATTCACAGAGATGAGATCATAATAAAAGTTGTGGTTGATTTTGCCACTTACCTTTCATTTAATATAATTCTCCACCACAAATCTTACTTTGGGGTTTGTGGGGCAAAATTTCCAATTGTTTCTTCCCCTACCAGGAGTAACAAACCCATCTGGCTAAGCTCCTATCATTGACATAAGGTAATGACATAAGGTAATAAAAGGTGAAACATCCCTGTACCTGGGGGTCCCAAAGAAAGGGATCCCTTGCTCTTGGAAACTTTTCTGAATCTGTCACCAGTCATGGCCACTATATAGAGGGACTGCAGGCTGCAAACATTTCAGAAAGAAATGTTGGGTCTAAATCTGTTTGTGGTGTTGGCCCATCAGTTACCAAGTGGAGAGAATACTGGACAGAGAGCCAGGGCCCTGTATTCTAATCCACTCCCTGCCATTAAGGAGGTAGGTAACCTTCGCCGACGGCTTTCCTCTCTCCTGGCCACAGGGCTCTCGTCTGTAAAATGAAGGGCTCGGAGCAGATCACCGCTGAAGATCTCTCCAGTTGCAGGATATTTTGCATCCCCACCGCACACCACCCCTCCTCTGCTTGATAACCTGTTCTGGCGATTTCATAGCAAGTACCTGTTTCTTGGTCACAGTGCCATCCACGGGGTCCACGTACTCAAAGCTGTCTGTCTTCGCCACACTGTAGACGTGGCTCCCCACAGCAAACTGCTGGCCGATGAAGGACTTGTCTGTGACCAAGGCCTCCAGGTCCCTCATGATGTAATAGGTCGTCTTGGGCTCTAACCCCTCGTAATCAAACCTGGTGAGGGAGGAGCAGGACACGGGATAAACACAAATCTTATCAGAGAACCAGCAGCTGGGTGGGCCTCTCAAGGTCCTTTAATCATTGGTTTTGTTTAAAGAAGAACAGCACAGAGAAGCATCTGCAGCTGGTCCCCCCTCTTCCCCCTGCCAGCCCTCCACTCATTCCCCACACAGCAGCCAGCATCATCTTGTAAACATCAAATCGTGCCAACCCTTTCCTTTAAATCCCTCCAAAAATGCCTGTCATGTTGACAGCAAGAGTCAAAACCCTAACCACAGCCTACAAGGCACCGTGGGATCTGACCTGCCCACGTTCTTGATTTGACTCTGTCCCACTCTCGCTCTGGTTCGCTATGCTCCAGCCACATGGGCCCCCTCTCCAGTCCTCAGAGACACTTTGCCCTTTCCCTTCGTTGGGCCTTTGCTCTTGCTATCTGTTTCCTTTCCCTGGTACAGTCTTCCCCAGGCTACTCAAATAGCTGACACTTTCCCTTCCTTCAGCTTCCAAATTTAGTGTTACCTCTAGAAAGTGACCTTCTCTGACCAGTCATCTAAGGTAGCTTCCCTCTATCTCTCCCCCGCCTCTTATCATCCTTTATTTCTTCTTTTGGTAGTTACCCCAATCTGTATTTACTTTGTTTATATATTTGTTTCCTTATTTCTTGTCTTTGCCCCTGAGTACTGTAAGCTCCAGGAGGGTAGAGATCTTACCTGTTTTGTTCTCTGTTGCTTCTGACAAGTAATGTTTTTTGTAAGTGATGGAATGAAAGATGGGAGGATGTGAAGGAAGAAAGGAAGGAGAGAGAGGAATCAAGGCAGGGGAAGAGAGAAGGAGGAAGGGAATTCAAAGTACCATAAAACTCTCTTGGAAACTTAGAAGAAATATCACAATTGTTCCATTAAAAAGAAGGTCCCCCTAGCCAAGAACATCAAATATAACAATGGGGCTGGAAGGTGATTAGGGAAAAAAAAAAGACTAAAAATAACCCTTATCTCATTTGTTGTTGTGGAGTTTAAATATGATAATGCATACCAAGTAGTTGGCACAATGCCCGACACCAGTGCTTAAAACTATTAATTACTTTTTTTCTTAGTCACTGCCACAAGGAAGGGTCTTTCCCATTGTCAGATGGTTTTGACCAAGTCCTTATGGCACACCCACGGGGCTCTGTTTAAGAAGGAAGCCCTAGGTGGGGCAGCTGTGCTCACACAGCTGTGGTGGGATCTCACATTGGGCTCTCTGTAAACAGGAAAGAAGGTGAGTTCTCAGAGTGAACTACAGAAGGAAGATCTGAATAGTTGTTACTACTTTTTTCCACCCAAAACCTTTTGTGACTTCAGCAGACAACAGGGTATTGGCCAAAAGGAATGATACAATGGCTAACAATGGTTCCCCTGCACCTGCATCCCCCCTCTCTTCTGTTCTCTCTTACACAAGGTGTGTGTTCTAATCCTAGATTCTCTTTAAAGATTACTTTTTGGGAAGGTAAAACCTAGCGAAGCAGAGAGGGGCAGGAGGTTGGGATAAGAGGGTGTAGCAGGAGACAGAGAGGCACTGAAAGAGATTCAGAAGTTGAGAAAATACACTAATGTGACAGGTCACATCCAGTCTATGGCTGAGGTCATCAGACCAGCTGCTCATCTTCATGCACATGCAGCTTCTAGCACTACCTTCCCCTCACTACCCCAAAAAACCCCCTCTGACCATCACCACCACCAACACACTTTCGAGGAGAGAAATTTCAAAATGGAGAATTCCTTCTGGGGTCCACTCATACAAGGAAAATCATCTGGGTTCTCAGATACAACTTCAGGCTCAGTATTAGTTAAGCCAAAATTGTTTAATTATCTCCTCCCCACCAAGAAAGCAGTCAGGCTAGAAATCATTTTCTTTCACAAGCACTTTTAACCTATCTTTCCCAGAGGCTGAAGGAAATGTTTACTTTCATTCTACCTATTCCCATGCCTTTTTCTTTATCTCTGTGATCTCCTTGTACAGAAATCTGAAACATAATTCAAAGTCCTACAAGAATTTATACCTCCACTGCATTATATTCTCTAATATGGTATTTGTTATGAAAAAAGTAATTGTCATGTAACCTCTTGGCCACAAAAAAATGAACTATATTACAAATACACTTATCATAATACCATGTCTTCAAAATGCTAGCAGAAAGCTAGATAATCATTCCACAAATTACGAGGAGCACATCCCTGACTCAAAGCGATCTCACTAAGCCAGAGGTTGGCAGTCATAATATATTTTATCAGGTTGGATTTTTTGGAGCAGCTTCAGGCAATAAAACGATTTGCTGTGCCAACCGGTCCCTTTGGTATGCCAAAAAAGCCCACAGGAATCAGGATTTTTGGCACTTGTTAGAAATACTAGTGAATAAAACAAGTTCCCACCTGCCTTGAGAGTCCTTATTTTATAACACAATGAATAATTTGAGGTGATTTCCCGCCTGTCACATCCTCAGCCTTCTTAACTAAACAGGAACCAAGAATATGATGGCGCTGTCTACATTTCCCACAGTACTGCAGTCTCTTTGATTTTACTGCAAACTATCACAGGCTTCCTTATTCTCTTATATTTATCTAAGTAAATGACCTCTTAAGAGAAGAAACAATCACCTTATAAGGGAAGTCTACAGCTTTCTTTCTGTCCCTTAAGCTCTTGAAACGCAACCAAACATCCAAAGTAGTTAACTATTCATAAGCAAAGCCGATGAGGCACCGTCTCTGTTTTTAATACACAGAGAGCCGCTGAGACTACCCAAGGATTCCCTGCCCTAACCCCACGTTCTCCACAGTTAACATCCTTTCCGACCACTGCTCCCCCTAAACCATGGCTTGGTACTAGCATATCTAGCAGGCAGCCACACAGCCAGAAGACTCTGCCCCCATCGCTTGCTTCAACAACAGGAAAGTGGTAGAAACCCCCAACCCTAAGCTCTTTGCCACTGACCTTTCCCCTCCCTCCTTCCCAGGGTAATATTTCTTTTTACTGTAACTCCTTTCATGCGGACAAAACTTTAGCAAAATCTGGGGCTCCTGAGCCATGTGGTCCCTTCAGAGGATGCCAGCTCAGGCATCTTGGTCACAGTTTGGACCATTAGTGGGAACTTCTGTCTTTCCCTCCCTTTCCTTGATAATTATGGGTGGAGAGCCAACAAGGAAAGCCCCCAGTATGACTGTACAACTTTCATGGCCACCAAAGGACCTTTCAAGGTTCTGTAGTTCAGATTCCCTGTGGGGATGGCTGCCCACCGTACAGGCAGGATGAAAAGATGACAGAGGGGTGTCACCAGGGGAGGGGTACTCCTTGACACCACTGTTACCACCTCTCAGGGTTATCTGGCTCTAGCGTCTGTGCTCCTCAGATCTTCCTGAAAGATGCCTCCCTCCTAAGGTTCTAGCCCACTTTTTTTTAAAAAAAACCTTCTCTAAGAGCAGTTTCCCAGGGTCCATACAGAGACCCTTGCCCTTCTCACCTGCAGTAGTAGTGGCGGCCAAATTTGGCCCAGTGATCTCGGACAATTTCCTCCACACTCTGCTTCCGGGCAGCGATAATGGAGAGCCAGACCAAGACAGCCCAGAGGCCATCTTTCTCCCGGAGGTGATCAGAGCCTATGGGAGAAAGGAACAGTCTGCTGAAGATTTGTTCACGGGGGAAAAGTTAAAGCTAAATGAACTATGAAGACCAGTTAGCACTTGAGTGTTACATTGAAATGGTAGGATATATTTATCTATTGTGTGAAAAACATGTCCCACAGGACTTCCCTGGTGGCGCAGTGGTTGGGAGTCCGCCTGCCGATGCAAGGGATGCAGGTTCGTGTCCCGGTCCGGGAGGATCCCACATGCCGCGGAGCGGGTGGGCCCGTGAGCCATGGCCGCTGAGCCTGTGCGTCTGGAGCCTGTGCTCCACAACGGGGGAGGCCACAACAGTGAGAGGCCCACGTACCGCAAAAAAAAAACAACAAACCATGTCCCATAATAAACTTGCATTTCTAAAAGTATGCAACCGAAATTCAAATAACATAAAACAATATCAAAAAGTAAAATAAAATCCTGGAAGTTGTTGAAAGGATCCAAGAGCCAAGCTGACATCACATTTGACTAATGGTATCGTTCATTCAGTAAATATTCGGTGATCTTTACAGTACACCAAGCATTGGTCTAGGTACTAGGGATACGGCAGTGAACAGGATAGCTCTTTATTCAACAAGTTTGAATTCAAGTAGGCGGGGAGGCAACAGAAGAGTAGATGAAAGAACAACATGCGTCAAATAAGGACAAGAGCTATGAAAAAAATTAAACTGGGTGATAACGTCACAGAGCACGATATCAGCAAAGACTTCCTTACTAGGGCAGTGCAGCTTACCTAGAGTAGGGTTGAATGGTACTCCCTGACCCCACTCTACCCGCCGAAGATATGGCCACCCAGAACCTGTGAATGTGACCTTATCTGGGGAAATAGTCCTGCAGATATAATTAAGTTAAGGATGTTGGGGTGAGATCAGCCTGGATTATCCAGGTGGGTCCAGAATCCAATGACAAGTATTCTGAGAAGAGAAGACACAGAGAGGAGAAATCCAAAGGAGCAGGTTATGTGAAGACAGAAGTGGAGATGAGAATTACGCTGCCACAAGCCAAGGAAGGCAGGGAGACACCAGAAATTGAAAGAGGCAAGGGAAGAGTCTCCCCTAAAGACTTCAGAGGAAGCATGGCTCTGCCAACACCCTGATTTTAGACTTCTGGCCTCCACAACTAGAAGAAAATTAATTTCTGCTGTTTTAAGCCACCCAGTTCTTGGTAATTTGTTATGGCAGCATTAGGAAACGAATACAGGTAGTCAGGGTCAGCCCCACTGAAGTGATGATATGTGAGCTGATACCTGAGAAGAAGGAGTCAGCCATGCAGAGATCTGGGGACAAAGCACAAAGTCCCTGAGGCAGGAAGGAACTGGGAAGCTTATTCCTCTAGCTATTTACATAGAAAGAGAGGCAGCTCATATTGTGGCACTCACACGATAAAGTGTGCAGGCTGAACAGGTAGCTTCCTGTGCAAAAAGAACCCAGAGGAATATGTTGGAGGCTCATTTAAGCATCTGTCTATTGGCCAATTGTAAGCTCTGTCCTGAATACAAAGGAATGTGTTGTAGTGTAAGAAAAGTGATATAATGGAAAAAGCATGGGGAAGGCTTTGGAATTAGGGTTTAAAACTAAACTCTTCTACTACCCCGGAATGTGAGAAGTTATCGCAAAGTTGTTAACCTTTCTGAGTCTCAGCTTCTCATCTGTAAAATGGGGACACCATCACCCATCTTGTTGGGCTGTCATATGAATTTAATCACACTCAGTGGGTAGGCTCTGGAGTCAGATTGCTCACATTCAAATTCTGGCTCAGCCACTGACCTTTGTGTGACTTGCTGTCCTCATCTGTAACATAGGGAAATAATAGCCCCTCCCTCATGGGTTACTATCATGATGAAGTAACTAAATATGCCCAGGTATCAATGACTGGGATGTCACAAGCGGTTGTCTTGTTGTCGATCTTATTGGTAATTCACATAAAGTACCAACCTGGTGCTGATTCCTCAAAACGTGCTTTGAGACAAATTGTTCTCAGTCATTCATTTAATTTTATCCTCTGACTCTAGCTACAGCAATGTCTTAAGACCAGGAGACTGGGACCAGGGGTTGGATCATTTCTTCTTGCAATAGAGCAGTAAGAATGGACAACAGTACTTGGGTTTCAGGGCTATGAAACATAGAAACTCAGAAAGGAAGACCCAATGACACAGAACTGTTTAAACTTTGAAAATGGACTGAAACAATACCTTAGTTAAGTTAGGCAGCTTTGAGAACTTCTCACCAAAGCTATGGACTATTTATACTTCTTGGTACATTTGCAGTGTTAAATGTTTTTCCTCAAAAAGAAAAACATACAACCTTGAGAGGACAGTGAAGATACTTAAAAGGAGAAATGATCAAGTCTTTGACTCCTCCATACACTGGTCAATGGTCTGCTGATGACACGTTTAGATGTCTGGTTGTGAGAACCAGACATCTTCTAGTTAGACATCTTCTAGCCTGAGAAGACCCTGGGCTTTTCATCATCACAGCATGTAGTGACTCTAGTCCCATCCAAGGCACTCTGCACACTGCTACAAAAATGGAAGAAATTTGGAAGATGCTGGGTTAGCTCCATGGCCTAAGTGCAATAAAAGAAGTCTAGGAAGCCCTGCCCAGTGGGATAATTTCAAAATCCTTTGTCCTTTTACAGCTGAAAAAAAATCACTTTTATTGACTGTCTAGAGAGAAATACCTTTTTGTTTTAAAACATGGGCTTTGCATACCTTGAATCTCCAGCTGGATTACATTACCTAGAGATAGACCCATTAGATGATAAGTCTGACATCTGATAAGATGTCATAACTTAGGGGAGAGAGACATAAAGTTATTTTAGCAGAATCAAAAAAAAAAAAAAAAAAGCCCACACAAACCCACCTCAACCCTTTGTCGCCAGCCACATAGTAAATTGTGAACTGGCTTGGATATTCTCACCTACAAGTTAAACATTGCCCAGATTCATAAGGGGCCAATGATCAAGAAAAATTAACTGTGCTCTTTACAGCTGTTTGAGGTGGGGGATAGAGACACTGAGGACTTGCAATTACACACACATGATTCCACTGAACTCTCATAATGTGCTTTAGAGGGGGTTTTGGGGAAACAACTTTCCTTTTAATAACTCTAAGGCAAGTGAACTATAATGCCGTATCCGTGACAGATAAATTCAACAGGAAGTGCAGAAAATACAAAGGCATCAAATGGTTTCCTAAAACCCCACTATAAACAGAGTGAAAATGGATGCGAGAAATGCTGACACTATATATGACAGGACTAATAGACTTTATATTAAATGCTTTTATAAGTTAATCAGAAAAAGAGGAACCCCAATAGATAACTGGGTGGATAGGCACAAATGAGCAATTTTCAAGAGAAAAACATTAACAGTCAAAAACATTTGAAAAAATGTTCAATCTCACCTCAGTCAAAGAAAAGTCCATAAAATGGAATCCCATCTGGGGACTTTCAAATTAGCAAGCGTTCATTAGGGGCAGGGGAACACCTAGTACTAGCAAAGTACCAGTGTAAATGTGTACAGTTTGGTGGAATAATTTGGCAATGATAATCAACAGCCTTAAAATAGCAACCAGCTTTGGACCCAGCTATTCTATTTCTTAAATTTTAGTCAAAGGGACATTCACTAAAGCAGCTTAAAGGAGAGAGAAAGTTGAAG
This sequence comes from Phocoena phocoena, assembly GCF_963924675.1. Classification (NCBI taxonomy): domain Eukaryota; kingdom Metazoa; phylum Chordata; class Mammalia; order Artiodactyla; family Phocoenidae; genus Phocoena; species Phocoena phocoena. The sequence goes on along the minus strand of NC_089224.1, from coordinate 64,734,069 downwards.
AAATAATAAAAAGGAAAAAAAATTGTTTCTAAAAGAAGAGGGAAAGTTGAAAAACGAATACTAATTGTTAAAGAATAGGAAATGGTAGAAAATCCATACAAAAACTTGTGTAGATAGATAAAATATTGAATAAGAATCTTTGGTAGCACATGGAATGATGTTCATCCAATTTTAATACAAGTTAAAAAATCAGGTTACCAAAAAAGAGTATTCAGTATTTTTTTGGTAGAAGAACACATTTAGATACGTATTTATGTGTGTGCACAGGTTATCAACAGGATACACGCCCAGCTGTTAACAGTGTTATCTCTGAAGCAGTAGAACTGTGAATGTTTTGCTTCTTTTTCCTTTGCAGTATTTCCACAATAAATGTATATTATTTTCATTATAAGAAAAAAATTAAAATTTTAAAGTGGTCAACGGTGTGTACAAATTCACATTTGAAAACATGAAATCCCATCTACCAAGGGTTAGCTGGGATATTAAAGGGATCAACACGGCTGATGAACAAGTGATGAATTTTGAACCTATGGCTCATCCCATTTCTTAGATTGAGTAATAGCTATTTAGAGAATAGAGACTGGATCTGACTCCCTCGTGGGGCTCACAGGTTTGGGGATTAGGTTCAGGATGTACTGTAAGGCTTTAGGACTTGACAGAAAATGAGAACAGGGAAGGCAGTGCACTGCTGAGCTGTCAACATTAGCCTTGGGGGAAGCTGGGCTTAGGGGATGTGTTTTGTTCACCTCACAGGGAGACTCCACTAGCAAGGACAAAGCTTCAGATTCATCCCAATAGCCCCTAGGGCATTTCTACTATTGCTGACAGCCCACGAAGAGGGGCTCACTCAGCCTGTGTTTCACTCCCTATCTTCCCAGGCAAAATCTCTACACTCTGTGAACAGTTAAACAGTTGTTTGGGGAAAAACAAATAAAATAGCTCTTTTACTTCATATATTCACAGCTGCTCCATCTTTAGAACATGAGATTCCAGAAAAAAATTCTTCGGCACTAATATTTATACATGCATACTATTGCCTGTACAATTTTTAATAGATTTTATTTTTTAGAGCAGTTTTAGCTTCCTAGCAAAATTGAATGAAAAGAACGGAGAGTTCCATAAGAGTCTCTGTCTTCACACAAACACAATCTCCCCACCATCAATATCCTGCACCAGAGTGGGCTGTTTGTTACAAATGATGAACCTACACTGACACATCATCACCCAAAGTCCATAGTTCAGGTGAGGGTTCACTGATGGTGTTGTACATTCTATGGGTTTTGACAAACATATACCCACCATTACAGTATCATACAGAACAGTTTCACTGCCCTAAAGTTCCTGTGTTCTGACTATTCATCCTTCCCTCCCTTGTAGCCCCTGGCAACCACTAATCCTTTTATTATCTTTATTGTTTTGCCTTTTCCAGATTATCAAATCATTGGACTTTTTAGTTTGGCTTCTTTCACTTAGTAATATGCATTTAAGGTTCCTCCATGTCTTTTCATGTCTTAATAGCTCATTTCTCCTTAGCATTGAATAATACAGTACAATTTTTGAAGTTTGCTTCCTCTGGATTTCTGGCTGGTGGTGCAACCAGAGCTTGCCGCCTGGTTCAGAACATTGCAAGAAGCTTTAACCCATATTTCCAAAGCCTGTAAGTACCACTCAACTGTCCTTCCTCTATCCAGGCTAGCCCAGCCCGAAGCCCACTCAGACTTGCTTTGACCAGCCTGGAAAAGCAGTCATCCCCACCCAGATACCAGAAGGAAGGGGCTCAGCTCTCCCTGCCACAACTCCAGGAAAAACTGACACCAAAAACAGGTCTATTTTTTTCTTATCAGAAACATCCCTACTCTTCTATTCCCTAAAACTAGACTTTGAATTTTCTCAAGCTTTAAACCATATTACTTTGAGCTAGGCAGTACACCAGTAAGTATACTGACATAAAAGAAACGGGGGAAAAAAAGAGAGTACTCAATCTCAAAGGAATTTTCCTCAAATGGAAATGCCAGCACGGGCAAATCAACTCAATAAAACACCACACATGTTACTAAAAGATCAAGTCATCTCAGCTGAAACTCAGATCAGGAAAGTCTGAATTTGTCATTTGGGAAAATATAAATCATTATGTACCTGTTGCCAACTCCAAGCTAGAAATAAGTTAGTGGTTCTCAACCCAGGCTGCCCATTAGAATCTCCTAAAGAACTTATTAAAAATACCAATGCTCAGGCCCCACCCCGGACCAATAAAATCAGAATTTTTGGCAATGGGACCCAGGCATCAGTATATATATATTTTAATTCCTTGGGTAATTTTTATGAGCAGCGAGAGTTGAGAACCACTGCTTTAAGAGAAGCCTACTCAAAACAGTCCCATATCGGGGGCAGATTACTTAGGGGTAGTGAATTAGGCCTCTTCCTCTATTTGCTCAAATTTGGCACTAAAGGAAAGTGGTCATTGGTCTCTAGTTCGATGGATGCCCCTGGCCCTAGTCAGGGGGGCCCCTCTCACTGGAGCCAGCTTCAGTATCATGGTGTTCCCCCACCCCTTTTGTCTGGAAATCTTGTGAGGGCCTTGCCAAATGTGGGGTAACCAACTCATCCTGGTGTGCCTGGGACTTTCCCCATTTTAGCAGGAAATGAACAGTGTCCCAGGAAACCTCTCCATCCCATGCATACCAAGGTGGCCGGCCAGCGATAAGGAAGGCCACTTGCCCAAAAGGTTCCTGACGGTTTTCAGGATATGTGCATATACAGCACGTACCTAAGCACACATATTTCCTAGAGCCAGAAACGATAGGAAATATATCTGAATACTTGCTCTTGATGCAGAATTACACAGCAAGATAAATTCCATTTTTGGAAGAATAACAGCAAGGCACCAGGCACTTCACTCAGTACTTTATACATCTATTATCTAATTTTGACAATTTGATAGCTTCTCTTTACAGATAAGAGATTGAGATTAGGTCATCTGTATGAAGTCACATGGCCACTAAGGGGTGAAAACAAGATTCACACCTGGGCAGTTTGGCTCCAACGCCTGTGGACATAACCACTGCTGGAAATGCCCAGTAAAGCCAGTGGTCCTCAGGAGCTGCAATGAGGCAGATAAAGTGCCCCAGGTGGTTAGACCTGAGGCAACCCTTCTGAAGATCTGGGTGATGGATTGGTATTTTTTCCTCCTCACACTAGACATTCAGGAAAAGTTGCCAAATTTCCCTTTACTTCTCCTCTCCTATCGATTTACCCTTTTCATTTACAGATGAAGTTTTCATTAATTTGCAGTGAAATTCTTTCCATCCTCTTTTTATCCACTCAAGGATTTGTCTTTTGAAAATAGTGAAGTCATGAGGGAACACTGGGAGGCACCCCTTACAGGGAATCGGAGATTTGAGAACATGCTATTGAACTGTGACAGGTTGTTGTTTTTGTGGCTTTTTTTCCATGTCTCAAACTGCTCATGTTCAGCTCTTTAAATCTGGCCAAAAAGCAGGGCTCATGGAAAAATTGTCACTTTTCCATGCTTAAAAAGAAATGCTTCTTGGGCTTCCCCGGTGGCGCAGTGATTGAGAGTCCGCCTGCCCATGCAGGGGACACGGGTTCGTGGTCCAGTCTGGGAAGATCCCACATGCCGTGGAGCGGCTGGGCCCGTGAGCCATGGCCGCTGAGCCTGCGCGTCCGGAACCTGTGCTCCGCAACGGGAGGGGCCACGACAGTGATAGGCTCGCGTACCGCAAAAAAAAAAAAAAAGAAAAAAAAGAAATGCTTCTTAAAAAATTAATGCTCTAAAATGTTTACAATTGGAAAACAAAGCTGTCCTGCATGTAAGCGGGTCAGAGCCAGCTGTCAGCTCAGAAAGGTAGGATGGCAGTAACCGACCGTGTAGCTCATGCTGTGCTGTGGGCATCCTGGCTCCCAAAGCTATGTAACAATAAATTTGATGATGATGATGATAATAATAATAATAGTGCTTGACACAATAATGCAGCAGGGCTCTTGGCTAGTATCCTGACCGTTGCAACACCCTGTAAACTCCATGAGGAAAGGACCCGTATCTGAAATGACTCATCATTCTATCCTGGCCCTGGCTCATAGAAGGTGCACAGTAAACCTTCATTGAATGAGTAAATGAATGATTAGGTGAAACTCTAGTATGTAGTGTGATTCATCAGATTCACTCCTCACTAAAAGCTAGAAGCAACCTGAAAAGATATATGGGAAAAAACTTTATAGATCATCCCATTGAACAGATTCAGCTTACAAATGAGGAAACTGAGGCCCAGAGAAGTGATCTGTGTAAGGAAATTCAATGACAGAGAGGGGGAGTCAAGGTCTAACTGGGTCTAACTGGGACTGTCATCTCCTGGTGCTGTGCTGCTTACATGACACCATTCTTCCACGTCCCCGGCATGCATTCCATCCCCATCTAAAAGAATTAACCAGATGGGAGAAAAGGACACCTTTGGCATGTCCTTAAACAGGAGCAGCAGAGTAAGACTGGGTTTGAATCCTGGCTCTGCCGTGTGAACTTGGCCAGTGGTTCGACTTTCCTCTCTAAGCCTCAATTACCTTATCTGTGGTCATTATGGTCCCTAGTTCATTTTAGAGTCCAGAAGTCTCAGTGAAATGACATATAGGAGGCCTTAAGAATGTACTTATCACTCAAAAGATGCTCAATAAATAACAAGTATTAGCACTGTTTCATTAACACAGCAGCCTACAGCAGCCAGGCCATCTATCCCATCTATCCCAGAAGAGGAGAAAGCGTTAACTACGTCAGGGCTGGTCAGCTGACACTTGTCCCTCACAGGAGCAAGCCAAGGTACGGGACAGTGGGACCTCCTGACTCGTATGTCCCATCCCATTTCTTTGTCTCCAGTGCTGATGGGAACAACACAACCCTCTAAGAATTGTTCCTTGCTTGGTCGTAAGCTGAACCAGAAATCTCTCAAGCAGGTTTAAAGCCTGCACCACAGGGTTGAGGACCTGTCACTCTTTAGGCATTGTACTTTGTTCTCAGTGGGGCTACCTGGCACCTGGGAGAGAGCAGCAGGGGAAGCCTCAAAGCACAACTTTAGGGACTGCATCTTAAATACCAAGGGATGGGCCCCCTTGTTAAAAGCCCCCTAGTAGACACTGTGAAAGGAAACCCTTAGTCTGTTTGGAATTCTTCAATCCGTGAAGATTGAAGAATGATTTCCCAGGATTCCCAGTCCCAGCATGCACGGGTAAGTGTGGACACAGCCTCAGAGGGAGGCCCCATTCCTTTCTTTCTGCTCCACACTTTGGTGTCACACAACACCCCCTCTTGCCACTTTTCATCATTGAAAGGGTCAGTGGAACGGGAACTGTGGCGACCCCAAGAAAAGGTTTTGTTTTGTTTTGTTTTTGATGGAGACATTCTTTCCACTCCAGGTGGGAGCTCTCTTTCCCAGCACAGGGGTTGAGAGTTTGTAGAGGGTCCAGAAGAGAGTTTCAGTTTTCAGAGTTTACAAGGAGGCTCTTGGGGAGTGTCAATCACAGCACCGCTGTGCTCTGGCCCAGGCCTAGATGGAACTGCACATGTGCACACAGCCTGTTTCAGCTTGCCCAGCAGAGACATTGCTCTCCTTGTGCTGATAATGCTGTCATCACAGCTTCCTCACGTCACATCTGCTACCCAGCCAAATTTACACAAATCGGCCAGAAATAAGGGAAAGAAATGTGGTAGAACCTCAATAATCTGAAACTCACAGATATATGGGCCTCCTTCTCTGGCCTAGAGACTGGACAGATGTGAAAACTGCCAAACGTAGAGTTAATGATTATCTAAATAGGGAATGAACTAAAGCTTTCCTTTATTGTACCTTAAAAAAATCTGGCATTAAATAAAAATAACTGTATAAATAAGAGACAGTTAAACCTATTCAATATTCAACAGCACTCCTGTGAACCTAATCTTGAGTTAGGATGTACATAGTTCATGTGTGAAATACAGATGAAGAAGCAGGTATGGAACTTGAAAGTGTTATATGCTGTTTAACTGTTATGGAAAATAAAATGTCCATTCACAAAGCAACCAGAGAGTAAGTCAGTAATATAAACCATAAGACAATAGAGCAGAGAATGTCTCTGCTAAAGGCTGTAAGAAGATCTTTACATACAAAAGATCACTAAAGCTGGAACCTGGCTGCTATTGAACACGGCTATTTACAGGTAACTGTCAGCAGCCTCCACTCCCCCCCCAGGAAATAAATACGTTAATAAAATGAATTATAAATACTTAACAGGATTTAAATTTTTTAATCTGTTCATTAACACAGGTCTTGGGAATGAATTTTCCTAGAAGCACTTTGTTCGCTATTAATTTGTGCTAATAATGATGTGATAATTGAAAGTACCAAAAGTTTATTTCAAAATTTTATATAATTCCAATTTTAATATCATTCATAAAATCCTTCCTCACCGCCTTCCAACTGGTCTATATTTATGTGGTTTTGTTTTTATGAATTCTCCCAAATCTTGGGATACCCTAATGCCCAGATTTCCAGAAATACAACCACTCAAGAATGATAAAAATATAACTACTAACAATGCAAAGAAGAAATACCAAAATGGAAATTCTTTGTTTATTCCTCCCTTCTTTCCTTCCATCCATCTACCTTCCATCCATCTTTCCTCCCTTCCTCCCTTCCTCCCTCCCTCCCTCCCTCCCTTCCTTCCTTCCTTCCTTCCTTCCTTCCATCCAACCTACAATCACTCAAAGCCTATCATATATATAAGAAATAGAGCTGAGCAAGAGAGACATGGCCCCTGTCCTCAGGGCATTTACGGTTGCATGGCAAGTAGAGGGATCCAGAAAAATCTCAAAAGACTGGAAAGATACTCGAGATTTCCTGTGAATGAAACACATACATACTCTGGGCCTCTTCCTTTTGTGCTAGAGACTGGAGAGATATAAAAATAGCCACCGTCAAGAGCACCAGAGCTCACAGTGAAAAAAGTTGGTGTGACAATGGGGACAAGTCATGTTGGTGCCAGGAGACCTGGATTCAATTCCAAATTTCCAGAAAGAGATGGAGGTATACAAAAGGTTTAGCAATGCCCCCAGCGCATACTAAGTGCTCATTTAAAAAGATAACTGTTATTATTGTGAAGAACTCAACAGAGAGCACTTTCTTGGAAAGAGAAAACATTGTTGTATTACCTGATTTTATTTGGCAAATTTATATGGCTACTGACATTAACTTTTTAAAAATACATAACAAAAGTAATAGTAATACTCAAGATGGTGATCAGCTTGGAGGTCTTCCAGGCATTCACAAACAGAGCAATTCTTTATGTTACCTGTAAAGGGACAAGCTTTGGCGTGATAATTCATACACTCCCCAGATGGCATGACTTCTTACAAAACTGATGACAATGATAGCAACCAACAGAGCATCATCAACAAATTTCCCCCAAACCTCAAAGTTTTTGGTTTTTTAGCTCTTAGTTTTAGTATTTTAGTACATCCCCTTTTGTGTATGGGAACAAGTCCAGATTCCTTCCAATTTGGAACTTGAGAAAGTTAGCCAGAATGCCATTTAGATGAACAGCTTTCTTCTGTTTAAGGATTTTTAAAATGTTCTCCTTTGTCTCGGAAAAGAGTTTTCCAAAGCCCTTCCCAGGAAGTGGATGAATATCTGGCTCTAGCACGAAAGATGATTTGGCTTCTGAAATGACCTTGGTTCTTTGACAGAGCAATAAATATAGGCTTCCTATTGTCCAGGACCTGCACCTTTCCACAGGAGAGAAGCCTGAACTCTGATCTTATCACCAGCTTGTTACCTTGGAAAGTTCTGGGAGCTCAAGATGCTGGCTGATTTTCCCCTGAGGGAAATTTCCACTCAGGGTATATCCTTCTTCTCTTGGGCAAAAAGCTTGGCATTCCTGAGCTTGAGGCAGATCCATATTTTCAAGGTTTCTTGGCACTAAACTATGCTTTCCTAGTTGGTAAACAGCTCCATGCCCCAGGGGCACTGAAAAAGGCCTCCACTAGAGAAAGCTTTGATAAGTTTTAGAAGTGTCTCCCTAGTCTCAGGTCTAAAATCTTTCCATCTCTCTGCTTTCTCCTTCCTTAATTAGCTCACTTGGTTTTGAGAACTATATCCTAAGGTAGATGGGGAGCTCCTGTGATCAGCTGACTTTTACAGGCTGGAATTGTAAGGGGTCAGAGACACCATGTGGCTTGTCTGTAGGTGGCAGGTGAGGGTCTTGAACGTAATCATCAGCCTCACATTCCAGGCCTCTAGACTTCCTGAACCGAACTTGGGTTGGCATCTCAGACACAGTCTTTCTACCATTCCTGATGAAAAACAACTACTGGTTTTCACTAGAGTAATGTTTCCTACTCCTGACTGCACATCAGAATTACATGAGGATACTTATTTAAAATGCAGACTCTCAGGCTCTACCTTGCCAGGGATTCCAAGCAAGGGTAAGATAGAAAATCTATGTTTTTAGCAAGCTTCCCAGGTGATTCTTACACATTCAGCTCAGTGCCTCTCCAAGAACCGGCATTAATAAGGAACAGCATGAATCCACTTTTTCCTTCCAAGACTGAGTGGTCCAGTTCCTCAGGCCTTCTGGACCTTCATTCACTGTCGGGTGCTGGAGAGATGGAATTAGCCATTGCTTTCATCGGAAAGACTGATCAGCACAGTGGAAAGCAGCATACACCGTAGGGCAGGAGACCTTTTAGTTCAACTGTAATTTAATTCAAGTGGAGGCCTTTTCCAGGCTCTGGGGCCCTGGGTGAGTCACTTAACTACTTCTTGGGTTCAGGAGCTTCACCTGGCAAATCAGGCCAGTGTCACCAGAACCTGAAGAATGGTGGGGGTGGGCAATACCTTTAGAGCTCTACACATTGAAAAATCTCCTGTGCTCCTTGAAAGGAAAATGGCAAGCAAATATAACAGTGAGAGGCTTTTAAAAGTCCCTTCTAGTCCAGCCTACATGTTGCAATCAGCATAACAGTCTGAAAGCAAAGCTTGCTGGAAAGTGGCTGCAAGCAGACATCCCCCTTGGGAAGACCATGGTTTCCTACTTCCAGTTGAGTCAAGTCTCAACGTCTAAGCTAGGCAGGCAAAGGGCTTCAGAAATGAGCCCCTCCCCGCTGGTATTTCCAAGACTGTTTCTTGATACTCCCTTCTCTACCCTACGCTATACGTCAGAGGTTAGTGAACTACAGCCCATGGGCCAAATTTGGACTTAGGCCTATTTTTGTAAGTAAACTTTTATTGGCACACAGCCATACTCATTTATGCACTGTCTATGGCTGCTTTTGTGTTACAGTTACTGAGTTGAGTAATTGTGGAAGAGACCGTACATAGCCTCTCAGTTCACAAAGCCTAAAATATTTACTATCTGGCCCTTTACAGAAAAAGTTTGCCAACCCCTGATACAGACCAGTCTTTTTCAGTCTTTTGGCCATGACCCACAATAAATACATTTTACTGTGAGATCTAGCAAACACGTAGATACCTGTGCACATATTTACATATAAATATTTCTCAAAATAACATTTACCTTTCCTAAATACAATGCATTCTGATAGTTTCTAGCCTATTATATTTTCTTAAAAAGCTGTTCACGACTATACCAACCTCATGACCCCAAATTAGTCTTGATTCATGTTTGGAAAATACTTCTCTAGACAAACTGAACAGCTGGCTACTTACAACACATGGCCCCTACTCTCCCACTTCTATTCCTTTCTTGATATTGCTGCCCCCATCTGACAAGGTTCTGTCCTTTCATCTTTATGTGTGCAAATCCTTCCCATTCTTTAAGAACTATGCAAATTCCATCTCTTCCAGGAAGTCTGCTTTGAGCCTCCAGTTCCAAACCACTTTCTCCTTTTCTCATCTCCCACAGCACTTTTTCTATTCCTCTATTGTGGAACTTTAAAGTTTCTGCTTTGTAGAAAACTCACCTGTGCATCTTTCTAACTATGTACCCTAAAGATCTTGAATTTCTTAAGGCTATGATCTTTTTTGTATTCTACATACCATCCAATACAGTGCCTTGTACTCTGTAAGTACTTTATCCTTTAATTTTAAAGACTATAAATTTATGGTCTATTGTAAGCACTCAACAAATGTTTATAAAGACAGAGAGAGAGAAAGAGAGAGAGAGAGAGATAACCTGGACTTATCAGTTTCCATTCCAGTTGCTAGATTTGTGTTATTTTAATAACCAGCAGGGAGAATTATTATATACAATATACAATCCCTGATTTTTTGAGTCACAGTCACTGGTTTAGACACACAGAACACCAAAAAGGATACACAGAACACCTATTTTTAGGGCCTCAGCAGAGAAAAAGTATAACAGTTTCAACTATCCCAAGCAGACCTGCCATCCATAAGTTCTGAGATCAAACAGTCGTGATTGAGAGAGCTTGATATGATCTCTCTTTTTCCAAGGAGAAAAAGGTGCCTGCCAACTCTTCTGCACCATTAATGCTATTAGCGTCTAGCTGATTTTGGTAAAAGGAGAAAATTTCCCAGGAGAAAATTCCTTCAGGAACCCTGACATAGCCTGAAATGCTGTCATTATGACTAGTTAGAGTGGTTTTACTGCAATCTGTTTAAGCATGACCAAATAAGACTTATTCTTAGGAATTCAAGGATGGTTTGGTATCAGGAAATCAATCGTACTTCATTACATTAACATAATAAAGGAGGAAAAACCATTAATATATCACTTGATTCTGAAAGGGCACCTTCCATCAGCCATTTATAATATGATTCTAAGAAATATTAGAATAGGAAAAAAAACTACATAAGCATGATAGGGATTTTACCAATATTAAAACGAAATCATCAAAATAGATGGTAAAATACTGAATTGATTTCCATTAAAATCATGAACTATCACAATTGTTATTTAATATTATTTTGAAGATTGCAGCTAGTGCCATAAGAATATGAAATAAAAGATCTAAATATTGGAAAACACAAAAAATCTTTAGTCCTAAATTATATGACTGTATACCTAAAAATGTAGACTTTTTAGAAAAGAAAATGTCATAATTAATGATAGAATCTGTTAAGGTGGCTGTGAACCAGAGAAAATGCATGTTAATCAATAGCTTTTCTTTATCTGTTATATGTTATGTAAACAAATTAGAAAGGAAAATGAAGATATTAACATTAAAATCAAAGCTGTTAAAAGCTCTGTAGGACATATGACCCAGTTTCTTCAATGAATAAATTAGAAAGAGAAAATGTAGAGGGGAGAAATGCAGATTAAAAGAGACTTAAGAGGTATCAATGAGTTATGATGTAAGATCTTTTGGATCCTAATTGTAAAAATTTATCGAGGGAAATGTTGAGAATAGGAGAAATTATTAAGAAATTACTTTTGGAGTTCCACTTCTGCACTTCTGTTTAGGATGTGGAAATCTATAAGAGAATGTCACTCCCATCCCAGTAATAAGAGAAGGCCAGGAAACTACAGCATAACTTTAAAAAAAAAAAAAAACAACCATCTGAGGTCACAGGAAATAAAGTGAATTCCAAAGAGTCTCAAGGCAAGACAGGACACAAACCATCTCACCTTTAGCAGAGCACAGAAGAAAGAGGATGCTTCCATACAAGTGAATAATAAGAAGTCACATAAGAGTTTTAAACATTCTTAAAGGCCAAGTATAGCCTATTATGATAGTTTTAAATTGCTTGGAGTCCCAGATATGAAGGACACATTCCAAGTTATTTCCCATAGGCTCCACTGGGTACTCACAAGAAAGACTGGAAAAAGAGAGAGAGAGACTTGGTGGTGCTGACATGCAGGAAATGATCAACTCCTGCCAAGAGATAAGCCTGAAACCCTTCTAGTTCCCCAAACATTTCTTTCATAGGAAACAAAAGCCTTAAGCTCCTGGATGAATGAGCTTCAAACCTTCTCATCCCTAGGATCCAGGCAGAGGTCCACTGCTTCTGAAATAGGGGTTGAAGTAAAAACTCTCTGTCCCTGGACAAAGAGTAGGAAACCTTGGGCCCAGAATCCTACACCAATACTAAACAGACCTGCTGCCACTAGAAGAGGGTCAAGTACCTAATAATAGAGGTCTATTTTGTCTCACAGACATGCAGTAACTGCTGAAACCTGTGAATGCAACAGAAACGCTGAAAAATCTCCTCCATCTCCCCATTATCACTTTCAGTACATAGTAAAAATATCCCACTACCAGAAGAATTTGAAGCCTGTGATACATTGATATACTAAAGATTATAACAGAAACAATAAAATCCAAACCCAGCTCAACTCCTGACTATATTTAATGTAACTTTGCACACTAATGCCCTGAGAGAAGAGGTATGCCCATTTCTGTGTATAAATATTATTTACCTGAGTCTCTACCGTTCTTATATACATACAGTCCAGCATTCAATGAAAAATTATGACATGAAAAAATCAAGAAAGAGTAAACCATTGCTTTATCAAAAGACAAAGCAATCAACAGAACTAGAGTTAGAAAATAACCAGTTATTGGACCAATCAGACAGAAAGTTTACAATAACTATGTTTAATATGTTAAATGATCTAATGGAAAAGATAAACAACAGACATAAACAGATCAGGAATTTCATCAAAGAGATGAAAATTATTTAAAAAGAGTCAAAGAGAAATACTAGAAATAAAAACTACAATATCAGAGATGAAGAAATCCTTCACTGGGTTCAGCAAAAGACTGGACACAGCTCAGGAAAGAATTCATGATATGCCAATAGAGATTATCTTGACTGAAACACAAAAAGAATAAAGAGTAAACAAAACCAAATAGTGCATGTAAGGGCTCTGAGACAACACATGGTCACAAATTATCTAACATTATGTAATTAGAGTCTCAGAGGAGAGGAGAGAATAAGGAAAGAGAGGTATTAGAAGAGATAATGGCAGAGAATTTTCTAAAATTAATGAAAAACAACAAACAACAGATCCAAGAATCTCAAAGAACCCTAAGCAGGGTTTTAAAAAAAAATACATGTACCTATACATTTTATTAAACTGTTAAAAACAAAAGATAAAAAGAAAATGTTGAAGCCAGCCAGAGGTGGAAAGTAGGCGAAATTTAAATACAGAGCAATGGTGGTAAGAATTAGAGCCGACTTCTTGGAAACTGTGCAAGCCAGAAGACAATGGTGTGACATCTTTAAAATAGTGAAAGAAGAAATTATTTTTTAACATTTTAGGTGTGATAATGGTACTACAGTTTATATATATATATAATATATATTTTTTTCTTTTTTTCCCTCAGTACCCCTTATACTTATAAGATTCACACTAAGGATTGCTTCACAATAATCAGAGGGGAGGGCTCCTCTTGTGGATGAAGGTAGAGATAAAGTAAGATTGACCAGGAGTTGATGATGGTTGAAACTATGTGATGAACACATGGGAATCTGATATATTTCCTCTCTCTCTCTCTCTCTCTGTCTGTCTCTAAAAAGAAGAAGAAATAGGCAGAAGACGTGAAGGTGTCATAGCACATATCCCACTAGGTTTCTCTGATTTTTTTTTTTTTTTTTGCCTCTAACTCTTTCACCAGCCTTTCATTCACAGTGGACTCACAGGTCCCCAAACTAGGGTCACAGAGTTCTGCAGCCACCCTCTCCAGTAACACCAACCCAATAAAGCCTACCAGTGCCAAAGCTCTCTTCTCCACACAGAGAGCACCGGCCTGAGTCCATCAAATTTGAGAAGAATCTCCATCCAGCTGGGGTCTCATACACAGGGACCTTCATTGATTTGGCCACTCTGAAAAATGAAATTCGAGGCAACAGTTAATTCATATTTCTCCTTTCCTTTTTTTTTTTTTTGCTCAGCACATAAGGAAGTCTTTAAGATCTGTTACTGCCATAACTAGATTTTAGAACATCCTGAACAACGTGGACAGTTTTCAAGATGTCAAGCCATAAGGTAGAGAATGATAAATAGCCTATTCCAATGGTACTCAATTTTGCTTTCCCCACAATATAGAAGATGTTCAGTTAATGTATAGCATATTCTCACATTTATGTTTCACTTCTATATATATTCCTTTATCTTGGTGGTAAGATCCCAGTTGGGGAATCTCGGAATTTAAATTAAGGTGGTATTTGGGTGCAAACACTTTGGAATATTGTTTGACAGTATCTACTAAAGATGAATATACACATATCCTATGAACTAGCAATTCAACTCCTAGAAGTTAATACTAACGAAGTAGTAGACACTGTGGTACACTGCTCAGCTTCACCTCCAACACGCACACGCGCTCACACACACACACTTTAGGACTTTTAGGACTGGAACACTCTACCAGCTTCTAGGAATGTTGATGGCTTCTAGGAATGGTGACAGCTCACAGATGTGGCCCCCACTCTCTGCTAAAGAGAGATGTCTCACTCAAAATCATGCTCCCTTCCTTGGGTCAATCCACATCAAATGCCTGGCAAATGAGAGATGTATAAAGGTCTAGGCTTCTTGCCCCTATTTGGCACAACTCTGTAGGGCCATTTCAGCTCCAACTTCTCTGTCTGATCCTCCTTCCTCACTCCCCCACAGGTATTGCTCTTGAAGGAAACTTTGATCTTGATGGCAGAAAGGAATAAAGTTCCTGCAAGCGAATCTATCTCAGAGCTGCTTCCTGGGGAGCCCAGCAGGTGACATTACTCAACAGAGTATGTACACAAGATTTTTAAAAAAATGATCATAGAATCACAATTGGTAATAACTGAAACAAAAGTCCATCAAAGTAGAAGGGAGAAATGATTTGCAATATATAATGCAATAGCATAAATTTCACTGAACAAACTAGTGCTACAGGCAACAACTTGAATGAATCTCACAAACATAATATCACATGAAAGAAACCAGTATCAAAGGAATATACACTATACAGTTCCATTTAGATAAAATTAAAAAACAGCTAAAACTAAGCTTTACTGTCAAAACTCAGGCTCAGAGGGCCCAGAAGGTCAAGTATTTTGTTCAAGATCTCACAGAGAGAAGAGGCAAAGCTAGATTCTGGACCCAAGTCTGCTTAATTTCTGTCCATGTTCCATTCCACTACACCATGCTGTCTCCCCAAATGTTTTAGTGCTTCAAGACATATACAAACCTCAAAGTTGGCTGGGGAATGAGCTGCTGCCACAGACACTGGCCTGAAGAGTTTCATCAGCCCCACATGGAAGCAACCCAAAGAGAAAAACATCAAATGCCTGCCACCAGCAAGGTTTAGTCCTTTGATGACTATAGGTGCAGAAGGTGACCATGGAGAGGAACCAGTGAGGGTATCTCAGTGAAGAAGAGGAAGAAAAATACACATAGGACAAAGGACACGATGTAATAGTGATTTCTTCAGGTTTGTTTTGTGGCCACCTAGAGGAAAAAATATCTAGAACTCTTGCCAGAGGAACATAACACTTCTCTTTCCATTGAACCCAAATGTAATTAATGTGCTCACAATCTTGAAAAAACTGTGTGCCAAGTCTCTTTCAAGTTTGCTTTGAGGGACTTCCCTGGTGGCACAGTGGTTAAGAATCCACCTGCCAATGCAGGGGACACGGGTTCCATCCCTGGTCCGGGAAGATCCCACATGCCGTGGAGCAACTAAGCCCATATGCCACAACTACTGAGCCTGCGCTCTAGAGCCCACGAGCCACAACTACTGAGCTCGCGTGCTGCAGCTACTGAAGCCCGCACACCTAGAGCCCACAGAGCCCACAACAAGAGAAGCCACCGCAATGAGAAGCCCATGCACCGCAACGAAGAGTAGCCCCCGCTCGCTGAAACTAGAGAAAGCCCCCACGCAACAATGAAGACCCAACGCAGCCAATAAATAAAGAAAGAAAGAAAGAAATAAAGAAAGGTTCAACTTTAAAAAAAAAGTCTTAAAATAAAAAGTTTGCTTTGAAAACAAGCACCTTTTGGATGCTTGGGTGTTACATCAAAGGTTCTCTTTTCCTCAGTAGTCTAAGAAAGATATACAATCATGTTTACATCCTGGTAGGAATAATGAAATAAATCCTCTCCAAATTGGAGAGCAAAGGTAAGCTTTCACAGCCATTAATTTAAGGTCAGAAGTTCAAGGAAGGAGAAATCATTCACACTGAAGCCTTCTAGGGCAGAGCATAATAAAGCCGGGGTCAAAATTAATTTAGCTAAAATGAACGCATAAGATTATGAAATAGAATATGCAACATGGGGCAGAGGTGAGGGTAAGCGAGAGGCTAGAGGGTGTGGGGATATATATTCTCTGGCCAAAACATTCTTGTTGGTTCAAAGCCAAGTTGGCAGAACTGAAAGGAGGGGAGAGGATTTCCCCAGCTCCACCCTTCTCAGCTGACCACTGTCAGGAGGTCATCAGGCTGAAGGCTGAGGCTGGATTTTAAAGGACCGGATACTTTTATAACTATGAGCCACATTTGCAGCTGTACAAGCTAAGATAACAATATGGGTAATTAAATTCCCGGATCCTGAGCATGAGTTGATGTGTCCTACAGTCAGAAAGGAATGCCCCTCCCTTCTCCTTCTACTGAACTTGGGATCCATCCCAAGCATAACATTCAGCAGATACCAGGCTCTAGACTGGTTTCTGGCAGGAGGCCCCAGTGGAGTCTCTGGTACAAAAGCTAAAAATGAAGCTGCTCATGCTGAGGGTCTGCACCCCTCTCCTTGACTACCACCACCATGTGTCAGAGACAAACAAAACTCACTTTCTAGGAAAGACCAGCATATGAAGGAAAAGAAAGAAAATGAATCTGGGCCACAGTTTTCCTGCAAATGGGAGTGGCTTTGGTAGCCAAAACAAAACAAAACAAAACAAACCATACCATGGTGGGCTTCCCTGGTGGTGCAGCGGTTGAGAGTCTGCCTGCCGATGCAGGGGACGCAGGTTCATGCCCCGGTCCGGGAAGATCCCACATGCCACGGAGCGCCTAGGCCCATGAGCCATGGCCGCTGAGCCTGCGCGGCCGGAGCTTGTGCTCCGCAACGGGAGAGGCCACAACAGTGAGAGGCCCGCGTACCGCAAAAAAACCCAAAAAAACAAAACAAAAAAAACATGGTAGATATAAGCTTCTTAGTGTGGATTTTAAAACCTCTAAAAATGTGGCTTCAGGTTGGAAATAGCCTCAACCTATTTTGCCAATACTTTCTCCCATGATACTCCCCATATGCTGCTAAAAACTGAACCATCTCTTATTTCTAAATATGCTCTTGCATTATTGTTGTTGCTTTTTACAAGTCCTTCTTTATGCTTTTCATATTACCTGGATTAATCCTCCTTTCCAATCTCTCTCAAAATACTTCACTTTGCTTCAAAACCTATCTTAAATGCCCTGCCATCATGAATCCTGTGGCAAAGGCTGCTAGTGGTCAACAAAAGTATCTTTTCCTGGACACACAGCTGGACTACACTTCCCAACCTCCCACGAAGTTCACTGTGGCCACTTGCTGAGTTCTAGCCAACGGAACCCCAGTGGAGACAATGCACACGCTTTTCAAATCTGGTTATTAAAATTTCCCATCCTCCATGTTCTTTCTCCTTCTGCCAGTCTAATGTGGACAAGCCCAGCAATCCTAGAAGCCACATGTTGAAGATGGTGGACCTACAAGTTGGAAGGAACTGGATCTCTGAATCACCATTTGGAGCAGAATTAGTCACCAATCAGGAACACTTGTTTTTAACTTCTAATGACTGAGAAATAACCTCTTGCCATGTTTGAGCCATTGTACACTTTGGGATTAGTTCTGTAGTACCAGCTCCATTATCGTAACAAATACAATTCTTTTTTCATTGCCATTATCAATCCAAAGTAACCCTTCCTGCCCTAGGCCTCCTCTCTTGGTAGGGGGTTTTTATGTTCACATTGTCATTGTATATGTTGTTACCTTCTTAACACTCTCCCTCCATACACAGATACCACCACTACAACTACCAGTGTGTTAGTTCTTTGAGGGCAGGGGCTGCATCTTATATACCTTTATAGCTCTTCAATGTCTAGGATAACATAATACCTTGTCAGACTTGCCCTCCATAAATTCTGCATGATTTCAGTTGACTAATATCTATTGTTTAAGGAGTATTGTTGAATAGCAAGGGGAAAAGTAACTCTATTTTATGGTCTTTTCTCATTGTAGGTTCCTTATATTATATTAAGAAATAAGTAATTTCTGCATGTTTTATTTAAATTAGTCATTTTGAGCAAAGAGAATTTCTCCAGGTATTAATTGGCGGGGCTATCAGGATAAGACAAAGGCATTTCTTGAAAATAAAGATGTTACAGAATTAGGGCAGTGAATATATGAGAGTCAAAAGTCTGAGAAGCAGAAGGACAAATTATTTCTATTTTACCAGTCTGGTGGTCACCTTACCCTCATGTGCTCAAACAAGATAACAGATACAAAAGCATCCTGAAAGATCCCTAAAAGCTCACTACATGTAGAGGTGCTAGCACATCCACCTTTGCACCTCCCGCATCCAGCGCCGTGCATGCCCACAGTAGGTATTAAAATATGTATTAACTTAATTACACAGTACCACATCAGTGTATGTGACAATATTCTACTGGAATACCAACAGTTACTAATGACTCTCTTTTACCTTGCGAGAGAACAGCCAAATAAAAAATGACTAATTATATCAAGTACATGAGGCAGCATCAGCTACTCTTGGAATTCTACTTTAAGAAAGTTCCAGTAGATTTTAAAAAGACAAGATCCAGGTCGCTCTTCCTTCAATTATCTTCAAACACCCACTTTCTTAAGAGCTGAGCACACCCCTTGGTTCTATTTTCTACATACTGAACTCTCAGTCCCTTCTTAAAAAGCCTCCATCTACATAGATTAGGAGATATCTGCATCACATATATCCAACAAAAGACTTATACATGGTTTATATGTAAAAACTCTTACAAATCAATAAAAAAGGCAGATAACCTTTAAAACATGGGCAAAAATCTTGATTAGGCACTTTACAAAAGAGGATATTCACAACCCACAAAATGAAAAGACAACCTATGGAATGGGAAAATATATTTGCAAACCCTATATCCAATAAGGGGTTAATATCCAAAATATATAAGGAATGCTTACAACTCAATAGCAAGAAAACAAACAATCTAATTTTTAAAAAATGGTTAAAGGGTCTAAATAGGAAAATAAATTTTTCTGAAGAAGACACACAAATGACCAAGAGATACATGAAAAGATGCTCAACATCACCAATCATCAGAGAAGTGCAAATCAAAACCACAATGAGATATCACCTCACACCTATTATTGGGTTTTTAGCCAACCTGACAGAATGGCTATTATCAAAAAGACAAGAGATAAGAGAGCCAGTGTGGACGTGGAGAAAAGGGAACACTTGTGCAGTGTTGGTGGGAATGTACACTGGCACAGGTCACTATGGAAAATAACATGGAGGTCCTCTCCTCAAAAAATTAAAAAAGAACTATCGTATGATCCAGTAATCACACTTCTAGATATTTATCCAAAGGAAATGACAACAGGATCTCGAAAGGATATCTGTACTCCTATGTTCATTGCATCATTATACACAATAGCCAAGATACAGAAACAACCTACATGTCCAATGACAGATAAATGGATAAAGAAGATGTGGTATATAAATACAATGAATATTACTCAGCCATAAAAAAAGAAGGAAATTCTGCTATTTGCAACAACATGAATGAAACTGGAGGGCATTCTGCTAAGTGAAATAAGCCAGAGAGAGAAAACCAAATACTGTAAGGTATCACTTAAATGTGGAGTCTAAAAACAAAATAAAGCTGAATTCATAGAAATGAAGAGTAGATTGGTGGTTGCCAGGGACTGGGGTGGGGAGGTGGAACGGGGAGATGGTGGTCAAAGGGTACAAATGTCCATTTATAAAATAAACAAGTTCTAAAGATGTCTGTATGTGTATAACTGAGTCACTCTGCTGTACAGCAGAGATTGGCACAGCATTGTAAATCAACTATTCTTCAATAAAAAATTAAAAGATAAATAAGTTCTGAAGATCTAATGTACAGCAGGGTGACTATAGTTATTAACATGTACTGTGTACCTGAAATTTGCTGAAAGCAGAATTCTCACTAAAAAAACATGTGAGGTGATGAATGAGTTAATTAACTTGACTGTGATAATCATCATTTCACAATGTCTATCAGTGTCAAATCACCACGTTGTATATTTTCAATATATTATAGCTTTATCTGCCAATTATATCTCAATAAAGCTGGAAAAAAATAACCAAAAAAGCTAGTCATTGGTGACAGAAGTCAGGATAGAGGTTATCTCTGGGGAGGAGGGGGAGGTAGTGATTGGAATGGGGATCAAGGGAGCTTCAAGAATGCTGTTCTCTTTCTTGATCTACAATGGTAGTTACACGGGTGTGTGCTCTTTGTAAAAAGTCCTTGAGCTACGCACGAGATGTGCCTTGTTAAATATACACTATGCTTCATTTAACATTTATTTATTTATTTTTAAATAGACCTTTACTGGAGTATAATTGCTTCACAATACTGCGTTAGCTTCTGTTGCACAACAAAGCGAATCAGCCACATGCATACACATGTCCACATATCTCCTCCCTCTTGAGCCTCCCTCACATCCACCCTGTCACACCCCTGTAGGTCATCGCAAAGCACTGAGCCGATCTCCCCGTGCTATGCGGCTGCTTCCCACCAGCTATCTATTTTACACTCGGTAGTGTATATATGTCCATGTTACTACTCTCACTTTGCCCCAGCTTCGCCCTCCCACGCCATGTCCTCAAGTTCATTCTCTATATCTACCGCTTTATTCCTGCCCTGCAACAAGGTTCATCAGTACCATTTTTTTTTTTTAGATTCCATATATATGCGTTAGCATACAGTATTTGTTTTTCTCTTTCTGACTTACTTCACTCTGTATGACAGACTCTAGGTCCATCCACCTCACTACAAATAACTCAATTTCGTTTCTTTTTATGGCTGAGTAATATTCCATTATATATATGTGCCACAACTTCTTTACCCATTCACCTGTCAATGGACACTTAGGTTGCTTCCATGTCCTGGCTATTGTCAATAGTTCTGCAATGAACATTGTGGTACATGTCTCTTTTTGAATTATGGTTTTCTCTGGGTATATGCCCAGTAGCGGGATTGCTGGGTCATATGATAGTTCTATTTGTAGTTTTTTAAGGAACCTCCATACTGTTTTCCATAGTGGCTGTATAAATTTACATTCCCACCAACAGTGCAAGAGGGTTCCCTTTTCACCACACCCTTTCCAGCATTTATTGTTTCTAGATTTTTTGATAATGGCCATTCTGACCAGCATGAGGTGATATCTCATTGTAGTTTTGATTTGCATTTCTCTAATAATTAGTGATGCTGAGCATCTTTTCATGTGCCTCTTGGCCATCTATGTCTTCCTTGGTGAAATGTCTATTTAGGTCTTTGGCCCATTTTTTAACTGGATTGTTTCTTTTTTTGATATCGAGTTCCATAAGCTGTTTTATTTAAAAGAAAAAACCCTTGTAGTATTTATGACTGAGTACATGTTTAAATTAGCCTTATTTACATCATCCCAAGAAATAAACTACTGAAGATGGAGTTTAATAGCATTCTGGACATGCTGGTTAAGGTCTGGTAGACATGGAACAAAACTGCCTGCAAGTTTGTCCCCTAGTGTTTTCACATGGATGAGTTCACTCCCAGATCCCTTCTTTGATATCTGGCACTGCTGGCTGGAGCTGCTCTGAGGTAAAAGGCTTATGTGAGTTTGCATTTTAAATGCATTTCTAAGGAAGCCTACTCAGCTCACCAATAAGAATTAAGCAGAGTTCAACTAGGCCTTGTTTTCTAATACCAATCTCAAAGTTCACTCCTTCCTCATCCTTTGAATGGAGCAACTCACACTTTCAGGTAAAATAAATATAAAACATGAGGCTGTCACAATAAGATGACCACAAAAGTTTTTCAACCATATACATAAATATTAATATATGTCAACTTTAGCAGCGAGCTGCTTGTTCCTGGGGCCTGTAGTATCTCAGCCTGGTCTAAACCTCAAAACTCACATACTAAATAACACCTCCCTTGCCTGTCTTATCGGGGAAGTCATAAGGATCAAATGAGATGGTATAAAAAGAAAAGAAAGTGCTCTAACAACTGTGAAATGTCCTACAGTATTACAACACTATTACTGTTCTGGGTATTGGAACTTTCACTTAATACAAAGGGAAATGGACATATCATTTAAAGAATATTTATTTTAAAAAAAAGCAAAATATAACTATGTTTCATGCTCCCTAAAAAATTCTAGATTTGGGGCAATTGTAAAACAAAGGTGGACCCCAAACCCAGGGGCTTTTGCTGCTTTATCTAAAAGCTTCTGTACTTTCATTTTAGGTAAGTGTTACAGAGGAAAATAGGATCCTTCCCAATTAGATTTTAAGTTTTGTTAGGAAACATAAGGCAGGCATATTTCTGGGGATGTTCACTTAAAAAAAAAATTTGGCTTTGGACTTGCACCAAAGATCCAAGAGAAAAATACGTAAAATTGAAAGAATCACAGGTTCACTCTCTTAAGCTAGCAAATACTCGGGAACCCTATGTCTGGGAATCAACAAGTGTCTATGTTTACCATCTTGATGCTTGAGAACTTTGATGTAAATTGTTCCTGGTTCTAATTATTTTCAAAAAAGGAAAACTGTTGAGGGGCTAGGGCTGGCAAATATTAAGCCCCGAGTGTTCCAGTTAAGCTGAGAGATAAAGAGAAGACTGACTGTCAGTTGTCCTTCAGATTCCCATGAGATTGCTCCCTGAAGAGCAAAAAGTGAAGCATCTTCTTGTCTTTTTGTTTTGCTTTGAATTTTAAAGTATGTTGACACCTTACTGAAGCTTTTTTAAAAGCCTATATAATACCCTTGGAAGATTTAGAATCAATTCCTTTACAACTGTAGACAAAAAGTAGTAAATACTAACTGATGTGACAGCTCTAACCCAGGAGATAAAACATCTCACTAAACAAAGCTTCTCTTTCTTAAAACCTTCTGTGTTTCCTCTTCTGGATTCAATCAGCATCTTTTCCTGGATGGTATTAAAAAATCTTATTGCTCTTATGTCATAAAACAGGAGAAATGGGACATCTGGGCATGGAACATTAAATAAATATACAGCGGCTGTAAAATGATACTCGTTTTTTTTTTTTTGGCGGTACGCGGGCCTCTCACTGTTGTGGCCTCTCCCGTTGCGAAGCACAGGCTCCGGACGCGCAGGCTCAGCAGCCATGGCTCACGGGCGCAGCCGCTCCGCGGCATGTGGGATCTTCCCGGACCGGGGCACGAACCCGTGTCCCCTGCATCGGCAGGCAGACTCTCAACCACTGCGCCACCAGGAAAGCCCGATACTCATTTTAAAGGAAGAACAAAACCCAGAGAAAAGAAGTATTTGTGTAATGCTACATCACCATTCTATGGGTAATACCATGAGCAGAGGTAAACATTAAAATATCATGTCATTATCACTTTTCTCAAAGATCTGTGGCTTAATGTATGACCCAGTTTGCTGTTTCCTGGGAAGTCAGGTCAAGTCATCAGGCAGCCATCCCTAAATGGGCTCTGAGAAAACGAGTATTTATCAAGGGACACAGAAGCACCCACCCCAACTGAAAGATATCACATATTCAAGGCTGCACTTACCCTTCCAGGATGTCCATCCTTACTCAGGATTGGGTTTAATTTTGCTGATAAGTATAAAGAAAGCTCATGTCACATTAATTTATCTTTTAAAAAAGTTTTGATTTAATAAGACATAGTTATGTGGAAAGAAACTATTGTAGAAGTTGATGTCCTTTTGTGGGAAATGATGTTTACAGCACAAGGTAAAGCTGAGTGGACAGGAAAGGTAGGCAGACGTGCACTGCCGTGGAATCAAGTCCAAACACCTTTGCGTGGACGAGAGGATGGACTCTGAATTCTGACTGCCTGAGTCCCCACCCAGCTCCACCCCTTCTTGGCTGAGTGACCTTGGCCAAGTTACTTAAACTCAATAAGCCCAGCTCTTTCACCTGTGAAATGTAATAACACTGAATCTCCTTATTCAGGGAGGACTAAATGGGGTGATCCTTGGGAAGGCCCAAACATTCAGAGAAGTGCACGGACAGCAGCAACAGCTGTTAGCATTGTTACCTCTCCAGCTGCTGCTTCCTGCATTTCCCTCTACCCTCCTGCCAGAGCACACTGCTATTTTGGTAGAGCCTCCTTAAAGCACTATGCAGCTTCAGATCCTGGCACACATAGTTCACATAGATGGGGATACTCTTCATATCAGTTAGAGTCCCAACAGGAATAGATGACACACTCAAATTGAGTAATTTGAGGAAAGTTTAACACAGGTGCTGGGCTTTCCCGGTGGCGCAGTGGTTAAGAGTCCACATGCCAATGCAGGGGACACAGGTTCGATCCCTGGTTCAGGAAGATACCACATGCCACAGAGCAACTAAGCCCATGCGCCACAACTACTGAGCCTGCGCTCTAGAGCCCACGATCCACAACTACTGAGCCCACGCGCTGCAACTACTGAAGCCCATGCACCTGGAGCCCGTGCTCCGCAACAAGAGAAGCCACTGCAATGAGAAGCCCGCACACTGCAACCAAGAGTAGCCCCCGCTTGCCGCAATTAGAGAAAGCCCGTGTGCAGCAACGAAGACCCAACACAGCCAAAAATAAATTTTAAAAACCAAAACACAGGTGCTATTTACGCAGGTGTGGGCAGTGGAGAAGGGGAGCACGACGGACAGTACAGTACCCCAGGGCAAGTAACATCAGGGCGAGCATTACGCCACCCCCAGTCTCATTCCTGGAACCAGAGACAGAGCTGGGTGGAGAGGGCTGCCTGGCAGGAGCCATGACCTTCAGAGGAGACATGTTGCCAGCCCATAGAAAACCGTCAAGGAGAGAAATCAATTCCTGACCCCATTCTCCTCCAGCTGCCTGACATCTGTAGTGTCCCCAATTGTCCAAACCCAACTGAAATCAGGAGGGAAGATGAGCCAGTTGATACAGTCCATAGAGGTCAGCCTGTGGGGCAGAGTGTAGGGGGAGAGTGGAGAGGCATCCCGGGGCAAATGGAAGATACCCAGCACTCTTTTCATCCAGCCCCCTACACTCAGGCTATTTCGACTATCCAGGTCAATGTGTCCAGTCCCTTCTTTGTGCTGCCACAGGAAACCCTACCAAATACACACTCAGCACAGGTTATTGCATTAGATGTTGGGACAGCTGACTGCCTCTAATCTGTGAGCCCTTGGAGGGTAAGGGCTCTGACTGGCACAGAGCAAGTACTTAATGACATTTGTTAATTCCATGCAAGCATTGTGGGCTCTATTGGAACACAGACTTCTCCTACATGGGTACAAACGTCATTTAGATTCCAGAACTAAGTCCTTCAAATACCAGAGGGAGCAAGTACATGAGACCATTGAAAGCTCAGGATAAAATTAAGTTACGGTGGACGAACTTCCACGTGGAATTAATTACAAAGAGTTGGCTGAAAAGATTGATAACCTTACTTCTAGGCAGTCCAGGGGCAGGGCCAGTGAGGGTGATTGACAGCAGGACTCTTTGCTATCTAAATCTGGTCCTGGGGTTCTGTCCCTAGGGAGGCAGTAGGGGAAGAGGAAGGAGATGGGGAAAGCAGCTGTTTGCATTCAGGGTGACCCATGCAGTGGGACAGACTCTCTCTCAGAGGGCCTAGTGGTCTCTGGAGGACGGGGACCAAAATAGGTTGGTGAGAACACACAGTTCCTGAAATTAATTGAAGAAGTAGAGTCTCCGTGGGGAATTACAATGCCTCTCAACTGTTCTTTCCCCCTTTTCAGAGACTGAGCACGGAAATGTTTCTCTGTGTGGATCCATTCCATGTTTTTGGCTGATTGCTGGGCCTAATTGGGGACCCACAGAGGAGGGACAGAGTCAGCAGAGGACACGATGGCTTCTGGGCATTGAGAACCACTGCAGGGGCATAGTCTCCTGTGAGAGGAACAATTCTCTTCAGGTCAAGACACCACTTCCTACGGTGAAGGGATGATACAGATGAGTGGAGGGGTAGAAGCACTGCCTTTTCCATCGGCCCAGGCTGCAGCCCAAGCAGTGCCCTGGTGCTAAAGGTACTACATCATCTTTGAGACCCAATAATTTCCAGCTTTCAAAAAAGTGTGGTAGCACACTGCTTTTCTTAGAAGAGAGCACTTTAACGCCACCTGTGAAAACACTGTCATAATAAATATTTAAATGTAAGTGTCCTCAGTGTGAACACTGCCCCCTTGGAATGCGGGGCCCTTACACAATGCACAGCCTGTGCAACTGGATGCAGAATCTCTCCATCAGTTTCACCTGCGTGTAGCCAGAGCAGAAGCTATGGCTCTCAAGTCCCTTAAACACATTCCTGGTGTAGCAAGGGGTGGATCACACCCTCCCTAATGGTCCTATGACTAAGGGTGGACCCTAAAGCTTTTTGCAGTCTTTGGACTGTTGAAGACACAGCTTTAAACAGCACATTTTCTTTTCCTCCAACCGTATGCCCTACCCAATAGCATTCAGAAGTGGTGAACTCTGTGAGTGTGTATGTGTGGGTGAGGCCTCAACCCATATCATACCAACCATATTAAAATATATCTACATCTCACATAAAAACTGACTTCTTGCTTTAAAAGAATCTTGAAAGGATTTTTATAATTTTGTTTTTGAAATGAGGCTACAAGTCACTCAATTAACTATTGACAAGATTTCTCATCTATCATGCACACTTGGGAATCCTTTCAAAATGAGAAAATACATACTACAAATTATTTTCAAGTGTTGACTACTTGGATACTAAATTTAATAATAAAGTGACAAAATGTTAGATTTTTACATTAAACTAAGCAGTTACTCATGTCAATGTTGCAGTTTTCTTCACTTTGGAGTTAATACCGTTGACCCTTGGACAATACAGGGGTTAGGGCCACCTACCACCTATGCAGCTGAAAATCCTCATATAACTTTACAGTCGGGCCTCTGAATCCATGTTTCTGCACCTGCAGATTCAACCCATCTCAGATCATGTATTACTGTAGTAGGTATTTAGTGGAAGAAATCTGTATATAAGTGGACCCGTTTAGTTGAAACCCATGTTGCTCAAGGATCAACTGTAATTGTTTTCAGGTCTCTATTTTTAAGGCTATGAATATCAAAGGCCCTAGGAAAGAAGCTGAGGATGCCAATGAGGGATAAAATGACCCAAGTGCATGTGGGCATGCGTGTGTATGTGTGTGCTTGTGTGTGTGTGGACATGTGGGGGGGGTGGGCATGTGTATGCATGTGTATTGTGTGTATGAGTGTGGGGGGGTTGTTGGGGGCAAGGGCAAATGGTGTGACTCTTGTCAGAATCTTAGGTAGTTTCTTGCACAATAAGGTTTCGGGGAGAATGCTTCATCTTCTCCTTCACTTTATCCCCACCACGTTCTGCATATACTATACTTATTTTCAGCAGGTCCTACAAATTTATTTCTGAACATTCCATCCCAGAATTCTCTCAGCCAGCTCCCATTTTCTCTGCCAATATCCAATGCAGTTAATAATGCCCATCTGGAAAGCCAGATATGGAGGCATGCAACCCCAGCACACTAACCTGGCACTAGGCTACTGACTGAGTTTCCTGGAAAAATCTCAAGGCAATGCTCCAAAGGTCAGAAGAAAAATATGGTCATTCACTTGTAACAGACTTTCTAGCTGGATGAAATATGACAGTTGGGGTTCTTTCCCCTAGTGAAACCAAATGTGCATATTCAACTCAAATAAAAGTAGCAAAGTGACTTCCTACGATGTAAACTTTTATAAACTTAGAGTAAGATGACATCTATTGGGTACCCAGATAGTGGTTTATTCTTTTTTTTTTTGCGGTACGCGGGCTTCTCACTGATGTGTCCTCTCCCGTTGTGGAGCGCAGGCTCAGCGGCCATGGCTCACGGGCCCATCCGCTCCGCAGCACATGGGATCCTCCCGGGGCGCGAACCCGTGTCCCCTGCATCGTCAGGCAGACTCTCAACCACTACGCCACCAGGGGAGCCCCCAGATAGTGTTTTTAAAGGCCTCACCTGGCACACAGCTTGGACGAGTTTCCCTCTTCTCTTGTCTAGCTGGCGGTGCTTAATCACTCAGTTTCACAGAAGAAGCCAGTGCTACCCACACTTTCTTGATAATAACAATCATCTGGGGTACTTATTAAAGGTACAGATTGCTAGGCCCCTCCACAAGAATATCTTGAATTAGTGGGTCTTGGTGTCTATACTTATAACAAGTAGTGTTTCTTATTTCTAGAAGATTCTTATTCTAGGAGGGTTTATAAAAAGCTGTGAGTGAAGACACACGATATGCAAATGATGGTGATCCATTAAGCAATGCAACCATATATATTTGTATGTATATATATAGACTTTGGGCAAGATAAAAACCTTTATTTACAAACATTCTATTACTTTAAAGATATATACAGAGTAAAGGATCTGGATTAAATATGACAAATATATATACGATATATATATATACATATATATGTGTGTGTATTCAAAATGCTAATAACCAAATTTTGCTGTACATATTGTACAATGTTTAAGAAGTCCTCATAGGATATTATTCGATTGGGAGTCCAGACTCAGACTGGCATTGAACATCAGGGTTAGCCTAGATGTGAGTCTGTCTCAAGAGAATACGGAAGCTGGCAATCAAACCCTGGCAGGCTGAGGTTCAGCCCTCGGCGCACTTGCCGCAAATGTGAGCGGGACATCTGGCCCCCTAGCCTGTAAGTACCGCACTCTCTGAAATCTGACAAGCCTGGGTTCAAAGTGCAGCTCTTACACCTTTCATCCTGTGACCCTGATAGGCCACTTATCCTCTTTTATTTGCGGTTCACATCCAAGAAACTGGAATAATAACAATACCTGCTACTGAGAGGAGTGGGTTTACTTCCCCACTCACTTCTCCTGTAGTGCTCTAGCAGTGGTCCCCAACCTTTCTGGCACCAGGGACCGGTTTTTTGGAAGACAATTTTTCCATGGACCAGGGGTGGCGTGATGGTTTTGGGGTGATTCAAGCTCATTATACTTATTGTGCACTTTATTTCTATTATTATAGAAATGCCTCAGATGCTCAGGCATTAGACCCCGGAGGTTGGGGACCCCGCTCTAGGGAGACTGGGCAGCAGAGTGGAACAAGCTTGGGCTTCTTGGATGGAGCAACCTGGGTCAAAATCCTAACTCCATCTTTCACTAACTTTTGCTGGTAAGTCGCTGCATTTCTGTGCATCTCAGTGTCCTCACGGGAAGATGGGGGTGTTTGTGACACAGTAAACATCCCAGAAAAGCAGCACAATTTAACAGGCAGAAATCCTCACCCTCCTTGGGGTAAGTGGGTCTTCTGAAGGCTTCAAAGAAAAGTGACTCATCCATTAGCGTAGCCTGCAAGGAATCAGGGGCTGCCAGAGGGGTTTGAACCTGAGAGATGGCTGTGTGGGATCGGGACCTGCCACCACCCCGCTTCCCTCCACTGTGGACTGGCACAGAGTGTTTCCTGGGAAGGTGCTGCATGGGAACTAAAAGGGCTATGACCTTGGGGGCCCCAGGGCACTCACAGCCAAGCTTGGCCTCAAGGGAAAGAGTCTGTCCTCCCTTGAAGAAATACTCTGCAGTTTTACCTTCCAGGGACTCCAAAAGCTTGCAATTTCCAGATAAGCCATGCTTTCTGCCCCCCAGGACTCAGGAATACAGCTTCCCTCATTTCAGCTAGCTAACTCTTATATGTCCTTTAAGTCTCAGTTTCTGGGAAGAACCTCCAGACCCACAGAGGTTCCTTGAAGGCAACAAGATCACCCCATCACAGGTGTCTCTTCTGCTCTCCCACAGCCTCGTGCAAAACATCACTGTCCTGGCCCATCTCCTCCAGCAGCTTCAGGAGGACAAGGGCTGTGTCCTTCTCTGAAGACCAACTCCTAGCATAGGGCCAGGTACTGAACAGGTGCTTGAGGGATGTTTACGGATTGAAAAACAACCTCTGAGCTACATTCTAACAGGGTCAGGAGGGATTATCAGAAACTCAGAGGTGGGGAGATTCTACTAGGCAGAGCTCCACCTGCCTGAGAATCACTGCTGGGGACAACAGGTACTCCTGATGGGAGTGGGTTATGCCTGTGAACAGAAAAGCAGTTTGAGAACCTCTGACCTAACCCGAGAAGAGAAGGGAGGTCTGTTAATGAAATTAGCAAGGGCCCCTGGGGTACTGGATAGAAGCCTCTGGATGGGACCAGGGCTCTGCCTTGAAGGCTCAGGGGCATCAAGGGACGTCCCGTGCAGGCTTCCCTAAGTGTTCTCCCCAACACCCCCCTGGCCTGGATGATGTAGCTACCTGGTTCTCCTGGCAGCATGGCTGATGCTGGACCTGCCTGAACAGAGCGGCAGGAGTTTGAAGGAGACCCACAGTCGTGTTACTGTCCTTTTGACCTATCGTGCAGGACTCTGTTTTCTGTGAAATGTAGCTCAAGCGGGTGGAATTCAAAGAAGGAAGTGAGTGTGATTAGCTGCACCGGAGGAGACAATCTATGTGCCTCCAAGTGGAAGCTCCCCCTCCTCTCAAGGCCTCTCTTTCTCTTCCCCAAAGTTAGCTATCTCTTTCCCTTTGAATTCTAACCCGGAAGTGACATCAGTGCTCTTTCCTCTCCCCATCTTTGTACCATGGCTCTAGAAGTGTCTAGAGTGTCTACTCTTGGGGAAGGGAGTTAGGGATGCGGTGGGACAGAGTGAACACTTAGCGAGCACTGACTAGTACCAGGCACCATGCTGGGTGCTTCCCTATGGTAATGCACTGACTCCTCCCAGCAATCCCACAAGGCATTATTTATCCTCCTCCTTGTGCTTCATTACTTGTTGCCTCTTCCAGAGAAAGTGCCCCAGCCCAGAGGCCCTGCGGCCGGGGTGATCTGAGCTGATGGGACCAAGGCTGAACTGGGTGTCCACCAGGTGGACAGAGCCAGACGAGACCTGAAGGAGCAGAAGGGTCTCCACCTCGCTCACTGTTGGCTCTTTTTTTTTTGGCCGTGCGGCATGTGGGATCTTAGTTCTCTGACCAGGGTTCGAACCCGTGCCCCCTGCGTTGGAAGCACAGCACCTTAACCACTGGACTGCCAGGGAAGTCCGTCCACCTTGTTTACTAACAGCACTAAAGAGCCCTCCGAACTGCAGTTTATTTCCATGAAATCTCTATAGGATTGCTATCAATCCTCTTTGTCCTGGTTCTATACTTGATTCATTTCTGCCCGGGGCAACCAAAATACCTGGATTTAAACAACCATTACCACCAGACTACACACCACAAAACTGAGGTACCAAGAGATTAAGTCGTTTGTCCAATGCTGTAACAGATAAGTGGCTGGGCAGGGATTCAGGCGCTGGCCTGCCTGATTCCAGAACCTATTCTCTGTACGATGAATTGTGCCAAGACATTCCTCAGGGCTGCTAAGAAGACTTCTGGATGTGTTTTGAATTCAAAGAAAATGTTGGTAAAAAGAGTGCTGTATCGGAGCAGCTGGAGCTATAGGAAATTCTTGCTGCAAAGAGCAGAACGGGGCTTCCCTGGTGGCACAATGGTTGAGAGTCCGCCTGCCCATGCAGGGGACGTGGGTTCGTGCCCCCGTCCGGGAAGATCCCACATGCCGCGGAGCAGCTGGGCCCATGAGCCATGGCCGCTGAGCCTGCGCGTCTGGAGCCTGTGCTCCGCAACAGGAGAGGCCACAACAGTGACAGGCCCGCGTACCGCAAAAAAAAAAAAAAAAAAAAAAGAGCAGAACGATAGCTCTCTTCTGGCAGCAATAGTAATAATAGTAACAGCTAACAGGTATCAAGCATTTACTTACTATGCACCAGGCACTGTGCTAAACTTTAAAATGGATTTTACCGCCTTTATCTTCCCCATTTTTAGATAAGGATATTGGGCCTCATAGAGGTTATGTCACGTGTCCGAGTTCTCAGAGCTAGGAAGAGGAAGCTCTGTGGTTCAAGGCCAGCCTCTCTGAAGTCGGCACCTCATGCTACAGTGCAGACAAGACTCATCTGAAATCTTAAGGAAGCCGTGGTCACCTCACTGCAGCCATCATAAGAATTTGTAACAGGGAGCGGGGTGAGGGGTGTCCAAATGAACATCAGGATGCATAAGTTGTGAAGTTCTCACTACACGTCAGAAGGCCAAGTGGTGAGACAGGCTTTTAGTAAAAATGAAGAAGCCAACAGCGCTAGGCAGCGAGCGTGGTCCTCCGAGGTTTTCCTCCCCTGAGCTCAGCGCCAGCAACCCCCTGTGATTTATGTTTCCGAGTGACACAGAGCTTGCAGGCACCAGCCCTGCAGTAGCGAGGAAAATGGATGGACTGCCTGGGGATGTTTTCCCTGCACGCACCATGTTCCCTTAAAAGGCCCTGAGTGTATATACAGTTCTGACATGAGTGCAGGACCAAATAACATGGGGCCTCTCTTTCCCTTATATGGTCAAGTATGACAACAGCACCGTCCCTCCTAATTTATGAAGCGTACAAGTGGAGGAATGTCGATCAGGAGACATGGGGAAGTTTCACCAGAGAGAAGATATAAAGCTCATCTCGCTGGCAAAGGACTTCCAAGACCAAGTGGAACAGAATGCATACTTGCTGAGGTTTTGTTGTTTTTTTTTTTTAACTCTGAAGAATAAACACTTTCATTCCTCTTTCAAATATCATTTCTTGAAGCCAAAGAATATGCTGAACTCCCCTCAGAATCAGATAAAGAGAAAAATAAAGCAAGAATTAAAACTTGTATAATGTATCCTTCATGCATACACCCCCTCCAGCCCTAGCCTTTGTTTCTCCATGCAACACACACACACACACACACACACACACACATACACACACGGCATATACACAACCACTCAAGTATCTGAAAAGAAAGGACAATTTCATTTGAAACATAACACAGAAATGGGACACAGTCCTACTTAGGAACAGTCAGCTGCAAATACAGAGAGTTCTTAGCTACAAAGGGCCTTAGCCATTTTGTTAGAAGTTACAGATCAAGTTTTCCCATCCAATCTCTGTCCTAAGATAGGAACCAATGAAGACAAGAGGGTGCATCAAGTGGGAATGTATGGGAGAGTGCTTTGTACATCATAAATCATATGATATCCACAGTTAAATACTGTGTTAATGTCCTCATAGCATTGTTATTTTTAAATCACTATTATTTTGTGTATTATATAATACACAAGTAGGTTTCTTGGATACAACCAAGTATAAGTTATATCACAACTTAAAACTACTTTCACCCTGGCTATACTTCACTTTCATTTGGCCAGGACTCTGAATCTATTTGGACTACGGTCTGGTCCACATGACCAAATTCTTCCGCCTCAAAAAGCCAAGAAACCCTTGGATGTCCACTATAGGTTTTAATGGCACACTGTACAAGCCAGTAGAGAAGGATTCAGGCATTTTATACACATAAAGCATATTCCTTCACCATTTACAAATGACATGTATGCATGGAGCACCTTGAGTGAGATATTCTTAAAAAGCACTTGGAGATCCCCAGACAGAGGGTGCAGTACAAATTATAAGACTCAAGAAAACAATGGACTGTGCATCCTTCAACGTAACTCCCCACATGAGATGTGTTTAATGTGCAAGTGTAGCCTGGAGGTTCAACTTCTGAAAACAGAAATTTAGAAATCAGACTCTGCTGACCCCAAACACATGTCCTCACCTAGAAAGGTCTATTTAAGAGCTTCGTAAGATTGGTACAATAAGGGAAACTCTCAAGATACTCATGGCCAACTGTCTACCCCACAGCTTTATTACATGGCTACACTGGAGGCAAACAGAGTGAGAGGCCTGAGGACAAAATGCAGGAGCCCTGGGTGGTTGTGACTCTTGTTTCCCAATGCAAAGGCAGTAGAGTCCCTGGCTACCCTGATGTCCACTGTCTTCCCAGCATGTTCACACTATCTAGTGGGCTTAACGAGGGAGCTTTCAGGGCCATGCCCATTGCCCTACTTTGAATATTTTGTAATAACTGCAGCTCCAACTGAGAAGGTTCCCTTTCGTTTCACTGAAAACCAACCAGTAGGTATGCAAGTCTGCAGGCTTGATCAACTGCATCAGAACTACCTGACCATTTCGTTTAAAATGTGGATGCCTGGGCTCCACTCAGCATGGCTGAATCCAAATCTCTGGGGACAGGGCTTTGGAATATGCGTTGGAATAAGGACATCTCTACCCACCCAACCTCCACAAAGATTCTTATGCATGCTAGCATTTAAGAACCACTGCTATAAGCACTCAAAACATCCTGTTGAATTTAACACAGTCTTATACCCAGCTAAGGAATACAGTCATGGCCCTGGCCCCAAAATATACCTCTCTTAATATTTATAGCAAAAAGAGATCTTAGGGAACAGCAAATCCAACCTCTTCATTCTTTAAATAAGGAGAGCAGAGGTCCAGGAAGAGTAACTAACTTGCCATGGCATCTTATTGCCACCTTACGGCAGAGTCCTTTGGGAGTTGGGATCCTGGTCCAGTTCCTAGACTACTGCTTGTTCTGCCGTAACACCTTCCCCACCCCTCCCTGCACCATACCCACACTCGGTCACACACTCTCCAGAGCTGTTTAGTTTAAAATGTAGAATGCCCGTACTCCAATAAAAATTAATTTTTAAAAATGTAGAATACCCCACCATGGTGATCTGGAAACTGTTGTTTCTGTCTGTCCAATATCCAACCCCTTCTCAAGGAAACACCTTTGGTAGACCTACCCCCTTCTCCCACTGCATGTCACTCAAGGTGACCCCCTCTTCCCTGGCCAAAGAGCAAGCATGTGATTCAACCTAGACTGAGCTCTGAGTGAAGTGACATGGGGAAAATGTATAAAGTTTCTTCCTTGATCTGGAAGGCAATTGTCTAACAAGATTGTCCATATATAATTCCTAGCACCCAGGTTCCTATTATTTTTTGTTGTTGTTGTTCTTTAATCTGTAGGTTTTTTCTTTTCCATCACAGTTTATTACAAGATATTGAATATAATTCCCTGTGCTATACAGTAAATCCTTGTTGTTTATTTTATATATGGTAGTGTGCACCTGTTAATCCCATACCCCCAATCTATCCCTTCCCCCTTCCCCTTCGGTAACTAAAAATTTGTTTTCTATGTCTGTGAGTCTGTTTCTGTTTTGCAAATAAGTTCATTTGTATTGTCTTTTAGATTCCACATATAAGTGATATCATATGATATTT
Source organism: Phocoena phocoena (assembly GCF_963924675.1). NCBI lineage: Eukaryota > Metazoa > Chordata > Mammalia > Artiodactyla > Phocoenidae > Phocoena > Phocoena phocoena. The sequence goes on along the minus strand of NC_089224.1, from coordinate 64,698,709 downwards.
GTCTCTCTGTCTGACTTCATTTAGTATGATCATCTCTAGGTCCATTCACGTCGCTGCAAATGGCATTATTTCATTCTATTTTATAACTGAGTAGTATTCCATTGTATATATGTACCACAACTTCTCTATCCTTTCATCTCTTGATGGACACTTAGGTTGCTTCCACATCTTGGCTATTGTAAACAGTGCTGCTATGAACACTGGGTGCATGTATCTTTTCAAATTAGAGCTTTTGTCTTTCTAGATATATGCTCAGGTGTGGGACTGCTGGATCATATGGCAACTTTATTCCTAGTTTCTTTAAGGAAACTTCATACTGTTTTCCATAGTGGCTGCACCAATTTACATTCCCACCAAAGGGTTCCCTTTTCTCCATACTCTCTCCAGCATTTATTATTTGTAGACTTTGTAATGATGGCCATCCTGACCTCAGGTTGCTATTATTTTTGAGACCAGCTTTTCCTTTGATTCTGAGAGTTACCCCTTATTCTTCTATTGCATTCCTTTTAAGTTGGTCTGTCACTAATATGCCAAGAACCCTACTTGACCCCTGCTTACTTAACCCAAAACCATAAATGGGCAAGCATTTGATTCAATTCTATGGAAAGGGAAGTTGGCGTTAAATATCTCTTTGCTGGAAACAGAAAGGATATGAGACTTTGCAGTTGGATGAGTGGGGATGCAATACTGAAAACCCCTGTCTCCATCAATAACCACCACTCTACTCTTTCAAAAAAGCCTAGTCTTTTGCCTTGATCCCCAAACACTCCATCTAAACTAAAGGGCTTAAGATACTATCTGTACAGCTGAAAATAGAAATAGTCATGAACCCACAACTGCAAAGTGATCTAAATGACCCTGCTAAGTAGTGCACTCAATCTCAAGATCCAGTGCCAAGAAGTTATTGGGCTCACCGCATCTACACAAGTAGACAGATTCTCCTCCTTGTCAGTCTGGGTTTTATCTTTAATGTCCTCTCCCCAGGGCAGCACTATGGTCCCTGACATGCAGCACATTTGCGTGCAATTTCCACATAATAGGAGCAAGGCTTGTTATTTTAAAGCTGTAAGTGCCATTAAGAGGTCTTCCTGCCAAAACCCATATGTCTCTTTTGTTACAAAGCTATACAAATATTTGTGTTTTCCTTTTGACTTGGCAGTAAGGCAAACTTTCAGATTCTTTACTGCTCTTGCATTGAAATGTCTTCTTGTCTCCTTTTGCAGGTTATTTACTATTTACTGTGATTCTCTAAAATGAGTTCTAAGTTTTTGAAGGAGAGTTCCAAAACTGTTGTTTAAGAGGCCCATCATTGGGTAGTTGCTCCAGAGAAGTACTGTTCAACCCAGACAGCAACTTAGCATTAGGAGAAAAGATTTTTCAATGTATTTTAATTTTTTTAATTAACCCACAATAAAATGGACTTTTTGGTGTGTTTTGAATTTTGACATGTAACTAGCACCACAATCAGGAGACAAAACATTTCCATCACCTTCAAGAAGCACCCTCATACAGTCACACCTATCACCCGCCCTGGCCGCTGGTAACCACTGCTCTGGGTTCATCTCTTTAGTTTTGTCTTTTTGAGTACCATATAAATGGATTCACACAGTATATGACATTTTGAATCAGGCTCCTTTTACTCAGCATAATCACCTGACAGTCATCCAAGTTGTGTGTACCAGTAGTTCCATTTTATTGCCAAGTGGTATTCCACTGTATGGATATATCACAATTTGTTTATCCAGTCACCTGTTGAAGGACTTTGGGTTACTTCCATTTGGAGAATATTATGAATAGAGCTGCTATAAATATTTGTGTCCAGGTTTCTGTGTGAACCTAAAGTTTCAATTCTCTAGAATAAATACACAGGAGTAAGATGACAGTCATACGATAATCATCTGTTTAACTTTATAAGCAACTGACAAACTGTTTTCCAGAGTAGCTGTATGTCCCATTTTGCATTCCTACCAACAGTGTATGAGAGCTCCAGATATGAATCCTCATCAGCACTTAGTATTAGCAGGACTTTTTATTTTAGCCTTTTTAATCATTATGTAGTGCTATCTCACCCTGGTTTTAATTTGCATCTCCTAAAGGCTAATGATGTTGAATATCTTTTAATGTGCTTATTTGGCATCTATACATTCTCTGTGGATCAAATTTTTTGCCCATTTTTAATTGGACTGACATTCTAATTCTTCCAATGTGTTTTAAAAATTATACTTTCTTCTATGAATTGCTTTAGCACTTTGGTCAAAAATCAACTGGCCATGTTTATTAGGGTCTCCTTCTGGACTCTCTATCATGTCTCATTGATCTATATGTCTGTCCTTTTGCCAATGCCACGCTGCTTTATGCTAATTAGAAAATGTGATTCCTCCAGCTTCATTCTTCTTTTTCAAAATTGTTTTGCTTATTTTAGTTCCTTTGCCTTTCAATATAAATTTTAGAATTGATCTGTTTATATCTACCAAAATACTATGGGAACATTTACTGGAATTGTATTAAATCTAGATATTAATTTGAAAATAAATGACACCTTTGCTGTGTTGAGTTTTCCAATCCATGGACATGGTATGTCCCTCCAATTTAGGTATTTTTTCACCAATGTTTTGTAGTTTTTAGCATATAGATCCTTATGTGCTTTATTAAATTTGTAGCTAGGTATTTTATGTTCTGAGCATTGTAAATAGTACTGCTTTTTTTCATTTCGGTTTCCAACTGAACATTGATAGTATAAGGAAATATGACTGATTTTTGAGCATTGACTTTGCATCCTATGATCTTCCTTTATTAGTTCTGGGACTTTTTTGTGGCTTCCTTGGGATTTTCTATGTAGACAATCATGTCACCTGTGAATAGGAATAGCCTCATTTCTTCATTTCCACTCTCTATATGCCTTTTAATTCCTTTTCATGTCTTATCACATTGGCTAGGACTTCCAGTACAATGTTGATTAGTAGTAAGTGAGGGTGGACAACTGTGCCTTGTTCCTGATCTTGAGGGGGGAAGCATTCAGTTTTTCACCATTAACTATAGTTTTAGCTGTAGGTTATATTGTAGATGCCCTTTATTAGATTGAAGAAATTTACTAAACTGAAGATTATCAATTTTATTCATCTTTTCAAAGAACCAGCTTTTGGATGTTGATTTTTTAAATTGTTTTACTGTTTTTAATATCACTGATTTCAGCTCTTATCTTTATGATTTCCTGTCTTTTACTTGATTTATATTTATTTTGCTCCCTTTTTTCCCAGATTCTTAAGGTGAAAGCATAGATTATTGATTTGAAAACTGTCTTATTTTTTAATATAATCATTCGATGTTATAATATCCCCCTTCTGTAATGCTTTATCTGCACCCCACAAATTTTTCTGTGTTGTGTTTATTTTCATTTAGTTCACAATGCTTTAAATTTTCCTTGAAACTTTCTCTTTGACCCACAGATTATTTAGAAGCATATTGTTTAAATTCCAAATATTTACAGATTTTCCTCTTACCATTCTGTTACCAATTTTTAGTCTAATTCCTTGATGGTCAGGGAATGCACAATTCTTTTACATTTTGTTATTTTTGTTTGTTTTAAATGGCCCAGGATATGGTCTACCTTGGTGAATGTTCCATGCACTTGAAAAGAATACATATTCTGCTGATGGTAAGACTGTTCTATAAATGTCAATAACACATGGTTGATGGATAGTGTTGTACAGTATTTCCATACCCTTGTGGATTTTCTGTCTAATCTATCTGTTTTTGTCTGTTCTATCAGTTTCTGGGAGAAAATTGTTGATTTCTCCAACTAGAATTTTGAATTTCTCTATTTCCCCTTCTTGTTCTGTCCATTTTTGCTTCACATAATTTGAAGTTCTGTTATAGGAGCATATACACTTAGGATTATTATGTCTTTTTAGTAAATTGGTCTAACATAATTTCAGTTTTCAAAGACTCTGCAGTACTGCTGAGTTCTCAAAGCCAATGTGTACAGTGCAGGGTCAGATCCATGCATGCTCAGCTCAGAAGTGAACCCAGTAGCTCATACACATAACTTGAGGGTCATTTTTCCTGACCCCACCCTCTTTTTGATCTCCCTGATACTTTCCAGCTTTCCTGGAGTTCTTTTTGGTATTCTGACCAGAAAGCTGGCACTTTATTTACTCCATTCTGCCACACACTTCCCACGTCTGCCCCTGTTTCAGGGGATAGGGAGAGTCAAGCAGTGGGAAGACAGGGAAGAAAAACAAAGCAATGGTGTTTCTCTCTACTCTCTTGGAACTACTTCTCCAAGTGAGAGGAATGTTTCCTTCCCCCTAAGTTTTAGGTCCCTGCTGGCCACCTTACTACTATTGCTACTGCTACCCCTGAACTTCTTGGGAGCTATGGCATGAGAGAATGGAAAAAAAGGAGGAAAAAAAGAAAAATGGGGAAATTCCTCACACAAACTCTCTGTGTGTTAGGCTCCTTGAGCCAGAAGAAGAGGACTTATCCTGGAGTTCTGTCTGTGCTGATGTTCACTTCCAGGTTTTAGACTGCAATGAGTTCAAGCTGGAGGATACTAGATACACCCAAAAGGTAAACCCATTACCAGTTTGGTGGTACTTTAAGTTCTGGTCTTCCCAAATCTGTCTGCTACTTTTTACTTTTTCGAGTCCTCAAACAGTCGTTCCATACTCCTGTCCAGATTTTATAAGCTACTTTCCGTGGAAGACAGGGTGTATAAAATGTGCTTACTTCATCTTACTTAAAATCAGAAACAAGAGGAAAGCTTTTTAAACCTTCAGATTCCCTGGCTTCACACCAGACCTACAGGCTCTTAAAGGGGAACTGGGAAGTGGGGAACAAAATGTAGATTTTTGGAAAGCTCCACAGGAGATGTCGATGCACAACTGCTGTGGAGAGCCATTTCTCAGAATATGGTCAACCAGCTACAGATAACCTGCAGCTGCTCAGATTCTACTCCAGATCACTCTGATAATGGCTAAAGTTTAAGAACTCTGGGTCCTTAATCAAAGATTGCAAACTCAAATGCCGCCACAGGCCACACAGGTTAAGCAACCAGTTGGACCTATGACACCAGAGAATTATGGGGACTGTGGTGAACTAGAAAGTCCATGTCTGCTAGGGGTAGCCTCCAGTAAGCTCCAAACAACTACTCCTATGCGGGAATGCAGGCCCAGTAGCACCAGAACTGCAATTATTCAATAAAACAATAACAATCTGGGTTTTTATACAAAATCTACCAATTTTTAAATGGTAGCAAAGTAATTCAAAAATATAACTGCAGGGCATCCATTTGGTCTAGACAGAAACTGGTAGCATTTCTATAAAGTAATTTGGTTGTGCATTATATAGTATATGTGTTGTGCGTGTGTGTGTGCGTGCGTGCGTTTGTGTGTGTGTGTGTGTGTGTGTGTGTGTATTCCTTTGAAAAATTTGATATCAGTCCTTGAATACCTGGAGATCCCCTACATGTAGCCAAACTATTCATTGTTTGGAAACTTTGTGGCGCAGCAACATGTGTAAAGTATAACACCCTTTGGAAAGAGATATTTACCAATTTATAGACTGTTGCCCATGAACTGGGTTCCCTGGGGTATTACTAAGAATTCCCTTTTCTTTAAAGCATATCATTTAATGGAACTTGCCAAGCTTCCTTTTCCCCCATTAAGAATATTTTTTAGCAAAGCCTCTTCTTTCAACAAGAACCTGGAGGAAATGAAGCAAGGGGAGGAAATTAGTAAAAAAAAGAAAAATCTCAGAAATTATTGAATTTATGTTGCCAAGAATTTTTAATTTGCAAGTTACTGAAGGGTATGTGACATGTCTCATTTGATTTTAATTTCAAAGTGATGTGACCTGATAGAGAAAATGAAGTGAAATGTATGCTACAAACATTTTTGTATACAAACCAGTTCTCAGTTATTGTCACTACTAGAAAATCAGGAGTTAGTTATGCATAAATATGACACCATTTTTAATTTTAGTGAAGAAATTCATTAATAAAGATGAATTTACACTTAGTTCCAAGCTGGTTCACTTAACTGGTGAAAGCATATTGCTATCCAAACTGAAGTTAAACACCTGAATGTCAGGAAATATATCTGAGTACACAGTGTGGAGTAAAAAGATTGGGCCTGGGGCTTCCCTGGTGGCGCAGTGGTTGAGAGTCCGCCTGCCGATGCAGGGGACACGGGTTCGTGCCCCGGTCCGGGAAGATCCCACATGCCGCGGAGCGGCTGGGCCCGTGAGCCACACCTACTGAGCCTGCGCGTCTGGAGCCTGTGCTCCGCAACAAGAAAAAAAGGCCGCGATAGTGAGAGGCCTGCGCACCGTGATGAAGAGTGGCCCCCCGCTTGCCACGACTAAAGAAAGCCCTCGCACAGAAACGAAGACCCAACCCAGCAAAAATAAATTAATTAATAAAAAAAAAAAAAAAAAAAAAAAAAGATTGGGCCTTAGAGCCAAATAAAAGAGAATCCAAATTCCAGCCCCTTAACCTACTAGAATATGACCTTGAGCCTTGGTTTCTTCATCTGTAAAATGCAGTTAATAATGAAAGTTTTTAACTCGCTTTTCTGGTTTCAAGGAACAAAGTCTCAATTCAAGTTAACCTCAAATAATAGGGTAGGATTCTATGAGATGAAGTAGTCTATATACATTGCAGAATGAGAACACAGATATTTTGATCATGAGGCCAAGCTTTAAAAGAAATCCAGGAAACACTGAATAACCAGGCTTCACAAACATACGTTTTTCAAAAGCCAAGGAGGAGACATGGCTTGTCACCACCCTGACCCAGCTATTCCTTCTCACTGGCAGCATCATCTTCCATTCTATATGTTTTTTGGTTTTTGTTTTACTTTATCTTCTAGGTTCTGTTTTCTCATTACTCTGGGTCTGGCTTACCTCTAACTTCCACTCACTCATGACTGCCATAGCCCCACCAGATTCCTCTACCTTATGACCTAAAAGCTTCTGCTCCTGCTTAAGGAGGATTCCTACCTGGTTTAGTCACATTCACAGGACTAAATTCAAGATGACTAAAAAAAAGAATCTGATCGTGTTTTAATTTCCTGTTTATGAAGACCTTTTTCTCTATTTTAAGGGACACTGACCAATCTGTGAATAGGCCACATTTGAGCTGATCAGCCACCCTTGGCCTAATCTGTTATGGCTCAAATTCATTTAAAAGTCAAAGTAATATCACTCTTTGGCAAAATCTGTGATGCTCACTCACCCTGGTTAGGTTCCAACATCACAGAGAAATCAAAAATTCTAACACTACGTTTCAGACCTTTGGCTATCTAGCACATGGATTACTACAAACACTCTCTCACAGAGTAGGCGTAAATGTATCCCAGCAATGCAAATTCTAACCCATACCTGTGTTGGTCTGAACAGATTTCAAATCCACTTTGATATCTGCGGTATTAAACCAGGACTGTTTCCTTGAGGGACTCCGAAGAACTGGTGAGTAATATATTTTACAGGGGATGGTTCCAAACATCTGCAGACTTGTTCAGTTAAGTAAATAAAGAGTAAAATCCCCATCGTTCTACCTTTCCCCTTCTTTTGGCTCTGAGCCCTCAAAAAGCAGAAGGTTAAAAGAAACCAAAATAACATTTTTCCCAACCTCTTCATTTTATTTATGTATTTGATTTTTACAAGGTTCAGTGAGCAAAACATGGCCTTTAAACGAAAGATTACCATCACATGAGTGCTATATCTGACCTGGAACTTGATTCAAACCAAATCTGTTCATCGACCAACAGGTCAAATGTACCCAGTCCAAGTACTGGGGAATGTTTAAGAGCACACATAAACACACAGCCATCAAACTGACTTGAATTGGACAAAATAAACAAAATCTGGCCTAAATGGGAGTTTTTTCATACTGTCTCTCAGCTTTCAAAAAGCCCTGAAAGAAAAATTCACAGCTTGAATGTCTCAAAAGAATCCTCCAGCGGGTTAATGGATTTGTTTGCTAATCAAAGCTAAATCAGAAGGAACTTAAATTACCTTTGCTCTCGGCAATCTTTTAAAGAGGAGACTTTCATATTGGTTTGGGACTGTCCTACATAATTCTCTGAAATTGGGGAACATCAATTTATAAATGTAAAGGTTCATGAGCTACTGGAACTCAGAGATTGTCATCTGCTCCTCTTCCCTCATTTCACTGAGAGGAAGCCAACACAGAGGAGGGAAGAAGCAACTTGCTCAAAGTGCACGACTAGGGAATAGCAGCATTCAGATTAGAACCCATGCCTCTGGGGGCAAATTTTTTCTTTGGAGAGGGGTGTTAATTCTGCAGCAGCAAGTACAACTTTGAAAGCATACTCTCTTTGACCTAGAAAGGACACTTTTAGGAGCCAATAGTATAGAAATACTAGTAAAATGTGCAACATATATATACCAGGATATCCACTGCACCATTGTTTGTAGAATGAAAAACTGAAAGCAACCTACATGTCCAACAATGGGTGAATTGTTGAGTATAAGATTCCATTATCACGCAATGGAATAAAACAGCTGTTAAAAACTGTACAGTATATTTAAATGCTCTGCCATGGATATTCGTGAAAAACTGTAAAGTGAAAAGGCAATTTTCAGATCAAAGAGCAAGTATGACCTCATTTTTTTGTTTGTTTAAAAAACAAATTAAAACTGTATGTGCATATGTGTGTTTGTGTGTGTGTATGTGTGTGCGTGTGTGTACAATGTCTGGAAAGCCACACACCACAGTTTAAAGTGGTTATGTATAGAGAGAGGAATTTTAAAAAACAAAAAGCAACACAACACAAAGGCTCCAACAAGAATAACAGAATAATCTGAGAATATGTTAGTAACCTGAGGCAGACTGCATTCAGGAAAGGCACCTAGGCTGCAAACAGCTAACACGTGAGCAGTGGGAACTCCTAGGGGTGGACTGGATGGAAGGGGGTGGGACGTGGGGGGCGCAGCTTTGGCACTGCATTGATCTTCAGTAGCCACCACCACCCTTGCATTCTTTGATGTGAAAAATGACGTTCTCTCCATCTTGTATAAAGTGCTTTTCAAACCTAAGTTTCATTCTCCCCAGCACTCGCCTTCCAGCCAGCTGCCTCCTTTATCTATTCCTAGAGGGAAATTCTGGAAAACCACAGCACAGAATCCTAGAAAATCCACCCTCCTTATGAGATGGAACAGACTCAGACTCTTAATAGTGCATTTTGCCCCTGTATCTGTTCTTCTTCTAGAAGAAGACTGTAAATATATTATCAGGGGTTTCTCTGAGCACACATTCCATTGCCACAGGCTTGAGAACTCTGGACAAGTTGCCTGTTATGGAAAGCTTAACCTAAGCTAAGTAAAGCAAGAGCTTTAATAGCTATATTAAATCCCTGTGTCCTTTTTAAAAATGCTTTTGAGACAGAGATGAAATTTATTATTATGTGAGTATTCCTAGCCTTACTCTGAACCCTGGAGGCCTCTGTTCCCCAGTAAAGATAATATTGTCTCTGCCTGCTTAGTGTCTCCTCTTTGCCTAGCCTCTAAAGAGATTTTTTTTCTTATCTTGCCAACTTAATCGCTGGGTTCCTGTGACACAGAGTAAGAAGAATGGGAAGAAAGAGGAAGGACTAGAAAGACAGAATCCAAGAGGTAAAAGAAGAGTGGAGAGCACTGGGGAGTCATGGAAAAGAGAAAGTGGAGAAGAAGGCTCCAGGGGGTCTCCAACAATAAGGAAATGGAAGAACAGGGTTATGAGAATCTTAGGCAAGATCTGTACATTGGATCCCCTTTACCATGTTCTGAGAACTGCAAGCAAAATTTAGAATCACCGTTCATTTGCTTTTGGTTGTTTCTTTGAATGTCACAGTGCTCTGAGACTTAGTCACGTAAGGCCAGAATTTATTCAGGATATAATACATTCCAGAGGAACAGGCAGGTATGATATTCATAGAACTGTATTTAAAAGAACCATGGTGAGAACCAATAAGGAAACAGTGGATTGAAACAATACTATAGAGCAAATGCACTTAACAGACATATATAGAACATTCCATCCAACATCAGCAGAATACACGTTCTACTCAACTGTACATGGAACATTTTCCAGGAAAGATCATAAGTTAGGCCACAAAACAAGCCTAAACAAATTTAAGAAGACAGAAATTACATAAGTATCTTTTCTGACCACAATGGTATGAAATTAGAAATCAATAACAGGAGGAAAGCTGAAAAATTCACAAATCCATGGAAATTAAACAACACACTTCTGACAAACACTATATCCAAGGAGAAAGAAAAAGGAAATTAAAAAATTATCTTGAGACAAATGAAAATGGAAGCAGAAAAAGCATTTTTAAGAGGAAAGTTTATAAACACATACACTAAGAAAAAAGAAAGTTCTCAAATAAACAACCTAACATTATACTCCAAGGAATTAGGGAAAGAAAAAAAAAAAAAGCAGCCCAAAGCTAGCAGAAGGAGGGAAATGATAAAGATTAGAGCAGAAATAAATGAAATAGAGAAAAGGAAAACAATAGAAAAGATTAACAAAACTAAGAGTTGATTCTCTGAAAAGATCAACAAAATTGATAAACCTTTAGCTAGACTCACCAAGAAAAAAGAAAGAGGAATCAAATAAATAAAATTATAAATGAAAGAGGAGACATTATCAGCTGATACCACAGAAATACAAAGGATCATAAGAGACTACTAGAAACAATTATTTGCCAGCAAATTGGACAAATTAGAAGAAGTGGATAAATTCCTAGAAGCATACAAACTACTGAGACTAAATCATGAAGAAACTGAAAACATGAACAGACCAATGAGTAAGGAGATTAAATCAGTAATCGAAAACCTCCCAACAAAGAAAAGCCCAGGACCAGATGGTTTCACTGGTGAATTCCACCAAACATTTAAAGAATTAATGTCAATCCTTTTCACATTCTTTCAAAAAGTTGAAGAGAATGGAACACTTCCAAACTCATTTTATGAGAACAGCATTATTCTGACATCAAAGCCAGATAAGGACACTACAAGAAAAGAAAACCACAAGCCAATATCCCTGATGAATATATAGATGCAAAAATTCTCAACAAAATAGTAGCAAACCAAATTCAACAGCACATTAAAAGGACCATGCACTTGATCAAGTGGGATTCATCCCTGGGACACAAGGATAGTCCAACATATGCAAATCAGTGTGATACATCCATTAATACAATGAAAGACAAAAATAATACAAACATCTCAGTTAGATGCAGAAAAAGCATTTGACAAAATTCAGCATCCATTCATAAAAAAACTCTTAACAGGGCTTCCCTGTGGTGGCACAGTGGTTGAGAGTCTGCCTGCTGATGCAGGGGACACAGGTTCATGCCCTGGTCCAGGAAGATCCCACATGCCGCAGAGCAGCTGGGCCCGTGAGCCATGGCCGCTGAGCCTGCGCGTCCGGAGCCTGTGCTCCACAACGGGAAGAGGTCACAACAGTGAGAGGCCCACGTACCACAAAAAAAAAAAAAAAACTCTTAACAAATTGGGTACAGAAGAAACGCACCTCAACGTAATAAAGGTCACATATGCAAAGCCCACAATTAACATCACACTCAACAGTGAAAGGTTGAAAGCTTTTCCTCTAAGATGAGGAACAAGACAAGGGTGCCCATTCTCGCCACTCTAATTCAGCAGAGTAGTTGAAGTCTTAACCAGAGCAGTTGGGCAAAAAAAAAAGAAATAAAAGGCATCCAAATTAGAAAGGAAGAAGTAAAATTGTCTCTGTTTGCAGATGACATTATCTTAAATATAGGAAACTCTAAAGATTCCACCAAAAGACTCTATGAACTAATCAATGAATTCAATAAATTTGCAGGATACAAAATCAACAAACAAAAATCAATTGTGTTTCTAAACACTAACAATAAATTATCTGAAAAAAAATAAAGAAAACAATCCCATTTACAATAGCATCAAAAAGAAAAAACATCCTTATTTGTCAAATCTTAAAAAAAGAAATCATTGAAAGAGAGAGTAGATTGGTGGTTCCAGGGGTGCGTGGAGGGTTGAGGGAAATGGGTGAAGATAATCAAAGGGTACAAACATCCAGTTATAAGGTAAATAAGTTCCAAGGATGTAACATACAGCATGGTGACTATAGTTAACAATACTGTGTTGTAGACTTATAAGTTGCTAAGAGAATAGATCTTACAAGTTCTCAGCATAAAAAAAAGGTAACTATGTGTGGTGATGGATGTGTTAACTAACCTTATTGTGATAATTATTTCTCAATATATCTGTCTATCAAATCATCACATGGTGTACCTTAAACTTACACAATGTTATATGTCAATTATATCTCTATAAAGCTGGAGGGGAAAAAAAACCAGCCATGGAGTAAAATTCATTGCAAAAACTATTTACTGAGAAAATTTAAATATCTGACGCTTATGTGTATATTATGATTGATTATCCTAATTTCAAAAGACAAAGGACTTGAATTTAAGGAAAGAATTAAGTGAGAAAATAATATTCTAATTAGAAAAGAACAATCATCTAGACGTTTTCAAACTTTCTGGCTGTCTTTATTTCTGACCATAAAAGAGACAAGATATGGAGAACTCAAGTATATACACATACAGGTATGGGAAAGGAAATCTGAGATTTCCCTTAAAATGAGAAAGTTGAAGCCATTTTTACACCTGGAAACAAGGGTTAAAAGTCCTCAAATTAGAAATAACATCCAAGGAAATTTGATTCCTGAGAAGTTGATGGATGAATTTAACGTCATTGGGTTTTGAGAAAATCAGGACTAAATAAGAATCTGTGAAGGTCAGTGAGGAAAGTATATAAATGCTCTCTTAATTTTTCTCTAAATTATTTACCTCTTATATTAATGATATGCTAGAAGAGATTAAAAACAATGAAAATATCTGTAAGTAGAATTTATTTTAATAGAGTAAACATTCTGGAAAGGAAAAGCATGAAATGTATTAATTTGATTATCCATGAGACATGGAGCAGTGCAGGCCCAGCTCAGGACTATGGCTCATGCACATCCACTGCAAGCACAAGAAATGGAATAAGAAACAAAACTGTAACAGCCACTCTAATCTGGGCTGGAAAATTCAACTTGTAGAATGATGACAAATATCTCAAGGTTAAATTTCAAAACTGTAGAGAAGACAAATGGAAACTGTATATTTCCAAAAGTATTCATTTTTGAGAGTTATTTCAATAATGTATGCTTATTTTGCAGAGTATTTCTACATTTCAAATGATATATCTCAGGATAACAACAGAAGGTTTTCAATTGGGTTTTGCCTTTCAAATAAAGCCGAAGGGTGTTAAGTGAATAAAAGCAAATAATAACCAACCTCAGGTACCCAGAAACTGCTCCTCCCCCCAGCAATAACAACACTGAGTCCTATTCTAGATCACTGGCATTCTTCCCCGTGTAACAGGATCATGACGTTCAAGTCCATCCCTGGCTGTTGTTCAAAGGATGAGTGTGGAAGATAGGATAAAAAGAAACTGTCTTCAATTGCAACAACATAGATTATCTCTCAAAGAATTCAGAACTGTGATAGCCATTAAACTCTGGGATGGAGGCCTGAGTAAAACTGTGGCCTGTTCTTCTCCAGATGCTGGGACAAATAGGATGAGTACTCTTTAATCCAAGACTGTGTAATTCCTAGGAAACAATGAAAAACTGTATTTGGGGGAAATTTTTTACCATATTTCATTCCAAACATGTTTTATACTATTTCATTCCAAAATATACTTGTTTCATTTAACTTCCAAAAATACTGACCATGAACATTGTCAAGCAGTGAGTTTTGTCTTTTGTGGGATATAAGAGCAACAAATACTTCTTGAAGGGAGAGTATTAACTGGCAATTTGGATGAACTCTTTGAGGTAAGATTGTGTTTTAAGAAACTTGTGTTAGCAGGAAGTGCAGTTAAGTGTCACTCTACTGCTTTAAAATCTGAATTGATTGGTTTTATTGGCTGATTGATTGATTTTGTTGGTTGGTTTTGTTAGCTGGTTAGATGGTTGGTTGATTATTTTTAACAATTGATTGTATTTACTCTTGCAGAAATTAAGAAAATGGAAACTCCCCACAGCAGGCATGCATTTAGTTTAATTAGTGTTCTGTCTCATTTCAGAGGCAGAGCATTAATATTTTCTTGAGACCCTTAAGGTGACAATGGAAACTAATGTATACTAAAAGCCTATCATGTGCTAGGAACTATTCTAAATGTTTTTTTTTTTAACATCTTTATTGGAGTATAATTGCTTTACATTGTTGTGTTAGTTGCTGTTGTACAACAAAGTGAATCAGCTATATGTATACATATATCCCCACATCCCCTCCCTCTTGCGTCTCCCTCCCACCCTCCCTATCCCACCCCTCTAAGTGGTCACAAAGCACCAAGTTGATCTCCCTGTACTATGCGGCTGCTTCCCACTAGCATATATACACTTCCCATTTGGTACAAAGTGAGCCACTCTCTCACTTTGTCCCAGCTTACCCTTCCCCCTCCCCGTGTTCTCAAGTCCATTCTCTAGTAGATCTGCATCTTTATTCCCGTCCTGCCCCTAGGTTCTCCAGAACCTTTTTTTTTTTCTTTTAGATTCTAAATATATGTGTTAGCATACAGTATTTGTTTTTCTCTTTCTGACTTACTTCACTCTGTATGACAGACTCTGGGTCGATCCACCTCACTACAAATAACTCAATTTCATTTCTTTTTATGGCTGAGTAATATTACATTGTATATATGTGCCACATCTTCTTTATCCATTCATCTGTCGATGGACACTTAGGTTGCTTCCACGTCCTGGCTATTGTAAATAGAGCTGCAATGAGCATTGTGGTACATGACTCTTTTTGAATTATGGTTTTCTCAGGGTATATGCCCAGTAGTGGGATTGCTGGGTCATATAGCAGTTCTATTTTTAGTTTCTTAAGGAACCTCCATACTGTTCTCCACAGTGGCTGTATCAATCTACATTCCCACCAACAGTGCAAGAGGGTTCCCTTTTCTCCACACTCTCTCCAGCATTTATTGTTTGCAGATTTTTTGATGATGGCCATCCTGACCAGTGTCAGGTGATACCTCATTGTAGCTCTGATTTGCACTTCTCTAATGATTAGTGATGTTGAGCATCCTTTCATGTGTTTGTTGGCACTCTGTATATCTTCTTTGGAGAAATGTCTATTTAGGTCTTCTGTCCATTTTTGGATTGGGTTGTTTGGTTGTTTTTTTATATTGAGCTGCATGAGCTGCTTGTAAATTTTGGAGATTAATCCTTTCTCAGTTGCTTCATTTGCAGACATTTTCTCCCATTCTGAGGGTTGTCTTTTCGTCTTGATTATGGTTTCCTTTGCTGTCCTAAAGCTTTTAAGTTTCATTAGGTCCCATTTGTTTATTTTTGTTTTTACTTCCATTTCTCTAGGAGGTGGGTCAAAAAAGATCTTGCTGTGATTTATGTCATAGAGTGTCTGCCTACATTTTCCTCTGAGAGTTTCATAGTGTCTGGCCTTATATTTAGGTCTTTAATCCTAATTTTAATCCTAATCCTTTAATTTTGAGCTCATTTTTGTGTATGGTGTTAGGGAGTCTTCTAATTTCATTCCTTTACATGTAGCTGTCCAGTTTTCCTAGCACCGCTTGTTGAAGAGGCTGTCTTTTCTCCATTGTATATTCTTGCCTCCTTTATCAAAGATAAGGTGACCAGGGCTTCCCTGGTGGCGCAGTGGTTGGGAGTCCGCCTGCCGATGCAGGGGACACGGGTTCGGGCCCCGGTCCGGGAAGATCCCACATGCTGCAGAGCGGCTGGGCCTGTGAGCCACGGCTGCTGAGCCTGCGCGTCAGAGCCTGTGCTCCACAGTGGGAGAGGCCACAACAGTGAGAGGCCCGTGTACTGCAAAAAAAAAAGATAAGGTGACCATATGAAACTGTGACCATAATCACAGTTTCAATTGCAGTGCTTGTGATTGGACTGTTTATATTTTCTATTTCCTCCTGGTTCAGTCTCAGAAGATTGTGCCTTTCTAAGAAACTGTCCATTTCTTCCAGGTTGTCCATTTAATTGGCATATAGTTGCTTGTAGTAATCTTTCATGATCCTTTGTATATCTGCAGTGTCAGTTGTTACTTCTTTTTCATTTCTAATTCTGTTGATTTGAGTCTTCTCCCATTTTTTCTTGATGAGTCCGGCTAATGGTTCATCAATTTTGTTTATCTTCTCAAAGAACCAGCTTTTAGTTTTATTGATCTTTGTTATAGTTTCCTTCATTTCTTTTACATTTATTTCTGATCTGATTTTTATGATTTCTTTCTTCTGCTAACTTTGGGGGGTTTTTGTTCTTCTTTCTCTAATTGCTTTAGGTAGTTTATTTGAGATTTTTCTTGTTCCTTGAGGTAGGACTGTATTGCTATGAACTTCCCTCTTAGAACTGCTTTTGCTGCATCCCATAGGTTTTGGGCCGTCGTGTTTTCATTGTCATTTGTTTCTAGGTATTTTTTGATTTCCTCTTGATTTCTTCAGTGATCTCTTGGTTATTTAGTAGCATATTGTTTAGCCTCCATGTGTTTGTATTTTTTTTACAGTTTTTTTCCTGCAATTGATATCTAGTCTCATAGTACTGTGGTCGGAAAAGATACTTGATACGATTTCAATTTTCTTAAATTTACCAAGGCTTGATTTGTGACCCCAGATATGATCTATTCTGGAGAATCTTCCATGAGCACTTGAGAAGAAAGTGTATTCTGTTGTCTTTGGATGGAATGTCCTATAAATATCAATTAAGTCCATCTTGTTTATGTGTCATTTAAAGCTTGTGTTTCCTTATTTATTTTCATTTTGGATGATCTGTCCATTGGTGAAAGTGGGGTGTTAAAGTCCCCTACTATGATTGTGTTACTGTTGATTTCCCCTTTTATGGCTGTTAGCATTTGCCTTATGTATTGAGGTGCTCCTATGTTGGGTGCGTAAATATTTACAATTGTTATATCTTCTTCTTGGATTGATCCCTTGATCCTTATGTAGTGTCCTTCTTTGTGCCTTGTAATAGTCTTTATTTTAAAGTCTATTTTGTCTGATATGAGAATTGCTACTCTAGCTTTCTTTTGATTTCAATTTGCATGGAATATCTTTTTCCATCCCCTCATTTTCAGTCTGTATGTGTCCCTAGGTCTGAAATGGGTCTACAGTAGACTGCATATATATGGGTCTTGTTTTTGTATCCATTCAGCCAGTCTAGGTCTTTTGGTTGGAGCATTTTATCCATTTACATTTAAGGTAGTTATCGATATGTATGTTCCTATTACCATTTTCTTAATTGTTTTGGGTTTGTTATTGTAGGTCTTTTCCTTCTCTTGTGTTTCCTGCCTGGAGAAGTTCCTTTAGCATTTGTTGTAAAGCTGGTTTGGTGGTGCTGAATTCTCTTAGCTTTTGCTTGTCTGTAAAGGTTTTAATTTCTCCATCGAATCTGCATGAGATCTCTGCTGAGTAGAGTAATCTTGGTTGTAGGTTTTTCCCTTTCATCACTTTAAATATGTCCTGCCATTCCCTTCTAGCTTGCAGAGTTTCTGTTGAAAGATCAGCTGTTAACCTTAGGGGGATTCCCTTGTGTGTTATTTGTTGCTTTTTCCTTGCTGCTTTTAATATTTTTTCTTTGTATTTAATTTTTGATAGTTTGATTAATATATGTCTTGGCATGTTTCTCCTTGGATTTATCCTGTATGGGACTCTCTGTGCTTCCTGGACTTCAATGACTATTTCCTTTCCCATATTAGGAACGTTTTCAACTATAATCTCTTCAAATATTTTCTCAGTCCTTTTCTTTTTCTCTTCTTCTTCTGGGACCCCTATAATTCCAATGTTGGTACGTTTAGTGTTGTCCCAGAGGTCTCTGAGACTGTCCTCAATTCTTTTCATTCTTATATCTTTATTCTCCTCTGTGGTAGTTATTTCTACTGTTTTATCTTCCAGGTCCCTTAACTGTTCTTCTGCCTCAGTTATTCTGCTATTGATCCCTTCTAGAGAATTTTTAATTTCATTTATTTTGTTGTCCATCATTGTTTGTTTGCTCTTTAGTTCTTCTAGGTCCTTGTTAAACGTTTCTTGTATCTTCTCCATTCTATTTCCAAGATTTTGGTTCATCTTTACTATCATTACTCTGAATTTTTTTTCAGGTAGACTGCGTATTTCCTCTTCGTTTGTTTGGTCTGGTGGGTTTTCACCTTTCTCCTTCATCTGCTGCATATCTCTCTGTCTTCTTATTTTGCTTAACTTACTGTGTTTGGGGTCTCCTTTTTGCAGGCTGCAGGTTCGTAGTTCCCATTGTTTTTGGTGTCTGCCCCCAGTAGCTAAGGTTGGTTCTGTGGCTTGTGTAGGCTTCCTGGTTAAGGGGACTGGTGCCTGTGTTGTGGTGGATGAGACTGGATCTTGTCTTTCTGGTGGGCAGGACCACGCCTGTTGGTGTGTTTTGGGGGGTCTGTGACCTTATTATGATTTTAGGCAGCCTCTCTGCTAATGGGTGTGGTTGTGTTCCTGTCTTGCTAGTCATTTGGCATGGGGTATCCAGCACTGTAGCTTGCTGGTCATTGAGTGGAGCTGGGTCTTAGCATTGAGATGGAGATCTCTGGGAGAACTCTCGCCGATTGATATTATGTGGGGCCGGGAGGTCTCTGGTGGTCCAATATCCTGAACTCGGCTCTCCTACCTCAGAGGCTCAGGCCTGACAGCCGGCCGTAGCACCAAGATCCTGTCAGCCCCACGGCTGGAGTGCCTTCAGAGTTGGAGAAGTTGCCCTGCAGTGGCTCTCCTTTTGCGCTGCGCATTAGAATCACCTGCTTCTTCCTTGTTTTGCTGCAAAGGCAGGGTTCCACAGAGAAAAACAGTAGCCTTGAAAATAGTCACAGCCCTGAGATGGCTTTCTTTTTTCCTTGGTGCTTAGTCGGGTTTCTCTTGCTCACAGGGGGGCTATGTGCAGAGGCCTCGTACCTGGCTCTTCCAACCCTAAATGTTTTAGATTATCATTTCATATAATACTTGCAGCAAGACTGGTATAATCCTTACAACAGAACAATTACTGAAGCAGACCCTAGAGTGTTTTATCCATATACCTTGAACCACTGGACAAACCTAAACTGAGACAATGTTCATCTTCATTTTGCATATGAGGAAAGCAAAGGACAGTACAGTTAGAAGATTTGTCCAAGACTACCCAGCTAGTAAGCAACGGAGTTGGCATTTGAACCCAGCCCTGCACCATGGATTCCACCTCCCCAGTTATGTGACAATGAGTCTATGCAGGAAATCTGAATTGTGGGGATCGTTCTCCAAAACACTCATACTCAGAGAAATTCCACCAGTTGCATCGGACTTCTGTGCATGTAAGGTTGCAGAATGTGAAAGACAGAGACAGCAACCTACAGGGGAAATTGGGTCTCCGGCAGCTGCTTTGAATTAACATTAAGAGCCAACATTAAGCAGTGAGAAGCACAGAGCAGAGTGTCCTCTAACAGACACTCCTGGAAATCCTGATTCCACGCAGAATCACAAACTCCAGATCTATATTTCCATACTCCTGACAGGTTGTTAGCTTGCAGCCGAAACACAAGATGTGATCCTGGCTCAGGAGAAACAGGAATTAGCACACCTGCCTGAAAGCCAGGGGCAAAGCAAAGAATACGCACAGGTACTTTTGAAATAAGAGCTGAAATCAAAAAGTTTGAAAGCATTTGCTCATTAATATAAATTTGGGATAAAGAAATCATCTATGGGTGGTCAAAAGCAAATCAAACACCCACCAAACCTCTAACTACATCTGCACATATGCAATTGCCACCCATACCCCACGCAAGACAACTGTGCTAGATCCATCTCCCTTTTGACTTTTAAAACTTGCAGATCATTAATACTGTCTGAAACATAGAAAAACTGTTTAGTCCCAATTGGTTAAGTGACAATCTTGGGCAAATAACATCTTCGTGGTCAAATTAGAACATTAATAAATATTGTCAAATTGAGTTTCATCTGTATGTGAGGTCCAGTGCATTTATTTTTACCAAACTCTACAGATGACTGTACTACAAAGCATAATCAAGTGTATAATTTTTAGCCAAATTTGGGGAGCTCTTTAACAGAATACTATAAAAGGAAAGCCCCAATGTTCTATCTCATAAAGGGAACTCCAAGGCATTGCTCAATAGTGCGGATGTCCAATATGAAACAATCTGGGGTCTGAAAACCCTATCAGAGTTCCCTGAGGGTTTCCACAGAAAACAACAGTAATTAGAATTCTGGAACAGAGCTGCTGTCTTTGACAATTTCTGCCCTCAGAGTTCAAGCTGAGCCAACACTACAAGAGGCTTCAGAGTAGACCCAAGATTGGCTTTCAGCCAGCCTTCAATAAATTACAGAGACTCCTGAGGAATCAGTTGCAAAACAACCCAGAGTCTGAGGCCAAGGCAAACTTTTCCGAACTGTTTATCAATTTCTACTCCCCTTATCAAAGTTCTCCAGCAATAGGCAAGTGGCATACACATGATATTTAGACATGGACTTATTCATATACAAGTCAAAAGCTCCGCACTCTGATCCTCCCTGCATTGGCCAGAGACTCCCAGCATCCATGCCCACAGCAGGTGGCCGTGTGACGCTCAATAGGATCAAACAGGGATCTTCTGCTCCAGAGGGGATTTGGATACCCTCCCTAGCCCTGCTGTGTCAAGGAACTCTGTTTTCACATCCTGGCTCTTAGAGCACAGTCTGGAGTTCTCGGACACAAGATATGGTTATCAAGCAACACAGCAGAGGTCCCTTCTGTCATCTTAACCTCTGTAACAAAATCTTGCTTACAGAATGACCGATATTAGGGGGAGATGATTAAAATATTTGACCAGAGCAAGAGCCTTCCCTGAAATCATGTTACATGGGTCAGGCCCGCTCTACCCTTTAACCCCTTCTTGGGGAATTCGCAGACTGAAGACCAAAGTCTTCCACTCCCACTGGGAATTCTGCTCTTAGGGCAATAAGGCCACCTGTGCTGCATTTGCCTCTCTAGCTCCAGTTTCTAGCACCAGTGTCTGGCATTTTTAACAACTCTTTGATGAATGAATTTTTTGGCAAGTCAGGTGACGGTAAGGAGCCTATCCTGCATTAGCCATCTGCTCGGTTTATTTCCACTGAACAATCACTCATTGAGATCTTATGACAGGCCAGGCCCCACTAGGATGCAAAGATGATTAAGGCACAGTCCTGTCCCAGAAGACCAAGTAGTCTGGGGGGAGGCCTTATAGTTGAATCGTTTTGATAGAGTTTAAATATGGAAATACGGCCACCAAATGCAGATTCTGAATCCTGCTGGCTGCTTTCAAGAGGGCATTTAAGCATTCTGACATTCTAGGAAAGTTACCAAAGGGAGGGGTATTTGGATGAAGGGAAAAGCTCAAAAGACAGGATAGATTAAAAAATGTTCATTCACTTTGACTCCATAATCCCTCCTCTGGAACTAGTCCCAGAGCAATTGGTCAAAAAAAAAGCTTAAATGTACAAAGATGTTTTTCACCATATTATTATAATAGGGAACAACTGTAAACCATTTAAATGTCCATCACTAGAAGAAAAGCTAGTAAATTACAGCACAACATAATGTTAGATGTAAAAAGTAGAACACAAATTTGTATAAGGTACTGTGATTGGAACCATTTACACATAAACAAAGACCAGAAAGGAACTAAAAGTGATTACACAGATGTGTAAGGAACCTGAAAATTGCAAGCTGCTTTTACATATTCTCTTACTGGATACTCCCAACAACCCTGGGAAATAAGTAGTATGATTATGAAGCCACTTTTTTTTTTAATGCCTAAGGAATGGAGATCCGGAGGATAAATGACTTGTCCAAGGTCAGAAGAGAAAACTTAAACACTAGAAAGACATCTACTCTCAAAGTCCTTCTTTCCATTATATTACTCTGTTTATGGAAAATGCAAATCATTGTTGGGCTAGTATAGGTGAAATATGTGCTAGTTTTTAATTACCAATATACATCTTTAAACAATTTAAAGTGCTTTCAGTAGTAAATTTAATTTAAAAAATATAACCAGAGTAGCATAGCGGGGTTTCCCACATCAAATAACAGCAATAAACAACTTTGTTGAGAACCAGGAGGTGTTTCTTTTTTTATCTAAAACTGAAAATCAGGAAAATGAGAATCCTAGTCTTCTTTCAATACAATTCATCTTGATCCCAGTTGCAGAAAGCCACTTTGGGCGTCCCTTGTCATTTTTTGTGTCCTGGTTTTACTGCAGTGAAAGTTAAAACTCTGCTTTAATTTATAAGTCAATAAAAGTTGCTAAGGTGTTATCTTACTGTTTGACCAAGGAATACAATTGCTTCAAGATGGTTTCCCTCCCACATGCCAAGCAGACAATCTTTTAACCTGAATCTGCAACACTGAGCTGAACTCTATTAAAAATATTTCTGGAATTTAGGTATCTTAACTGCAAAACAGGACAATGCGTAGGATAGGCTTTGATTCAACCGCAGCATTCTCTGAGAGTATGCTCTTGATTTTCTCTCTCCACTATGTATATTAAGGAGTGTAATATCAAACACACATTTGCAAAATTCCAAGCCCACTTCCCTCTAAGATACACACACCATTGAAAGCTTCCACAACTCCTTTTATCAGCAAAGTACCTTGGAATCCGAGTTACTCTACACTTCACCTCTCTCCCTTTCATGGTGGATTGGATTGTCATGACATCATTAACCATATGGGACACTGTCACCATGAGCCTTGCCTGTCACCTTTTGAAAACAATGTAGCTATTTGGATGTTTCTACCATGTCATCAAGGGAGTTGCCTCTCTTGCCTTCCTCTTGCTCTTTTTTTTTCTCACTGCTGTAGAAGTAAGTTCTGATACTCTGGATTGTTCCTAAGCTTGTCCCTTTGCCTGCCAAGGGCAGAAAACAGCATGCGGTGACCTTGACTACAAGGAGCATACAGAAAAATCCTCAAAAAACAGATCTCTCATTAAAATTTAATCATTTATTTGGAGTAAGAAACTTCATTTTTTTAATGAACAGCAAATGAAATGAGATTTATATCAAATTTGCCTTGCTAGAAATACGTTTAATCACATAATAACATTAATTTCAGATAGAGAGGGAAGAAGGTCAATTTTGGACATCAGAAGACATGTCTGAGTAGGGAGGGCAACGTGAAATCAGAGTGTCAGATTTTGGAAGGGATCTTTAAAACCAAATATTTCAACCTCCCTCCTGTAAAATGTATGACAATGGAGCTGACTAGCTTCTGTGGGTTTCAGGGCTTCCATTTCAAGCATGTCCATTTAATTCCTTTGCAGAGCAGAATTAATAATTAAAGTTTCTCTTATATTGAGTTAAATTTTGTCTCTCCCTAAAACTTCTACCAGCATCTCCCCTCTGATTAAATACAGAAACCCATTGCTTTTCCACTTAGTGGCTTAGGTTAAGATTTCTCCCAAGTGGTTCCCAAGGAACTCTAGCTCCTAAGAGATGTTAATAGGTTCACCTGGGTTGGGGGTTCTTTTCTCAAATAAGTTTGGGAAAGACTGCATTCTTTACCCCTCTACCGAAGAATCACAGCAACCTGTTAAAGGCTGTGAAAAGTTTTTTTAAAAACAAACAAAACACTCTATTCTACCTTTATTTCCTCCCTTTTCAAACTTATTTTGCCTGTGGAACCCCTCTGCCTTGCTTTGGAACACCAATTAACACTTCTCACGAGCAGTGTTGTTGAGAAACACTGTGGGAATTACAAAGCTGAGTCTTGTCTTTGCTAAACATCTCCGGTTTTGTCAAGAGCTCCACACGGGAAAAATTTCAGACACTTCACACTCCTTGTTCATCATGAAGTCAGCGATGCCTGAAGGGCAGATCTGGGGAGGGAGGAGTGAGGAGTTCTGAAATGATGTTAGGAGAGAAATGGCCACAAACTGCATCTCCTTCTAATTTTGTCAAGGGACATGGCGGCAGTGATATCTGGATGAGTTTGAAAATAAAACTCAGCCTCCTCAAATTCAGCCCCATCTTCCCCATCTGAGTTAATTCTGTCTTCCCAATGCTGTCCTGTTTCCCTATCCACTTCCTGCTCCTCCCATGGCAAGGAGAGAAGAAAGAGAAGAAGGAGGTAGGATTATGTATCTGCACACCACACTTTGCCCGCTCCAAGTGTAGTGTAGAATTATTAATTATTCATGGAATGCTAATGGATCTCCAAGGACCTCAGCCCCTGAAGAAAAGGGAGAGTGAGAGAAATGGCCTGCCTGAAACTGTTACCATTCCCATATTATTCCTGATTCAAATCGTGACTGTGCAAAGCTTTGCAGCCCGGCTCCTCAGAGCCTTCTCCCTCTCAAAGAGGCTTTGCCACCCTAAGAGCTTTGCTACTCTTAAATTCAAATTATTGTGCATGTTTTTAAAATATGTTTACCTTTGCAGAATGTTTTTATACTATTACTGATTGTCCTATTAGTATGCTAATTTATTTTATTTCCTTTAATTATCTCATCTACATGTTTACTTTTTTTACTCTCCTAAATGGGCAAGAGGGAGCAACAGGGAATCTTGAGGATCAGTGTGCTACCAAGGGAGGGAGTAGGGGAATTTCACCCCACTCTCATTATCTCCTTCAATCCCTCCCAATAATTTAACTAAACGTGAACAAAAACTGAGTCCTTACTGTGCAAATGGAGTTTCAAGACAATTTCTCTAGACCCCTTCCGAAAAGATTATGATGACTAAAACCCTCCTATACAGACATATTGGAACCAATTGATGTTAGTAAATACCTTGTCAAGTCATCAAATCATTATTTTATTCTTGTTGGGGATTTTTCCTCATACTTGTTCTGTCAAAAGTTAGGAGAATTACAGTAAGTTTTCTCACTTCTATGGAGTTTCTAAAAAAAATTATTGCATATTTAAGAATATTTATATATTTTGATGCTGATATTTAATACATAAATATTTATGAAAGCTATTTTAAAACTTATTGATCTTCATTACTTGAACGTTTTCTTACCTTGCTTTTTGCTCTTCTTTCTTTTTTTTCTCCTAATTTTTTATGTATCTTTGCCTCACAATTTACTTTTAAACATTTAAACTCCATTCCGAGAGTCTTTGTCCTTTAAAAAGATATATTAATTCATTTACATTTATAATCCATACATGCACACAAATCAGGGACTTCCTTCTGTCATCTTGCTCTGTACTTTCTGTACTTTACTGGTTGCTAACTCTGTCTACTGCTATAGTGCCTCAATTTTACTGCTTTATGTTTTCTTCAGTGATTTGGCAGGAGTATATCCCGTTCTTAATTCTATTTGTGGTTTATTCACTCAACACATATTTGTTGAGTACTTACAGTATGAAGGTACTGGACAACCTGCTTTAAACTTCAAAAAAATTATAATCAGTGTGCAATGTTTTAAAATAAGGTTAGGAGTAATTTCTTTTACACACTTATACTTTAAAAGTTTGGTGTTTTGGTCATTTAATCAACAGCCTTTAATTGCTCATTTTCATTCTTAATATGGATAATGTAAACTAAGTTAAAACTCATCACTTGACTCTCATACTTGTTCTGAACCTCAATACAGATGTTTAAGTCTTTTCCCAGATGTATCTGAAATGTTAAGATCTGAGGGACAAAAAAACAAATGTAGAACTGTCTAACTTTCTAAGATTCAAAGAATTCTTTACATGCTGTTTCAAGTGCCCTTTGAAATCGGAAAGCCCATTAATCACATAGTACAACACAGTACATCCCCAAGCCCTCCATGACTAAGAACCTGGGAAATTATATCCTATCCTTCATTTTTTTTTAACATCTTTATTGGGGTATAATTGCTTTACAATGGTGTGTTAGTTTCTGCTTTATAACAAAGTGAATCAGTTATACATATACATATGTTCCCATATCTCTTCCCTCTTGCATCTCCCTCCCTCCACCCTCCCTATCTCACCCCTCCAGGCGGTCACAGAGCACTGAGCTGATCTCCCTGTGCTATGCGGCTGCTTCCCACTAGCTATCTACCTCACGTTTGGTAGTGTATATATGTCCATGCCTCTCTCCCGCTTTGTCACAGCTCACCCTTCCCCCTCCCCATATCCTCAAGTCCGTTCTCTAGTAGGTCTGTGTCTTTATTCCTGTCTTACCCCTAGGTTCTTCATGACATTTTTTTTCTTAAATTCCATATATATGTGTTAGCATACGGTACTTGTCTTTCTCTTTCTGACTTACTTCACTCTATATGACAGACTCTAAGTCTATCCACCTCATTACAAATAGCTCAATTTCGTTTCTTTTTATGGCTCAGTAATATTCCATTGTATATATGTGCCACATCTTCTTTATCCATTCATCCGATGATGGGCACTTAGGTTGTTACCATCTCCAGGCTATTGTAAATAGAGCTGCAATGAACATTTTGGTACATGACTCTTTGAATTATGGTTTTCTCAGGATATATGCCCAGTAGTGGGATTGCTGGGTCATACAGTAGTTCTATTTGTAGTTTTTTAAGGAACCTCCATACTGTTCTCCATAGTGTCTGTACCAATTCACATTCCCACCAGCAGTGCTGGAGTGTTCCCTTTTCTCCACACCCTGTCCAGCATTTATTGTTTCTAGATTTTTTGATGATGGCCATTCTGACTGGTGTGAGATGATATCTCATTGTAGTTTTGATTTGCATTTCCCTAATGATTAATGATGTTGAGCATTCTTCCATGTGTTTGTTGGCCGTCTGTATATCTTCTTTGGAGAAATGTCTATTTAGGTCTTCTGCCCATTTTTGGATTGGGTTGTTTGTTTGTTTGTTATTGAGCTGCATGAGCTGCTTGTAAAATTTGGAAATTAAACCTTTGCCAGTTGCTTCATTTGCAAATATTTTCTCCCATTCTGAGGGTTGTCTTTTGGCCTTGTTTATGGTTTCCTTTGCTGTGCAAAAGCTTTGAAGTTTCATTAGGTCCCATTTGTTTATTTTTATTTCCATTTCTCTAGGAGGTGGGTCAAAAAGGATCTTGCTGTGATTTATGTCATAGAGTGTTCTGCCTATGTTTTCCTCTAAGAGTTTGATAGTTTCTGGCCTTACATTTAGGTCTTTAATCCATTCTGAGCTTATTTTTGTGTGTGGTTTTAGGGAATGATCTAATCTCATACTTTTACATGTACCTGTCCAGTTTTCCCAGCACCACTTATTGAAGAGGCTGTCCTTTCTCCACTGTACATTCCTGCCTCCTTTATCAAAGATAAGGTGACCATAGGTGCATGGGTTTATCTCTGGGCTTTCTATCCTGTTCCATTGATCTATCTTTCTGTTTTTGTGCCAGTACCATACTGTCTTGATTTCTGTAGCTTTGTAGTATAGTCTGAAGTCCGGGAGCCTGATTCCTCCAGCTCCATTTTTCGTTCTCAAGATTGCTTTGGCTATTCGGGGTCTTTTGTGTTTCCATACAAACTGTGCCTATCCTTAATTTTATAAAGACACAATGACTCAAATATATAGGATAACATATAAGCAGAACTCAGAATCAATTGTATGTAAATGCAATATTGATGAACCCAGATTTAGATTACAACCTCTCTCAGCATGGTTTCTGTAAAATCAAGCTTGAGTTTTTATTTCATTCATGTTTATTACATGCCGATATAGCTCTTATCCCATTTTATAGACCCAAGCTGAGATCTGGCAAACTCAGGCAGCAGATATAAAATATCTGGTTGATTACTCTAAGTTTTAAAAAAGGATTTTAAGGGAAAAAACTTTTGTTAACTAAACTTTCAAAACATCTGCTCCAGAATATTAGATCCCAAACTTTGCTAAACTGCTTATTTTAACTAAGTCTTCAAGCAGATTCAGGGTACACTCAACACAGTACCCTGTTTTAAAATAGGGTAACCAAATTTACAGACCTATAAGTTTGCTAAATATTCGTTTAAAATTCTATATAATCTTTCTTCGCTACAAATTGCTGGTACCCGTGTCTTAATCTAATATCCACTTATGAAGCAAATATCTTGTATCAGCCAGGGTCCAATCAGGAAAGCAGAATCAACTCTAGGTATTTCAAGCAGTAGGAATTTAATATGGAGAATCAGCTACCCAGGAGCTGGAGGAGTAAGCAGCCAAACAGAAGAGAGTGAGACCACCAGAGATTTGCAATGTCAGGAAATGGTCACAACCTTCAGGGCTACAGGGGCAACAAGAGGATCCCAGACGCTGCAGCCATTCAAAAGGAACTAGCTCCTCACCTCTGGGGTGAGGTAGGAAGCTGGCAGTAGTCAGAGACCTAGGGAAACGTAGCTCCCTGAGATGTAGGGCCAAGGAGGGGAAAAGCAGTGAATGGATTTAATGCAAAAGTGAAGATGACCAGGACACAGGCACCCACATGTGTACATGTATGCACACACACACACCCACACACACATGATTCATTCATCTATCTTTCCTCAGCTTTGCCTTCCAGAGAAGAAATCATCCATGACCAAAGCAGGAATCCCATGTTAATATAACTTCTTTCAAAGCTTCTATGATCATCATAATACCTTACACTTCTCTAACACTCCACTGTTTCATAGCACATTCAAAACCATCCATGCATTTTTATTTTAGTTTTTACAACCACCACATGAGGCAATTCATGTATTAACAGCCTCGTTTTACAAATGAGGAAATTTAGGGAGATTAAGGTATCTAACTAGTACACTGCAGAGTTAGATCTAAGTCCTGGATTCTCCAGGCACCAAGAGCAGGCTCTTTATCGTCTGCCTACTGATGAGTGCCTGAAGGTCACAGGTGAGCAAAGTAAAATCTCTAGGCTTTAAGTCACCACATCTGGCCACACACTAAGAAACGAGGCTATATTAAGCTGATCACAGGCAATAGCCTCTCTTAATCAACTTTATGCTTCAAGTTACCCATTTTAAGAAAAATTCATCATGGCAATAATTTGTATGGCGCTTGACTGCTTACAAAGTGCTCCCCATTTCCCCATGTGATATAATAACATTCATGAAATACATCATGGTACCTAACCCATGTCTAATCTGCAGGCATTGTAAGTGAATAAGCTCAAGGTCAGTGAGGTGGTTTTTTTTCCTCATGGATAATATGAATCTTGTGACCTACTGCATGAATTCAAAGAGATCCATTTCCTTCATTTGTACTCAAAATCACAGTTAGAGGACTTTTCTTCAGATGTGACCTATTTCTAACTATTTCCCTGACCCACAAAATCACAGACAACAAAGCAGCTCTGTCTCTGTTTGGAACACACCACACCTCAGAGGTTTGCTTCTGGGAGTAACAGAGTTTCAGGGTCTTCAGAGTCCCAGAGTGAGGGCTGGGCTATGCCTGCCACCAGTAAGGCAGGAATGGCCAATCCCATTAGATAGCTGGGATTCCTCCTGGTGTACCTTTGCACAAAGTGCTGGATGGTAACTTGATCTAGTCTGCAAGGCGTGACAGCTCCAAATACTGGAATCAAGGCACTTTCATGCATTTGGCAATTATTCTTAGCCGGGACTACAGATGAAAAGCAGCCGCGCCGTTCAGTACGGAGCATCACAACCTGATTGGAATCTGATTGTAACAGCAGGGCTAGCACTCGGCAGAACAAGGATTTCCAAACAATGTCAGACCCTGACAGAATGCTCACAAGAGGGGAAAGGGCCATCTCAAAAAAGACACAAAGCCTACCCTAGTTGTGACCCCCAAAATTCTCTCATTTCTACCACGAAAGTGTTCCGTTTGGGCTCTGAGAATATGCAGAGGGCATGGTTCCCTATGGGTGACGGACATTTCCAGACTGGGAGCATTTAAATGCTACATAAAAAGAGCAGCGGGTACTGGTTCCCAAGAAATGCTTCTAAACAAAGCTAAGCATTGGAGGAGGAGATGGTTTTGCAGAGGAGCTGTGGGAGCCTCCCGGGTCCTATGTCCTCTCCCAGATCCTCTCAAGTATGGCTTCATCCACCTCAGCTTCACAATGCCCAGCTGGGTCAGAAGCAATACCCACTCTGGCCCTGGCGGAAGCCAAATCACCCCAGGCAGGGCTCCACCTACAACCACTCTTCCCAAGCAGGGCGCCCTCCTCTGTCTGGATGCCTGGCTGGTGGTAGAAATGGAGGAGAAGGAACAGAGCTGAGGTCTGAGAGCTGATCATTAAATCTACGTGTGTTCTCAGACACAGAAAACAAACTTACGGTTACAAAAAGTGGGTGGGGGCGAGGGGTAAATTAGGAGTTTGGGGTTAACATACACATACTACTGTATATAAAATAGATAACCAACAAGGACCTACTGTAGAGCACAGGGAACTATACACACTACTGTGTATAAAGATAAGCAACAGGGACCTACTGTATAGCACAGGGAACTCTACTCAATATTCTGTAATAACCTATAAGGGAAAAGAATCTGAAAAAGCATAGATATATGTATATGTATGTGAATCACTTTGCTGTACCCCCGAAACTAACACAACATTGTAAATCAACTATACTTCGATAAAAAATAAAATAAAATTTAAAGATAAATTAATTTAAAAATTAAAATGTACTAATTAAGTAAAAAAAAAAAATCTACCTGTATTTTACTGCTTTGCCCATAAAATGTCCAGTGATGGGTGCTCCGCATATTTATGGAAAACTATGAGCAGCCACAAAGCTTGAAAACTTTAAGCAAAGCCCTCAAGACATTATCTGCTGTTCATCTTCTTCTCTCTCAGACAATTGAAAGTACACGGCATAGTGCCTGCATCTCCCTCCTAATTAAAGCAATCATAATATGCTATGGAACTGAGATCAATTGCGTGTTATAGTAAATCATACTAATTTCATAAGTCTTCTTTAATCTGATTCTTTTCTGTCAAAATCCCAAAGCAGAGGTTTATTTCTACATACACCGTGGGAGGTGGGGGGAGGCACCTGGTGAAGTATTAAGTAAAAGCTACAGCCATTTTAAAACAGGCCACCAAATCCTTACCACCTTTTCTTTTTTCAGTCGACTCTTAGCTCACATAAGCCTGGTTCCTCAGGCTGTATCAACCTCCCTCCTGAACTTGCATCTCCCCACACCTCCTTCCTCCCTTGGACTCACACCCAAATCAAGAGGCTGTGGGCTGGCAGGAGGGGTCCAGGCACATGACCTGGAGGGAGGGGTCCTGAAGGCAAAGAGGAGAGGGTCCTGAAAGGGGTGCCAGCCACGCCCCACTCCCACCGGCCAGTTGCTAAAACCGAGTCCCATGGGCTCAGACGGGATTAGGTGAGATGCCATCCAAGGCACGGCACCTCGCAGGGCAGGCGCGTCAGGAGCAGTGAGTCATCTGCACAAAGAGCGGCGGCAAGGCGAGAGAAACAGAAGCAGCCTGCAGCGGCCACGCAGAGCCCGGTTCTCTTCTTTCCTGAACACAAGGTATCCTTTCTTTTATCGCCCTTTCAGTTCAGGACAAGCTATCAGTGACAGGGTCTGATTTCCAAAGCGCTTCTCTCTCACACCCTCAATGCAACAGGATGCCAACTAAAAGGTCTGTAAGCTAAAAATAAGACCACTTGTCTGTCAAGTCGAGCACAGGGCCCAGTGGGTTCAGAGCCGAGGAGGCCTTTGTCTAAGCCGAGGCAGAGTGGGAGGCGGCAGAAACTTCATGGGGCAAATTCTCAGGGGACTCCTTCCTCTGAGTTCACAGAGGTAAATATAAAAGCCTTCCAGTAGGTTTGCCCAGTGGAATGGGGCACTGGGGTTTGGCAGGCAGATCCGACCTCTGGAGTTCATCTAAGCCGGAGATGCCTTTGGTCAAACTCAGCAAACAAAACGTGGGACCCTGCAAGCAGGTGAGTGTGAGGAGACCATAATCCAGGGATGTGACAGAGAGAAGAACAAAGCAGAGAGAGAGGCCCTCTGTGACCCTAAGAAAAACAGCTCTGGCTCTTGTCAGGACAGAAACAGAGCAAAAAAGGAGAGATCAAAGACGGGAGAATTAATCCCCTCTCTCCAGTGGTGTCAGAGAGGGCTTTGGTAACTGTCTCAAATGAAGTGTAAAATCCCACTACTGGGCACATACCCAGAGAAAACCATAATTCAAAAAAAGACAAGCACCCCAGTGTTCATTGCAGCACTATTTACAATAGCCAGGTCATGGAAGCAACCTAAATGCCCATCGACAGACGAATGGATAAACAAGATGTGGTACATATATATACAGTGGGATAGTACTCAGCCATAAAAAGGAATGAAATTGGGTCATTTGTAGACATGTGGATGGACCTAGAGAGTGTCATACAGAGTGAAGTAAGTCAGAAAGGGAAAAGCAGATATCACATAATAACGCGTGTATGTGGAATCTAGAAAAATGGTACAGAGGAACCTGTGTGCAAAGCAGAAGTAGAGACAGAGACCTAAAGAACAAATGCATGGATACCAAGGAGGAAAGGGGTGGGGTGGGAGGAATTCGGAGACTGGGATTGACACATATACACTATTGATACTATGTATAAAACAGACAACTGATGGGAACATACTGTACAGCACGGGGAACTCTACTTAATGCTCTGTGGTAACCTAAATGGAAGGGAAGTCCAAAAGGGAGGGGATATCTCTATGTGTATGGCTGATTCATTCTGTTGTGCAGTGGAGGCTAACACAACATTGTCAAGAAACCATACTCCAATAAAAATTAACAAAAAAAAGAAGTGTAACAGGCAGGGAGCAGTTACTGCCAGAGGTTCCATAACACAGAAAGTGAAGTTCAAGTCCCTAAGAAGCCAGGGGCAGTGGAGAGACATGGTTCAACTGAGGCAGAGCTAAGAGGCTTTCCCTGGCTTCCTCCAAAGTCTGGCAGACACCATCAAATCCCGGGAAATGTGGGTGTCAACACTGAAGAAAAATCTTTCCTGATGGCCAGGAAAAGAAGGCAGGCCTCAGTGGCTACAGCTGAAGTCAATAGGTTTTGAAGACAGATTCTGACCCCGAATTTAGCAGCATCTATATGCTTTCAGCTTCTTCTTGCCTAAATTAGGCATATAATGTACCTTTTCCAGCATTCATTTCATTTCTCAATACACCTTTGTGGTTAAAAATGCCTATCCTCTATTTTGGATATTGCCCTGAATGATGGAAATGAGAGGATGTGTGACCCAATGGTCCATGAAAAAAGTCATCCAGGTACTTGATCAAAATTCTCCACAAATGGAGATGTAGCACAAGCATTTCACTCTCCCGCCAGGGCCCAGGAGAGTACACTCCCTCATTCTTTGACTCTCACTGCTTCTTCCCAGAGGTCCCCCAGGTTTGGCAGAAATCTCGGAGTGAGTGAAGAGCTATCACATGTGCTTCTCAGCAGAAGTAGCCTGAAAGGCATAACCCACTGTCAAAGAAGGGACTCCAAATATAGTCTGTCTCACCGTTTTTTGACAAGGAAATCCTATTTCACAGGAACCTTCTGCTAAACCTAATTTAAAAGCTGTATCTACTTTATCCATCTTTGCAGCAGATAGTATAAAGACACTAGCAGGCCTGTATCCCGTCAAGAGGGTGGTTATCTTATCAGGATGGAGGACAGCAAGAGGATGGCTACTCATGGGACCTGAGCTTGCCCAGTCTTCACACCTCCCGTTGGTATTTGATCCTGTCTTTCCAGCCAACCTGTTGAACCCCGTGAGGAAAGAAAGAATCTGTCAACATTCAGAGCTGAGGAGGAAACAGCGTTTTTGAGATAAAATTCCCTTTGTGGCAGATGTATATTTTTCTAGCTTTATCTAGTTGTCTTTCCTCAACAGAGTCGCACAGCAGTAGATTTCATAAAATAACAAAATCACACGTAATCATGAAAGCTAGAAGCACCCCGCCTTTGAGATTTCCTGCTTAGAGGGGCCTGAGATAAAGTTCTAGAGCTGGGCACATTTCTGAGTTAACTCACCATAATTGTGTAAGGTTTCTCTGTGTGCCTTAATTTTCTCATTCCCTGCTTTTCATAAGCCCGGCACAAATAATTGGATCTGCATATTCGGGGAAATTTTAGGGCTTTAAAATATATCAATACCAAATGAGAAGAAAGAGAATAAATATTCCTGACGTCCTAGTTTGTGTTCCCCAGGAGCAGGCTCGAATCCTGAAGCAAGGATTCAAGTGCACACATTGATCTGTGGGGGAAGGAAGGAAGTGGAGAGAGCACAGGTCGGGAGAAGGGAAGTAAGACACAGAAGGGAAGAAAGTTAATAAAGGTTGTGTTCTCAAGCCAGTTATCACAGGTGACTGAAACTTAATCCTGCAAAGATGCTCTAGGAACCTGTGAAAACACATGCCTCAGGATCCTGCTGAGGGGCAGGGGAGCTGGGGTATTTATACACCAACTCTCTTCGGGCACTCTTGCAGCAATCCCAACAGAGCCATGCATAACTCCCTGTGTGGACTCTGTTGGACTCAAAGTACTTCACCTAATATTTAATTTTTTCTTACTATTTCAGTGTGGGGTTTTTTGAAGACTGCGCAAAGTCACTGGCTAACCAATAATCAGATAGGCAGAGCATCTGTAGAAGGAATTCCTCAGATCTTACATCTTCCCAGAAGCATGCACAATTTATTTCAGACCTGATGGCAATTCCACTCTCTTTGAACTCTCCAGAGACAAACACCAACTTTACTCTTTTGAATGTCAGTTATTTTTGGACCGTGTCAGATACCAACTTTACTCTTTTGGATACTGAAAAATGAGGCAGTTTTCTCTGCAAACCAATTCGAATCCTACAGTAACAGCATCTTTAATTAACTCTAGGTGGTAATCCTGAAGGTGGGGGGTAGATGACAATCTCTAAAATGTTGTGAGTGTGAGTGGGTGTGAGTCTGTGTGTTTGCATTCTTGTTTCTGAGATATTTTGATATGTTTGGGGAGAATCCTCCTCCACAGGGAGCCATTCTTACTTCAGAGAGAGAAGGTGGTATAGAATGAAGGTTGAAAAGTGTGCACTCATCACTGAAACCCAGAACAGAAATGTGATGAGGGAGAGAAGACATCAAAAACGAAAGAGAG
The DNA here is from genome assembly GCF_963924675.1 of Phocoena phocoena. Lineage (NCBI taxonomy): Eukaryota > Metazoa > Chordata > Mammalia > Artiodactyla > Phocoenidae > Phocoena > Phocoena phocoena. The sequence continues at coordinate 64,663,631 of NC_089224.1, read as the reverse complement.
CAACAGGAAGAGAGAGCCAGACAGGTTAGAAATGGTTTGCTTTAAATAAGAAGGATTCTCTCAAACAATGTCGCTTGTTATGTCCATATTCTGACAAATGGAACCACGTGTGCTGCCTGTGTCCAAACAGTCCTGATCTCAGGCCCAGCCCTGGCTTGAGAGATGGAACCCACACAGTCACGACAGGTTTCCTACCGCATCACTCATGTTGAGGTTGGAGCAGATGAAGGCAGATGTTTCCTGTCAAACTGTGAATCTCTCCCCAAAGAACACAGCAGTGTCCTCCATCTCTTCAAGCCACACATAAGACCAGGGGCCTCCATGCAGCCGGATTTCTCCTTAACCTCACTGTTCCATTTGCTAGATCAGTTACCCCTAAACAACATGCTCTGGAATTCTGTGTTCTTCTCATAAATGGAACACGGCACCAGTTTTATAAAAGGGAGAAACTATTAAGAGAATGGCCCCCCGGAGCCAGTTAGAGGAAATACAGTCTCTGACACGCAGCTGCCATGACTAGTTGACACTCTTGGCTTAAAAATACCTAACACCTTTAGGGGATGGAGGGGGCACCCAGAGCATGAGCCCTGAGATCTAGAAATTCCTGTGGAAATGGGTCCAATCAACAAAGTGTGATTTCATCAATTAAGGAAAACCCGGCCACTTGTGGAGAAAATTTGGCAACTCTGCAGCAGTGCACCCTTTCCTATTTTAGGAAATAGAGAACACTGAATAAACAGAACGTAGGAAATACGAGCATGTGATATTTGTCAGAATCACACTATAAATGTCTGTTGACTCCATGACTCTCAACTAAAGTACCAGGAAGCATAATATGCGTAAGGCTCACTTTCAGTTGCCAGAAACATTCTGATTGAGGGAAAGAATTTTCTTCAACAAACAATTCAGGAAAACTGAAGATGTAGATGAGGGAGGAAAAATCAGGTAGACTATGTTACTAAGTAATAATCACAGCAGTACCCACTGAGTGCTTATTCTCTGCTGATCACTTCACATGTATCATCCCATCTGAGTTGTACAACAACCTAACACGGTTAAGTACTCTACTTTTCTTTTTCTTTTTTTTTTCTTCAGTTCCCTGACCAGGGATTGAACCAGCGCATCTTGCAGTGCGGAAGTGTGGAGTCTTAACCCCTGGACCGCCAGGGGAGTCCCAGTACTCTAATTTTCATTTAACAGATGAGAAAACAAGCAGAGAGAGGTTAGGTAACTTCCCTACATTTACACAGCTAAGTCACGGTAGATCTCTCACACTTGAATTCAGGTCTTCATGAAACTAAAGCTCTTACTCTTTATAGTCACACTGTAACACCTTTTTTGCTCACAGTGGATGGTTTGCTCCAGAATGTTTTCTGTTTTCCAGATCTGACTCATCCCTGCTTACCACCATGAGCGACTACTATGGTCAAAGCATTATACTCAGATTTAAAAAGAAAGATAAAGAATAAAATGTGGTCCCTGTGGAGCTCATTCAAGGGCTTCTCACTAGAGACATTCATAACCTAAGAGAAGAAAGTTCCATTACAGCCACAAGTCTTAATCCTGGTCCAGGCCAGCGTAAATGGTTTCCTCTCAGCACTTTCATGGCTCCTAGTATGGCATTCCTCACGTTGCATTGTAAGTGCTACTCAGGATATCTGTCTCTCTCACTTAGTCATAAATTTTTTGAGGGTAAGCATGAATTGTATTCACTTCTAACACCATCTCACCCGGAGAAGGTATTCAATAAATGTTATTGATAAGTAAGTGAACAAACTGTAACAAGCAAGTGAAATCAAAGGCATTTTCAGGAAACATCCATAATTCTACAATGTCTTTTGACACCGGGGAAACACTTTAAATGAATTAGCAGCTACTGACAGTTGCCCACCCAAAGTTATTCACAGTGATTTACTCATTAACAGAACAATGACTTTATTATTTACCCTCAGCAAAAGTGAATGTACTATAAAAAAGAAAAAATACGGCAATGGATGGTTTCCAGAAAAGTTTCCTTGACTTTCAAAAGACACATAAGTAAAAGGCAGTCCCTTTTCTTCCATAAGACCACATCATATGTAGGGGAAAGATCTAGACTTGCTGGAGCCGACCCATGAGGAAAGCTCACCAAGAACAAAGACCACACCCTGAGGATGACAGAACCTAGCTCCTTAATGATGAGACCAAGGCAATGAGTTAGCCCCCTCCCCCTTGGAGCTAGTTCCTTCTAGACATTTTATTTTTATTATTATTTGTTTGTTTGTTTGTTTGTTTTGCGGTACGTGGGCCTCTCACTGTTGTGGCCTCACCCGCTGCGGAGCACAGGCTCCGGACGCGCAGGCTCAGCGGCCATGGCTCATGGGCCCGGCCGCTCCGCGGCATGTGGGATCTTCCTGGACCGGGGCACGAACCCGTGTCCCCTGCATCGGCAGGCGGACCCTCAACCACTGCGCCACCAGGGAAGCCCCCTTCTAGACATTTTAATATGTGAGCTACACCTTTCCTTTACTGTTTATGTCATTTAGAGTTCAGGTTTCTGTTACTTACAACTAAAAATCACCTTGTTTCCTTCCCCAAAACCTTGCTTCCCAATCTTTGTTGTTATATCATAACTCCACAGGTGAGGATCAGTGTTAGTGGGCTTCTTCCATTCTGAGCATCAATTTACTTATTTATAAAATGAAGGAAATAAGACTTTTCTCATTCAGTTGTCCTTTCGGTTTATCTTTTCTTTGGTAGATTAGGAATATCATATCCTCTTCCTCCTCATCATCATTCATATCGTCATCATTTATGTCATCATCCTAACTTGTTCAGTAAAGAAAAGAATAAAAGATTTTCACCATGTCAAAGGTTAGAGAAAATAATATTTTATAACTGCATAGATTACAATATTCTATACAGAATGTTTAGAATATCACCTAAATTAAACCCATGGCAGAGACTGCCAGTTGTCCCACTATGACTAATCTCCCCTTCCTTCTTGATAGAAAACCTTTGATTTTGAGCTGTGCACATGGCCATTCAGAGTGAAGACTCCATGTCCCAGCTTCCCTTGCAGCTAGGTGTTGCCATATCATTAAGTTCTGGCAAGTAGGATATAAGCAAAAGCATCAAATATCTAGGCTGTGAACCTCTTTAAAAAGATTGGGTATCTATCTTTGCTCTTCCTTTTGCTTGTCTTTATCCTGTACTCCAGTAGCTGCATAAAATGCAGACATGGTAGTGGGAGCTGCTGCAATCTTGAAACATGAGGGCACAAGCTACACCCACATGAGGCAGAGCAATGAGCTAGAAGGAGTGTGAGTCCCTGGGAGCTCTGTGGAGAAGGGCCGCTACACCAGCCCTGACTACTTCCCTTCTAGAAGGGGAGAGCCAGGCTTTGAGAAATGATAAGAATCAGTAGTACAGTCAGAAGTACCAACATGCTCACACACATATCTCCTTTTCTGTTTGATTCTACCATATCTCCGTGAGAGCTCCCTCTCGTCACCCCGCCCTGGCTCGATGTCATGCCCACCCAGAGCCACAACACAGCCCCTGATCTCTGATCTACTTCAGGAGTTGGTCCTCAGATGGAAATTTCCACCAAAAATCCAAATAGCCTTGTCCAAATCAACTCTCATTCTCAAATTTCTCATGCTCCTGGCACCCACCTGCTTTGATAATATTCATGTAAATATACCTCATTTGGGGAGGAATATTTACCCTTCCGCCCCCCAAGGCGCTCCCTAGTGCACCAGAGGACTTGGCTAATGAGTCTGCAAATAAATGGACTAAAGAGGAGCTTATAAACTTTTTAAAAGTCATTATAAAAGCAGGAAACAACCATTACAACAATAAATTGGGATTGAGATGCTAACTGTTAAGAAAGGAAGTAGCTAGTGGTATATTAATAACAAAGAAAGCTACCTTCACAAATCTCTCCTCTCTCCTCTCCTCCCCACACACGGGTATATCACAGAGCAATTGATTTGGTCATAATGTTTCTCTTATTTTACCTTTTAGCTTTTGGCTGAATACTGAACAGACTGTGAAATGGGCAAGCGCTTATATTACGCACACAAACCACATTATTTATTTTAATGGGATGTATATATAACACAACACCAAAATCCCAGCATCAGAATTAGCAGAAGGAAAAAAACTTTGAACTCTGTATGGAGGTTTAATGGTTCTGGCCAAAATACAGACAGACACAGGTGTGTTTTAAAAGAAAAAAAGAAACCCTATGTTTTCCCATAAAGACAGTTTTTCTAAAGAGATGGGATTTCCAGGGTCCAACAGTTCAGGGTCCAAGTGCTTCTATGAACAAAGAACTTTTCATCTGTAACAACTTTAAAGGGTATTAATAAAAAGGGAAAAGATCAAATGGCAATGGGTCTAATCCTCGATCCCTAGTTGAAATGTTCCATTTACACACAGAGAAGAGCTAAAGAAAATTAACAATCATTACTTACAAAGTAATCTGAAAAACTACCAAATGCAGATATTTGAGGGTCACACAGCAGTCTTCTAAAAGCTTGTTGTACTGTGAAATGTGAGGGACCCATAGAAGGAACACCACTCAATAACTGTTAGCTACATGGGGGATATGGGCTCCAAGTTTAGTCCCAGTTCCTTAGTGTGGAAGAACTGCAGACTAGTTATTAGAATCCACTGCCCATTCTTGAGTTTGTTATCTTTAAAATTCCATCATCATGATAATAATAGCTAACCTTCCTGGAGCTCTCACTGTGAATGGCACTCCTCTAAGCACTGTCCATACATTACCTCATTTAATCCCAATGAGAATGATGCTGTTATTATCTCATTTAGCAGGGAAGACCCTGATTAGGGAACCAGCCCAAAGTCACAGAGCCAGAGAGCAGAGGATTCAAACCCAGGTAGTCTGAGTGCAGAGGCCAATGAAAGTCAAAGAGAACCACGTTCTACTCCATGCATGCACACGTCTGGGTACACCAGCAGGCAGAAATGTCTGCACTCCTTAACCTATGTCCTCTTTTTCTAGCACATGTACTCTCTTTTCTCTCCCACTCCTAAATTTAGTAGAATCTGTGTAAGGCAAGCTGCAGGATACAACGTCATGATTTGGAAACACTCTCCAAGTCTATCATTAACATTCAGACTGAAGTCATGAGCCTTTGTGAATCTAGCAGAATACCTTCCATGGAGAATATTAATAAATTTTGTTGATGGTGATGTTTGACAAAGGAGGAAAGGATGTGGAAGAGGAGATGAATTTCAGCAGCGTGTCCAGCACCTAGCAGCGTGCATGGCACATAGTAGGTGTTAAAAATGGTTTTTGAAGAATGACAAAGTGGCAGGTAGGTAAGGAGAGAGGGAGGGAATAAAGGAGGGAGAAAAGAAGGAAGCAAGGAAGGAAAGAGGGAAAGAGCACGAGAGATGGAGGAAGGGAGACAGAAAGGAAGGAAGCGTAGAGAGAAGAGGATGGGAAAGAGGACAGATGAATCCTCAAGCATATGCTAGGATCAGGGTAAACACCACCACTCGAACACTGTTGCCAGTTACGTAAGTAGCAGAGGATCGGCTGGGGTATGAAGAGGTAACAAGAAGAAGGGCCTCTTGAGTTCTTAACCAGGTCCTGAATTCTCCCTCCAGAACTGCACCCCAATGCACTCACCCAGCTCACATCCCCTTGTCATCTATTGGGTCCTAAGTTGCTACCACTACTCCTTCTGGAAAGAGAAAGAAAAGATCTTGCTTTGGAGGAAAACTGCATCCATTCTCTGTCATTTGGTACGGGAAGGAATGACTGTCCTCCCAGCTCCACTTAATAAGGGGAAAAGGCTTAAAACTTTCAGCATCTCCCACCCTTCATGGCCTCAGTGAACCGACGGATCAGAGATGATACAAACCCCAACCAAAGTCAAGACTCAAGGACATGTTCTCAGTTGCTTCTTTCTAGAAAAGCTTTGTCACACACACACACACACACACACACAGAGTTTCATCCTCCTAGTTTGGGATTAACATATACATAATACTATACATAAAAGAGATAACCAAAAAGGACAGGACCTACTGTATAACACAGGAAACTATACTCAATATTTTATAATAATCTATAAGGGAAAGAATTTGAAATATATATATATACACACATATATGTATATGTGTGTGTGTATGTACATATCTATCTATCTATATATCTGAATCACTGTGCTGTACAGCTGAAACTAACACAACATTGTAAATCAACTATACTTCAATTTTAAAAAAACTCCTCTTATAGTGAGGTGGATGGACCTAGAAACTGTCATACAGAGTGAAGTAAGTCAGAAAGAGAAAAACAAATACCATATGCTAACACATATATATGGAATCTAAAAAAAAAAAAAAAACGTTCTGAAGAACCTAAGGGCAGGACAGGAATAAAGACGCAGACGTAGAGAATGGACTTGAGGACACGGGGAAGGGGAAGGATAAGCTGGGACGAAGTGAGAGAGTGGCATGGACATATATACACTACCAAATGTAAAATAGATAGCTAGTGGGAAGCAGCCGCGTAGCACAGGGAGATCAGCTTGGTGCTCTGTGACCACCTAGAGGCGTGTGATAGGGAGGGTGGGAGGGAGACACAAGAGGGAGGAGATATGGGGATGTATGTATATGTATAGCTGATTCACTTTGTTATACAGCAGAAACTAACACACCATTGTAAAGCAATTATACTCCAACAAAGATGTTTTAAAAAATTAAAAATTAAAAATATTTTAAAAACTCCTCTTAGACAAGGTAGTGTAAGAGCGTGAGGCCTAGAAATCATGCAGACATTTGCTCCACCAAAGGGAGAGCCTGGAGAGCCAAAGGCAGGGAACACCTGAGGATGAAAGTAATACCTCCTAAGGCAAAGCAGAGAGGAGGGAATATTCAGGTATCACTAACCTGCTGGATCAAGGTTCACCTGAGGCCAAATCTACTTCAGTTAATGTGGACCAACACATTCCCTTTATTATTTAGGTCCCATTTCAGCTAGTTTTCTCTCATTTGCAGCACAAAGATCCTGACTGATACAATCTCTTTGTAAGTCCTGGATAGAGAACTTGCATTCTTAAATACAGGCAACAACTTACCAAACAATTTTCCTCCATGCTAGGATACAAACCACTGATGCAATCAGGGACTGTAAAAGAACTTGGAATTCCAAATGACAAACCTCAGGCAGAAACCTGATCAGAGATGAGATGAGTGGACTCCCAGGTCTGAATTCTATCCTCACCTGTTTGGGGCATACAGACAGGAGCTGACACCATTTCTTTTTCTTTTCCTTTTCTAAGCTTCGATATCTTATATACAACTGGCAGCACATCATTTACTAAAAGATCCCACTGTACTTAACTGGTATCTTTTATGTTTCTGCTCATCAGTGTTGTTTGCCTAAGATTAAAAACTCTTAGAAGAAATCATATCAGCTTCACCCACTTTACACAGAATGTTATGGAGAAAGGCTGCCGAAACCTGATAAAGGTTTTTTCGTAGAGCCACTGCTGATCTTACTACTGCAAGCAAATCCTGAGGTAAGGGTATAAAATTCAAATGCTGCCTTGAACTCCGGTCAACAGTTTCCTGGAAGTCTTAAATTAAAGCCAAGAACTGCTTCTTCCAGAGCTTTACTAAACAGCAGTGATGTTCAAGGTCAAATTACAAGACATCTTGGGGTTGAAACTAATTCTGCTTGTCTGATGTCATCCTCCACACACATAGGTCCCCCAACACAGACACACACACCAATAGACACAAATGACATTCTGATATAATCAGAATGTTCTCCTGCTCTCAACAATAAGGAACAGCAAAGAAATTAGGAGATTTGGAATTAGACAATCTGGCACCAGTCTTGACTGCTTCCTTCTTGATGGGCAACTGTAGGCAAGTTACTTAATCTCCAAATATTACATTTTTTCTATAAATAAAATGTTGATAATAGCACTTGATACAAATACTTCTGAGGGTTTGTGTGAATATCAAACAAGATACTGTAACAGAATCCACTGTAAATAAAAATGCATTCCCTCTTACTCTGTGCTGAGCAGGCAAAACTTTGGGGCAGTTTCTTGATTCCCCTGTGCATGTTTTTTCGATACTATTCTTCCCTCAGCCTGATGGGTAAGTGAAATTGATGATATTTAGCAATTTAAGCAGCGTTCCAACAGGTTCAGCTTAACACTACCCTAACAGGTTGAGGTTTAAAATCCATTAGAAAACATTTTTTGGTGAGAGTTACAAAATTCATTTCAAACTATAAAGCGAATACAAAAAGTCCCTTTTTTTGTGTGTACAAAAAGCTCTTTCACTCCAGGAGGATCTTCAGGTCTGAGATGATTTATCATAACCTTCCATCATTTAAAAGCACTGTAAAGTGCCAAGCTTCTCTGGCTGCTTGACAAAGCATACAGTTACACTGACCAAGCAAAGAGTTACGCTGGGCTATCCTGTCTTCCTTACATATTTACGTCACTAAGAAATTTGACTAATGACCTTGAAATCTTAGAACTTTCAGCTCTAAATGGAAGTCTTTTGCAAGACAAACCTGCAGGTAGTACACTGACGTTCTGGCTCACCACAGAGAAGGAGACAGTGTACAGCGACTCCAAAGACCACTGGACTCACCTGAACCAGCCAGTATTTACTGACGGTCTGGTAAATGCAAGCCTTGATGCTGAGATCTGGGGTCATTCAAATAGAGTCACGATCCATGACCCCAATCATAAAGGAAGACCCAAGACAAGTTCTTTGTTTTGCTTTCAAATAAATAGGGTTTGATTATTTTTATCACTTTTATCAAGGTATAATTGATATAAAATAAAATTCACCAATGTTAACAGTATATAGTTCCATGAGTCTTGACAGATAAGGTAGACAGAGTTGTATTGTTACCACCATAATTATGATATAGAACATTCTTATCAGCCCAAAAAATTACCTCATGCCCCTCTGCATTAATGAATGGGATTGATTTTTAAAGTGTATAAATATTTTTAAGTCACAAAAAAGAAAGGAGGCTATTAACCAAATGCACCCGCCAAAAACCAAAATTGAGATAATAAATAAAAGCAGGTCGTAAAGTCAACATTCCCACTGGAGACCAACTGCATCCACTTAGCTCTAGACTGAATGGCATCGAAACCCCTGTTTAAAATGATCTTTAACCCCCAATCACCCAGAGTGGTGTAAAGGAACTTCTTTCAGTACTCGCAGAACCCACCAATGGTCAGACTTACTTACCAAGTGCCAACAAGTGCCAAGTCAGTGGAAGGGCTGAGAAAAGGATGCTGGACACCATTAACAATGACTATGCCTTTCTAGAAACAGAACCAAAGAGTGGCAAAGAGTCCTTGCAAATACAGCAGGCCAGAGAAAGCTGATTTCTAAAAATGGTTTGCCTGCGTTCACATGGAAGGGTGATGATGATTATATGTTTTGGAACTCAAGTCACTTAATGCTCATCCCAAATTGTTTTTCTGATCAACACGGAGAGCAAAAACCCAAGACAGCTCTGAACAACTGACAAAAGATGGTTTATCCAACATCTCCAAAGCTCTTGCAGCCTCTAGTCTTAAATGTTACCAATTTATTCCTCTCGCTTTAGCTAATTAATTTATAAGTGCCCTCTACTAAACGTAGGCATGAAATTGCTTTCTCATCTGACACCAGCTCTCAGAAATACTGACAAGCAGGCCTCAATCATTGCCAGCATCCTCTCCAAAAGGTGAACACAAAAAGCATAGAGGAAGGCAATGCTAGGCATGCTCAAACTGTCCTACTTAGCTCCTCACGCCTCACCCTACTTAGCAGGGCAAGAAATAAAGAAACCTTGGACTTCCCTGGTGGCGCAGTGGTTGAGAGTCCGCCTGCCGATTCAGGGGACATGGGTTCGTGCTCCGGTCCGGGAAGATCCCGCATGCCACGAGGCGGCTGGGCCCGTGAGCCATGGCCGCTGAGCCTGGGCGTCCGGAGCCTGTGCTCCGCAACAGGAGAGGCCACAGCAGTGAGAGGCCCGCGTACCGCAAAAAAAAAAAAAAAAAGAAATAAATAAACCTGAGTTTAAGTTCAGGCTGTGGTTTTTAGTTATTGACTAGGAAATAACTGCTGTGTCGTTCCTTCCTTTTATCTCATCTTTATTGTTATAATCAGTACCCACATATCATTACTAAAATCCAACTCACTACAAACTTACCTAAATGTAAATTAAAACCATAAGTCAGGCACAGTTTTATTAGACCCAAAAAAAGACTGTGCAATTATACATCATTCATTTTCTTCTTATCATTCTTATCATACTTACTTTCCTGTGCAACCAGGTGATAGCAGCGACAAATTTAATTTGTAAAAATGTCCAAAGAAGCATGTTTGTTCGTAGAGCTGTGGCATTCTAGTTACTTTTTCTCCCAAATAAGAAGTATCCAAAACGGGAAAAAAATCTCATTCATTCATTTAATAAGTGCATACTGAGAACCTATTCTATGCCAAGCTACTGGCTAAAACCTTCACCTTTGGGGGGTTTACAGGACATTAGGAGACAGACAAGTATATGTTTTCAATGTCTGTGACAGCTGTGATAAAAGGATCTCTAAAGAGCAAGTTCTGTGTATTGCTTTGGGGTAGAGAAACATGACATCAAAGGAATACTTACTAGGAAGGTGATGCTGATTCAAGTCTTGAAAGATCAGGAAGAACAAAGTGGGGTGGGATGGGGCAAAGGGAACACATTTCAAGGAAAGAGAGCAGGATATGCAAGGGCACATCAGTGTGAGAGGCCATCAAATTTGGGAAACTGTAAGCAGCATAACACGTGTAGAGGGCAGGATAAAAATGGTAGGCAAGAGTGAGATGTAAGTAATCCAGAGATTATGCATGTTTTAGAATCAGGAGATAGGATCTCATTCTGCAGGCTTCTGAAGCCACCAAGTCTTTTTTTTTTTTTTTTTTGCAGTACGTGGGCCTCTCACTGTTGTGGCCTCTCCCATTGTGGAGCACAGGCTCCGGATGCGCAGGTTCAGCGGCCATGGCTCACGGGCCCAGCCGCTCCACGGCATGTGGGACCTTCCCGGACCAGGGCACGAACCCGTGTCCCTTGCATTGGCAGGCGGGCTCTCAACCACTGCGCCACCAGGGAAGCCCTCCACCAAGTCATTTTAAGCAAGGGAGGGAAGTGCATGGCTCTCTGCCTTAGAACAATCGCTCTTGAGGTGTTCTAGAATATGGAATAAAGAAGAGGAGGTCTGGGGCCAAGGAGACCAGTTCCCTGACTATTGCGATAGTGTAAGCAAAAGATTATGAGAACCTGAAGTAGGAAAGTAAAAAACAGGGACGGAGAGGAAAGAATGATTCAGGAACTATTTAAGGGATTTTTCTAACAGAACCCAGTGACTAATGGTGTGTTGGGAATGAGGAAGAAGTAGAAATCTAGGATTATGATAGGTAATTCACTCAGATAATAAACATAAAAAAGAACAATTTTAGGGAAAAATTTTTTTAAATTGCTATTTACACATAATAAATTTGAGTTGTATATAGCAGAGCTGTCTACTGACAGCAATTTGGATATAGAACACAGGTTCATTTCTGTCTGAAGAAAAAAGATGAAAACTAGAAGTGCCTAAAATTAACAAGGGCCTAATATCCACAATATGCAATGAACTCATGCAAATCCATCAAAAAGGGGAGAAAACCCTGAACAGAAAAACGGGCAAAGGACAAGAAGAGACAATTGATAGAAAGGAAATCCCCAAGTATCTCAAGCATCTGAACAGATGCTCATTAGTAATATGAGAAATGAAAATTTAATACAGCAACGGTATACTACTCTCTACCTATTCTACTGGGGGAAAATTAGAAAGCTAGACAATAAAAGTATTGGCCTGGTCTTGAAGATGCAGGAACTGGTGGGCAAAGCAGGCTAGTGAAGCCATTCTAGAGTACAATCTAACACAGGATTTGGTCAAATTAAGTACACACACTGCCTCTGACCCAAAAACTCTGCTCTTGGATACACATGTGAAAGAAATTCTCACATAAATCCCAAGGGGCTATTCATTGTAATGGGAGGTAAGAGGCATGCTGAGTGTTCACAGCTGAGGGAACAGAGGTGACCTGTGGATACACACGATGGACTACTATGCAGCAGTTAGAAGCAACACACTAGATGCACACAGAGCCACTGAGAGGATCTTAACACAAAGTCTTTAGTGGAAAAAAGAAACCAAATACAATCTATTATACAGCACTAGTCACAATCATTTAAAATACATGCGAATAAAACAACATACACAAACAAAAGGACACCCAATAAACACACATTTGTGGTTGTCTCTGGGGGGAAAGGTAGTCAAAGAAACGAGAAATACATTAATTTTTTAATAATAAGAAATGTCTCCCACTGGACAAATTACGAAAGGATTATTCAGTGAAGAGCATGATTAACTCAACTCACTACACCCGAGTTCCAAGAAACTAGGACAAGGATAAGATTGGGAGACAAGCGGGTAGAGATTACCAGAAAGACTGGCCATTGTACTGGTTGCGCTGCTTATTCTTTGTTTGCCCCCTTCCACCTTAAGAGTCCCCATTACGTTCTATGCCCATCTCTGCCCTATTCACTTCCCTAGGAGGCTGAGCTCTACAGGTTACCCTCTGTCTTCCACTTGGGTTTGGTCAAGAGGAGGTATCAGCAGGAAATCAGAGGGTGGGAAAAGAGAGAAGTTGGGGTATTCATACCTCCCTGACAAGCTCAGTCCCTGACAACTCCAAACCTCACCAGGCTATGGTTACCCTGATCCCTCCCTTGACCCTTTAGTCCTGGGAGAATTCATAGCTTTTTGATATTGTGAGTCCTGGGATAGCTCTCCATCACTTCTTGAGTTTTTTGGTTTCCTTCATTATCTTCACCCATACCTCTGTGGACCAGGTCATTAAGCTACTATTACGAAATTCTTTTTAGCAAACCCTTTTGAGGGTGCCGTCTCTTTTCTCCCTTGACCCTGACCTAAATACCTATGGAGAGTTTTAGGGCAATAAGTACTCCAATAAAGGGTTTTTTCCTCTCATAATTCCTATCACTCTATAGCACAAGGGATGTATGGGAGACTGAGTAATTACATATTAGCTCACAACACTATCTCTCCCCTTACTGCCGTGCATCCTGACTGACCTTGGAGACAAAATGGCACAGATCTAAAGGATGTAGCAAGGACCAAGGTCAGCGTAGATCAGTAGATACTTGCAGGATTAACACTGTTTGCATTCCAATGACCGCCTGAATATGTTTAAGATAAAGCTACAGTACACATTTCACATTGGGGATTGGCAACAAATAGCTGTAGACTACATTCTGAAAAAATAAGTATTTTCACATGTGTTATGGGCCATTTCTAATCTCAGCATCAAAGCCAGGTCCATCTGCACGTTTCCAATCTTTGATCCTACCCATAACCTCCTCAGCAAGTCCTTCCCTGGCTACCTTATCTTAGTAGGGTGTTCCACACCCGCCCATTATTACCACACCAAGTTCATTTCCCCTGAACATGCATTACAATTTGTGCTTATATTTTTTTCTTTACTTGTTATTACTCAAATTCTCCATTAGACTATAAATTCCATCAGGGCAAGGGACAGTTTTCTAGGACCTAGAAGGCCCTTAATAAATATTTCTTCAGTGAATAAATGGTGAAAAACAGGAGCGACACAAAATGCAAAAAGAGAGTAGAAGAGCACGAATTCCCTGCACCATCATGTTTATGGGTGGTGGACCTTATATGACGGACTTTGTAGTCAAAACATACTTTTCAGATCTCGCTCCCTTGTAGTGTATACAAGGATGCTCGCTGTGTTTGAGGCTCTAAATATCTCTAACGAGGAGACTTCAAGTCTGAGTGTGTTTGCCTTACTTAAAACTGCATTCAGCACAGCCCCAAACACAGATGGGCACTTCATAAATATTACTGAAGAATGATGACACTGAGGATTATTTAATACCTCCTCATGGGGTGGAGACAGACCTTGAGCCACAAACATAGCGTGAATGTGCTTTACTTCTCAAATAATCTGAAGCAAAATTATTTCATCTGCAACCACAAATCAGACACATTCAGAATGACAAAGCCCCAAAAGAATGCCATTTTCAAGACTGAAACTGTATTATTCTGCGGTAAATGGAATCCTTGTTTCAGTGATACTGTAAGAGCAGAAATTAAAGATACTAAAAGTCTTCCCTCGGGGAACAACTGTTATCTGTGAACAATGAAAGTTTGTCTGAATAATTCATCAGCTTCAACGATGCAGGCCCCCCTTATTGGGGAATTCCAGGAGTTTGGGCAAGTGCATCATTGAATGTATCTCAGCCACTCCGTTGCCATTCTGCCAGGGACTGGCATTTATGGGTATATTCCTATGATTTTATTAATTTTAAAAAATAACCTATATGGGAAACCACTGTCAAGATAAAATTTTGAGGGTGCATTTATTTTACTAAGAAGAAAGAAGCTTATAAAGCGTCCATCATGAGAATCCACCTGGGACTCCACAAGAGATCACATACCCAAAACAAATCACCACGTCAGAGCCCCACAGAATTCTGAATCCCAACCAGCAAGCATGAATAATCCTTTTAAATGGTCACTTACATATCAGAACAGGTCCTTTGTGAAATTTCTAAGCAAGGCCTCTGGTTTCTGACTGAAACAGAGATTTATTGGGAAGGGGGGATGAAGTGAAATCAAGAACTACTGGGAAATTTCCACGCGAAAAGAGGACAAATGGTTTTTGTTGTCAGAATAAAACCAGCCTCTCCTGGCCAGGGTTCAGAAAGCTGCTGACTACCCCACAGGAGAGTTGAGCAATATTTTCAACTGGTTTCTCAGGGACCATCCTGATTAAGTTGTAGTTATGGGGCAGATGCAATAGTTTCAAATCCTGGGTCGCTGTCTTATTAGCTGTGTAACCTTGCACAAGTCATTTAACCTCTCTGATAACTGGTTCAACATCTTTAATATGTTGAGAGTTAATGCCTACCCAATTACCTTACTAAATTATTGCAAAAATCAAGTGAGTTCAAATTTCTAAAAGTTCTTTCTAAATTATAAGATTCTATATAAGTGGAAGGTGTTATTAAATATGCTCGCACAATATTAAATACCCCACATAGGACTCAGAAGACTCTATGACTCTGGGTTCTCCATTTCTAGCGATGGTCTGGTTTTTGCTTTGCTCTCTACAGTTTCACTGAATCTTTTTTTTTTTTTTTAAAGAAAGATATAAACAAAGGCAAAGGGGAAAAAATGGAATCATACATCCTACTTTTTGGTGCTGCTAGGCAAGAATTTTAGGCTGAGGCTTGGTTCATTACCATGACTTGATATCAATATCACCTGAGGGATAGAAGTAAAATAGGGAGCATCCCAAAGGCATGTGATTCATCTCCCCACTGATGGAAGAAGAAAACATCAATTTACAGGAACCAGTTATATTTCTAATTACTAGCAGCAAACAACTGGAAAACTAAATTTATAAAACTATTCCATTTACCATAGCATGAAAAGATATAAAATACTCATGAATCAATATAACAAAAATTGTGTAAGACTTCCACACTAAACTATAAAACATACATAAGAGAAATTAACCTACAAAGTATGCAAAAGAAATTAAAGAAAACTAAATAAATTGAGAGATATATCACATTCACAGACTAGAAATCTCAATATTATTAAAATGCAATTCTTCCTAAATTTCTCTATGGATTCAACACAATCTCAATCAAAATCTCAACAGGCTCTGGTAAAAAAATGACAAGTTGATTCTAAAAATGTACATAGAAATGCAAAGGACCTAAGATACATAACTTTGTCTATATGGAGAAAAAGAAAATAGAGTTGGAGGAGTCACCTGATTTAAATATCTACTTTAAAACTTCAATAATCAAGACAATGTAATATTGGCATAGGGATAGACAACAGATTAATGCGACAGAAGGGAGAATCTTGAAATAGACCCACATATATATGGTCAACTGAATTTTAACAAACGCATCAAGGGAAAAGTAAATTGTTTTCAATAACAACTGGATATGGGGAAAAAGTGAACCTCACACAAAAATTAATTCAAAATCGGGACTTCCCTGGTGGCACAGTGGTTAAGAATCTGCCTGCCAATGCAGGGGACATGGGTTCAAGCCCTGGTCCAGGAATATCCCACATGCTGTGGAGCAGCTAAGCCCGTGTGCCACAACTACTGGGCCTGTGCTCTAGAGCCCGCTGGCCACAACTACTGAGCCTGCATGCCACAACTACTGAAGCCCGTGCACCTAGAGCCCATGCTCCACAGCAAAGGGAAGCCACCACAATGAGAAGCCCACACACCACAATAAAGAGTAGCCCCCACTCACAACTAGAGAGAAAGCCTGCAACGCAGCAACGAAGACCCAATGCAGCCAAAAATTAATTAATTAATTTTCAAAAATTAATTCAAAATCATCATAGACTTAAATGTAAAAATTAAAACTACAATGATTCTAGAAGAAAACATAGGAAAAACATCTTTTTGACCTTTAGGTAAGCAAAGATTTCCTATAGAGGATAAAAAAAGTATATACCAACTATATAAGAAAAAAAATTAGCCATCATCAAAATTGAAAACTTATGCTCATCAAAAGACACCATTAAGAAAAAAAAATGGTTCTGAAGAACCTAGGGGTAGGACAGGAATAAAGACACAGACATAGAGCATGGACTTGAGGACATGGGGAGGGGGAAGGGTAAGCTGGGACGAAGTGAGAGAGTGGCATGGACTTATATACATTACCAAATGTAAAATAGATAGCTAGTGGGAAGCAGCCGCATAGCACAGGGAGATCAGCTTGGTGCTTTGTGACCACCTAGAGGGGTGGGATAGGGAGGGTAGGAGGGAGACGCAAGAGGAAGGAGATGTGGGGATATACGTATATGTATAGCTGATTCACTTTGTTATAAAGCAGAAACTAACACACTATTGTAAAGCAATTATACTCCAATAAAGATGTTAAAAAAAATAAAGAATTTGAAAAGGAAAGTGACAGACAGGGAGAAAATGTTTGTAATACATATATCTGACAAAAGACTTATTATCCAGGGAAATCCCTGGTGGTCCAGTGGTTAGGACTCTGTACTCTCACTGCCAAGGGCCTGCTTTCAGTCTCTGGTCAGGGAACTAAGAAAGATCCCACAAGCCGATGGTGTGGCCAAAAGAAAAAAAAAGATGTATTATCCAGAATATATAAAGAACTTCTATAAATCAATAACAAAAAGACAAACAGTGCATTTTTAATTCAGCAAATACATTCTGAACCAGTACATAACAGAAGAGCTCACAAGTGGACAATAAGCATATGAAAATGAGCTCAACATCACTAGAACGATGTAAATCTAAACCAAAATAAGATAATATTTTGCACTCACTAGAATGGTTAAAATAAAAAAGACTGACGACACCAAATGTTGTTGAGGATATGAAGCAACTAGAACTCTCACACATTGCAAATAGGAGTACATGATGGAGAATATCTTGGCAGTTTCTTGTAAAATTAAACATACATCTACCCTACAATCAGGATTCTACTCCTAGATATTAACTAAAGAAATGTAGATGTGTCCACAAAAAGACATGTAAGAATGCTTATAATGGCATGATTCATAGTAGCTAATAAGTGGAAACAACCCAAATGTTCATCAAGAGGAGACTGGAAAAGTAAACTGTGATATATTCATACATTGGCACACTACAGTGCAACAGAGGAGGATGAACTAGTGACAGATGCAATGGATGTGGATGAATCAAAAAATATACATTAAATGAAAAAACCAGTAACAAACGAGTACATAGTATATGACTCTATTTATGTGAAGTTCAAGAACAGGCAAAACCTAAATACGGCAGCAGAAATTATGACAATGGGTGCCTAAGGGGCATTGAAAGGAGGATGGGGGAACTATAGGGGGTGATGGGAATGTTCTATATCTTATTCTGGATGGTTGTTACCCAGATGTATACATTTTTCAAAACTCATTGAATTGTAGCCTTAAGATTATTTATTTGACTGCATATAAAATGTACTTAATGAATGATTGAATGAATGGTAACACCATGGGGAGATAACCACACAAATCCAGAAGGTGGGATTCTGCAGGACAACTGGTCAGGTCTCTTAAAAAATTACTGTCATTAAGTAAGAGATAAAGGGATTGTGGTAGATTATAAAAGACTTAAGAGATGTAACAACCAGATGCAATGTATGGTGTTAGGATGCTGCTTTGGGCAAACCCTCTATTAAAGACATTCTGGGGACACTTGGAGAAAATTTTAATATGATCTTGGTTTTAGATGACATAAAAATGTATTAATACAAAGTGGGAGAATGTTGATAGAAAAAAAAACAAGTTACAAGGCAGTATGTACTTTCAGATCCCCTTTTGGTTTTTACAAAAAGGCAAATATATATTATATATTGCGTATATTATATATGACTTAGAGCTAGGTATGTATATTATATATGTATATAAAGAGATCCAATAAGGAATATCAATTAACATAAGTAAGTCAGGCAGAGAGATATGGTGTTTATATTTTCTTATTTTTCTGTCTTTTCTAACTTTCCACCATAAACAAATACTGCTTCCACAATAATATATGTTGCTTGAAAATATTAGTCTCTGAAATTCACCGTTTTATAAGACAAGGTAAAAGATGGGTGGATAGGGCCAGGAGAAAGAAACCTCAGACTGTTCTATCTACTAAGTGAGTCTCCTATTGGGCATTTTCCACGAGTATCTCATTTCATTCTCACAACAAACCTATGATGTATCTTCCCCGTTTTTACATAACTGATGATGATACAAATGAGCATTTTAACATAATATTACCTGACCTCAAGACTCATGTTCTTTCCACCTCACTTACATATTTAGTAAGTTTTCTTACTAAACATTTGTGAAGTATTTACTATGAACCAGGCATTCTGTTACATGTTTTACAAGAATCACCTCAATCCTACCTCATAACAATCCATGTAAGGATACTGTTATAACCCTCGTTTTAAAAATAAGAAAACAGAGGCACAGAAATCAAATAAGTCCCCCAAGTTCCCAACAGCTAAAAAGTAGCAGAACCAAGAATCAAGTTCAGGCCACCTGATTCTTCACACGCCTACCCAGTATACTACAGCATGTCTCTAAGTTCCCATGCTTTCAACAAGTTCCCAGTGGAGTAGGGGAGTATGAGTGACAGCTACCAGCAAAGGGAACATTGATATCAGAGGCCTGCCATGAAGGCTTTCATGGTGACATCCTTGCTTACCTGTCCAGGGCGGTGCTGGTGGGCATACTCCTCCCAAATCCTCGGACCCCCATCTGACGGAAATACGGAATGCAAGAGAGGTTGGCGGCAATGATGGCCAGGGAGTCGGAAGGGCTCACGAAGAAGCCATTTTGGCCTAGGATCATATAACGGTCCTGTGGGAAAGAATGTGTGAAAATGTTCAGGCAAAGGCATCTGTCGCCAGCAGCCCATTCCCATCATCATTACAAGCCACTTTACTGCCATTCCACATTTAAACAACATAAAACAACTTGAATGAGGCCAAAGAGGGCATGGGAAACCAACATCTCTGAATATTACAGGGCCCACGATCTTGACACGACTGGGAATATATCCCACCTGTCGAAATGTGGATGACTTCCTCAGGCTTCAGTAGCCTCTATATTCTTAATTCACACTTTCCCCCAAACATAATGGAGAACAGAGATTATTGCTAAAATAGCTCGCTTCTTAACAAGGTGATTTCAACAAAATCAGCCATAATAAAGATGTATTGCATGAATTTTTTAAAAAAAGAAATAACCTCTTTATAACATAAGCTTACTTGAAAAAAGAAAAGTAATGGCTATTTAAGCGCAATACTTGGCCATTAGATAGAAGGGCAGATGCAGAGCCAGTTAGGGCTCATATGCCCCATACATGTCAGCCCCAGAGGTATCCAATAGCTCTCTGGTTTCCAGTGCTTGGCTCATTATACAGCAAAAGGACCAGTAGGCAGAAAACTTTCCTACTTACCCCATCAGCATCAAATGCAGCTCCAAATCCATATTCCCCTCCTTTCATAGCTTCCAGAAGGGTCGTTGCATATGTCAGGTTGGGGTCAGGATGCTGCCCTCCAAAATCTTCCAGGGGAACACAGTTGATTGCAGAATTGGCTGGGGCCCCCAGCTCATCACACAGGACTTTTCTCACATAGGGTCCCATAACTGAAAAAAATACACAGCAATATGAGATCTTTGCAGAACCTCTGCCCCCACCCCACCCCCCCACAACCAAGGGTGTTTTGCTCTGCTTAGAACAAGAAGGTTACTTAATAGCTCAAGAAAAAAAAAAGATAAATTCTACAAGTTTTCTCAAGACACAACACAGAATAATATTTACTTCAACTACTACTCATTGAGCATCTGCTATGTGCCAGTGACTGTGTCAGGCATATAGAAGTTGTATTCAATAATCCAGTTCCATGAAATTTCTCTCCAAAACTTATCTAAAATATTGCCAGAAATAAATCAACTACCTAACAATGACTTATTGACTGTTACTTTTTATGTACGAAAAGCTTCAGCTGAATATATGCAAAAGCACTAATAGGCCCTAGCAACATTCTTTGTCTCTACAGTCGTTTTAACTCTGCCAAGTGTATAATTAAACACTGTAAAACACGGAAGCACATAAAACTAAGCACATTTTACAAAATAAATGTTAAGGAGCTGTGTTTTCCAGTTCAACACACAGTCGTGGAGTGCCTAACACGGAACTCCTATGTGAAGAATGGAGGGCATCAAGGGACGCAAAGCACCCAATTCCGACATTACTGGGCTCTCAATCTAGCAGTGAGATGAGCCAAATCTACAGGTGAGTGACTGCAATGGTAAGACTAGTTCTATTCAATGTATATTTATGAAATAATACGATCCAATGGCTTGAAAGAAGAAATGACCACAGGCAAGGCTTCAAGAAGAAGGCAGCATTTCTGGGAGGACTTGGAAGAATATAAATTTGACAGGAGTGAGGACGCCATCCAAATGGAAAGAACACTATAAGCAAGGGAACGGAGCCTGGGGTAGAACATACAGCAAGCACACTTGGGGATCAGCACATAATCCTGTTGGCTGAAATATATCAAAGTACTGCTTTCCATTTATTTTCCACTAATATAATTCAAACCTCAAAGAGTGAACATCTTTTGATTTTTCCTGCCAGCACCCCTTTCCCCTTCCTCCGGTAGCAGCATCTGGGGTTTCCTTTGGAGAACCAATCCTTTTCCCGTCTCAGTTCATGTGATCAGGATGTGGCTAAACCCTACTGACCCTAAGGCTGGGGAGGTGACCTAGGTCTGCCACTCAGTATCTTCCATCCCTCAACCAGAGTGACTGATTCAAAGTCACTGAGGCTCAAATCCAAAACATCGCTCAAACTGTTTGGAAAGAGAAGCTGTCTTCCCTCTAGGCCAGATAAAGCTAAGGTAAGAAACTGAAAGAGCCTTTTCTGGGGGAAAAAACCAGCCCAATAGGAAAAAGCAAAACAGCCCAGCCAGAAGACCTCAGAGTGAAGCCCTTGGAAGATAAGTTCCACACATGGGCTCAGAGCTCCCAACAAAATTTTTAGTACCTCCCTCTTAAACATGCCAGGCAGCCAACGACCACCAAACTTTTGAGGAATGCGTCTAATATGAGACCAAAACAAAGAGAGTAAAGAGCAACCTGGAGAAAGCAGAAACTACACAGAGAGAAAAAAATATTTTAAAGTATATTTCAGTCATATCCTAATAGAGATCAACAAGATGTGACAGAATGGCTAAAACTGAAGAGACTGACAATACCAAGTGTTGGCGAGGACATGGAGAAACTGAAGCCTTCATACTCTGCTGGTATTGCAAACGGTACACTTTGGAAAACAGTTTGGCAGTTTCTTATTAAGTTAAACATATACATCATATGACCCAGCATTTCCATTCCTAGGTATTTATCCATCCAAGACAAAGGAAATCATATATCCCCATAAAGAACTTGTTCATAAATCTTTATAGCAGCTTTGTTTTGTAGTAGCCAAAACGTAAAAATAACCCTAATTGTATCAACTGGTGAATGGATAAACAATATGTAGTACATCCTTACTATGGAATACTACTCAATAGTAACAAGGAATAACTACTGATATATACAACACCATGAAGGCATCTCTAAAACATTATGGTGAGTGAAAGAAGCCTGAAGAAAAAGGCTACATATTGTATGCTTCCATTTAAATGGCTTTCTGGAAAAGGCAAAACTGGGGCAGTTGGGGGGCGCGTAGTGGACAAAAAGCAGACTGATTGCCAGGGACTAGGGGAAGGAGGAGGGTTAAGACTATAAAGAGCCGCAAAAGAACTTGTGGAAGTGAGAGAAATATTCCATATCTTGATTGTCAGAGTGGTTACATGACTATATGTTTGTCAATCCTCATGAAACTGTGTACCAACAAGGTATCAATTTTACTACATATAAATTATATACCTCAGTAAACCTGACTTATTAAAAAAAGATATGGCATTCATGAAAGATGAATAGGAAGCTATTTTTAAAAAGAGATTATTTGGAAAACAAAACAAAAGTTTTGGGAAATTAAAAATATGATAGTGGAATGAAAAACTTAATAGAAAGACTTGGAGATAAAGCTGAGGAAATCTCCCAGAAAGTAGCAAAAAACAAAGAGAAAGAAAATGGGTGGTGGGGGAAAGAATAGGATAATTAAAGGATCAGTCAAGTAGGGCCAATATCTAAACAACAGCCATTCTGGAAAGAAAGGAAAGAGAAAATAATGGAGGAAATCATCCAAGAAGTAATGTAAGAAAATTTCCCAGAATTAAAGGACACAAGTTTCTAGATTAAGAGGATCCTCCAAGTTCTCAGCACAAGAGAGGAAAACAGTCTCACACTAAGACTCATCATTGTGAAAAGAAGGAACACTGAAGATATGTCAAAGGCCCTAAAAGCCACCAGAAAAGAACAAAGAAAGATTTCATACCATAGATTAAAAATCAGAACAGCATCAGATTTCTCAAGTTCAGTAGTAATAGCTAGAAGACAATGGAGCAATGCCCTCAAACTTCTGAAGAAAAGTAATAGCCAACCTAGATTTCTATATCCAGATAAATAGCAATTCAGAGTGAGCACAGAAAAAAGGCATTTTCAGATATGCAATGACTCAAAACAATTACCTCCCATGAGCTTTCTCTCACAGAGCTCCTGGAGAACTTGTTCCTCCAAAATGTAGGAGTAAATCAAGAAAGTGGAAGACAAAGGATCCAGAAATAGGAGCGTCAGCCTAAGAAAGGGGTAAAGGGAATTACAGGATGATGCTAAGTGGAGATTCCAGGACAACAGCAGCTCACAGAGCAACCAGTGCAGAGCAGAGGAGATCCCAGGTCTCCAGGAAAATGAAGTGAGAGAAGATTTAGACACTGGGAGAATATGAGGGTTAAGAGTGGTAAATACGCTTCACAAAACCTAAAGAGTGAGAAAACAGGACAATTACTAATTCCACAGAAGAAGTTGTATGTAAGGAAAATATAATTACAGTATTTTTCATGGCTCAGCAGTGTTATAATAATGTAGACAGTAGATACTGATCCTCCCAAAATGATGATATAATTAGTTTAAGGAAGTGTGCTTGGATTTAGTGACTGGAGAAGGTGAAAAAGAGCTGCCACCTCATCTTCCATGGTATGAAATCTGTAATGCCCCAAACTGAAAAATCAACAAGGAGCATTATATTCATAGTATTTAGTAACAGGAAGATCAATACTTTAAAAAAAAAAAAAAAAAAACACTGAAAGAGTTTAAAAAAAAAAGGTAGCCTCTGAAAAGTAGGAAATTGGGGGAAGGAGTTGGGAATGGATTTTTTCATAATAAACTTTGAACTATTTGACCTTTTAAACTGTGTACGTATCAAAAACAATTTTAAGGGCTTCCCTGGTCGCGCAGTGGTTGGGGGTCTGCCTGCCGAGGCACGGGACACGGGCTCGTGCCCTGGTCCGGGAGGATCCCACATGCCACAGAGCGGTTGGGCCCGTGAGCCATGGCCGCTGAGCCTGCGCGTCCGGAGCCTGTGCTCCGCAACGGGAGAGGCCACAACAGTGAGAGGCCCGCGTACCACACACACACAAAAAAAACAATTTTAATAACTACAGTTTTGCTATCTCCACTCTAACAGGCATAGCCTCAAAACCTTTTGTTCAAGCTTTGTTTTCATTTGCATCAAAAGAGAGAAATTAAGCCCTCAAGTTTTCCAGAGCATCCCAAATACCTGAACACACACACACCGTATGAATATCTATAAATCCAGCCTTCCTCTTAATCCCAGAAACCCAACACACACTGAGGTCTCCTTTACCATTTCTTGCCCACCACTTGGTAGGAGAACACGCATTTACCTCCGTGCATGGCATCAATTCGGATCTTCAGTTGGCTGGGCCCAGTCAGCAAACTCTTGATGGCATTAAAGTCAAAGATGGTCCGAAGGAGGTTGAGATAGATATCCACTGGGTCCACTATCTCCACTAAGGATAGGAAAGCAAAAGGAGACACCAGTGACTACCCATGAAGGATACTTGGAAGCATAAAAACGCATGAAATTAGGATCACAATCACATCATAACCCCAGACATTTACATGGGAAGCGAAGCATCCATTTGCAGACAAAATCACAAATTAAAGCACAATCAAGATGTTGCAAAGTTTGCAGGTGATCAAAAGGTGTAAAAATTCTCAAGATAGAAATTCTTCTTTGCAAGTGAAAAAATCAACCACAAGAATAAAGTAGTTAAGATAAAACTATGCCTACTGTCGCTACTCCCACCGTCTTTCCCTCCCCCAAACTGCAACACCTCAAATGCTAAGAGGCATCTTGGCACAGCCGGTTGCCTCTCCTGTGGGGAATGGCCAAAGAATGACTCAACTGGCCTGAAACAAATCAAGAAGTGACCTCCGCAATGACCCCTACTTTCCAAATGCCATGGTGCCAACCAGATCCAGGTTCTGAATTGGTGGTGAAGGATATTTTTCTGAGTTTGTGTGAAGTCTCCTGCATGTCCAGTCTAGTACCAGTTTCAGGGTGAGCGCCAGCTATTTAGAAATCCTAATTAAACACAAATGTTCTCCAGTGTCCTGCACCACCCAATGACCAGGCATGCAAAACAAGTCTTTTCCACTTATTTCACAGATTCATAAAGCCCAGAATACATCACATTTTTCAACCTTGGCAATCAGTACATAATTAATACTCAGAAAGTACTTTTCCTAGAAGTAATAAATATTTTATTTTAGGCACTAAAATTTGTTCACAAGCCCTACTTTTTAAATTCGTAGTTAAATTTTGAAACTTATGTATGCTGTTCCTCAAATTTTTCAAAAAACATACTACTTTAGAATCCTGAAACACTTAAACCTGCACTAAAGATATTACCAATCCACCTTTAATAATTTTTAGTAAATCCAGGTGCAATATTTGATGGATGAAATTTTATATGTAATATGAAACTGTCCCTTCGTCTAGTCAAATACATGTCTAAAAATATTTTTTCTTGCACTTAAATCAAGGTAGTATGTGTGTCCATTCAAATATAATGTAATTACCGTTTACAGAACACAGTTTTTAATCATCTTTTGATATTTGGAGGATATTAATCTATAAGATAAATTAAAAGTTAATCTATATGAACTGTACATCTAAAAATGATTAACATGATATACTTTACGTTACATATATTTTACCATAATAAAAAACTAATCTATAAAATAAAAGGTTATGGCTTGAAGTTTTACTCACTCTACAATTTAGGATATTTTTGGCAATTATTTCATTCTGGTTCTTTTCAGAAATTCCTGAACCATTTGTCTAAATACATTTGGTATTTATAGCAGATAACACATAGTACCAAACAGAAATGTAAAAAACAAGGAAGCAAGTAGAATTCCATGAAAACTGAAAGTTCACATCACATAGTTCATGCTCTTCACCCTTTAAGGTGAAATGTCAAAGACTGATTTGTTTCCAATTAACTCAAGCCTTGCTCAACATTTAAAACAGCAAGAACACAGTACATAAATTATCCCAAATAATTATCTCCAAATTCTTCTTGGGAGCCAGGGAATGTCTCTATCTACCTCGTGGTATCTGTAGCATTATAGAAAACTCATCAAGCTAGCAATGTGGCTGGAGCAGTGGGCCTGAATCTGAGCTCACCAAACATCTGGGTCTCTTGGACAACAAATACAATTGTGAAGACACCATAAATAAATAAATAAAATTTCTTCCTGATGGTAATACCTGCTTTTTCTTAGTCATCTTATTTGCCAGTCCTTCTAAACATATGTAATCAAGTACACTTAAATCATTTGTTTAACATAAAATATCCCTTGCGGACTTCCCTGGTGGTGCAGTGGTTAAGAATCCACCTGCCAATGCAAGGGACACTGTTTCGAGTCCTGGTGCGGGAAGATCCCACATGCTGCGGAGCAACTAAGCCCGTGTGCCACAACTACTGAGCCTGCACTCTAGAACCCGCGAGCCACAACTAATGAGCCCGTGTGCCACAACTACTGAAGCCCGTGCACCTAGAGCCCGTGCTCCGCAACAAGAGAAGCCACTGCAATGAGAAGCCGGCGCACCGCAAGGAAGGGTAGCCCCCGCTCGCCGCAACTAGAGAAAGCCTGCGTGCAACAATGAAGACTCAACACGGACATATACATACATACATACATACATATATACATAAATAAAATTTGAAAATAAATAAAATATCCCTTGCTTTTAGTTGTCAAGCGATTGTGCAAGCGTGTGTGTGTGTGCGCGCAAACTCTCAACTAGATTAGTAAAATCAGGAACTGTTGCTTCCAATAAATATCACATGGTTTTCAATTAATTTCCGCTCACTAGCTAAGCAAGCAATTGACTCAAAATCTTCCAAGACAAATGTGGTAGAGTTGGCCCAACACTGTGACTCCAAACAGTCCATTTCAACCTCTTTTCTGTCCCTAAAATACCATGTGGCCATGAGCCAGGTATTTCACCTTTTTAACTAAATTAAATTACTTGTAAAATAAGGATACCATCTTAACACAAACTGGATTTAAGCTTATAGGGGCATTGAAGGAGTAAAAAATTGTTAGTTTTATTGCTACTTATATGCCTTCTAGGAAAAAAACAATAGGATAATATAAAGGGTGAAAAAATGATATGCATATACATGGCATTCATGTTGTTATATGGTTCAATATTAATCCACAAATTGAAAGGTTATAATGGAGGACTTACAGGCTTTATTCACTCTACAATACAGGGTAATATTTTTTGACAACCTCATCCCAGTTTTTCAATTCTTGAACCATTTTCCTAAATCCATTTGGTACTTTGTAAATTCCTTTGTAAAATCTCCTAACACGGAGTGTAATATAGAGCAGGTGATCATCAATTGTGCATTGAATCAACATGAACTGCGTGGTTCTGGCTTGGAAAAGAAATGCTTACCTTCCATGGGAAATTTTAATAACCCCACTACCTTTTAAGGTCTCTTCTTAATTATCTAAAGTATTTCGGTATGTTCACCTTAATTGCTTAGAAAAGCAAAGACGTTTTGGCTTCACAGCCTATTCCTGGAACACTGTAAAAGAGTCAGCCATGAAATGTTCCCTATGTCAAAAATGATAGAGTTTGGAAAGTCGTTTTTGAAAGTTTGCCAGTTCTAAATATCTTGGCGGCCTTTATTTCTCTCTGCACCACACTCACATTACATCTAATTATCAAGTGCCACTCCTGAGATTGATAATTCCATCACTTTTGTGTGTGCTTTTCCCTGAAGAAAAACCCAGAGTCACCCCCATCCACGGAGTTATTCTGATTTCTTCAAAATACAGTTTCTCTGTTACCTCTAAACGGTTTGAATTTGTTCTCCAGGTCAAACTCTTGTCTTCCTAGTCGAGACAGGTCGATTCGTAAATCAGGGCATATGGCGTATTCCTCGATTGTTTTGCTGATCTGATAGATTTTGTCTGAGACGACATCTGGCGCAGGACCTAAAATTTGAAAATAATGCACCACCGAAAATAAATCTGCTTAAAAATTAAATCAGAGAAATGTTAGTTCTTCCTCCACCAAGCAGGAGAAAGATTCATTTTTGCTCTAGACAACGGTCACCAGTGCACAGTTCGATGTACCTCGATATTTCTTATCCTTCCACTCTGGAGGAAACGTGGCCAGCCTCACCTGTTCCATGTAGGCCAATAACCCACATGTTGGTTTGTTTTAATCCACTTCTAAACAATGATATGTCTTCCCTAAAAATAGTTGCACACCTGCCAGGGAGACCTGGTTATGTCATCAGCTTTATTCAGGATATGAGACACAAACAGGATATGCATTTGACAGAACTGAGGGATTCCAGATTTTAACTGCAAACTGCAGCTTCCCAAGAGCACCTAGAGAAAGAAAATACGATTTCTACTCCCAGATCTGCTGCCTATTTGATGCATAAGCTGACCAGGGTACATGATTTTCCCCAACTCACACTCTCTAGTGACTCCCAAGTTTTTAAAGTGAGGTTTAAAATATCTGATGCACTTCCTCACAAGGTCAAGCTGACAGTTAAGGTGAAGTGATAGGCTTTAAATGAACTGAACATGAAATCAATGGTTGTCCTCCTTTAATTTTTCTTTTCTTTTTAATTTTTATATCTTCATGCAAGCAACTTTAGGTTTTTTACAACGAGTTTGGGAATCAAATAAATAAGTAGATTGAAAGATCTAAAACATAAATAATTGATAACTTTGTATATTGATCTCACTCACCAACTATATTATAACTTTCTACCGAACAGAAATTATTTCTTGATTTCTTTTATATCCCAGCGCTTAGAGCTACACTGTCCAATTCAATAGCTGCTAGCCACATGTGGGTCTTGAACATTTGAGATGTGACTAGTCAAATTGACATGTGCTGCAGTTACAAAATACACATCAAATTTTAAGAGTTAATAGAAAAATAGAATACATTACATTAATAATTTTTATAGTAACATGTTGAAGTGATAATATTTTGGATATATTAAGTTAAATAAAATATATTATTCATTTCACCTGCTTCTTTTTACTTTTTTAGGTAGCTACTAGAAAATTTTTAATTACAAATGTGGCTCACAATATATTTCTTTCTTTTTTTTTAACATCTTTATTGGAGTATAATAGCTTTACAATGGTGTGTTAGTTTCTGCTTTATAACAAAGTGAATCAACTATACATATACATATATCCCCATATCCCCTCCCTCTTGCGTCTCCCTCCCCCACTCCCTATCCCACCCCTCTATGTGGTCACAAAGCACCGAGTTGATCTCCCTGTGCTATGCGGCTGCTTCCCACTAGCTATCTATTTTACATTTGATAGTGTATATATGTCCATACCACTCTCTCACTTCATCCCAGCTTACCCTTCCACCTCCCCGTGTCCTCACGTCCATTCTCTATGTCTGCATATTTATTCCTGCCCTGCCCCTAGGTTCTTCAGAACCATTTTTTTTTATTCCAGATATATATGTTAGCATGTGGTATTTGTTTTTCTCTTTCTGACTTACTTCACTCTGTATGACAGACTCTAGGTCCATCCACCTCACTACAAATAACAATTCCATTTCTTTTTATGGCTGAGTAATATTCCATTGTATATATGTACCACATCTTCTTTATCCATTCATCTGTCGATGGACACTTAGGTTGCTTCCATGTCCTGGCTATTGTAAATAGAGCTGCAATGAACATTGTGGTACATGACTCTTTTTGAATTATGGTTTTCTCAGCGTATATGCACAGTAGTGGGATTGCTGGGTTGTATGGTAGTTCTATTTTTAGTTTTTTAAGGAACCTCCATACTGTTCTCCACAGTGACTGTACCAATTTACATTCCCACCAGCAGTGCAACAGGGTTCCCTTTTTTCCACACCCTCTGCAGCATTTATTGTTTGTAGATTTTTTGATGATGGCCATTCTGACTGGTGTGAGGTGATACCTCATTGTGGTTTTGATTTGCATTTCTCTAATGATTAGTGATGTTGAGCATTCTTTCATGTGTTTGTTGGCAGTCTGTATATCTTCTTTGGAGAAATGTCTATTTAGGTCTTCTGCCCATTTTTGGATTGGGCTGTTTGTTTTTTTTGATGTTGAGCTGCATGAGCTGCTTCACAATATATTTCTATTGGACAGTGCTGCCTTAGAGCACAGCACTGCTACCGTCTCCCAAAGAAGGTTCACTGAACATATAAAAAGGAATAATGACCAAACTCATCAAGTTGCATACCTTAAATATGTGCCGGTTTTTTATATATCAATTATATCTCAACAAAGCGGGGGGGAGAGGGGGGGAAAGGAATAACAATAGCACCATTTCAGTGGATTGAAAAGAGCCTCGTAGATTTTACCCACGTTTTCTCACATAGGAAAAGTGAAGACCACAAAGAAGTAAACATAGCCCTTCTCAGCTTCACTCCTTACCATTTTGTATTCTTTTGCAAAACTTAAAAAGTAAAGAGTGCTATTTACTTTTTGCATTTGTTTATGCTTGCCAGATGATACACGTCTATCCCTCTGCCTCCCAGGCACCACACTATGTTCTTGGGATGTTTCCATCACATTTTAAAAGTCTCTGTCTGAGTTTGTTTGCCAAAGCACACTGATTTCCAAAAGCAACACTGATAACCTCTGAGTTCATGAGCATCCTCTGCATCCCTTTACATCTTCCCAGTTCTTGGCATCTTCCACTCCAGTGACTTCCCTCTTCATTTTAGTCAATTCCTAGTACAGTCATACCATAAGTATTATTGTCTTTTGATATGCTTCTTGCAAAAATATCAAATTTGAGTATCTTAATCCCACAAATTCCTAATCTTTCATCTACCCTACTTTGTACCCCTGTGAACCTGTTCCTCATTCCTATACTGATGCCCAACATCACTTGATTACTCCCAGGCCATCGGTCCATTTCATTTCACTGGTCTCTTATCCCAGAAGGATCCTATGGTCTAGCAGTTGAGCCTTGCCTTTGTTAGTACAATAAGACAAGTCAACATTTGTTGAAACTTACGCATACCACCTTTCACATCGTACGTGGAATTCAGCATTCACAAAAAGCAGATGAAGTAAGAATTATTAGTATCCTCATTTCCCAAATAAGGAAACTGAAATTGGAAGAAGTGACCTTAACAAAGGTCACATCACTCGTGTGACAGAGGCTGGGTTTGACTCCTAATAGTCTGATGTCAGCTCAGAGACTCTTAACAACTACCAGCCCACCTTATGCTCTGCCATGCCCACACCGCCATTCCCCAGTCCCGGGACATCACCATCATCTGCTCCACTGCTGCTATTCCCACACTCCCCCCATGCATTGCTGAAGGCAGTCATGAAATTACACCAACTGGCTCCCCCGAAGAATGAGACTGCTTAACTTCAACTCGGTCCTCACAACCCCTCAGGAATCCTCAACAAACTTCCCAGAGGAGCTTTATGAAAACATCTCCATTTATCCCCTTCTCTATCCTTTCCCCATTATCTTAGCAAGTTACATTTCCTCTTCTTCTTTTTCAACAGATATAGGCAACTATTTCCCAAAACTTCCACTCTGTACCCTCAAAGTGCTTCTTTCCCTCATCTCTGCCTCCTTACTCAGAAGTTCTACCTACTTCTTGGAATCTAGGTTCCAAATGAGCTCCACAGATAATGAGTTCTGTGACACTGGGCAAGGTTTTTAAACCATGAGGATTAAATGAGAACATGTATGTAAAGTTCTGACTATGAAGCTTGGCACACTGTAATTATTCAAAAAAATCAGTATTTTTATTACTGATTCCTTTTGCCCTCTAGCACCTTCTCCCCTATTTAAAAACATGCTCAGAAAGGTCCTGTCCTCTAAATAATTTAAAAGCAACATAGCTTTAGATGTGTCCTATTTCCCTGGATGTGCCTACTAATTCTATAGACACTTAGCTTTTAACTTATGCCATAAGATGTATTTGTATGACACCCCATAGAAGAGATGAATGTCTGCAACTTCAGATGAAGGATAACATGGTAAAAGTCACTCTAAGTGGGAAGAAACCAACTGAATCTCTCCATGCCATCAGGAATGTTAGTCTCATTAATGATGCCAAGACATGTAAACATGAAGAATTAAATGTAAGAGGAAGGACTTTCAACAGAGTTAAAGGCTAAACGATAAGTTCAACCCCCTCCCCCTATTCAGTATATGACTGAACAGGTTCCATAACCTCCTGTAATTCGGTCTGCGAAATGGTTATTTAAATAATATCTTCCCCTTTTGTGCCTCACAAGTTATCATAGAGATGACTGAGATTCTCTTGCAAGACACGAAGTCAGGCATTAATTTAAATGCTTAAATACATTATTTAGTTTGGCAACTTATATATTACATTGCTCTACAAATTCCCATTTTCTGAGCTCATGAAATGGCCTGTGTTATCAGTGTGCAGAACACCTACGCATTGCATATTTTTTCCTGAAATATTCAGTAGCTGCTGCAAGACTAGGTGTTGGCCCTAGGTGTGCTTCTTAGTGAAGCAGGGTTTCTTGAATCACACTTTCAAGAATGAGGCTCCTCATAAGGTGTTTTTTTTTTAACACGATGTGAGTAATGTTCTTTCTTTGGATAATGTCCAAAATGGCTGCAGGGAGGGGGCAATCATGTACTTCCCCTTCAGGACGTGCTATTGCCTGGGCCAGGAATGCTTCATAATGGCAACAGTTGTTGGTTAAAATTCAGCTCCCACCCACATATACACGAAGACTCAGTATTCTAGATTAAAAGAGATTTAAGAGACTTAAAAAACAAATGCAGGGGGGTGGGATGAATTGGGAGATTGGGATTGACATATTTACACTACTATGTATAAAATAGGTAACTAATGAGAACCTACTACATAGCACAGGTAACTCTACTCAGTGCTCTGTGGTGACCTAAATGGGAAGGAAATCTTAAAAAGAGGGGATATATGTATACGTATAACTAATTCACTTTGCTGTACAGCAGAAAGTAACACAACATTGTAAAGCAACTATACTCCAATAAAAATTAATTTAAAAAAACAAATGAAATGCATGGTTCTGGGATAAAACTTGGTTTGAACAAAACAGATGTAAATAACATCTGGGGGATACTTGGAAAATTCTGAATACAGATTAAGTTTTAGATGATATTAGAGAATTAGTATTATTTTTGTTTGGTGTGATCATGCAGTTATATAGGAATACGTCTTTATTTTAAAGAGATGTCAGAAATATTTGGGTGCAAAATATCTTTATGCTGTAATTTACCTTAAAATTCTTCAAAGGAAAAGAACTAAGCAAAATGGAAAAACAAAGTAATGGATACATGGTATCCACTTATTATCCTTCCTACCTTTACATATGTTCAAAAAAATTTTCAATTCACCCCTATACATGTATCCCACCCCACTAGGACTTCTAAACTATAAATTTCTATAAATATAAGAAAAAGTGAAATAATTCTAGGCATGTCAGTGAGAGAAAGTCAACACTATAGGAAAGAGAGAATGTAGGACTTATGCTAAGGAGCCATCTGTCTGACCATGGGACCTTGAGCAAACAGCCTCTCAGGGCTTTGATTTCTTCACCTATAAAATGACAGGAATGACCTAAATGATTCTGAGGGTCTGTTCCAACTTTAAAATCCAGAGTCCTTCCATGTCAGATAAGCATCAACATTCAACCGTTCACGGTGCTGAGGAGTACAGAGGACCAAAATGGGTTTGAGACCCCCTTATGCCATTTCCTCGTCATGTCACCCTGGGCAACGTGATGCTTAATTTTATGTGTCAACTTGCTTTGGCCACAGAGAGCCCAGATGTTCATTTAAACATTGTTCTGGGTATGTCTGTGAGGGTGTTTCTGGATAAGATTAACATTTGAATCAATAGACTGAGTAAAGCAGATTGCCCTCCCCAGTGTGGCTGGGCCTCATCCAACCCACTGAAGGCCTGGACAGAACAAAAAACTGAGAAAGGGAGAATCCACTCTCCGCCTGACTGTTTCCAGCTGACACACTGGCCCCTCCTGACTCAGACTGGACCTTACACTCTGCTGCTTCTCAGGCCTTCGGACTCAGATCAGAACCCTAACATCCATTGGCTCTCCTGGGCCTCCAGCTTGCTGACCAAAGATCTTGGGACTTCACAGCCTCCATAATCACATGAGCCAATTCCTTATAATAAATCTCTATACAGATCTTCCTCATCTTACAATGGAGTTATAGTCTGATCAACCCATTGTAAATTGAATGGGTACAGAACGGCTGTAAATGTACTGGCTGTTTACCCTTGTGATTGGGTGGGAGCTGTATTTGCTGCCCCTGCCCAGGATCACGAGAGAGAATCATACCACGCACACATTGCTAGCCCAGGAAAAGATCAAAATTCAAAATTCAAATGAAGTAGCTTCTATTGAATGCATATTGCTTTTACACCATTGTAAAGTCAAAAAATCTCTAAATCAAACCATCGTAGGTTGGAGCCCCCCTATGTGTCCTATTGGTTCTGCTTCTCTGGAAAACCCTGACTAATACAGGCACCTCACTAGATTTTTCTAAGCCATTTTCTCTCTTCCTTGCTTGTCCACCATCAGTGGGTCACTGTAAGACTATGACAATATAAAAAGAAAGAAATCATGACAATTAAGGCATATTCTGAACCACATACCTCCATTGGCAACATTAAATTTCACTCCAAACTCTCCCCCTGGTCCTCCAGGGCAGTGGCTGGCTGTCAGGATGATTCCACCAGCTGCCTTGATCTTTCTTATAATGCAGGATACAGCAGGTGTCGACAAGATGCCATTCTGTCCAATAATCAGCCGACCAATCTAGATTAGCCAAGGAAAAAAAATCAATCCAGTTACATGGGATTGAAGTGCATTTCAATGAGAAAGTGTCCCAGGCTCTATTAGCACACACTAATAACCTGGCAAAAAGAACTGAGTGGGGCTTGCCTGGTGGCACAGTGGTTGAGAGTCCGCCTGCCGATGCAGGGGACATGGGTTTGTGTCCCTGTCTGGGAAGATCCCACATGCCGCGGAGTGGCTGGGCCCGTGAGCCATGGCCGCTGAGCCTGCACGTCCGGAGCCTGTGCTCCGCAACGGGAGAGGCCACAACAGTGAGAGGCCCGCATACCGCAAAAAGGAAAAAAAAAAAAAAAGAACTGAGTGGGGTTAAGGTGGGGGGCATGTGTAAGGGGGTGGGGGGAAGGGTAGCTCAGGCGTTGTCTTCCCTTCCCCATGT
The DNA here is from genome assembly GCF_963924675.1 of Phocoena phocoena. Classification (NCBI taxonomy): domain Eukaryota; kingdom Metazoa; phylum Chordata; class Mammalia; order Artiodactyla; family Phocoenidae; genus Phocoena; species Phocoena phocoena. Next base: position 64,628,211 of record NC_089224.1, on the reverse strand, counting down.
CTTCAAGACCATTTGGGACACCCACATCTCACAGTCAGTTATTAACCTGTAAATGGGATCTGCCTCATTGATTTTCAGTAGTTTAAAACACCTGCTTTTGCTGTACACCTGAAACTAATGACATTGTTAATCACCTATACTCCAATATGAAATAAAATTTTTTTAATATATTAAAAAAAAACCCACTTCTGATGACCAAAGGGTTAGCTTGAATCACACAAGAAGTTCTTAGTTTGTTACTGGCTTAGAAACCGCACGTGTACATGCTGGAAATTAAAAGAAAAAAAAAAAAAAACCAGAGCACTTGTCTGCTTCACCTTCCTTCTCTGCCTCAGCACAAGCTCACACAGTGGGGACCTGATCTGCTACATCCTCATCGTCTGCAAGTGTATTTTAGCTGCACTTGGAAGGCCCAGTCTCCCGAAGGCAGAAGTCCTATTTTGGCAACGTGTGCTAGGGACATTGGAGAAATCCAGCCAAGCTAGGCAGAGATCTGGAGGTCATCCATCAGTGTGGCCAGACTCTCTATAGCTACAAAACTGATTTTTTTTAAAAAGAAAGAAAACAGCAGAGCCCTGCAGAGCATTACTCCATATGCTTTGTTTTAAAATAAGGCCCAACGTCATCCAATCCAGTGGTTCTCAAATGTTGCTACAAATCAGAATCATTAGTGAAGCCTAGAAAATTCTAGGACTAAGTAGTCTAGTAGTCTAGTCCAGTACTAAGACTGTATTCCAGACCAATTATATTGGAATCTCGGGGTGGGATCCTGAGCTCCACAGTTGTTTCCAGTATTCAGCTAAGTTTGGTGATCAAACCCCCTCGCTACTCAAAGGGCCAGAGGCATGGGCATTACCTGCGAGGCTGGGAGAAATGTTAAACCTCAAGCCCTACCCCATACCTACTGAATAAGAATCAGTATTTAGCAAGACCCCACCCCTTCTCCACATAATTCATTTGTCTATTAACGTTTGAGAAGTACCGACATAGCCCAGCAACCAAAACCAGCTCCCGTGTCCAGCTCAACAGCAGTTACCCTGGCACCAACGATAGCATTGCTGGAAGTAGGTCACTGACCAGATATGACAATGAGAAAATATACCAAAAAAAAAACCTTTAAAGGGCAAACAAAAGAGCTCCAAAAACAAAGCACTCTTGCAATAATTTAGTATAGAAAGGGCTTCCCTGGTGGCGCAGTGGTTGAGAGTCCGCCTGCCGAGGCAGGGGACATGGGTTTGTGCCCTGGTCCGGGAAGATCCCACATGCCGCGGAGTGGCTGGGCCCGTGAGCCGTGGCCACAGAGCCTGCGCGTCTGGAGCCTGTGCTCCGCAACGGGAGAGGCCACAACAGTGAGAGGCCTGCGTACCGCAAAAAAAAAAAAAAAAAAAAAAAAAAAAAATTAAATAATTAAATAAATAAATGGAGGCAGGGTCAGAAGAAGCCTCGCTAAAAAAAAAAAATTTAGTATAGAAAGACCCACACTCTCCACAACCTCCCCAGAGTACATATTTTCAAGTGGATGAGGCAGATTATAAACAAATAAGCCTAATAGTAGTAGTGGTAGTAGTAATTACTAGTTGGGTACATATTGGAAAAAACCAACAGGTTTTGGTGATAGAGAATAATGGGGTGTCAATTTTAATAGTAACAGTAACAATTATAAGAGCTAAGGGAGCTTGGATTTTATTCTAAGTACAAGGGGAATCCATAGAAGGGTTTTAAGCAGTGGAAGTGACCTGATATCAGTTACATTTTTTAAAGATCATGGGCTGAGCAATCCAAAAGATCGTATTAAAAAGCAAGTCATTCACATCAGCAAAGCATTCCAATGTCTGTCCTCATCTCCCACCAACCCCAGGTAAAGTCAAAGTCTTCATGGTCTACCAGGCCCTACATGATCTGACTGCCATCACCTGCCATTCTCCACTTCCCTCCCTCCCTCTGCCCCGGCCACACTGGCTGGTTTGCTGTTCCTCACACATATCAAGTGTGCTCAGTGCCTTTCCATTTGCTCTTTCCTCTCCTTAGAGCACTCTTATCCAGGTATTCATAAGCCTGCCCCACCCCATCCTTTGGGTTACTGTTTCAACGTCAACTAATCAAAGATAGCACCCTTGACAGCCCTATACAGTAGGGCACCCATAAGTCCCTAATTTCTCTACTGGCCTCTATTTTCTTTATCCTGTTTAGTCTTCTGTATTACACATATTATCCCTTAATACTTTCCATTTTATTTGTTTATTTTCCCACTACATATAAGTTCTAAGGACTTTGGTTTTTTCACTGCTCTACTCTGAGTATCTAAAACAAACTTAGCATATACTAAGTACACAATAAGTATACGTTGAATTAATTAATTGAAAAAAATGAATGAATGATGAGGGAGTGGCTTCAATATGCAAAATGCATTAGAGACTGACAAGAGCAAAAGGAGAAAGATCAGATGGAAGGCTCTCACGGCAGATCTGAGTGTGGACAACATCTTGGACTAGACCAGAGGCAGCAGAAATGAAGAGAAGTGATTACATTTGAATATATTTTTGGAAGGAGAATGAACAGAACATGTAGGTGGAATGAAATATGGAAGAGATATATAGTAGCCAGCCCCTAAGATGGTCCCCAATGCTCTATGCATTCTGGCATTCATGCCTCGGTGCAGGACCCTCCCACAGCGAATAAGGCAGATTTGAGTGATTAGTAGAACACTGCAGAAGTGATGGTGTGTAACTTCCAATAAATGACATTGCTGCTTCTGCCCTGCTCTCTTGGATTGTTCACTCTGGGGGAAGCAGCCACCATGTCACCAGGACACTCAAGGAGCCCTGTGTAGTCACCTGAATGGAGAGGACCTGAAGCCTCCCACCAACAGCCAGCACCCACAAGGTGAGCCACCTTGCACTAGACCCTCCAGCCCTTCAAGCCTTCATATGACAAAGCCCCCACCAATATGCAACTGTGACCGAGTCAGAACAACCTACCTCCTGTCCCAGAGAAACTGTGAGTAATAGTAAATATTTGTTTATTTTAAGCCACTAAGTTTTGTCATAATTTCTTACACAGAAATAAATAACTAAAACAGGGGCAGTGAGGAAAGGAGCCAACTCACAGCTTCTACCTTTAATAACTTGATGGATGGCGGTGCCATTGATTGAGAAGGGAAAGACAAAGGACAAAAATTTCACTCATATTTTATCCAGAGCCAAGATAAATCATGTTCCACATGCTTCTGTTAAAATTTATTTAGTCATTCAACTTATTTTATCGAGTATTACCATGAAACAGGTAATGTAGAAGACCCTGCAGGTACAGTAATGAATACAAATTAGTCACTACCCTCAAGGAGTAAACCTGCAGATTCAAGAATGTGAAAAATATTTGTAACTTTTCTTCATGATTTTCTCTCTCTCCCATTTTTCAGGATTATTCTTAAAGAAATAATCTTTAAAGGGGAAAAAGGTATTATGTGTAGACATTTCCTATAGTGGTATTCATTAGAGGTAAAAAATTTTTTTAAATCATTATAAATGTCTAATAATGAAGAACCTATAAAATAAAGTGTGATGTATCAACTTATGGAATATTCTTCAACCATCTAAAAGGATTATTATGAAGACCGAGCACCTGTGGCAGACTTGGTGTGCAGTCCACAAAAAGTTATGCTCGGGGCTTCCCTGGTGGCGCAGTGGTTGAGAGTCCGCCTGCCGATGCAGGGGACACGGGTTCATGCCCTGGTCCAGGAAGATCCCACATGCCGCGGAGCGGCTAGGCCCGTGAGCCATGGCCGCTGAGCCTGCGCGTCCGGAGCCTGTGCTCCGCAATGGGAGAGGCCACAACAGTGAGAGACCCGCATAACGCAAAAAAAAAAAAAAAAAAAAAAAAAAGTTATGCTCGGGGCTTCCCTGGTGGCGCAGTGGTTGAGAGTCCGCCTGCCGATGCAGGGGACGCGGGTTCGTGCCCCGGTCCGGGAAGATCCCACATGCCGCGGAGCATCTGGGCCCGTGAGCCATGGCCGCTGAGCCTGCGCGTCCGGAGCCTGTGCTCCGCAACGGGAGAGGCCACAACAGAGAGAGGCCCACGTACCGCAAAAAAAAAAAAAAAAGTTATGCTCCCCTTTCACAGGGCAGAACTGTTGCTGGGCAGCAGCTGCCCAGCCAGGGGCTACATTTTCCAGACCACCCTTGCATCTAGCTGTGGCCACATGACCAGTTCTCGCAATGAGTGATAAACTACTATGAGAATGAGAAAGAAGTAATGTGTGTTCCTTCTGGGCTAAGGATGTTAAGGAGTAGATATGTCTTCTCCTCACTGCTTATTTCCCCTTCCACAGACTCAACACAGGTGAGCACATAGCTCGAGGAGATGCCAGAGCAAGAAGATGAAAAGAACCTGGGTGCCTAACTCACAGGATGGGCAAGAGTCTTTGTTCACCAGCAAAATCCCCATTGGACTGTTACGTGAGTGAGAAATAATTTTCTATTGTTTTTAAGGGAATAAAAATTGCCGAGGAGACCTTCAAGTCTCCTGGCAGAGGAGTAAGACATGGAGATCACCTTCCTCCCCACAAATACATCAGAAATACATCTACATGTAGAACACCAGAACACCTACTGAATGATGGAAGAAGACCTGACTTCCCAAAAGCCGTGTGGCTGACAGGGTCTTCATGCTCCGGCCGGGTGTCAGGCCTGAGCCTCTGAGGTGGGAGAGCCGAGTTCAGGACATTGGTCCACCACAGACCTCCCGGCTCCACGTACTATCAAATGGCAAAAGCTCTCCCAGAGATCACCATCTCAATGCTAAGACCCAGCTCCACTCAATGACCAGCAAGCTACAGTGCTGGACACCCACAGCCAAACAATTAGCAAGACAGGAACACAACCACACCCATTAGCAGAGAGGCTGCCTAAAATCATAATAAGGTCACAGACACCCAAAACACACCACCGGACATGGTCCTGCCCACCAGAAAGACAAGATCCAGTCTCATCCACCACAACACAGGCACCAGTCCCTTCCACCAGGAAACCTACATAACCCACTGAACCAACCTTAGCCACTGGGGGCAGACACCAAAAACAACGGGAACTACGAACATGCAGCCTGCAAAAAGGAGACCCTAAATACAGTAAGTTAAGCAAAATGAGAAGACAGAGAAACACACAGCAGATGAAGGAGGAGGGTAAAAACCCAGCAGACCAAACAAATGAAGAGGAAATAGAGAGTCTACCTGAAAAAGAATTCAGAGTAATGATAGTAAAGATGATCCAAAATTTTGGAAATAGAATGGAGAAAATACAAGAAACATTTAACAAGGGCCTAGAAGAACTAAAACGCAAACAAACAATGATGGACAACAAAATAAATGAAATTAAAAATTCTCTAGAAGGAATCAATAGCATAATAACTGAGGCAGAAGAACGGATAAGTGACCTGGAAGATAAAATAGTGGAAATAACTACCACAGAGCAGAATAAAGAAAAAAGAATGAAAAGAATTGAGGACAGTCTCAGAGACCTCTGGGACAACATTAAATGCACCAACATTCGAATTATAGGGGTTCCAGAAGAAGTAGAGAAAAAGAAAAGGACTGAGAAAATATTTGAAGAGATTATAGTTCAAAACTTCCCTAATATGGGAAAGGAAAAAGTCAATCAAGTCCAGGAAGTGCAGAGAGTCCCATACAGGATAAATCCAAGGTGAAACACACCAAGACACATATTAATCAAACTATCAAAAATTAAATACAAAGAAAAAATATTAAAAGCAGCAAGGGAAAAACAACAAATAACATGCAAGGGAATCCCCATAAGGTTAACAGCTGATCTTTCAACAGAAACTCTGCAAGCCAGAAGGGAGTAGCAGGACATATTTAAAGTGATGAAGGGGAAAACCCTACAACCAAGATTACTCTACCCAGCAGGGATCTCATTCAGATTCGATGGAGAAATTAAAACCCTTACAGACAAGCAAAAGCTGAGAGAATTCAGCACCACCGAACCAGCTGTACAACAAATGCTAAAGGAACATCTCTAGCAGGAAACACAAGAGAAGGAAAAGAACTACAAAAACAAACCCAAAACAATTAAGAAAATGGTAATAGGAACATATATATCGATAACTACCTTAAATGTAAATGGATTAAATGCTCCAACCAAAAGACATAGACTGCCTGAATGGATACAACAACAAGACCCATATATATACTGTCCACAAGAGACCCACTTCAGACCTAGGGACACATACAGACTGAAAGTGAGGGGATGGAAAAAGATATTCCATGAAAATGGAAATCAAAAGAAAGCTAGAGTAGCAATTCTCATATCAGACAAAATAGACTTTAAAATAAATATTACAAGAGACAAAGAAGGACAATACATAATGATTAAGGGATCAATCCAAGAAGAAGATATAACAATTGTAATTATTTATGCACCCAACATAGGAACACCTCAATACATAAGGCAAATGCTAACAGCCATAAAAGGGGATATCGACAGTTACTCAATCATAGTAGGGGACTTTAGCATCCTACTTTCACCAACGGACAGACCATCCAAAATGAAAATAAATAAGGGAACACAAGCTTTAAATGATACACTAAACAAGATGGACTTAATTGATATTTAAAGGACATTCCATCCAGAATAACAGATTACATTTTCCTCTCAAGTGCTCATGGAACATTCTCCAGGATAGATCATATCTTGGATAACAAATCAAGCCTTGATAAACTTAAGAAAACTGAAATCATATCAAGTATCTTTTCCTACCACAATGCTATGAGACTAGATACCAATTACAGGAAAAAATCTGTAAAAAATACAAACACATGGAGGCTAAACAATACACTACATAATAACCAAGAGATCACTGAAGAAATCAAAGAGGAAATCAAAAAATACCTGGAAACAAATGACAATGAAATCACGATGACCCAAAACCTATGGGATGCAACAAAAGCAGTTTTAAGAGGGAAGTTTATAGCAATACAATCCTACCTCAAGAAACAAGAAACATCTCAAACAACCTAACCTTACACCTAAAGCAATTAGAGAAAGAAGAACAAAAAAACCCCAAAGTTAGCAGAAGGAAAGAAATCATAAAGATCAGATCAGAAATAAATGAAAAAGAAATAAAGGAACAATAGCAAAGATCAGTAAAACTAAAAGCTGGTTCTTTCAGAAGGTAAACAAAATTGATAAACCATTAGCCAGACACATCAAGAAAAAATGGGAGAAGACTCAAATCAATAGAATTAGAAATGAAAAAGGAGAAGTAACAACTGACACTGCAGAAATACAAAGGATCATGAGAGATTACTACAAGCAACTATATGCCAATAAAATGGACAACCTGTAAGAAATGGACAAATTCTTAGAAAAGCACAATGTTCTGAGACTGAACCAGGAAGAAATAGAAAATATAAACAGACCAATCACAAGCACTGAAATTGAGACTGTGATTAAAAATCTTCCAACAGGTTTCCCTGGCAGCGCAGTGGTTGAGAGTCTGCCTGCCCATGCAGGGGACATGGGTTCATGCCCCCGTCTGGGAAGATCCCACGTGCCGCAGAGTGGCTGGGCCCATGAGCCATGGCCACTGAGCCTGCGCGTCCAGAGCCTGTGCTCTGCAACAGGAGAGGCCACAACAGTGAGAGGCCCTAGTACTGCCAAAAAAAAAAAAAAAAAAACCCTCCAGAACGTAGGCATAGAGGGAACTTACCTCAACATCATAAAGGCCATATATGACAAACCCACAGCCAACATCATTCTCAATGGTGAAAAACTGAAACCATTTCCACTAAAATCAGGAACGAGACAAGGTTGTCCACTCTCACCACTCTTATTTAACATAGTTTTGGAAGTTTTAGCCACAGCATTCAGAGAAGAAAAAGGAATCCAAATCAGAAAAGAAGAAGTAAAGCTGTCACTGTTTGCAGATGACATGATACTATACATAGAGAATCCTAAAGATGCTATCAGAAAACTACTAGAGCTAATCGATGAATTTGGTAAAGTAGCAGGATACAAAATTAATGCACAGAAGTCTCTTGCATTCCTATACCCTAATGATGAAAAATTTGAAAGAGAAATTAAGGAAGCACTCCCATTTACCACTGCAGCAAAAAGAATAAAATATCTAGGAGTAAACCTACCTAAGGAGACAAAAGACCCGTATGCAGAAAACTGTAAGACATTGAGGAAAGAAATTAAACATGTAACAAACAGATGGAGAGATATACCATGTTCTTGGATTGGAAGAATCAACATTGTGAAAATGACTATACTACCCAAAGCAATCTACAGATTCAATGCAATCCCTATCAAACTACCACTGGCATTTTTCACAGAAACAGAACAAAAAATTTCACAATTTGTATGGAAACACAAAAGACCCCGAATAGCCAAAGCAAACTACAGAAGGAAAAATGGAGCTGGAGGAATCAGGCTCCCTGATTTCAGACTATACTACAAAGCTACAGTAATCAAGAGAGTGTGGCACTGGCACAGAAACAGAAATACAGATCAATGGAACAGGATAGAAAGTCCAGATATAAACCCATGCACCTATGGTCAACTAATCTATGACAAAGGAGGCAAGGATATACAATGGAGAAAAGACAGACTCTTTAATAGTGGTGCTGGGAAAACTGGACAGCTACATGTAAAAGAATGAAATTAGAACACTCCCTAACACCATACACAAAAATCAACTCAAAATGGATTAAAGACCTAAATGTAACCACACACTATAAAACTCTTAGAGGAAAACACAGGCAGAACACACTATGACATAAATCACAGCAAGATCCTTTTTGACCCACCTCCTAGAGAAATGAAAATAAAAACAAAAATAAACAAATGGGACCTAATGAAACTGAAAAGCTTTCGCATAGCAAAGGAAACCATAAACAAGACGAAAAGACAATCCTCAGAATGGGAGAAACTATTTGCAAATGAAGTAACTGTCAAAGGATTAATCTCCAAAATATACAAGCAGCTCATGCAGCTCAATATCAAAAAAACAGACAACCCAATCCAGAAATGGGCAGAAGACCTAAATAGACATTTCTCCAAAGAAGATATACAGATTGCCAACAAACACATGAAAGAATGCTCAACATCACTAATCATTAGAGAAATGCAAATCAAAGGTACAATGAGGTACCACCTCACACTGTCAGAATGGCCATCATCAAAAAAATCTACAAACAATAAATGCTGGAGAGGGTGTGGAGAAAAGGGAACCCTCTTGCACTGTTGGTGGGAATGTAAATTGATACAGCCACTGTGGAGAACAGTATGGAGGTTCCTTAAGAAACTAAAACTAGAACTACCATATGACCCAGCAATCCCACTACTGGGCGTATACCCTGAGAAAGCCATAATTCAAAAAGAGTCATGTACCACAATGTTCATTGCAGCCCTACTTACGATAGCCAGGACATGGAAGCAACCTAAGTGTCCATCGACAGATGAATGGATAAAGAAGATGTGACACACATATACAATGGAATATTACTCAGCCATAAAAAGAAACAAAATTGAGTTATTTGTAGTGAGCTGGATGGACCTAGAGTCTGTCATACAGAGTGAAATAAGTCAGAAAGAGAAAAACAAATACTGTATGCTAACACATATATATGGGATCTGAAAAAGAAAATGGTTCTGAAGAAACTAGGGGCAGGACAGGAATAAAGAAGAAGACGTAGAGAATGGACTTGAGGATGTGGGGAGGGGGAATGTAAATTGGGATGAAGTTAGAGAGTGGCATGGACATATATACACTACCAAACGTAAAATAAATAGCTAGTTGGAAGCAGCCGCATAGCACAGGGTGATCAGCTCAGGACTCTGAGACCACCTAGAGGGGTGGGATAAGGAGGATGGGAGGGAGGGAGGAGATATGGGGATATATGTACGCGTATAGCTGTTTCACTTTCATATAAAGCAGAAACTAATACACCATTGTAAAGTAATTATACTCCAATAAAGATGTTAAAAAAAACATCAAGTTTTTTTGCTATAACAAAACATTTAAGTTTTGTTAAAACATTTAAATATTCAAGTTTATTTGCTATAACAACTTACACTTTCTTAAGTAGTACAGAAGGAACATAGACAATGCTTTAATGCTAAGTCAAAATGCAGATATCTAAATAACTTTTAAGCTATTACAACAATGTACAATTACGTACACTTTGGGGCTAGCACTTAGAAAAATACAGAAATAAATATGTACGGTTTATTTGTTAAATAGGAGAGATTATAGATACAGTTTATCTTATTAAATTTGAATTTTTTTAAAAGGTAATATCTTCTCTGTTTAACATTAAAGTGGGAAAATACACTTGAATAAAATTTCAACCTGAAACATTTTAGTTGTCAGTGGATGATTAATAGGAGATTAAATTCTAGTTATCTGGAAATTTTTGCTCTGTGGATCTGCTCATTAACCCACCAATACCAAAAAAAATGAGGTAATGCTGGACACTGTATATAACTCTAGTTGAGGGACTTCTGAGAGGAGACAACTGCTGCAGGGGATGCAGGAGAGCGGGTGATGAAGCTTCTAAGATAAGACATGGAAAATCGTGAAGATATTTGTGCCCCGTGGGAATGCTCACCAAAAAGTGACCTCAGCAAAGGAGGATTTAAATAATCAAGTGGCTAGAAGGACCAGCTCTGTCAAACCAGTCTGCCTCTTTCCCCAGCCACTCCTGTCATTGCCCAATGGGCTCGTGAACAGGGTGGCCGACGGCTGCAGGGAGGTAGATCAAGTGTGGGCTCAGCACATGGACCTCCACTCATCAAGGCTGACCTGGCTGCGGCCACCGCTGAGGGCCCTATGTGCCCCCAGCAGAGACCAGCCCTCAGCCCAAACTCCACCTCTGTGTTCACATTACCCTCTCTGTGTGTCTGTTTTCTCCTCTTCTGTCAATTCTCCCTCTCCTAATTAGCCCAAGGCAAATATCATCAGAAGAGCTATGACTTTCAAGATCTAGTAATTGATCAAAGAAACATAACCTTTGGAAGCCCTGTTGTATAAAGAAAAAGCAACAGCAACTTAAAGTTAAAAGATCTAGATATGAGTCTTTGCTCCACCCCTGACCTAAGCAAATTGCGTCACTTGTCTGAGGCACCTTGTCTTCATCTGCAAAGTTGAGAGGGTTCAGGGTCATGAAAATTCATGTAAGATGAGATTATATAAACTCTTCATGAAGCTCAACATGACCCAAATCATGCTATTGCCTTCCCCAAGCCCCCTCCCCTCCCCCAACATTTAAAATTCAATTTTAGACCTTAAATTAACCCTTAAACTACCATTTCCCTTTCTGAAAAAGTCTTAGAAGTACTATTCTCTGCCAATGTTGCAGACTGCTACCTTGCAAGAAAAAGATGGTCTACTTACATCATTGGCTTTGGTTTGGTTTACAGCATTGAAGCAGGCAACATCTGACTTCTCTTCCTGAGTGAAACCCAGACCACAGGCTGGGGAGGTCTGAGCCATGGCACTCTGCTGCTCCCTCGCTGACCCTCCCAAAGGGGCACTGGAGGAACTGTCATGCCCATACCACAGTCTGTCTTTGACTGGAGGAAAGGAAACCCCACCCAGCCCTGCAGATGGTGCACCAACCTGGGTGGGCTTTACTGCTACTGAGAAACATGTCCTTCAGTTCCCACTAGGAAAGGGGGGCAAAGTAGACCCCAGTCCAGTGTTGCTTACACACACACACACAGAAGGCACACAGATACAGACAGATATCAGGATCCACAGGTAGCCATGAGAACACTGTCACACCAGCACCTGCAGACACATACGTGAGGCACACTTCCCCAGACACCCAGATACACAGACCCAGCATTAACTTGTTCTTATCCAGTCATGACTGCTAAATGCTAGGGAAAGGGAGGATGTAGCAGGTAGCCATGTGCAATTACCATCAATCATTTCCCTCAGTGCAGTTACTTATAATCTCTCTGAGTTTATTCTTCTAACTAGATGCCAGCATCTTCCACCAACTCTTACGCCTCACCTAGATTGCATCACCATTTACTCCACCCATGAGTGGGCACAGCAAGTGCCTCAGGAATCGATATGCCCTTCCACATACCACAGACCAATGTCCTGAAACAGAGAAAATTTTATTTCGTGAAGCTTTCTCCAAGCACATCCATACTTTACACCACGTGCCATATACGATGAATTTTTTTTAATGATTTTATTTCTGATGGCTCCCTCTTTTCAGAACACTAACAACTACTCTTCTAACTTAGATTTAGTATGAGTTCAGTTTCTAATTACCTCAGATTAAAGTCCCAGAGAGCAGCAATATACAACTTAAACCCTCAGGGTAGACGTGGAATTTTGATACCAAATGATTTTTCCCCAGTAACATAACACTAAAGAAAGCAGGATTGTTTTCATGTGCGAAATCACTAAAATAAGATTTCCACTTTCTGGTTTCCTTTTAACTTTAAGTAAGTCATAAAAAAAGAGTCCCACAGAGAGAAAAGAAAAAGTAAGCATGACATTCTTCAATAACCTCTGGTCACTGTGTCACATCCCTGTCATTCCCAAAGTGAATCAGAGAGAGTAAAAAGGGCACTAAACAGAAACTTCCTTGATGCTTCACAGACAAGAGTGCTGTACAGGACCACACAGCCACCACCATGTCCACCTACAAAGTGCATGGAAAGCCATAAACACAAAGATGCCTGTTTCTCATCTCCTTGGTTAAACAAAAAACAAAAGCCATGAAGGAAACCCAGAGCCACGCTGCTGTGGATGGCCAGGCTTCAGTCTCTCGTCCCTGCTGTCAGAGAGGAGTACCAGCCCCTGATCACTGCTGCACGTGAGTAAGCAGGAGATGGCTAAGCGGAATTTTGAGAAATAACAAACTCAAGACATGGATGTAGTCATCCAAACATCAAGGGACTTCTCCATTTGCACATGGATAATTGTGCAGTTATACGCTTTGTTGCACGGAGACCAGATGGGAGCAACCGAGCTCATCCTCAGATGCGTGTTCCCCTGGAAGCCTTGACACACATACCCAGGGGCTGGAGGGTGAGACGAGAGTTCATTAGAACCAAACCAAGCCAATGTGGGTATCACATTTGATTCCCAACATCTGGACAGGTGCAGAAAAGTCACAGGCATCTGGAAGTTTGGCCCAAGTTCTATTCCTCAATCAGCCCACCGATTCTCAAGGTCTCACTGAGAAGATCAGGCCCTCTAGCTTTCCTTGGGTGCAAAATGGGGGCAATGAAATTGGAACTTATGTTCCTACTGGTAATTCAGTGCTTGGAAGATACTGAAACCTTTACCTTAAGATATAGAACTCGGCTCACTGAAAGAAGAAAGGGCTCTATCTGCTGCCATTTTATGAGGTGATCAACCCAACCAGGTACCAGGATAAGAACTATTGGCTCCATCTGGGTCAAGAAAGCAGGGCTGAGTGCCCTGAGATAAGCTGAGATTTTGGCATTCAACGGGAAATGATGCAAAAATGGACTTGCCACCTGCCGGCTATATGACTTTGGACAAGATCCTGAACCCTCTGTATTTCAGTTTTATTACCTGAAAGATAGAGGGTGAAAGAAAGTAACACAGCCAAGCTCCAGCTCAGCATCTGACACCCAATAAATCTTTGATATATTTCCCGTGCCTTCCTTGCTGGTGTCATTTCTTGATTCTTAATTATGAATTTCTAATTCATAGTAATTGAATGCAGTTGTTGTTTCACCAACCTGCAATGGTTTTCTAATTACAAATATATATATGACTTTTATATATATGATAAATATATGTATATATAGTATATGTATGACATTTAGAAAGTACTCATAAGCAAGAAGAAAGTAAAACTCATCTGTAAACCTAAAAGTGACCACAGTAAACATTTCAGTGTCTAACCTTTGTCTATGTGTCTTGGGATATCTCTCTCTCTCTCATTTACATATTTATATTTTTACAAAAGGGATTGTCGTGTAGTCTACATCTTTCACTTAACATATCTACCCCTTCCGTGGAGTCTATCTTTCTCTGTCACTGACTATTTTTTCACAACATGATTTTAGTGGCTGTATAGTCTTCCATTATTTAAATGTACCATGGTTTACTGACCAATATAAAAGTGTTCTTTTACCTAAGTTTTTATATGCGAAACTAAAAATGTTTGAGGACTAAACCCATCCTATGGAATAAATTTAACTCAAAGTAGCTTGCCACCAATTAAACAGAAAATTAGTTGTAACACACCTACGTAAGTGCAATGTCTTCTTTCATCTTTAACCACCAGAACTGCTCATTAAGAAACTGCTGAAGTCCATGGTGATTAGTGACAGGACCTCATGTCTGTATCCTCGTCTTGGCCCGGATCTTCCTCTTTTCATTGCCCCATTTATGCCTCTGACTTGCACCGTCCACTGGTATGTCCCATGCCAGACTGCTAACTTACCCACGTTACTGAGCTCACAGCAGAGAGCTGTCCGTACAAGATCCTGCCTGGAATGCAGGATTTATACTACTTATATTTCTTACTATTGGTCCATCCAACTCCAGCACAAGTTCTATTTATTATCATAGAAACATAGGTCATTTGGGAACATTTAGTCACCTCCTTCAACTCTATGCTGTCTTCAGATACTTCTGTCACCTGGGACTCTGCTCTACTCTCTTTTTGAATATATCCAGGGAAGAAGATGTATCTTCGGGGAGGGGGTGTCCTGGGCACATGTGCACACACATATGCTATTTGATAAACTATCTAAATGCTTAAGAACACTTTCCATCTGGAACCTTTATAAGTAGACAGTATACACACACACACACACACACACACACACAGATATAAAATCCCAAAAGAAAAAACTGACTATCTTTGGCTCTTTTATAGATAGAATACATATATAGAGATTCATATACATATTCCTCTATATATGTGTGTGTGTATTTTTTCCCGGAAAAATCTCAGTCTCTCTTTATAGCTATGTGTTTTTCCCTGAGTAGTTGTCACAGTCAATTAAAATACATATATGCCGATCTTCAAATAAATTCCATCAGACCAATATCTGTCTGGTTGGGAAATAATTACTGTCCATTTGCTAAATGCCACCAACCCTTATACTATGTTCCAGTGAACTAAAGACCTCTGGCAATCACAGATTTACAACTCAGCACGATTAAACAATTTACTGTTATTTATGACAGCAAAGCTAGGTCTTCTGTATTATATTCCACGTTAGCATCTGTCACTTTACATTTGGGAGATCCTGTCCAAAAAAAGATTATGCCTCCTAACCAAACATTCAGCAGGGCTGTAGGAACAGGCACCCTGACAAACATCCTGACAAAATGCTTTTAAGCATCGCTAGAGCTTGCAGCTGTGCATTTTCAGACTACTCAGCAGATGAGCGTGGAGTCTCTTAGCCTCTGCTTCGTCTGTTCCTCTCAGTAATCCCTCACATGGCCCAGTCCATTAGGCTTGAAAATCCGCATGAAATGAGCAGACTAAGATCTGGCCTCAGTTGGGGCAGTGGAGCAGGTATAGAAGGGTGGGTCTGCTCCTAACGTAGCCTGAGCCTCAGAAAGGTTTAAGATTGAAAAGCATGGCTTTGACTCAGCTGATCCATAATAGGAAATAATGCACAGACCATGCAAAAAGAAGTCCTTTACGTTGAGCTAAAGTCTACGCCAGAGCAGCTGCTGCCACCTCAAGTACCGTGACAGGGTGTGCACACATGTGTGTTTGTGTGTGCATGAGTGAGTGTGTGTGTGTGTGTGTGAGCGTTCATGCTGGGAGAGGGGAGAGTATCATGACTTCGGCAGTCACCACCCAAGCCTTAGCCAGCAGCCTGCAGAAATGCCGAAAGTCTTACTAAAGCAACTGTGATCACCTCATGGACGGGCGCCTTCGATCAGTAAGGCTACTGAGAATAAAAAGCATATATGCACATGTCCTTTTATTTTAATCAGAGAAAAATAGTTTGGTAATAGTGGTGCTATATGAATCAATAAAATAATTGACAATAATCCATTACCTCATTCAATCCTCCCCAAACCCCTGGAAGATGTGGGAGGCAAGTATTACGACAGTGCCCATTTTTATAAACGAGGAAACAAACCCCAGAAAACAGGTGACTTCCCCACAGTCATACACGTTGCAAATGATAGTATAATGATTCAAATTCAGAGCTTCTCCTTTTTTTCTTAACTACTCTCTAGTGATGTGTTTAATTATGAAAGCAAGGCATATATACATGTGTAATTACTTAATAAAGAGAAGTATATGAGTAGAAAGGGAAAGGATTCCCCTCCCCCACCAAACACACCCACATACCCCAGATATATTCACTGCTAACTGTCTGGACTATGTTCCTCCAACCCTATTTTCTATGCCTAATTATATACACAAAAGTGGGATCATGCTACACATGACCCTCTACTAATTGCTTTGTTTCACTTTAACAAACTATCATCCACATCTTTCTCATGTCACATATAGATCCACCTCCTTCATTTATGGATATTAATGCATTCCTAGTGTGGTTGTGTCATAAATTATGTACCTGTTCTCTACTGCTGAACACATAAATTGTTTCCAAGTTTTTTTTTTAATAAAGCTGTTTTGTTTTTTTAAGTTTTTTTTTTTTTTGGGGGGGGGGGTGGCCCGAGCTGAGCAGCATGTGGGATCTTAGTTCCCCAGACCAGGGATTGAACCCACACCCCCTGCATTGGAAGCGTGAAGTCTTAACCACTGGACCACCAGGGAAGTCCCTCCAAGTTTTTCTTTAGCAAAATGCTGCAGTGAGTATTCTTGTACATAAATGTTTCCACATTTGTATTAGAAAATTTACAGGATATATTCTTAGAGTAAAGGATTCCTAGATTATTGGACAAGTACTCTATTAATTTAGATACATACTGCCAAATTGCCTGATCAAAAAGTTGTATCAATTTAACTTCCACCAACAGTGTACAAACATGACAATTTTCCAACACCTATGCCAGCTCTGAGTATTTTCTGTTTTTTTCAAATTAATGGATTGTTTTTATTTGTATTTCTTTGGTTACTAATGAGGCTGATCACCTTTTCATGCATTTGTGGTTGCTGTTGACAATATTTCTTTTAAACTGTTTGAATTTTCTTATTGATTTGGGAAAGCTTTTCATATATTGTAGATATTAACCATCTGCTGTAACACTCTCCTCCTAGTATTCTGTGAGGTCTTTTGTCAAGCAGGATAAACTCTGGTCCTATGATTTCAAATTCTTTTCTATTTTTTATTATAAATGTCTAAATATAAAACTACATATGGTTTGGTAGTCTGGCTACCAAACCAGACTCTTATTAGAGGAAAACAATAGAAAGGCAGTAAGTATTCTATTTGTACAAAGCATCTATTAGTAGAGACTTGGAAAGGGAAAGAAAATTGTCTGTGACTTTATGCCAAGAAAAAGAATTTCTTTGGGGATTCAGTGTTCCTAAAAATTTTTTTTCTTCAAACAAATACAGGCATTACTCCAAAATTTGATGTCACTAACAATGCAGGAGATGAAAGATATTGAAAGACTCAGAAAATGTGGATTTTAACAAGTCTTGTGTATATCCCAGATATCCTCTTATTCATAAGTAATTCGAGTCAAGTCAGATGAAAGAACCGAAAACTTTCCCTTTGGCTATGCAAGTATAAACAGTAAAGGCATACTGGCCAAATCTTGAGTGTTTGCAATTAGCTGTCAAGGCTGTAGGCTAACAAAGGACATTGCAGCCCTAGCTTTTTACCTTCAATTTAAAAATCCCTGGGAAATTCAGACCTTTTTTTTTTTTCCTGCTGCCTATTATTCCCAAATAATCCTATTACAGTGTCCATTCATGTCACTGTTGTCTAACAGAAGAGTGGCCAGAGCCCAAAAGATGAACGGTAAGGTTGGTAAAGCCAATACCTCTCCTGAGATTCCCCCCAAATAGGTTCCAACTTCTATTCCTCAAGGCTGTACAGAAACTAGCAAACTTCCAGAGTTCACAAAGGGAACAGATGTTTTATAAAAAATTCTTAGGGCAAGTTTCAGACATAATGTTGCTGATGGGTATCTGTCTTTTCAATAAACATCATTATACTTTATCACAAGATTTAATAAAGCAGCTTAGTTAAAAATGCCATCTGGGTCTCTGGACACATTAAACAAAGCTTAAAATAACCCACCCCAGCAACTGGGAGGGCCCAGCTGTTCTCAAAACCTCTCCCACTCCTTTTACTTCCTCATAAAAAAGTGAATGAGGACTTGAGGCTAAAAGAGTCAAGAATGAACAGACCCAAACAAGGAGAAGGGTGGAACCAAGGGCTCCCTAAAATTTGCTATTTGCTCAGATAATAGATTTTCCATCTCCACAATTCAGGGGATGAGGATTTGGGAAGGGAAGCAAGATAAAGTTATGGGAGGCTCTTTAGGGTTTCCTAATATATTACAAACCAGCCCTTCCTAACATCTGGGCCATAGTAGCCCATTCCATTCACCTATTCTGTTGTGAACACCCATAGAAAATACAGAGCAATCACCACCCACTTCTTTTGCCTTCTAGAGATAGGACCTGGAGCTAGCCATGCCCAGATTTCCAGATCCATTCCAGGAAAGAAGCCTTAGTGTTAAGTACGTTTCCCTCTCTTGCTTCCTTCTTCTTTCATCACTACTGGCCACCCACCACCATATCCCACTCTGCTTCTCTTCCAAATATATGTTCCTTGTCTTTGGGACCAAACCAAAATTTGTTGCCCAGATAGTTCCCATAAATGCCAAGGCAAGTGTATTCTCATTCTTTGGAAACAGACACGTCTTTATGACCTGCTGGAATCAAATACAACCTGTGCCAGCATCTATCCGGAGGGCACGCCCAAGCCCCTCACTGATCTAGCATCCCTCATATCATTTCACTTCATTTGCTACCTCTAAAAGATTTCACAAGCCATTGAGGAGCTCTTGAATCCGGTAAGCTGTACTGTAGGCCAACATTATTATCATCAATGCTGATCATCATATGGCCAGTACAGTGCACAGCTAACTGGCAAATGGATTTTCTCTTGGCTAAAACTTGTTACAGAGCTCTGGGTTAGTCCATACATGCAGTCAAATCATTATTATCTGAGATGTATTCAGTTGACCGTAGTAATACTCCCCTGCAGTTCTTAGTGCTGAGGATGTTACCAAATGCTTTCATATGCAGTGCTTCATTTGATTCTCAGGATAATTCAGAGATGCTATCATACCCAATTTATAGATGAGAAAACAAGTGGTTTCTTGGTATGTCAAGAGGCTAAAGCATTTGCACTGCAACTGGTATGTCAGAGCTAGGAAAATAAGGCAAGCCCTCCAGCTGCTGACACAGTGCTGTTTCTACCATACCTCATTGCCTCCTGGGCTAAAGTCAAAAGAGAGTGTGGTTATTGTATGAAGAAATCTGGTTTGGGTTTGCCAATTACGTACTTGTAGTATTTGTCGACCTCCCTTTATTTAACCGATAGTTGCTTTTGATTGTAACAGTCTGGCTCCATTAAACACACACACACACACATTTTAAATGTTAAATTATAGAACTGTGCTGTCCAGTAGGGTACCTACTAAGCACTTGTGGCTATCTAAGTTTCAATCTTAATTAATTAAAATTAAATAAAATGTAAAATTCAGTTCTTCAGCAGCATCAGCTACATTTCAAGTATTCAACAGTCAAGTGTCCTAGTTGGCTAGGACAGTAGAGATTACAGAACATTCCCATCATCACAATAAGTTCTGTTAGACAGTGCCAATATACAATGTCATCTCAGAAAAAGAAGACTTTAGAAAAAGTCAGAAACATCTTCAGGCAGATACAGTTCTGTCACCTGTCCAATATTAAAGGTAGTTTAGGACTAAAAAAGAAGATTTTTACAAAGAGGAGGAAGAAAGACAGATGCCCTTAGCTGCAAATGGATCTACCCAGAGAAGGGCAAAGGCATTCCTGTAGCCATTATGATGCATTTGGCTTTTCAGTTCTTTAAGACATTAGAATAAATTGATACACAGAGGATCTAAACCCCTGAGGAGGATCTAAAGCAGATGGAAATAGAAATAGGATTAAAAAATCAATTAGTTTCAAACTAAGTCTGATCTCAATTCATTTAAATGACACTATTTACTTCATATACTTAGTTTTTTGTTGTTTGTTTGTTTGTTGCTCTATATAGCATGACAGTTTGTAACTTCAAAAGGGGATTAAAATACTTCTGGGATTTCTTAGATAAATCCACATAGCCCCATAGAAACTACTAAAAAAAAAAAAGGTAGTTTCTTTTCATTCTTCAATAATCTATTAAATTGATTATATAAAAATCCAGGAGTCCATAGTGATATTCGAAAAAGTGAAAGCAAAACAAAACAAAATTCATGTGTCATCAATGGAGGTGGCTATTTCACCAAATTCTTACTCTGAAAATTGGTAATTAAAAAAGAGAGAGAAATAAACACATATTCTGCCTTTCCAGAAGGACCTATATTACAGAATAATCAAATAGCCTAGTAGTGAGGAAAATACCCAGTTTATAGAAAAATGCCAACTAAAACATGTAGATGGAATTAGAGAATTTGAAAATCATCATTTTGAAACCCCTAATGAAATAATCAACTCAAGCCAGTATCATTAATGGATGCTAAAACAATTGGGTAAAAATTGATAAGGAACTGAATATTCACATGGTACAAAGTGCACCCCACAGCCTACTGCTAGTCCCAAAGGGGAAAATAATGGACCATACCACCATAGCGCTATAATTATCCCAGCATCACGGATGATGGAACAATCAGAGACTATGTTTCCTTGTATTATGCAAC
This sequence comes from Phocoena phocoena, assembly GCF_963924675.1. Classification (NCBI taxonomy): domain Eukaryota; kingdom Metazoa; phylum Chordata; class Mammalia; order Artiodactyla; family Phocoenidae; genus Phocoena; species Phocoena phocoena. The sequence continues at coordinate 64,607,343 of NC_089224.1, read as the reverse complement.
TGAATACACACCATCACCTATGAAATAATCTTATATAAAAATACCGAACCTGACTCTAATTAAGCCTTTAGACTGATTTCTAGTTCACACACACACACAGGGAATAGAGTGAAAAGTTAAATGACACCATAAAGAAGTAATCAGAAAATTCCAGAAAGGAGGTGGAGGAGACATTCTATAGAAAAACCAACCGACCTAGTCTCGGCAACAAGTCAATTTCATTAACAAAATAAAAATAAAAAGGGAGGTACTTTCTAGGTTAAAAGAGACTTAAGACAAATGTAATGTGTGTTCCTTGATTAGAAGAAACAAGCCTGAACAAATTAGGTATAAAAGACATTTCGGAATAACTGAGGAAATCTGAATGTGGACTGGGTCATAAATAATGTAAAGAAATAATTTTTTATTTTGTTTGGGATGTTAATGATACTGTCACTATCAAGGAAAATGTTCTTCTTTTTTAGAGATCCATACTGAAGAACTTAGGGTAAAATGTCATGTTCTTTAATATATTTTAATATACTTTAGCCCCTCGAAAAGATGAATCAAACATAGAAAAATGTCAACAATCTAGGACAAGGGCATATGGATGTCGTTAATCTATTCTCTACACTTTTCTGAAAGCTTGAAAGTTTCATAACTTTATGAGAAAGTTTTTTAAAATCTCCAATTGTACAGGTATTTGTGTAGGAATCTATTTCAAACTTTATGAGATATTAAAATATTAATAGTGTAGTTTATTGTTTTAGAAATTCCAAACTTCTGTTTTCCTCCAGCAATTTCATAAGCGAAGAGCAACAACCATTTTTTATAGAAAAACTGCTTTGTAAAATTAACTTTTTCAATCAAAACCAAGGTTTTTCAGAGAGAGAGAATGCAGCCCACCTGGTCATATTCAAGTCAGTTCAAAGAGAATAAATTCTATCTTCTACTATTTTCTTTTTTTTTTTTTTTACTATGAATATCCAATGGGAAATCAAAAAAAGGCCAAAGCATTTGGAATTGAAGTTCCCCATTCCTGAGTATAATCAGCAGGCCAAGTCAGGAGGCAAGTGCATCTCCATCAATTTGCAATCATGCAAGACCAATTTTGCTTACTGTGGTCCCTTTTAAACCGCCTCTCTCCTGAAGTCAGCCTTCTGATTATTCACTTTGCTTTAGCAAAAGCTCCCACGAAGCTGAACAAAATGAGGAAAAGACTGGTGAAAACTAGCTGTTTGAAATCGTTACAAGAGTCAACCATCCCTTTCCCCCATGCCCGTCCATCTTAGAATTAATACTTTCAGATTATTTAAAAGACGGTGCGGGCTTCCCTGGTGGTGCAGTGTTTGAGAGTCTGCCTGCCGATGCAGGGGACACGGGTTCGTACCTCGGTCCGGGAAGATCCCACATGCCGCGGAGCGGCTGGGCCCGTGAGCCATGGCCGCTGGGCCTGCGCATCCAGAGCCTGTGCTCCGCAAGGGGAGAGGCCACATCAGTGAGAGGCCCGCGTGCAGAAAATAATAATAATAATAAATATATAAAAATAAAAGACGGTGCTTCTGTGTGGACTTTACTTTGTCTTTCTGTCCTTCATAACAACTGGTAGATTAAATTTGACTCTATTTTAGGTATATATTAACGTATGCTAACTATCTCCTAAAATAAACTCCACTCTTAAAGTCAATGAAATGTGTTTACAGAGAAGACCCACTGAAGTTAAGAGATTGAAGAGTCCTTAGGGTAAAGTGTGCCAAGAAATAATAAAGCATAATAATAACGCGTCCATGCAAATCAACAACTGTAACTCCAAAACTTTCCTGACCCGCAATAAATATTGGACAGGCCATGTTTTTCTCACTCCTTGGAAAACCTGGCCCAGGAAGGAGTATGAAAGCTGCCACAGCTCTCCCAAGGCTCATTATTCTCCATCATTCCGTGGGAACGGCTTTGTCAGACAAGAGTAAAAGACCATTTGTTAACCTCTCTCCAAATCCCTGATTCAGGCCAACTTTCATCAATCCCAAGTGAGGAGCCAGAGAGAAATACAAGTCTTATACCTCCAGCAGCAGCATCTGCTGGGGCTGGAGATCACAGTCCCACCACCCAGCTCACCCTCACCCCAGCCAGGCCCTGTTTCACCCAACTGCTTTTTGGTTAGTAAAAAAAAAATATCCTCTTTCCCTGTTCCAGAAACACTGAGAAGGGGGAGTTAGAGTAGACAAATGTGAAGCATGGACAACCCCAAAGTTGTCTTTTTAAGCAAGAAATGAGAAAATTAAAAAGGATAGGGTTGGAAAGGAGGGAAGGAGGGAATTCAAAAGCCAGATCATTGTTTAGTTTCTCTTTTTTAAATGTTCACACTCACTTATACATCTGCAGAGGTTTCACTTAAAGGGAAGTTCTATGTGTGTGGATCTGACTGCATTAACAAGGCTTTAAGTTCCTCTTTTAGACAATGTTTCCCACAGAGAATTCAGGGACCCTTGAAGTCAGTATCCCTCTTGAGACGCTGCTGGCTTTGGAAAGGAGAAAATCAGGGTATGGGGATATGTCAAAAGGTGCGTCTAGTTGTAGGATAGGGAGAAAGGAAGGAGAAAGAGAAAAACTCAAGGTCTGAGAATTCACATTGCAAAAGAAGACTACTTAAGTGGTGCGGGAAAGGAGGATGAAAACTGCAGGGGAGAAGAGGCATGAAATGTTGTCAACTGCCAAAGGGCATCTTGGAGAGAGGTTGGGAATTGCTTCAAGAAAAGCATTGCAAATCTCATTTCTGACCATTTAGAGATTTGCCTCCCCGGAACCGAGAGCCCAGTCTGTATAGGTTCACACTGATTCCCGGCCCATCCTTTCCCTAATCAAATCAATTATGAAATATAACTCCATGAACCAATGATATTAAAAACCTTCAGGGTCCACGCTTGCTAAATATGTCAGTAACCAACACTGGTGTGTGTGTGTGTGTGTGTGTGTGTCTTCGGAGCCAACACTACTGTTAAATTTGGCAGAGCCAAGATGTGGAGTAGAAGAAGACTGCAAATGGGATACAGAAGTGGGGTGGGGAGGGGGACAACTATCAATATATTGGTAGCGGGAGGGTAGTGAAAACGGTCAGAGCAAATATTTTTAAAGGGTTGGGGAAGAGAAAGTCGAGAACAGCGAGCAGGTGCAGGACATGGTCAGAGTCCAGAGAGAGTTCAGGGCGATGTGGCAGGTCGGTCGGGATGCCCGGCTGGGCTCAAAGAAGGGCGAGCAACCCTTAAGGCCTTTCGGAGCGGCGGGCGCGACACAGCCCGGGCGTCCCGGGTGCGCCGGGGAGGCTGCGGGGAGCTGCGGTGGCGGGACGCGGGCGGAGGGGACCTGGGGGAGCGGCCGAGCCCGGGAGCAGGGTGGGGGTCTCGGCTGGGCCTGGGGCGGGCCGGCGGAGAAGGCAGGGTGAGGAGGGGGACTGCGGACGCGAGGGGCGGCATGTCACTCACCCCGTTGGCCGCGGCCATCTGCACCACGATCTCCGTGGCCGTCCTGCTGAAGTACCTGCCGTCGCTGCCCACCACCATGGTGCAGCCCTGGCGGTCGCGCAGGTCGATGGACGACAGCACGCTCTGGATGAAGTTGGGCAGGTAGTTGCGCTGACCCTCGAAGAGCCCGGTGGGCCGTCGCAGCCCCCCGCCGCCGGCCGGCCGCTGGTCCTCGTAGGGCGCCGTCGGCACCGTCAGCACCGGGATGGGGCTCCCCTCCATGGCGCCTCCTGGCCGGTCCTGCCGCGGCTCCGGGAGCCGGAGGGAATCTGCAGCCCGACGGGGCCCCCACCAGCTTGGCGGCGCGCCCGGGCTCCGCCTCGCGCCGCGGCCCCCTCTGCGGCCGGCCCGCGCCCCGCGCCCTCCTGCCGCGCCGACCGCTCCTCCCTCTGCGCGCGGCCCCTAGCTGCCCCCGCAGAGTTTGGCCTCTACCTTCCAAGAAAAGTTCGCACCCGCCCAACTTCCTCTCCGGCCGGAGCGCCCGACGTGCCCGCAGCTTCTTCTCCCAGCTGGACTCACTTTCGTGGTGTCCCAAAAGCCCCTTCCCAGTGCCAACTACCCCGATCCCGGGGACGCCTCCTCGCGCGCCTAGCCCGAGCCTTCCCCGGTGATCGCGTCTCCCCCAGCACACCCTCCGCTAGAAAACAGCCGGGGAAGGGGTGGTGAGAACTTGACCAGGATTGGGGGTCCTCTCCCCGTACCCGCGGCCCCTCTCCCCTCCAACCCGCAGCCCTGCCTCCCGGCCTCCCAGGGAGTGAGCGGTTTACAAGCACCAGTTTCTCTTTTGAACAAGGACAGGGGTGGAGTTGGGAGGGGGCTGAAACCTTTTGCCATCAGAGAACAGCCCCAGCCAAAAATAACCCTGGAAGAGCGAGCTGAGAATTGTTATCTTCTGCCAGCGCTGAAATTGGAGGCTGGGCGCTGCGAGTGTGTCTGCGTGTGTACACACACCCCACCACTACCATTTGTTGCAGGGAATCACATACTGTCAGGCCCTTCAATCCAGCAGGATCCACCCAGCCATCCACACTTTTCCCCAGGCTCTCTGAAGGCAGCACACTTCTCAGGAAGAAAACTTTTTTTTTTTTTTGCTTGTTTGTTGTGGTGGTCACAACAGCAGCAACACAGATGCGTGGACGCGTATTTCCTTATTCTTCTTGCCCTTTCACCCTCCCTGGCCCAGCTCCTGCTTAGAAACAGGCTGTCCCACACTGTACGTGTCCACACTGCGGAGCTCTTACCAGGATTCATCGCTTTCACTAGGAGGAGGGTAAAGCCCTTTGTGAGGCCCTACCAGGAATGAATGAACAAACCCAAATTAAACAAGGACAGGGTACCAGGAACTGGGCTTGCTCCTTTCACAAGCTTTCTGGCATCTGGGGGTGGGGTGGGGAGGGGGGGGGGTGGTCAGAGATGTGCTGCCTTCTCTCCATAAAGCCCACCAAAAATCCCAAATCAAGAAATTCCCCATAGAAAATCAACAGGCAAAAAGGATAAAGCCCCAAAAGGGAAGAAACAATTCTCATTTTTGCTTCTATCTCCTTTCACCCTCAAAGCATTTTTGCACCCACTAAAGTCACTGAAATCTCCTGCTTCTTCTCCTCCTCCAAATATTGTCCACTTCCTGGGACTAAGCTGGATTTGCTGCAGGATTATAAAGTGTTTGATCATAGTAAGATGACTGTGAATAACAGCTCACACTTATATGTTGTTTTGCAGCTGACAAAAGGCTTTGCATCTGTTTTCTCTTTGGAGGCTCAAAACAACTAAAAGAAGTAGTAATGGCATTCATATCATTCCCATTTTACAGATGAGAAAAAGGAGGCTTTCTGTGAGGTTGAAGGAAGTGGCCAAGATGGCACCTACATTCAGTACAAATTCTTATGTGGCCCCTCCCCTTTTTATTAATGTCATTAAAGTGTGAAGTCATCAACTGAATCCTATTGAGACTCTAGCTTTTCTCTTCAACAGTGAAGGTTGTGTGTGTGTGTGTTGTTGTTGTTGTTTTGCCTCTACTCTCTCCATTCCCCTGTAAAGTTCCTGACTTTATGGTTGAGGGAGCCTTCTCTTAGCACCAAATAGAATGTCAACACTTCTAAGGACCTGTGCACATCTCTATGATGGGGGATTTTTTTAACCACTTTCTAATCACATTTCATTTTGCAAGGAAGGACAGTATCATTCCCAGGAGAGGGTGGTAAGTCCTCTGTCCCAGACAAGAAGAAAAGGATGCAGCCTCCAAGCCTCAGACATAACCAGAAGGTCTCCAGGACTCCATCTCTGCACTTCTAGGACCTGCCTCTCTCTTGACATCACCATCATTCTCTCCTACCACAGCCCAGCTCCTTCCCCAGGGCTGAGGACAAGTCAGGCACATCTCAGATAAGATTTTACAGCTTTACCAGCCAAAAGGAAAGTCTCTTCCCTTGGTTCTAATCCCCAAATTCCCAAAGACTCTGGTCCAATTTGAGGCAACACAACCAACCACAAAGCAGGAACCCCACAGTGAAAGGGACAAAGTTCCTCCAAAGTCAGGGGGTGCTGGTCCCCAAAGGCAGGAGAGATGGGCAAACAAACCGTAACTGACCACCACATAATTGACACTTTCGCTGATAAAGTCTTTTGAAAATTATTTTTCTGTTCTCTGAATTCACATAGCACTTTGTACCACTCCTAAGGAGTGTTTCATGTGCTGCTACACCTTTCTATATGTCTTCTCTCCTCCAGCTGTATGTGGCCTTGGAATAGTTCCTTACCCTCTCCTCACCTCAGCATCATCATTGTGAAATGGGGAATATTATAACCCCGACCTCATAAATTGTTGGGAGGATGAAAATATATCAGTACAGTGCCCGACAAACCGAAGGGCATTCAATAAATGTTAGATATTCATATTATTGCCGTCTATATAGTATTTGTCATTATTATCAATGTCTTATATACTAAGAACTACATTTTATATCTTTGTAGACCACCACTGTACGTCAACATCTTTGGGCAAAGGTAATATTATATAAAGTTTGGTTGAATTAATCTGTGGCTTTTGACAATGGAAACTCAAGGTATACAGAGTAACTTGCCCTTGAAACATACAAAAAGGGCTTATGAACTAAAGAAATCTCTTCAAAGCTGCCCCCAATTTTGATCAAGTTAATTCCAACAAATGTGTCACAGTGATGGAGAAAAGGAACCTGAGAGGGCTCCACAGGTAAGAAATGCCTGCCCAGAGTTGCTCACTGGTAAAATGAGAAGGTCGGATTAGATCAGTGTTTCCCAAAGGGTTTTCCTTGTAACACAAGTGCCTCCCAAATGCTGCATAAACGTTTCATAGTCAAGTAACTTTTTAAAATCCTGCATGCTCTATCCCATTCTTGGAGTTTCATGATACGCCTTTTCACACTGACACCTCTGAAAGTGCATTTGTTTAATGTCTTCTTGAACCAGTGCTTTTCCCAACCTAAACGCACACAACTAGTTTGCTTAGGGAAAGGGACTCAGACTAGCTTTGGAGCTACAGCTAAGACAGTCCCCTCCCCACTTCATGTGTCCTCAGTGGGCTAGGTCAGGGATAAATACATTTTCCTGATTCTAAGGGGCTGGTCATCCTTCTGTGCTGAGTTCAGAGCTTCTCTATAGCGTGGGTCACAATGAAGTGGGCCCTGTTCGCCTACAGATGCCTTCCAGGCTTCTCTGAGCCTCCAGGGAAAGGCCTCTCACTGAGAATTCTTGGCATGAAACAGGGGCAACCGATATATCCTTCCTTCCCCTTGGGATTTCCTTGCTCTTAGAAAGGTGTCAGCTGCTATCATCACGTAGAGACTACACTAGCTGGCTCACCTAGACCAGCATTTCTCAAAAAGAGAATGTGGGGTAAAATAAATCTTGAAACACTTCAGACTTTATCCACCCTCTTGGAGATTCACAAAGCACATTAGCATATGAAAGACTCCGTGAAGTTCCGCAGGAAAAATACCTGTTTAACTTGAACCCAGCATTCCCAAATTTTATTTGACCATGGGGCCCATATCCAAAACACCTATTAAGAAATCAAGGACATTAATATTCCATGAAACACTTTAGATCTCTGGGATCCCTTCGAGCCATATCATTTCTATGATTTGCTTTTTTACTTATGAGGCATTAAAAGATTAACTTCTATCAGGCTTCCATTTAGGAACTTATCAGAACGTACAAGCGGGGGCACTGGTAAAATTGCCCAGTTAAAAAAAATACCCTTGAGTGATTATGAGACTTAAAATGAATTTTATACACACACGCACGCGCGCACACACACACACACACATATACATTTACATATAATTTTATTCTCTATACTCTGTTCTTCCACACTGCCCTGCCCCCGATCCCCTGGCTGGCAGAAAAGGCTGGCACAGGTCTGGCCCATGGTAGTTTTATATTCTTGCTGAGTCGGAGTCCACTTCTGTGCACACAGGGCATGCTAAAAACACACTGTTGACTCACTGACTCTTAAGAGCAGAAGAAATGCCAAAAGTACAGGACAAGAGGCAGAAAAGCAGGTGGAAAATGTCACGGGAGAGTCCTCTAAGGAAGCGCTAGTTCCCTTTTTAATCTGCCCAAACACCTTCTGGTGGTACGGAAAGTCAGTTATATATTTCTCCTAAAACGCCACCTTCCACTAAGCCTTCTGTTCCCCAACAAATGAAATAACATATAGTAATTCCAACAGAACTTTGTTTCTCTACTTCCTGTAAGGCCTTCAGTGTAAGGCCACTAAAGTGAATGTTCAAGTGATGGAAATGTGCATGTCCCATGTGTATCTTATAAATGGTTGTGAACTTGTCTCTGTGTTCTCACATCTAGGCTTCAAAACTTTGTCGCCCACCTTCATCAGTGACTACCCAGTCGGCCTTGGACAAGTCGCTTACCCTCTCTAAAGCTCACTTTCCGCATCTGTAAAATGGGCATAATGCTATCTGCCTCCTAGGGTTGATGATCATATCCAGAGACCTAATGTGTGCAAACTGCTTAGCACAGGACCTGGGACATAACAAGGGCTTAATAAGTGCTCGCTGTAATTATTATGATTTACTATTACTATCACTAAAATAGTTATTATTGTTATTATAATCATTACTATAATAATTATTACCATAATAATTCTTAATCTTTGTATCAAATAGTATTGTCTTTGAGGCATCAATGGACTATGTCTGATTAACTTCCAGCACAATATCTAGCATAAGATCACATGCAAATTAGGGAACTAGTGTTAAGGATGAAAAAAATTATCTTTATTGACCCTTAAAGACTTCATACGTAACTGGGCAAAAAGAGTCATCCATCTCACACATGGAAAGTCCAGTTCCTCTGGAGTTTGTTTTTGGAGGTAATTACAGGATGCCTAGAAACATTGAAATGCTGTTTATCAATCTCCTGAGACCAGCACAAGGTGATGGGCACAACCAATGCAGACGTGGCCTCCTGACTGCTGCATGCACTGGCGTCAACTTTGAAAAGCACTTGATGTTAACTAACTTGTAAAAACTGTGCTTTTTGGAAAGCAAAAGGTTTCATTTTAAATCAGTTTTACCTAAACATAATAGGCCTCTGATCTGCCAAGAATGAAGATTTGATTTCCGTGGGTCCCCCACAGTATCTAGAAATATCAATGATATACAGTAACAGATGATTTAAAACTTTAGAGTCTTATCAAAGTTCTTTATTCTATAAAAGGCAAATAAAGTTTACTTTTCTAAAGGAATCTCAATACTTTTTAACAGCTGAATTTTGTTTCTAAAGGCTTCAAAAAGGAACACAATTTAGATCTTTATTAAAAAGGGAATGTGGGCTTCCCTGGTGGCGCAGTGGTTGAGAGTCCGCCTGCCGATGCAGGGGACACGGGTTCGTGCCCAGGTCGGGAGGATCCCACATGCCGCGAAGCCGCTGGGCCCGTGAGCCATGGCCGCTGAGCCTGCGTGTCTGGAGCCTGTGCTCTGCAACGGGAGAGGCCACAACAGTGAGAGGCCTGCGTACCGCAAAAAAAAAAAAAAAAAAAAGGAAATGTATTTTCCATGTTTTACTTAAATTATATTGCATTAGTCATTTGCAATCATAGTCTATATGGAATTTTCCTTTGGTGGTTTTTATGTTTGGGTTTTAGGAAGGGACCCCCAACATATGGCTAATCTCTGAATAAATATTTTAACATTCCTAGGTAAAGTCAATTTTTAAAAAGCTGTTTTATATCCATCTATGTCATGGAGCTAAGTAACATGGCTTGCCGTACAAGCCAGTACTCCTGCCGTATGAATGGGTTTTTTTCAACCATGAAGTCCGGGTGAATTTGCATGACTGGTAGTGAAATACTGTGTTATCAGACCCAGCCAGTTTGATGCCATCCTCAAGTCCCTCTAGCCCAGCCCAGATCCAGCTCAGGTTTTACTCACACACTTAACCAGGAACTACTATCCCCAACAATTCTATGCACCCTGCCAGGCCAATTTTCTCTGTGAGATTCTTCCAACCTTTCCCCCATTCCCTCAGAGTACATCTACAGAGGACACACACATTTGAAAAGTAACTCAAGCAAATAGAGAAACAATGCACACAACCACTGCATTTTAACCTAGGATTTTCTGGACATGCTGTTTTAACCCAAAAATGATGCCAGTGGTTGGAGTTTCATAGATTAAACTATGGCTCCCAACTTCACAGCCATGCCCATGGGTACCTTCACTGTTTTGGCATTTTTCTTCCCCCTGTTTCTAGTGTTTTCTTGGAAGCCAGAAAGTAGTCACTTTTCATTTATCATGGAATTGATTTTTTCCAACTTTCCGTAGGAGCCAAAATCAACCTGGAGATTTGTATCCAACAACAGTTCTGTTTGTGCATCTGAGATCCCCAACAAGTGTGACTGACTCAGAGACATCATTCATGACAGCAGCTCAGAGCTCAACAGTAACGTTTTATCATTGACCCTGCCAGGTGTCCAACATAGGGTGTTATTCCCCTTTACTGTGTCCAAACTTCTGATAGATATTAATCATTGGGATTCAAGAATGAGGAAATGGACTTTCTGAGAATTCTCAGCAATTCCAGAATTCATGTTAGTATTCTGTAATTTTCATAAAACTTGCACTTACATGTTTTTGAAAAATAATAAGTGACCATAATAATAAGTAGAGAGGGGCTTCCCTGGTGGCGCAGTGGTTGAGAGTCCGCCTGCCGATGCAGGGGACACGGGTTTGTGCCCCAGTCCGGGAGAATCCCACATGCCGCGGAGCGGCTAGGCCCGTGAGCCAGAGCGGCTGAGCCTGTGTGTCCGGAGCCTGTGCTCCGCAACGGGAGAGGCCACAACAGTGTGAGGCCCGCGTACCGCAAAAAATAAATAAATAGCTAAATAAAAATAATAAGTAGAGAATCGTTTTTCTGTGATAGGATTACATGAAAAGTTTTCATGGTCTTTTGTTTAACAAGATATAATACCAAATGTATGATTTATTATTATGATTAACCAACAAATTGTGACAAGATTATTGAATTCAATAACCTGTAAAAATGATCTCTACCTGATAGACACAGGATCATAGAAAACATTAAAAAGAAATGAACGTTAACACAAAATAAATGCTAAATAAAAATAATGTTTAAATTGGAAGATAATTCCACAAATATTTAAAGATTCTCATTCTTTAAATGAAATTTTTAACCCCACAAAGCATCAATTGTTCTAATAGAATTCAAATAATGCAATATTTGGATCTCCTGGCAAGGTGAAGAGGACTACAGAGAAGTAATTGTCAGAATAGCCAATTTAAGGACATACTTTGCTTCCAAAACCTGGTATTTCTTAGAACACCACTAATACGATTTGTGAGAAGTATCCTAAGGCCTATAAACTTACTAATATTTATCTGCAGGAATTATTCACTGTCAGCAGTGGACAGAGCAATGAAGACACTTAGAGCAACAGACACAAGAGAGTCTCCCTGATGCTTCTCTTCCACTGCTCATGTCCCGGTTCCCAAAAATGCTGACCTGGACCTTTGTCTCTGTGCATCAATATTTCCTGCTCTTGCTTTCAACTTGAAGTCAGTGAATTTCTTCAAACCAGTAAGGTCTCTATACGGACTATTAAGCTTTCATTCTCACAGGAGAATTATAACACTTCTTCCAGTTTTCTGGATTTCTCAACTGATAGTTCTCAGAATCTAGAATTTGGTAGTCCATATAAATTTCCCTCAGAAATGCCAGAAGGGAATTCCCAAATGGACAAGTGTTTTTCTCTATATTCCTTTTCACAAGAAACCGTAAACACAGAGGTTTCCCTCTCATCACCAAATTTTCTCTGCTCACTATCGTTGTCACTTCTTTAGATGTCCTACTCACAGTTTCCCCTCCTCTGGAAACAGCCCCAATACCATGGGACAGGTTCTCGGTGGTTATGTCCTTTCTGCATTACCCTGCATTCTTGACCATATACCGGCAGCTGACCTAGGGAGGACACCTGGCCCAACTGGATTCTCTTACTGTCTCTGGAATTCGAATATTGGAACCCAGACATACAAAGACTGGGGGCCACTGTGGCCATATTGATATTGATATTGATGACAGGTGTGGGAGGGGTTGAATCTGTACCTACCTGTTGCTCAAATCCCAGGAGCTGTCCTGAATTCCTCTTTCCCAGTCATGGGGTACTTAAGATGCCCCAATAATCTTTATGAAATCCCTCCCTGGTTTAAGCTAGCCAGAATTAGTTTCTGTTGCCGCCAATCAAAAGCAAATACATAATTATTCCTTGGCCCTAGTTCCTTTAATTTTTCAGGAAAAGAAGTAAAAAGTGACAACATAAAATACCATTTATCTAACATTTGGAAACACACAAAGGAGTACTTTGTACAGTTTATGATGCACTCATATGTAGTACGGACATAAATCATCTACAATGTGCACATGTATATCAAGATCATGGCTGCCTTGGGGGATGGGGGAGAACATGGGCCCGGAAGAGGCACAAGGGGAGACTTCAACAGTTACAATAATGCTTGATTTCCAGGTGCCCATACGACCCAGTTAGCCTGAGGCTGTTGAATTTACATTTGTTAACCCAGCATAATTATCAACAGAAGGCCCTTCTTTCTCAAGAGTATCCCAGTTTGGATACTAAGCTCTATGACCATGCTTTAAGAACACTTTAAATAATTATAGAAAAATACTTCTGCATATTTTCCTGTATGGTTGAAATATTTTATAACAAAAATAATTCAAACTTATTACACATACAGAATGTAGCTGCCAAAGCCCCTGCTTTGATATCCCAGCCATGAATCCCTCTAGAGCACCTTCCCCATACAACACTTGTGAGGATTCAACGAGACCAGCTCTATGAAGCACTCATCAGTGACCTGAACTAAGAGACAGTCGCCATTAAGGTGACATTTCTTTATTCTAACCAAACTCCTGGTAAGTTATTTAGGGACATTTTAATTTTATTTTTTTTCTTTTAAATTAGTTTTATTAGTTATCTATTGTATACAAATTAATGTATATATGTCAATCCCAATCTCCCAATTCATCACACCACCACCCGCCCCCGACTTTCCCCCCTTGGTGTCCATGTTTGTTCTCTACATCTCCGTCTCTATTTCTGCATTGCAAACCAGTTCATCTGTACAATTTTTCTAGGTTCCACATATATGTGTTAATAAACAATATCTGTTTTTCTCTTTCTGACTTACTTCATTCTGTATGATAGTCTCTAGGTCCATCCACATCTCTACAAATGACCCAATTTCGTTCCTTTTTATGGCTGAGTAATATTCCATTGTATATATGTACCACATCTTCTTTAACCATTCATCTGTTGATGGACATTTAGGTTGCTTCCATGATCTGGCTATTGTAAATAGTGCTGCAATGAACACTGGGGTGCATGTGTCTTTTTGAATTATGGTTTTCTCTGGGTATATGCCCAGTAGTGGGATTGCTGGGTCATATTGTAATTCTATTTGCAGTTTTTTGAGGAATCTCCATACTGTTCCCCATATTTACATTCCCACCAACAGTACAAGAGGGTTCCCTTTCCTCCACGCCTTCTCCAGCATTTGTTGTTTGTAGATTTTCTGATGATGCCCATTCTAACTGGTGTGAAATGATACCTCATTGTAGTTTTGATTTGCTTTTCTCTAATAATTAGTGATGCTGAGCAGCTTTTCATGTGCCTCTTGGCCAACTGTATGTCTTCTTTGGAGAAACGTCTACTTAGGTCTTCTGCCCATTTTTTGATTGGGTTGTCTGTTTTTTTAACACTGAGCTGCATGAGCTGTTTATATATTTTGGAGATTAATCCTTTGTCTGTTGATTGGTTTGCAAATATTTTCTCCCATTCTGAGGGCTGTCTTTCATCTTGTTTATAGTTTCCTTTGCTATGTAGAAGCTTTTAAGTTTCATTAGTTCCCATTTGTTTATTTTTGTTTTTATTTCCATTTCTCTAGGAGGTGGGTCAAAAAAGATCCTGCTGTGATTTGTGTCAAAGAGTGTTCTTCCTATGTTTTCCTCTAAGTGTTCTATGTCTGGTCTTACATTTAGGTCTTTAATCAATTTTGAGTTTATTTTTGTGTATGGTGTTAGGGAGTGTTCTAATTTCATTCTTTTACATGTAGCTGTCCAGTTTTCCCAGCACTACTTATCGAAGAGACTGTCTTTTCTCCATTGTGTATCCTTGCCTCCTTTGTCATAGATTAGTTGACCACAGGTGCATGGGTTTATCTCTGGGCTTTCTAAACTGTTCCATTGATCTATATTTCTGTTTTTGTGCCAGTACCATATTGTCTTGATTACTGTAGCTTTGTAGCATAGTCTGAAGTCAGGGAGTCTGATTCCTCCAGCTCCATTTTTTTCCCTCATGACTGCTTTGGCTATTCGGGGTCTTTTGTGTCTCCACACAAATTTTAAGATTTTTTTTGTTCTAGTTCTGTAAAAAAAATGCCATTGGTAAGCTGACAGGGATTGCATCAAATCTGTGGATTGCATCAAATCTGTAGATTGCTTTGGGTAGTATAGTCATTTTCACAATACTGATTTTTCCAATCCAAGAACATGGTATATCTCTCCATCTGTTTGTGTCACCTTTTATTTCTTTCATCAGTGTCTTATAGTTTTCTGTGTACAGGTCTTTTACCTCCTTAGGTAGATTTATTCCTAGGTATTTTATTCTTTTTGTTGCAATGGTGAATGGGATTATTTCCTTAATTTCTCTTTCTGATCTTTCATTGTTAGTGTATAGGAATGCAAGAGATTTCTGTGCATTAATTTTGCACCCTGAAACTTTACCAAATTCACTGATTGGCTCTAGTAGTTTTCTGGTGGCATTTTTAGGATTATCTATATATAGTATCATGTCATCTGTGAACAGTGACAGTTTTACTTCTTCTTTTTCAATTTGGATTCCTTTTATTTCTTTTTCTTCTCTGATTGCTGTGGCTAGGACTTCCAAAACTATGTTGAATAATAGTGGTGAGAGTGGCCATCCTTATCTTGTTCCTGATCTTAGAGGAAATGCTTTCTGTTTTTCACCATTGAGAATGATGTTTGCTTTGGGTTTATCGTATATGGCCTTTCTTATGTTGAGGTAGGTTCCCTCTATGCCCACTTTCTGGAGAGTTTTTATCAAAAATGGGTGTTGAATTTTGTCAAAAGCTTTTTCTGCATCTATTGAGATGATCATATGGTTTTTCTTCTTCAATTTGTTAATATGGTGTATCACATTGATTGATTTGCAAATATTGAAGAATCTTTGCATCCCTGGGATAAATCCCACTTGATCATGGTGTATGATCCTTTTAATGTGTTGTTGGATTCTGTTTGCTAGTATTTTGTTGAGGATTTTTGCATCTATTTTCGTCAGTGATATCGGTCTGTATTTTCTTTTTTTGTAGTACCTTTGTCTGGTTTTGGTATCAGGGCAATGGTGGCCTCATAGAATGTTTGGGAGTGTTCCTTCCTCTGCAATTTTTTGGAAGAGTTTGAGAAGGATGGGTGTTAGCTCTTCCCTAAATGTTTGATATAATTCACCTGTGAAGCTATCTGGTCCTGGACTTCTGTTTGTTGGAAGATTTTTAATCACAGTTTCAATTTCATTACTTGTGATTGGTCTGTTCATATTTTCTATTTCTTCCTGGTTTAGTCTTGGAAGGTTATACCTTTCTAGGAATTTGTCCATTTCTTCCAGGTTGTCCATTTTATTGGCATAGAGTTGCTTGTAGTAGTCTCTTAGGATGCTTTGTATTTCTGCATTGTCCATTGTAACTTGTCATTTTTCATTTCTAATTTTATTGATCTGAGTCCTCTTCTTTTTCTTGATGAGTCTGGCTAAATGTTTATCGATTTTGTTTACCTTCCCAAAGAACCAGCTTTTACTTTTATTGATCTTTTTTTTTTTTTTTTTTCTTCAGTACACGGGCCTCTCACTGTTGTGGCCTCTCCCGTTGTGGAGCACAGGCTCCGGATGCGCAGGCTCAGCGGCCATGGCTCACGGGCCCAGCCGCTCCGCGGCATGTGGGATCCTCCTGGACCAGGGCACAAACCCGTGTCCCCTGCATCGGCAGGCGGACTCTCAATCACTGCGCCACCAGGGAAGCCCAGTTTTATTGATCTTTGTGATTGTTTTCTTTGTTTCTATTTCATTTATTTCTGCTCTTATATTTATGATTTCTTTCCTTCTGCTAACTTTGGGTTTTGTTTGTTCTTCTTTCCCTGGTTCCTTTAGGTGTAAGGTTAGATTACTTATTTGAGATTTTTCTTGTTTCTTGAGGTAGGCTTGTAATGCTATAAAATTCCTTCTTAGAACTGCTTTTGCTGCATCCCATAGGTTTTGGATCGTCGTGTTTTCATTGTCATTTGTCTTTAGGTATTTTTTTATTTCCTCTTTGATTTCTTCACTGATCTCTTGGTTATTTAGTAACGTATTGTTTAGCCTCCATGTGTTTGTGCTTTTTATGTTTTTTTCCCTGTAATTTATTTCTAATTTCATAGCATTGTGGTAAGAAACAATGCTTGATATGATTTCAATTTTCTTAAGTTTACCGAGGCTTGATTTGTGACCCAAGATGTGATCTATCCTGGAGAATGTTCCTTATACACTTGAGAAGAAAGTGTGATCTTCTGTTTTCAGATGGAATTTTCTATAAATATCAACTAAATCTATCTGGTCTATTGTATCATTTAAAGCCTGTGTTTCCTGATTAATTTTCTGTCTGGATGATCTGTCTTTTGGTGTAAGTGAGGTGTTAAAGTCCCCCACTATCAGTGTGTTACTATCAATTTCCTCTTTTATAGCGTTTAGCTTTTGCCTTATGCATTGAGGTGCTCCTATGTTGGGTGCATATATATTTATAATTGTGATATCTTCTTCTTAGATTGATCCCTTGATCATTATGTAGTGTCCTTTCTTGTCTCTTTTAACATTCTTAAAGTCTATTTTACCTGATATGAGTATTGCCACTCCAGCTTTCATTTGATTTCCATTTGCATGGAATATCTTTTTCCATCCCCTCACTTTCAGTCTGTATGTGTCCCTAGGTCTGAAGTGGGTCTCTTATAGATAGCATATATATTCGGTTCTTGTTTTCGTACCCATTCAGCGAGCCTGTGTCTTTTGGTTGAAGCATTTAATCCATTCATATTTAAGGTAATTATTGATATGTATGTTCCTATTACCATTTTCTTCATTGTTTTGGGTTTGTTTTTGTAGGTCCTTTTCTCCTCTTGTGTTTCCCACTTAGAGAAGTTCCCTTAGCATTTGTTGTAGGGCTGGTTTGGTGCTGCTGAATTCCCTTAGCTTTTGCTTGTCTGTAAAGCTTTTGATTTCTCCATTGAATCTGAATGAGATCTTTGCCAGGTAGAGTAATCTTGGTTGTAGGTTCTTCCCTTTCATTACTTTAAATATATCACGCCACTCCCTTCTGGCTTGTAGAGTTTCTGCTGAGAAATCAGCTGTTAACCTTATGGGAGTTCCTTGTATGTTATTTGTCGTTCTTCCCTTGTTGTTTTTAATAATTTTTCTTTGCTTTTAATTTTTGTCAATTTGATTACTATGTGTCTCGTCATGTTTCTCCTTGGGTTTATCCTGTCTGGGACTCTCTGCGCTTCCTGGACTTGGGTGGCTACTTCCTCTCCCATGTTAGGGAACTTTTTGACTATAATCTCTTCAAATATTTTCTCAGGTCCTTCCTCTCTCTCTTCTCCTTCTGGGACCCCTGTAATGTGAACGTTGATGCATTTAATGCTGCCCCAGAGGTCTCTTAGGCTACCTTCATTTCTTTTCATTCTTTTTTCTTTATTCTGTTCTGTGGCAGTGAACTCCACCATTCTGTCTTCCAGGTCACTTATCCGTTCTTCTGCCTCAGTTATTCTGCTATGGATTCCTTCTAGTGTATTTTTCATTTCAGTTATTGTATTGTTCATCTCTGTTTGTTTGTTCTTTAATTCTTCTAGGTTTTTGTTCTTTAATTCTTCTAGGTCTTTGTTAAACATTTCTTGTATCTTCTCGATCTTTGCCTCCATTCTTTTTCCGAGGTCCTGGATCATCTTCACTATCATTATTCTGAATTCTTTTTCTGGAATGTTGCCTATCTCCACTCCATTTAGTTGTTTTTCTGGGGTTTTATCTTATTCCTTCATCTGGTACATAGTCTTTTGCCTTTTCATTTTGTCTATCTTTCTGTGAATGTGGTTTTCATTCCACAGGCTGCAAGATTGTAGTTCTTCTTGCTTCTACTGTCTGCCCTCTGGTGGATGAGGCTATCTGTGCAAGCTTGTGCAAGCTTCCTGATGGGAGGGACTGGTGGTGGGTAGAGCTGGGTGTCGCTCTGGTGGGCAGAGCTCAGTAAAACTTTAATCTGATTGTCTGCTGATGGGTGGGGCTGAGTTCCCTCCTTGTTGGTTGTTTGGCCTGAAGCGACCCAGCAATGGAGCCTACAGGCGTTTTGGTGGGACTAATGGCAGACTCGGGACTCCAGGAGGGCTCACACCAAGGAGTACTTCCCAGAACTTCTGCTGCCACCGTCCTTGTCCCCGTGTGAGCCACAGCCACCCCCCACCTCTGCAGGAGACCCTCCAACACTAGCAGGTAGGTCTGGTTCAGTCTCCTATGTGGTCACTGCTCCTTCTCCTGGGTCCTGATGCGCACACTACTTTGTGTGTGCCCTCCAAGAGTGGAGTCTCTGTTTCCCCAAGTCCTGTCGAAGTCCTGCAATCAAATCCCACTAGTTTTCAAAGTCTGATTCTCTGGGAATTCCTCCTCCCGTTGCTGGACCCCCAGGTTGGGAAGCCTGACGTGGGGCTCAGAACCTTCACTCCAGGGGGTGAACTTCTGTGGTATAAGTGTTCTCCAGTCTGTGAGTCACCCACCTAGTGGTTATGGGACTTGATTTTATTGTGATTGCGCCCCTCCCACTGTGTCATTGAGGCTTCTCCTTTGTCTTTGGATGTGGGGTATCTGTTTTGGTGAGTTCCAGTGTCTTCCTGTCGATGACTGTTCAGCAGTTAGTTGTGATTCGGTGGTCTCGCAAGAGGGAGTGAGCACATGTCCCTCTACTCCACTATTTTGAACCCAACATCGGGACATTTTAATTTTAATTTTGTATTTAGGTTATACATTCATAGGTTCCAAATTCAAAAACTACAAAAGGGCAATGAGAAGTGTTCCAGCCCTGCCCTTGTTTATCTCCCTAAAGACAACTAAATGTTTCTAGATTTTTTAATACCCTTAAAGAATATCCTGTGAAAATAAGAAAAAAAAAAAAAAATATATATATATATATCTGTATGTGTATTACCCCATTAGAAGCGCACCAAAAACTCTTTGAAAAGATATCATTATTACTCTCATTGTACATGATGAAATTGAGGCTTGGAGCAATTAAGTGACTTATGTAAGGTCACACAGGTGGTAAATAGCAAAACTCAGGTTTAAATCGCCTAACCACTACAAGTATTGTCCCAAATTTTGAAAAAGAGGAAGTGGAATTAACCTACTAAAAAGAAGGCATATTTCAGGTATCAAAGAAGCAGGCACCCACATTCCCAGCTCATCTGGAAAGCTCAACTTGCCCCAAAATATCTCCCCTTGTCATAAGAAATTCCACCTTTTCAGATTTTTACTTAGGAGCTTAGAGTGCTCACCTCTTCTCCTAGGGCTCCCTAATTAAAACAGAAATAGAAATCCTGGAAGGCTAAATATATGCTAACACTTGGAAATTTGTTGGCTCTCCTTCCTAAGGCAAGGCACTGAAAGGGAGAGTCAGATGGGGTGGGCAGGGGGCATCCTTGAGGAGTGGGGACAGGAAACTGAAAGGCAAGACAGGACGTGACAAAGAAAACCACCTCATGGTTTCTCCTTGAACCTGCCCTAACTTAGGTTTACTAGGTTCAGCCACTGATCACCATCAGAAGACCAGTCAATCTGAGTTGTTTTTAATATGATGACGAACATCAGTTTCATCCTTTCATCCAACATTCTCATCTGGCTCTTCTTTCGACCAAGGACATGCAAATTGCCAGGAAGAGTGTGGGCAGTTAGTTCTCCCGCTCAGGAATCTGACGGTTCTGAGTTACCCAGGATCACCCACCTTAACACCTGCCAGTTTGTATCCTGAGTCCTAAGTAGCACTCCCCCTCCCCCCATGCCTCAAGTTCTGGATATAGCACAGCCTTGAACACAGCAACATCCAGCCCTCCAGCAGGAAAGTCCCAGGTATCCAGAGGCAAGAAAATGTGAAGATGAACTCAGGAACGATGAGCCGAATTGTGTTTCTGTTTGAACAAGGATATTAAGGGCTGCACTCAGGTTACATCAGAGCCAATCCTCAGAATCAAGAGGAAGCTCATCCCTAATACACAGAAGTTATAAGACGGAGGGAAAGGAGAGGTCAGGCCTCACCTTGGTAAGTGCTGATGACTGGCTCAGTATGGTATAAAATATTTGTTCTGAAGCCAGATATTTGCCTGATCATTTGGACACTGCTTGCACAACCGGAAAAATCAGTTAGGAAAATGTGTTGCTATGTGAGGCTTAGAACTCAGTTATCTAAAATTGCAAGGCAAGGCAAAATTTTCATCCAAAGTGAGTGCCTTTGTTTGTCTTGACTGATTATTCTAACATCAACAGCCTCTAAATAAAGTGTTGAAGATCATGACATAACTCCATCTTTCTCATCCCTCCCATACGGTTTCAGTTGCCCAAAGTCCACCATTAACAACTCTTCCTGCTGAAATCTGGCTCTCTGAGGAAGAGCATCCAGAAACAGAAGACACAGATCAGGGAGTTTCCTCCTACTAGAACTGCTGCTTCAGTTTAACTTGAAAAAACCCACACCCAGTTCCTAATGTAAAACATCTGAACCACCAGGTCTTCCACAAGCAAGACGGTGCTTACGCTCTCAGCGCGCTCCATCCTACATGCAACCAACAGATTGCTTGCCGAGAAACAGAGCCTGGCTGCCAGGAGAGCAACATTCCACCAGACCCTGATTTAGCAGGACATTTCCATATCATACCCCCAACCAGCTGGAAATCTTCCACTGCTTTTGTGCAAAGATCTAACTCATCTCGCTGAATTTGCTGATTTAAAAGTCTAATTCATTGCACAAAAAGTGTGACAGAAGGAAACCAAGCATACCAGCCTTCTCCTGCCAGATTGCCCCAGACTAAAGCTCTTGCATGTTCATTCTGTAAAAAATGGTCCAAATATGCTCTGCAGGAGATGCTGGTCCATTGGTCATCCTGCTATTCTTGCTGCAGAACCTTGGCTGACGGCACTGGAGGAAAAACAAGTTTATCAATTACAAGAGCAACTAAGCTCACTCCTCCGTGAAAAATATTAACAAGCCTAATGTCTCTTAAGCTTATGAAATAAGCACTGAAAATCACAAAGGACTCACAGTTTTAAAATGTGACATACTTTCTCTAAGCAGTAAGCTACCTAGAGATGCAATGTTTACATTGCAAACCCTCCCAGAGCAGGGGTCATGAGGCTCAGCTGTCCTTCAGTGTTCAGGAATGAGCCATTAAGTGCAACGGAGCCTGCCAGGGGACAGTAACTTGGAGAAGAAGCCCAGGGAAAAAAACGAAGTGAATCCATCTGCTAATTATAAAAATAACACACACATACATGTAGCTATACACACACATTTTTTTTAAATATGGCTTTTACACACGTAATCGGCCCATAATGACTTCTCCTGGCTAATCATCAAGGCAAAAGTCTTCTCTTTTTTCCTGCACCTTTCTAGGCTCCTTTTAAAAAAAATCTTCTTCTATATATAAATGATCAATTCATTTTCTGTAATTTGTAGTCCCCTCCCCATTTCCCCCACACTATCTATTTACACCATTGTCTGCCACAGCTCCTGGGCATCCTCAAACCCCACAGCTTCTCTCTTAGGTTAGGACAGGCGTGTCCGGTAGGCACCAAAACCTCATCCCTACTGCTTTAGTTTTTTTATTGCCTCTAAGAGAAATCTCAGGATTGCAAACTAGAAGGAGGCAGAGCTGTCTCCACATATCTCAGTAGGAAGAGAATATCATATGAAAAAAGATTATACTACGAGTCAAAAGGAACAATCCTTCTGATAACAAATCATCCTCTAAATGCACTTAGGTACCGATTGGAAGTGTACATGGGAAAATGATCCAACAGCACCACTTACAGTAAGAGCTGTTAAGTGCAACACTGTTGGTCCATGTCAGCAAAGAAAAGCAAGCCAGCTCATCAGAAAGGTTGACCTCCCCCATTCTCTGCAGAAAGACTGTGCATGGGACAGGAAGCCAGTGCAATTAGTTTGTCATCATTTGAAGGGAACACACAGATTCCAGCAAATCCTGGGGAGGAAATGTTCTTATCAGGCTCTGCTGAAATGACTCCCACCCGAGACAAAGTGATTTTCACCAGAGGCTCCTAGTTCCTGGAAAGATAGACCAGGGAATCCTCTATTACATCTGGTATATATAAATAAAGCATTTCTTCCTTTGTAATCAAGGCTCTCCCCAAAACTCAAACCAATCCAGACTTTATGAACTGCCTCTTCCAACTTGCTTTCAGGGTCTCCAGTTCAAAAAGAAATATAGCACAAAGATGCTTTCTCCTGAAGGATCATACATAAATTCACTCAGTCTGTTTCTTTTCCACATAGAGCAACAAAGCCATAAAGACTTCCATCCACTCTTTGGCTCCTTCTTGGTTAAGGTAAGATAAATCTTAGACCTCTGTCTGCATATGGCAGGTTACAGGCGAGTGAGGCTTGGCTAGGGAGATTTGACTTGGAAAAGTCCTCTCTAGGCCTCTGTATGCAAGCAAGCTGGCGTGGAGAGGTGCAAGCAATTATGGCTGCATTTCAATTCCCCAAACCCTACAATTAAGAAGAGGGAGGAGATATGGGGATATAGGTATATGTATAGCTGATTCACTTTGTTATAAAGCAGAAACTAACACACCATTGTAAAGCAATTTATACTCCAATAAAGATGTTAAAAAATTTTTTTAATAAAATAAAAAATCAATTTGATAAATAATAAATTATATTGTTATTCTTAAAAAAAAAAGAATGGAAAATTTTGTCTGTCCCTTCATATATGTGTGTTGATGAAAGAGAGAGTTCCAACTATCCTTTTTATTGACTACATTGTTTAAATTCACCAGACAGTGACTCCATCTTCACTTTGCCTGGATAGACCCAATTCAGGACACATTTTCAACAGCTTTAACCTCCTCAAATCAAAGAGAAGAATCAGCAGTATTATTAAGTTCAAAGTTCAGATAAGGTCTTTTCTTATCTCATTTTTATTTGTAATGCGCCCATTCCTCCAAATGCCATAATCAGGTAAGATCACAAACCCTGAATGGGCAACCATATTATTAGAAAATGCAATTCTTACAATTCAGTGTGTAACTACACTTTTAATAAGCCCTCCACTCTTCCCCATGTATTCTCCATTAGACACCCCTTCTCAAATTTAAAGTCATAGATACGAAAATGTTATGCCTTTAGAGAGTCTAGTGACTGCCCAATCCTGTAATTTGATGGGTGAGAACACTGAAACCCAGAGGAGGTTGTCATTTGTTCCCAAAGCCTTAAATAAATAAAAGGGAAGATGATCAGTTGACAATTCCCATTTGTGTCCAAGGGCAGAGGCCTGCCCTTGGACATGAGTCCAAGGAGAGACTTAAGAAATACTGATACCTGGGCTCCACCTCCCAGAGATTCTGGCATAAGTGTCTAGGGTTTGACTTGGCCCTAGGTATTTTTTTATTTTTTTTATTTTTTTATTTTTTTTATTTGTTTTATTTTTTATTTATTTTTTTTTTGGAAAAGCAAGAGTAAGAATTTAATGAAGAAAGAACTTTTATTCTACAAGAAAGAAAGTCCCCATAAATTCCTCTGAGATATACCTCTTTTATTTTATTTTATTTTATTTTTTTACTGTTGTTTTAATTCTGTCTTCAGTTACTTTTTTTTTTTTTTTTTTTTTTTTAAACATCTTTATTGGGGTATAATTGCTTTACAATGGTGTGTTAGTTTCTGCTTTACAACAAAGTGAATCAGCCATACATATACATATGTTCCCATATGTCTTCCCTCTTGCGTCTCCCTCCCTCCCACTCTCCCCATCCCGCCCTTCCAGGCTGTCACAAAGCACTGAGCTAATATCCCTGTGCCTTGCGGCTGCTTCCCCCCAGCTATCTACCTTACTACGTTTGTTAGTGTGTATATGTCCATGACTCTCTCTCGCCCTGTCAAAACTCACCCTTCCCCCTCCCCATATCCTCAAGTCCGTTCTCCAGTAGGTCTGCGTCTTTATTCCTATCTTACCCCTAGGTTCTTCATGACATTTTTTTCCCTTAAATTCCATATATATGTGTTAGCATACGGTATTTGTCTTTTTCTTTCTGACTTACTTCACTCTGTATGACAGACTCTAGGTCTATCCATCTCATTACAAATAGCTCAATTTCATTTCTTTTTAAGGCTGAGTAATATTCCATTGTGTATATGTGCCACATCTTCTTTATCCATTCATCCGATGATGGGCGCTTAGGTTGTTTCCATGTCCTGGCTATTGTAAATAGAGCTGCAATGAACATTTTGGTACATGACTCTTTTTGAATTTTGGTTTTCTCAGGGTATATGCCCAGTAGTGGGATTGCTGGGTCATATGGTAATTCTATTTGTAGTTTTTTAAGGAACCTCCATACTGTTCTCCACAGTGGCTGAACCAATTCACATTCCCACCAGCAGTGCAAGAGTGTCCCCTTTGCTCCACACCCTCTCCAGCACTTATTGTTTCTAGATTTTTTGATGATGGCCATTCTGACTGGTGTGAGATGATATCTCATTGTAGTTTTGATTTGCATTTCTCTAATGATTAATGATGTTGAGCATTCTTTCATGTGTTTGTTGGCATTCTGTATATCTTCTTTGGAGAAATGTCTATTTAGGTCTTCTGCCCATTTTTGGATGGGGTTGTTTGTTTTTTTGTTATTGAGCTGCATGAGCTGCTTGTAAATTTTGGAGATTAATCCTTTGTCAGTTGCTTCATTTGCAAATGTTTTCTCCCATTCTGAGGGTTGTCTTTTGGTCTTGGTTATGGTTTCCTTTGCTGTGCAAAAGCTTTGAAGTTTCATTAGGTCCCATTTGTTTATTTTTGTTTTTATTTCCATTACTCTAGGAGGTGGGTCAGAAAGGATCTTGCTGTGATTTATGTCATAGAGTGTTCTTCCTATGTTTTCTTCTAAGAGTTTGATAGTTTCTGGCCTTACATTTAGGTCTTTAATCCATTTTGAGCTTATTTTTGTGTATGGTGTTAGGGAGTGATCTAATCTCATACTTTTACATGTACCTGTCCAGTTTTCCCAGCACCATTTATTGAAGAGGCTGTCCTTTCTCCACTGTACATTCCTGCCTCCTTTATCAAAGATAAGGTGTCCATATGTGCGTGGGTTTATCTCTGGGCTTTCTATCCTGTTCCATTGATCTATCTTTCTGTTTTTGTGCCAGTACCATACTGTCTTGATTACTGTTGCTTTGTAATATAGTCTGAAGTCAGGGAGCCTTATTCCTCCAGCTCCTTTTTTCGTTCTCAAGATTGCTTTGGCTATTCGGGGTCTTTTGTGTTTCCATACAAATTGCGAAATTTTTTGTTCTAGTTCTGTGAAAAATGCCAGTGGTAGTTTGATAGGGATTGCATTGAATCTGTAGATTGCTTTGGGTAGTAGAGTCATTTTCACAATGTTGATTCTTCCCATCCAAGAACATGGTATATCTCTCCATCTATTTGTATCATCTTTAATTTCTTTCATCAGTGTCTTATAATTTTCTGAATACAGGTCTTTTGTATCCTTAGATAGGTTTATTCCTAGATATTTTATTCTTTTTGTTGCAATGGTAAATGGGAGTGTTTTCTTGATTTCACTTTCAGATTTTTCATCATTAGTATATAGGAATGCCAGAGATTTCTGTGCATTAATTTTGTATCCTGCTACTTTACCAAATTCATTGATTAGCTCTAGTAGTTTTCTGGTAGCATCTTTAGGATTCTCTATGTATAGTATCATGTCATCTGCAAACAGTGACAGTTTTACTTCTTCTTTTCCGATTTGGATTCCTTTTATTTCCTTTTCTTCTCTGATTGCTGTGGCTAAAACTTCCAAAACTATGTTGAATAAGAGTGGTGAGAGTGGGCAACCTTGTCTTGTTCCTGATCTTAGTGGAAATGCTTTCAGTTTTTCACCATTGAGGATGATGTTTGCTGTGGGCTTGTCATATATGGCTTTTATTATGTTTAGGAAAGTTCCCTCTATGCCTACTTTCTGGAGGGTTTTTATCATAAATGGGTGTTGAATTTTGTCGAAAGCTTTCTCTGCATCTATTGAGATGATCATATGGTTTTTCTCCTTCAATTTGTTAATATGGTTTATCACATTGATAGATTTGCGTATATTGAAGAATCCTTGCATTCCTGGAATAAACCCCACTTGATCATGGTGTATGATCCTTTTAATGTGCTGTTGGATTCTGTTTGCTAGTATTTTGTTGAGGATTTTTGCATCTATGTTCATCAGTGATATTGGCCTGTAGTTTTCTTTCTTTGTGACATCCTTGTCTGGTTTTGGTATCAAGGTGATGGTGGCTTCGTAGAAGGAATTTGGGAGTGTTCCTCCCTCTGCTATATTTTGGAAGAGTTTGAGAAGGATAGGTGTTAGCTCTTCTCTAAACGTTTGATAGAATTCACCTGTGAAGCCATCTGGTCCTGGGCTTTTGTTTGTTGGAAGGTTTTTAATCACAGTTTCAATTTCAGTGCTTGTGATTGGTCTGTTCATATTTTCTATTTCTTCCTGATTCAGTCTTGGCAGGTTGTGCATTTCTAAGAATTTGTCCATTTCTTCCAGATTGTCCATTTTATTGGCATAGAGTTGCTTGTAGTAATCTCTCATGATTTTTTTTATTTCTGCAGTGTCAGTTGTTACTTCTCCTTTTTCATTTCTAATTCTATTGATTTGAGTCTTCTCCCTTTTTTTCTTGATGAGTCTGGCTAGTGGTTTATCTATTTTGTTTATCTTCTCAAAGAACCAGCTTTTAGTTTTATTGATCTTTGCTATTGTTTCCTTCATTTCTTTTTCATTTATTTCTGATCTGATTTTTATGATTTCTTTCCTTCTGCTAGCTTTGGGGTTTTTTTGTTCTTCTTTCTCTAATTGCTTGAGGTGCAAGGTTAGGTTGTTTATTCGAGATGTTTCCTGCTTCTTAAGGTGGGCTTGTATTGCTATAAACTTCCCCCTTAGAACTGCTTTTGCTGCATCCCATAGGTTTTGGGTCGTTGTGTCTCCATTGTCATTTGTTTCTAGGTATTTTTTAATTTCCTCTTTGATTTCTTCAGTGATCACTTCATTATTAAGTAGTGTATTGTTTAGCCTCCATGTGTTTGTATTTTTTACAGATCTTTTCCTGTAATTGATATCTAGTCTCATGGCGTTGTGGTCGGAAAAGATACTTGAAACAATTTCAGTTTTCTTAAATTTACCAAGGCTTGATTTGTGACCCAAGATATGATCTATCCTGGAGAATGTTCCATGAGCACTTGAGAAAAATGTGTATTCTGTTGTTTTTGGATGGAGTGTCCTATAAATATCAATTAAGTCCATCTTGTTTAATGTATCATTTAAAGCTTGTGTTTCCTTATTTATTTTCATTTTGGATGATCTGTCCATGGGTGAAAGTGGGGTGTTAAAGTCCCCTACTATGAATGTGTTACTGTTGATCTCCCCTTTTATGGTTGTTAGTATTTGCCTTATGTATTGAGGTGCTCCTATGTTGGGTGCATAAATATTTACAATTGTTATATCTTCTTCTTGGATCGATCCCTTGATCATTATGTAGTGTCCTTCTTTGTCCCTTTTAATAGTCCTTATTTTAAAGTCTATTTTGTCTGATATGAGAATTGCTACTCCAGCTTTCTTTTGGTTTCCATTTGCATGGAATATCTTTTTCCATCCCCTTACTTTCAGTCTGTATGTATCTCTAGTTCTGAAGTGGGTCTCTTGTAGACAGCATATATAAGGGTCTTGTTTTTGTATCCATTCAGCCAATCTGTGTCTTTTGGTGGGAGCATTTAGTCCATTTACATTTAAGGTAATTATCGATATGTATGTTCCTATTTCCATTTTATATATTGTTTTGGGTTCGCTACTATAGGTCATTTCCTTCTCTTGTGTTTCGTGTCTAGAGAAGTTCCTTTAGCATTTGTTGTAAAGCTGGTTTGGTGGTGCTGAACTCTCTCAGCTTTTGCTTGTCTGTAAAGGTTTTAATTTCTCCATCAAATGTGAATGAGATCCTTGCTGGGTAGAGTAGTCTTGGTTGCAGGCTATTCTCCTTCATCACTTTCAGTATGTCCTGCCACTCCCTTCTGGCTTGTAGGGTTTCTGCTGAGAGATCAGCTGTTAACCTTATGGGGATTCCCTTGTGTGTTATTTGTTGTTTTTCCCTTGCTGCTTTTAATATGCTTTCTTTGTATTTAATTTTTGACAGTTTGATTAATATGTGTCTTGGCGTGTTTCTCCTTGTATTTATCCTGTATGGGACCCTCTGTGCTTCCTGGACTTGATTAACTATTTCCTTTCCCATATTAGGGAAGTTTTCAACTATAATCTCTTCAAATATTTTCTCAGTCCCTTTCTTTCTTTCTTCTTCTTCTGGAACCCCTATAATTCGAATGTTGGTGCGTTTCATGTTGTCCCAGAGGTCTCTGAGACTGTCCTCAGTTCTTTTCATTCTTTTTTCTTTATTCTGCTCTGCAGTAGTTATTTCCACTACTTTATCTTCCAGGTCACTTATCCGTTCTTCTGCCTCAGTTATTCTGCTATTGATCCTATCTAGAGTGATTTTAATTTCATTTATTGCATTGTTCATCGTTGCTTGTTTCATCTTTAGTTCTTGTAGGTCCTTGTTAACTGTTTCTTGCATTTTGTCCATTCTACTTCCAAGATTTCGGATCATCCTTACTATCATTATTCTGAATTCTTTTTCAGGTAGATTGCCTATTTCCTCTTCATTTGTTAGGTCTGGTGGGTTTTTATCTTGCTCCTTCATCTGCTGTGTGTTTTTCTGTCTTCTCATTTTGCTTATCTTACTGTGTTTGGGGTCTCCTTTTTGCAGGCTGCACTTTTGTAGTTCCCGTTGTTTTTGATGTCTGTCTCCAGTGGCTAAGGTTGTTTCAGTGGGTTGTGTAGGCTTCCTGGTGGAGGGGACTAGTGCCTGTGTTGTGCTGGATGAGGCTAGATCTTGTCTCTCTAGTGGGCAGGTTCACGTCTGGTGGTGTGTTTTGGGGTGTCTGTGGCCTTATTATGATTTTAGGCAGCCTCTCTGCTAATGGGTGGGGTTGTGTTCCTGTTTTGCTAGTTGTTTGGCATAGGTTGTCCAGCACTGTGGCTTGCTGGTCGTTGAGTGAAGCTGGGTGCTGGTGTTAAGATGGAGGTCTCTGGGATATTTCCACCGTTTAATATTATGTGGAGCTGGGAGGTCTCTTGTTGACCAGTGTCCTGAAGTTGGCTCTCCTACCTCAGAGGCAGAGCCCTGACTCCTGGCTGGAGCACCAAGAGCCTTTCATCCACACAGCTCAGAATAAAAGGGAGAAAAAGTAGGGAGAATTAGTAGAAGTATGAGTAAAGAAAAAAGGAAAGGAGGAAAGGAAGGAAGGAAGAAAGAAGCAAAGAAGGAAAGAAAGGAGGGAGGGAGGGAGGGAGGGAGGAAGGAAGGAAGGAGGGAAAGAAGGAAAAAAAGACAGAAAGAAAGATGATACAGTAAAAATAAAATAAAGTATAATATAGTTATTGAATTAAAAAATATTTAGAAAAAAAAAAAAAGGGACGGATAGAACCTTAGGACAAATGTTGGAAGCAAAGCTATACAGAGAAAATCTTACACAGAAGCATACACTTACACCTTCACAAAAAGAGGTAAAGGGGGAAAAATCATAAATCCTGCTCCCTGAGACCACCTCCTCAATTTGGGGTGATTCGTTGTCTAAAGGAGGGAAGGAAGGAAGGAAAGAAAGAAAGAACGAAGGTAAAGTATAATAAAGTTATTACAATTCAACTTAATTATTAAGAAAAAGAATTTTTAAAAAAAAGTCATGGACGGATAGAGCCCTAGGACAAATGGTGGAAGCTAGAGTATACAGACAAGATCTCACACAGAAGCATACACGTACACATTCACAAAAAGAGGAAAAGGGAAAAAAATCATAGATCTCGCTCCTAAATTCCACCTCTTCAATTTGGGATCATTCCTTGTCTATTCAGGTATTCCACAGATGCAGGGTATATCAAGTTGATTGTGGAGCTTTAATCCGCTGCTTCTGTGGCTGCTGGGAGAGATTTCCCTTTCTCTTCTTTGTTCTCACAGCTCACAGGAGCTCAGCTTTGGATTTGGCCCTGCCTCTGCGTGTAGGTCGCTGGAGGGCGTCTAGTTTTTTCCGCTCAGACAGGACGGGGTTAAAGGAGCCGCTGATTCGGGGCCTCCGGCTCACTCAGGCCGGGGGTTGGGGGATGGGGGAAGGAGGGGCACTGCGTGCGGGGCGGGCCTGCGGCGGCAGAGGCAGCGTAACGTTGCGGCAGAGGCCGGCGTGACGTTGCACCAGCCTGAGGCCCGCCGTGCGTTGTCCCGGGGAAGTTGTCCCTGGATCCCGGGAACCTGGCAGTGGCGGGCTGCACAGGCTCCGCGGAAGAGGGGTGTGGAGAGTGACCTGTGCTCGCACACAGGCCCCTTGGTGGCGGCAGCAGCAGCCTTAGCGTCTCCCGCCCGTCTCTGGGGTCCGCGGTTTTAGCCGCGGCTCGCGCCCGTCTCTGGGGTTTGCGCTTTCAGCCGCGGCTCGCGCCCGTCTCGGGGGCCCTCAGCCGCGGCTCGCGCCCGTCTCTGGGGTTCGCGCTTTTAGCCGCGGCTCGCGCCCGTCTCTGGAGTTCCTTTAAGCAGCGCTCTTAAACCCCTCTCCTCGCGCACCAGGAAACAAAGAGGGAAGAAAAAGTCTCTTGCCTCTTCGGCCGGTGCAGGCTTTTCCCCGAACTCCCTCCCGGCTAGTCGTGGTGCACTAACCCCTTCAGGCTATGTTCAAGCCGCCAACCCCAGTCCTCTCCCTGAGCTCCGTCCAAAACCAAAACCCGAGCCTCAGCTCGCAGCCCCGCCCGCCCCGGTGGGTGAGCAGCAAGCCTCTCGGGTTGGTGAGTGCCGGTCGGCACCGATCGTCTGTGCAGGAATCTCCCCGCTTTGCCCTCCGCACCCGTCGCTGTGCACTACTCCGCGGTCCCGAAACTCCCCCCTCTGCCTCCCGCAGTCTCCGCCCGCGGAGGGGCTTCCTCGTGTGTGGAAACTTTTCCTCCTTCACAGCTCCCTCCCACTGGTGCAGGTGCCGTCCTTATTCTTTTGTCTCTGTTTTTTCTTTTGCCCTACCCAGTTACGTGGGGAGTTTCTTGCCTTTTGGGAGGTCTGAGGTCTTCTGCCAGCCTTCAGTAGGAGTTCTGTAGGAGTTGTTCCACGTGTGGATGTATTTCTGGTGTATCCGTGGGGAGGAAGGCGATCTCCGCGTCTTACTCTTCCGCCATCTTCAAGGTCCCCCCGGTATTTTTTTCAAAAGTCCTCAGCTTATAAAAAGCTGGCAGGTTGGGCTTCCCTGGTGGCACAGTGGTTAAGAATCCGCCTGCCAATGCAGGGCACACGGGTTCGAGGCCTGGTCCGGGAAGATGCCACATGCCACAGAGCAAATAAGCCCGTGTGCCACAACTACTGAGCCTGCGCTCTAGAGCCCGCGAGCCACAGCTACTGAAGCCCGCATGTCTAGAGCCCATGCTCTGCAACAAGAGAAGCCACCGCAATGAGAAGACCGCGCACCGCAACAAAGAGTAGCCTCCGCTCGCCGCAACTAGAGAAAGCCCACACACAGCAATGAAGACCCAACGCAGCCAAAAATAAATAAAAATAATAATTTTTAAAAAGCTGGCAGGTTATAAGCGAGCAAAGCCTGTACAGCCTGGTTTAAGAAAGAGGAGTCTAGATCAGTGGTTCTAGAACTTTAACTGCCTCAGAACTATCTGGAGGGCTTGTTAAACTACAGATGGCCTGGCCCCACCTCCAGAGTCTCTGGTTCAGGGGATCCTGGTGGGGCCTGAGTATTTGTATTTCTAACAAGCTCCATGCTAATGCTGCTGTTCCAGGGACCACATTTTGGGAATCCCTGCTAGTTAGACAGACCATACGAGATCAAAGCTCAAACTCATTCCAAGAAATTTTCTGGACCCATAAACAAGCTGGAGTTAAAGCAAGCACCTTAAATATGAAAAAAGTTTAATTATGAACACTTAAAGTATTTCGTCTGTTCCCTCATATACTCATATTTTTCTCAATGTATAATACTCCCAGCTTGCTTGTTTTCAGCCTCATAAATAACTTTTCCATCAGAACAAGTTCTAAACATAAGCTGTAAAAATATCTTGGGATACAGCCCCTGGAAAAACCCTGAGGGAGTCTGGCTCTCGGTTCCAGTCCAGATGGGCGGGTTGCAGCCATCCCTGCTTGTGTGAAGGGCGCCCCCTGGAGTTCTGCCACAGATGGTGCCCGGCATCTGACAGATGGCGGAAAACACAGCCTCTTTGCTTTCCCCTCAGGAAGCCACCCCAAACTGCTCTGAGGAATCCCTTGAAACCCATGTTACCTCTAGGACAGCAGGTTTTCCCAAAAGCACTTTGCCTTTGCATCAGATTTATTATATGGCAACAAAGAAAAGAGCAACGCCTAAAAGATTTCTCTCTTTTTAAATTAATACTCAATTCGTTGCACACTGTCGTTATCAGTCTGTGCAAAGCCTCTCTCGTTTTATTTTTTCCCTCTTATTTCTGATCCTCACACTCATCCTCCCTAGTTTTTAGGCAACCTCTCTAATATGTTAGAGATATGTCCTTCAATATGCATGTATCCCTGTAGAAATGAGTAGGGCTGCTTTATATGTGTATGTGGCTTTAAATTACATAATGGCATCGTAATAGAAATCTCATTTCTTATCGTTACACTCAACGTCATGTTTTTAAGACCTACCCATGTTGCTTTGTGTCCACCTAAGATGCACCCAACCACATTTTGCTTATTGAGAAGTTACCTTTACACATGTGTTTCTCACAGTGAAATCAGGATGCTGTTGAGTCCGAGCGTTTCAGACCAAGCGAGATCATCTGCTGGGGTTAATCTAACACCAGATGCATTTATCCCTGTTTTAGGACTGTAACTAATTCCTTTCCGCTCCATGTGGTCCTGCTCTCTAGCTGGCATCACAGGTGTCTTCTTTGAAAAGAAAAAGATTGTGTCCCTTGGTTTCCTGTCAGTCTCTCACTTTTTTTTTGGACGGGGGCTCTTTTTCAAAGAGTTTACACCAAAAAGCATAGAGATGGACTCCTCCGAGGGAAACGTCTCTATCATCTACAACTTATCCTTGCTTAAACAAGATCACTCCAGCCTATGGAAATCGTTTTCTTTAAATAAGAAAAGTTGCCTCAATTTTGGATTACAGGTTTCAGATCAGAATGAAAAAAGAGTCAAATAGCTAATCAGAGAGTCTTCTGTTCTTACTCTGCTTACTTACTCCTCTTGCAGATGTAAGTAGTAAATCCAAAACCAAATTCTCTCTCTCGAGATGTGAACTCCCACCAACACCCATGAGGAGGCAACTGGGCTCACACAATAGCACTTAATTAAAGTCTATAATTTCCACATGTACGTGAGAGATTAAAAAGAACGCATCTTTGGGCCTAGTTCCAGCCCAGGCCTTCAGAATACGTGAACTTGTACTTCTTTATCAACTGGACCCCATAAAGTGATAAATATAAAGTACCAAGATTTAAAATGCCAGTAATACTTTCCTCAAGACTCTGAGATGAGCCCTTCACAAGTTTGTAGTAAAAAATATTGAAAATAACTACCCTATATTACGTGTTTATAACGTGCCAGGCACCGTACTAAACATTACTCGTGTGTTTTCCCATTTACTCCTCATAAGCCTATGACATAGATTCTTTTTAATCCCCATTTTCAAGATGAAAGACCTAAGATTCAGAGATGAAAGAAAAAGAAAACTTTAATCCCATTATGCGAGATTAACTCATTCCCCTGAGCCAAAAAATACATCTCCCTTCTCCTAAAGAAATATTGTTTAACTTGTTTCTCTCTCAAGCACCCATCCTGTCTCTCCTCCCTGACTTCAGCCAGCATCTGGAATCATTTGGGGCGCCCATCTCCTCCGTGTTCTCTCCTCCCTTGCAGTCTGGGTGCCTCTCACGCAGTGACACAGAAAACCATTTCCTTGGTCCACAACTAACTCAGACTCTGAATCTCTTTGAACCCTCGGCCGCCCCGTGTTTTCAATCCTCTCCTGCCTTGATTTCTCTGGCGCTAGATGGTCTCAGTTTCTTGTGTCTCTTTTCACATCTTCTGACCATTTTGCCAATTCTTCTTCCTTTGCCACCCTCATGCAACAAGGCACAGCACAACTCCTGCCTCTGCCTGTTTCCTTAGTCCCTGCTGGTGTCCCAGGAGCTCCCCTTGCCCCCAGACTGGAGCCTGTGTCTGGGGTAGTTCCCCTCCCCACCCAAGAACCCTCAGCCCCTGCCCGCCCGTGGTTACCCCAAGAGCCTGCCAATTCCTCAAACTCTGCCCCTTCCACAATTTCCCTGTGTTGGCCGTTTATTGCCTGTGTGAACCTAGGCCTCAGTTTCCTCCCATATAAAACAAAGAGCGTGAACTCAATGATCTCTAGTGTCCTTTCTAGGTGTGCCCTTCTTGCATAGTTCCTCTCCATAAACAGAGCAAACTCAAGCCTCTTCAGCCTGGCATTCAATGCCCTCCACTCTCTGCCCTCTCCTCACCTGTAATACCCTAAAGGTCTCTCAGCCTTTCCCTGAAACAGACCCAGAGGTGCTTCTCTGCCGGTAAGCTCCCTTCTTTATCTCCAATATCTGCTTGCCAAAGTCCCGGGTCAGCTCCAAAACTCTTCAATCCTCGAGCAGTTCTCCTGGTTGAAAACCATTCTGCTCGCACTGCACCTGAGAGTCCACCGCAGCACTTGTGACGGTGTACGTAGTTTCAGAGCCCGGTGAATGCGTGCATGGCCCCGCCATCTACCTGCAAAGCTCCGAAGGCAGATTAGTCTCCAGACCTGGAGCCAGACAGCTTAGGTTTGTTTTGTATTTGCTCTTTATTTTCTGAATATTATGATGTTTTGACATCTTCAAACACCTTTCTAGTTGAGGAGAGACTGCTCCTCCCAGGGTCAGCCAGTTCTTAGAGATGACAAAGGGTCCAGCCAGAGCACACTTTTGATAGGCACACTAACCAATCCAGAGCCATCCTTTTTCTGTCTGGCCCTTACAACCCAGGAAACAATATTCCTCTGGCTTAATCATCCCAGGGCCAAGTACCAGGCAACTGGAGACCCTCTAGAGCCCAAAGCCCACCAAAACTTCTCCAAGTAGCCAGTCATAGATGGGAACCCCAATAAAAGCTGTGGCCTAAGCTCTCCCCTCGCAGCTGCCTTCTGCTTCTCTGTACTATGGAGGCCGGTGAAAGCCTCTCTCATAAGGGGATTTTTGACAGAGATTTGAAGAAAGTAAAGGAATGCCACTTGGATATCCAGGCAGAGGGATCAGCAAGTGCAAGGGTTCTGAGGAAGAAGAGAGCTTGGCATGAATGAGGGACAGCAAGGATAGCCTGGAGTCTTAAGAGATGAGGTTTCTGGTGCCCTTTGACTGCTGCAGAGAGCCGTGCCCTCTACCACACAGCCCCGGCAATGCTAAAACATACCTATGCTAGGGATTTGTCCCCAGATTTCCTTTCATCACGACTTATCTTCCGGTATCCTACCTCAGAAAGCAAACATTTCCTGCTTTCTCCTAATAATTACTAATCCAGCTCCTTCCCAAAATGTAAGGCTAGTGAGGACACAGACTACAGCTCCTATTTCAGGGCTGGAAACCAAACAGGCCCTCAATAAATATTTATTATACAGATGAACTGGAAAACCTAGCCCTGTGACATGGTAACGAGGCAGCTGACCCTCTTGAAGGCAGGAGATTTAAGTTCTAGACGTGTTGACACAAAGCAATAAGGAGACGACCTCTAAAAATCACACATGTCTCTGAGCCTCACTTTCCCCCGTAGAACTAGAACTGGGCCTGGCAAAATCCTGCTGCAGGTATGACCACGCCCATCCATGTGCCCTCCCATGCCCAGCAGACTCTCCAGTGGACCATGGCTCTCTCTCTGTCTAGACAAGACATCGGAGTCTTTTCTAACCCAATGCTCTTAGCAGCCACTACCAATTGGCCAGACACGATCCTTACAATGAACCCAATTTGCCATCCTTCATAAGATTCCTTTCAGCTTTAACATCCTATGATTCACATTTAAGCAAGTCCCTTTCTTTGGCCACACGGAGGCACACGTTACTGCAAACACAACCAGTCCTGTACTGCAAGAAATCACACTGCTCAGGGTCAGGTGAGCCCTGCTGGCTCCCTACCAAGGCTCTTCTCAAGCAGAAGCAACCAACTGGTAGTGCTTGCTTTAATTCTAGCAAATATTTTTCACCCAAAAATTCATTCAATGCTAGCTTTTTCAGACTCTTTCAAGGCTGCCAGGATTAATCCTTTGAGTAAACTGAGCGCTGTGGTTCCCCTCAAATCCTATCCGATAGGGATTCATAAATACTCCACTCATAAATACTCAAGCCCTAAGGCTGAAAACCGGAATAGCCATCTTTGAGCCTTTAAATAACTCTGTATCTCTGGCCAATAAGAGGGAGTTGCTGGGCTTCCCTGGTGGCGCAGTGGTTGAGAGTCCGCCTGCCGATGCGGGGCACGCGGGTTCGTGCCCCGGTCTGGGAGGATCCCACATGCCGCGGAGCAGCTGGGCCCGTGAGCCGTGGCCGCTGAGCCTGCACGTCCGGAGCCTGTGCTCCGCAACGAGAGAGGCCACAACAGTGAGAGGCCCGCGTACCGCAAAAAAAAAAGAGGGAGTTGCTGAGGTCCTTGATTTGGTTGTGATCTTCTGGGTCCCAAACCCTTTGGCCTGACCTCTCCTCCTCAGGCATCCATTCCTGACCTGCCCCTGACCTCTCTTCCTGTGCCCTAAGTTTCCTCGCCTCTCATCTGACTTGGATGTTCCTCTTTCTTACAGCATGCACTTGCCTCTCAGGATATGTCATCTTTCAGCCACTCCGGGTGACAAGTCCAGCCCAATCCATCCTGACCTCATGCAGACCCATGACGATGGCATTTCTGCTGAGGGAGAGAAATACACAAATATCCAGATACAGAGCAGGACCATGAAGGTCCCCAAAGTCACATAGAGGAACGTGGAAGGCAGAGCACACCTCTTTGTCTCAACTTCCTCCCAAAACCACCGAGGAAAGTGTTTTAATGACTCAGACCCATAAGGACAAAGAAAATTGGAGAAGAATCAGCAGCAGAGACATTAACAAAATTTTTAAAGCTGAAGATGGATGAACGATAGCTGTCTTAGTCAGCCAGAGAACATCAGGTAAAATAAAGCTTTATTACATGGGCCCTGTAACAGGGGACT
Source organism: Phocoena phocoena (assembly GCF_963924675.1). NCBI lineage: Eukaryota > Metazoa > Chordata > Mammalia > Artiodactyla > Phocoenidae > Phocoena > Phocoena phocoena. The sequence continues at coordinate 64,569,698 of NC_089224.1, read as the reverse complement.
TATAAACATTATGGAAAATGTCTTCAACTCTGTTTTCTAAAAAGTCACCAAGACCTTGGTCAGATACTTGTTATCAAAACAACTTCCTTTTCATTTGTTCTACCAAAATGTCTCCATGTCATCATCAATGACTCTATACTCTTCTTCTTACTCCATTTCTCACAATGAGGGTGCCTTGGGTGCCTGAGGGGCTCTAAACCCCTATAAACTCCAGGGACCCACTGCCAAAGCCATCTCAAATAAACACACAATGGAAATGAAAATGGTGTGCTTGCTTTGCAAGCACTGCTCCAAGACAACTCCCAACCCTCCAACCCTTCACCCCAAATCACCATCCTAAACATTTCTTCCTTCTGTACAAGTTTTGAGCTGACTGCTGGGGCCTCAGCCACTGATTCTTACTCCTTATTATTCTGCCTCAAGATTGCATTCTTTCCTCCTTTGAAAATAATTCTCATGCCCATTCAGAGGAATCATGCTTTCATTCTTTTTTTTTTGTCCCTGGACCTTGTTAAAAGCTGTTCCTCAAGCTCCCAGCCCTTTGTGCTACTTGCTGCTACCTGGTAATACACTTTCAGAGCTAGCTCTCGATAAAATGGAGGGCGTAACCATAATAGTTATTCTTATGAAGGCTTTTCTGGAGTAATACGTAAGATAACCTCAGCAGAGATACAACTTCTGAGGCTATAGTTTAGCAGAGACAGGGTTTAGGGAAGCTTGAGCCCTTGAAAGTTAATATACCCATGAGAGGGTCTTTCTCAAGAGAGTGGTGGCTGAGGGCTTGATGCCATCAAAAAGCCTAAATGCTGCTGCTGTAGGGTAAAGAGGAAGCCATGAACATTATTCTCAGATACGTATATGTCACAGCTGATATTTTGGGAGTAAAGTCTTGACTCCAAATTGTACTGATTGCCCTGAGTTTATGCTGTGTGATGTAATAAAAAGAGCAAGAGTTGTGAATTTTTGATAGGGGTTTGAAGCCCAAGTTTACAAATTACAACTTGTGTGATCGTCCTTAGTCTTTCTGGACCTCAGTCTCCTCAGCTGCAAAAGAGAGGTGATGGTAATACCAGCCTCACATGCTCGTGTCAAGAACTGCAAGTTCTCATCAGGAGAAAAAAGAATTGGTAACTACGTGTGGTGATGGATGTTAACTGGACTTACTGTGGCGATCATTTTGCAATATATACAAATATCAAATCATTATGTTGTACACCTGAAACTAATATAATGTTATGTCTCAATAAAAAATCTAAAATAAATTAAAAATGGAAAATATATATTGGTCTTAGGGGAAAAAATGTTCCACATTTAATAGCAAGGTAAAATAAAAGCTTTCTCTTACTTTTATGTGGCTTCCATGTAAATTGTCACACTGATAATGGGTTCAAACTGAAACTTTAAAGAAAAGAATTTTAAATAATATACGTAAAAGTGTTTCCTATGATGCTCATTACACAGTTGCCCTTCAGTAAGTGATGAGTATTGTTTTTATTCGCAGTTGGACAAAGGCCCATTTCATTTCCACGTGGATGTGAGCCTCAAGAGCACCTCTGCTAAGGGCAAGGTTTTCCTCATAATTAGTTTAAAATCTTCCCATACACTTGAGTAAATTTTGATTCAATTGAGGTCCTCTGTTATAACAGAGAAAAGACAAAACGTTTGAAGAACAGGAGTTACTAATCAATGCCTTATCAGATCAGAGAATCTGATTTCTATGTCTTCATGGGACCAACCAGGATGAGTTTCATGCAAAATGTGCTCCAACAGAAAAGATAAAACGATGATTTTTCAATCCTGGCTGCACATAAAAAATCCAAACAATTAATTTAGAATTGCTTGAAATGGAGCCCGGCCTCAGAGTATTTTCAAGAGCCCTCCAGTGACTCTAGTGTATAGCCAGGATGAAAAACCACCAGGATTTTTTTTTTAATGACCTATTGGATGGAGGGCAAGAGTTTACTCATGTAAATATTTGAAATGTTTTCCAAACCACCTGAATCTCAGCATAGTTGCCGTTAATCATTTTCTGAAAAGTGGCCAACAACCTGGAAGCAACCAAGATGTACTTCAGTAGGATGGAGGAATAAACTGTGGTACATCCAGACGATACAATATTATTCAGCACTGAAAAGAAATGAGCTATCAAGCCATGAATGCGTATTACTAAGTGAAAGAAGCCAATCTGAAAAGGCTATTTACTGTATGATTCTAACTATATGACATTCTGGGGAAGGCAAAACCATGGAGACAGTAAAAAGATTAGTGGTTGCCAGGGTTTAGGGGGAGGGAGAGATGAACAGGCAGAACACAGAGATTTTCGGGCAGTGAAACTACTCTGCATTACACTATTGATATAATGGTGGATACATGTCATTATAGAGTTGTCCAAAACTATAAAATATACAACACCAAGAGTGACCCCTAATGTTGGGAGCCAAGAAGTTTTCGCCATTAGAAGATGGCCGACATCCTGCTTCTCTTCCTGCTTAATGAGATAAAAGCCCGCGCCTAAAACGAAAGCCCGCGCACGCAGCACCAATAATTTGCCAAGTACTTCCCTTATTCTGGATCCCGCCCCCCTTTCTCTGTACTGTATAAATACAGCTACTGCAGCAATAAAGGTTTGAGGCTTGATCAGGATTTTGTCTTGTCTTCATTCTTTCGCGTCTCCTGCCCCTTCTTCTCTTTTCAACCCCTACAGGTTCCTCCTCGGACTCACAAGGATTTGTCCTGCTGGTCGAGACTCCCGGGGACGCCCGGGGCCGAGCACAATTGGCGCCCAACGTGGGGCCCGAGGAACGGATCCTAACGGAGGTAGCACGCTTACGAACGCCTGGCCAGGCACCCACTGAGCCGCCGCGAGAGTGAACTCGAAAGTGCGGCTCGATTAGGTCCCCGGAGGACTAGCCGCCCTTCGGCAGTTGTGACCGGTAGAGAGTAAAGTAAGTGGAGCTTATAAATGGGACAGGAATTAAATTCCCACGAACTCTTTCTTCAGGGGATCGAGGATTCCCTCAAGATGCGAAAGATTAAGGCTAGAAAAAAAGATTTGCGTGATTTTTTTATATTTTTGTCTGATGTTTGCCCATGGTTCCCACAAGAAGGGACGATAGATAAAAAATGTTGGAATCGTGTAGGAGATTGTTTAAATGATTATTATAAGACTTTTGGGCCTTCTAAAGTACCTGTGACTGCATTTTCATATTGGAATTTAATTAGAGAGATTCTTATGGGTCATTTTTTTGACCCCGATATCCAAAAGGTTGTTGAGACCGGAGAAACAATTCTTAAAGCAGCCTCTCGCCCCCCTTCAGTTTGTCCATCCGTTACCATTGATATGGGTTCAAATGAAGATTTCCCAAAAATTCCAGAAACTGATCATCAATGTCCCACAGATAATAAAACTGTCCCAAGGATTTATCCTTCCCTTACTGCTATTAAGGGTGGTCCCAATGATGACCAGCTTTCCCCCCAAGACCAGGAAACTCTCGATGAGCAGGCTGCTCGTTATCATCGCAAGGATGACCCCTGGGGATTTCCCCTTTTGAAGCCTCCGCCATCTTATAATACTTCTCACCAGATGCCTGCCTTTAGTGCCCCTGCTCCCGTTGCCCCCCTAATTGATCCCCTTCGACAGGCTAAGACAGCCTTAACCCAGGAAATTTCCTCTTTGAGAGACGTTTTACAACAAAAACGGGAACGTTTAGATCTCCTAAAGGAGCTTAGAGCCCTTGAAGTGGAGCTTACTTCTTTAAATTTCTCAGGAAGTCCCAACAAACCCCCACTTCGACAAAAATCAGGACCCATTAAATTAGCTTTCCCTGTTACTCGCAGTCAGAGTCTACCCACCCAAGGTGGGATTCAAGCTGAGGATAGTGAGGAAGGAGAAGAAGAAGAGGGAGAAGAATCTCCTGAGCCTGATGAGGGACCAGATATTCATGATCCTTCTAGGGGTGGTCATTTTGAACATAAATATCGCCGCCTCAATTTAAAACATATAAAAGATCTAAAATCTGCTGTTAGCAATTATGGGCCCACAGCCCCTTATACATTGGCAATCTTGGAGGGATTAAGCGATCGCTGGCTGACCCCAAATGATTGGCTTACCCTGGCTCGCGCCACCCTTTCTGGGGGAGATTATGTTTTGTGGCGCACTGAATTCGTGGAAAATTATAGAGAAACTGCTCAACGAAACGCTGAAAGCAGAACTTCCCGGACATGGACCCGAGATAAATTACTTGGCCGTAGCCCCTATGATTCCAATGAGGCTCAGGCTGCTTCTCCCCCTGGTCTGTTGGCTCAAATACAAAATGCTGGCCTTAAGGCCTGGCGCCGCCTTCCGCCTAAGGGTTCGGCCACAACTTCCTTGGCGAAAATTCGCCAGGGGCCAGAAGAGCCTTATTGTGAGTTTATTAGCCGCCTCACGGACGCCACCGAACGTCTGGTGGGCGACAATGAAACTGATAACGCCTTTGTTAAACATTTAGCTTATGAAAATGCTAATCCGGCCTGCCAGGCTGCCCTTCGGGCTCATCGTGGTGGTAGCCTTGCTGATTATATTAAATTGTGTTCCGGAATTGGTCCCTCCCATTCTGTTGGTCTTGCAATAGGAGCCGCCCTAAAAGATTTTATTAAAGACACATCCGCCCTAGACAAACAACAAAAAACTTGCTATAATTGCAAACAACCTGGACACTTTGCCCGGGATTGTCCACTATATAGACAAGGACAGTCATCAAAGGCTAACCCACAACAACCCCAACATCAATCCCGAGCTCCTCCCACCACCGTTTGTCCTCGCTGTAAAAGAGGCAAACATTGGTCTTCGGAATGTTATTCAAAAACGGACATAAATGGCCAACTACTCCCCAAAAAACAGGGAAACTTTTCACGGGGCCAGCCCCTGGCCCCTTCCTTGGAACCGAACCAAGGGGCGATTCGGTTTGTTCCTCAAAAATCTGGACAAGTTCCCCTCACCCAGACGTTGGCTCCCTCTGCCGAGCCACCCCCGGAAGCGCAGGATTGGACCTCTGTGCCTCCACCGACTCAATATTAGTCCCAGAACAAGGAGTGCAACCGATTCCCACAGAAGTTTATGGCCCCCTGCCCCCAAATACTTTTGGCTTAATTTTAGGAAGAGGTAGCTCTGCTTTGGCTGGCCTCCAAATTATACCTGGTGTTATCGACAATGATTATTCGGGTCAAATTACCCTTTTGGCATCTGCTTTACAAGGCCCTATATCGATCCCTAGAGGTCAAAGGATAGCACAGTTAGTATTGTTACCCCTAAATTCTTTGAATAAGAGCCACACTAGTTACCCTAGAGCAGATGCTGCTTTTGGTTCCTCAGATGTCTATTGGGTCCAACAAATTACTCCTGAAAGGCCGCTCTTAACCCTGTGGTTAGATGGAAAGAAATTTGAAGGTTTAGTCGATACAGGAGCTAATGCAACAGTTATTTCGGAGAAATATTGGCCCTCCTCTTGGCCTTGTACAGTATCTATAACTCATTTACAAGGCATAGGACATTCTACCAATCCTAAACGGAGTTCCAAGGTTCTTACATGGACAGATGCTGAAGGTAATACTGGACAGGTGCAACCTTACATTTTGCCACACATCCCATTAAACCTTTGGGGACGCGACATCTTGTCACAATTAAAGTTAATCATGGCCAGCCCCAACGAGGTGGTGACCCAACAAATGCTGAATCAAGGGTTTCTACCAGGCTTAGGTTTAGGAAAAAATAATCAAGGAATCAGACAACCTATTTCCCTGACATCTAATATAAGTCGCCAGGGCCTAGGTAGTTCGCCTTTTTCTTAGCGGCCGTTGACCTTCCTGTGCCCCATGCGGACAAAATACGATGGAAAACTGATGACCCCGTTTGGGTGGACCAATGGCCTTTAACAGAAGAAAAACTCACAGCTGCCACAAAGTTAGTACAGGAACAATTGGCCGCTGGACATTTGGAAGCCACCACTTCTCCATGGAATACCCCTATATTCGTGATAAAAAAGAGGACTGGCTCATGGCGACTCCTCCAAGACCTTAGGGAAATTAATAAAACGATGTTTACTATGGGAGCTTTACAGCCTGGCTTGCCCTCTCCTATTGCCATTCCAGCTGGTTATTTTAAAATTATTATTGATCTTAAAGATTGCTTTTTTACTATCCCTCTTCATCCTCAAGATAGAGAACGTTTTGCGTTCAGTCTCCCAGTAATTAATTTTAAAGGCCCAATGCCACGTTTTCAATGGAAGGTCCTCCCACAGGGTATGGCAAATAGCCCCACCTTATGTCAGAAATTTGTTGCACAAGCTATAGATCCTCTTAGGGCTCGTTGGCCTGATATTTATATCATTCATTACATGGATGATATTCTTTTGGCTGGAAGATTAACTAACAAGCTCCTTAATTGTTATCAAGATTTAAAGGATAATCTTGCTTCCTTTGGCCTTCAGATTGCTTCGAATAAGGTACAATTAAAAGATCCATACTATTATCTTGGTTTTGAATTAAATGGGAATATAATTACCACTCAAAAGATACACATACAGGTATCACATTTACAAACCCTTAATGATTTTCAAAAATTTTTGGGAGATATTAATTGGCTACGACCATATCTTAAACTTACTACGGGAGAGTTAAAACCTTTATTTGAAATTTTACAAGGGCCATCAGATCCCTTGTCACCCCGTAGGCTGACTAAAGAGGCTAAAAATTCTCTTCAATTAGTAGAAAAGGCCATTAGATGTCAGCAGATTACCTTTTTAGATTATGGTCGTCCCTTTAGTCTTATTGTCTGTGCCACTGCACATACACCCACTGGAGTTCTATGGCAAGATCATGCCCTTTTGTGGATACATTTGTCCGTTTCTCCTAACAAAGTGCTTAAGACCTACCCTTCCTTAGTAGCAAAGGTTCTTACTTTAGGCAGGGAAAAAAGCCATCAATTTTTTGGCAGAGATCCTGATCATTTGATTCTCCCCTATACCAAAGAAGAACTTAATTGGTTACTGAAAACTGATGATAAATGGCTTGTTTCCTTATCCTCCTTTCAGGGTAATATTGATAATCATTATCCTCCTGATAAGCTCCTTCAGTTTGCTAGAAAACATCTCTTTATATTTCCCAAAATTACTTCTGCTGTTCCTTTGGTAGATGCTGCCTTAGTATTTACTGATGGATCATCATCCGGTGTTGCAGTATATGTTATAAACAATCAGTCCTATAGGGTACAATCCCCCTTTTTGTCAGCACAGCTTGTTGAGCTTTTTGCCATTCTTCAGGTTTTTGAAATGTTACAAGAAACCCCCTTTAATTTATATACGGATAGCTCATATATAGCCTTGTCCGTCCCCCTTTTAGAAACTGTTCCATATATTAAACCCTCTTCCAATGCTGTTCCCCTTTTTCAACAGCTTCAGAGTCTTATACTCCAGAGACAAGTGCCTTTTTTTATTGATCATCTTAGGGCTCATACAGATCTCCCTGGACCCCTTTCTCAGGGCAATGATTTAACTAATAAAAATGCCCGCCTAATGTGCACCATAACCTCTGATCCTATTTCTCAAGCTACTCAATTTCATCAGCTACATCATGTTAATGCACATACTCTTCGCTTGTTGTTCAAGCTCACTCGAGAGCAAGCAAGACAAATTGTAAAAAATTGTCCAGGGTGCGTTACACTTTTACCTCTTCCACATCTTGGAGTAAACCCAAGAGGTTTATTACCTAATGAAATTTGGCAAATGGATGTCACCCATCTTGCTGAATTTGGAAAATTAAAATTTATTCATGTGTCCATTGACACTTTTAGCGGCTTTATATATGCCTCCCTCCAGGGAGGAAAAGCCACAAGAAACATTATTTCACATGTGCTCCAATGTTTTACAGTTTTAGGCAAGCCTCAAATAATTAAAACAGATAATGGGCCTAAGTATACTTCCCAGGCTTTCCAAGATTTTTGCACCCGGTTTCAAATAAAACATCTTACGGGAATTCCCTATAACCCCCAGGGTCAAGGCATAGTAGAAAGAGCCCATCAAACTCTTAAAAATACCATTTCCAAACTTAAAAATAATGATTTAACTGCTACAAAAAATTCCCCAAAAAATATTCTTAGTCATGCCCTATTTGTTATTAATTTTTTACAATTAGATATTAATGGTAGATCTGCCGCCGATCGTCTTTGGCATCAAGAAACTAAAAATCAATATGCACAAGTTATGTGGAAAGACCCTTTTACCTTTAAGTGGCATGGGCCCGATCCACTCCTCATCTGGGGGAGGGGGTCTGCATGTGTATACAATACCAAGGAAGGTGGAGCACGTTGGCTGCCCGAGCGTCTTATTAAACCTATAAATTCTATGAAATAATGAATTTTATCCAGGGCCCTTTTCCCTGAGATTGTATTTCTTTTCCTTTTCAGAAAAAGATGGAGATCCTCTTGGCATTGAAAAGACGACAAAGACAACAAGGACTATCCGTTGTGACCCTGATCCTGTCATCTTTGCTGGTTGTCAGCCAGGCTGAACCCCCTCCACACTTGCCTCAGAATTTAACCTGAAGCAGAACCAAAAGATGATTCTGGCTGCCCCTCCACTGGAGCGGCATGAGACAAAGACATGCCTACCCCCCTCTTTGATGGGAGGGTATGGATACCGAGTTGAGTGTGACAGCAAAGCATGCACAAGGGAAAACCTTTATACATAAAGTAATCTCTGTTATTCCCTGTGAGTATACCTGAATTATGAAAGAGGTTGGTATCTAAACATTGTTTTTGGCTTCAGTATCTAAGATTATTCTTGGTTCTGCCTCTCCTCCCCAAAAGATACCAAGAGCCAGCAATGGTGGACACACATACATTGTCCACGGGAGGATTCAGGTCACTACTCCCTCACTCGGTTAATGCCCACCTCCTTAAAAGAAATAAAAAGGGAGGAAATGTTAGGAGCCAAGAAGTTTTCGCCATTAGAAGATGGCCGACATCCTGCTTCTCTTCCTGCTTAATGAGATAAAAGCCCGCGCCTAAAACGAAAGCCCGCGCACGCAGCACCAATGATAATTTGCCAAGTACTTCCCTTATTCTGGATCCCGCCCCCCTTTCTCTGTACTATATAAATACAGCTACTGCAGCAATAAAGGTTTGAGGCTTGATCAGGATTTTGTCTTGCCTCCATTCTTTCGCGTCTCCTGCCCCTTCTCTTTTCAACCCCTACAGGTTCCTCCTCGGACTCACAAGGATTTGTCCTGCTGGTCGGGACTCCCGGGGACGCCCGGGGCCGAGCACACCCTAATGTAAACTATGGACTTTAGGAGACAATAATGTGTCAATGTAGGTTTGTCAGTTGTAACACAGGTACCTCTCTGGTGGGGATGTTGATAATGGAGGAGGCTATGCATGGGGAGGGGAGGGGGTATGTGAGAAATATATGTACTTTCCACTCAATTTTGCTGAGACCCTAAAACTGCCTTAAAAAATAAAGTCTGTTAAAAAAAAAGAAAGAAGAAACCAACAGTCCGATGCAAGAGCCTTTAGGTCAAAGTCATGAAGATTGAGATCCCAGGAAGTACCAGGATGCCCCAGGCATAGTTGCTCATTACCTGAGCCCAAAAGAAGAAGTGGGTTTGTAGGTGAAGAAGCAGGTAGACTAAAGCTCCAAAAAGGAGATGGAGGAGAAGCAACAGGAAATCTGGAAGTGGAGCAGCAGCCAATGTGACAGCAAGACTTGAAGATGCAGAGCAAGGTCGTCACTGCATGACCCTAGTGGGTGCACGTGCAGCCACAGCTTCCCTTGACCTTCAGCCTGAGCCCTCCTGCTGGAAGGCTTTCTCTGGATACCAGCACGTCAAGCAGATGCTGACACCATGAGGGTTATTTTTTTTTTAACATCTTTATTGGAGTATAATTGCTTTACGGTGCTGTGTTAGTTTCTGCTTTATAACAAAGTGAATCAGCTATACGTATACATATGTTCCCATATCTCTTCCCTCTTGCGTCTCCCTCCCACCCTCTCTATCCCACCCCTCTAGGTGGTCACAAAGCACCGAGCTGATCTCCCTGTGCTATGCGGCTGCTTCCCACAAGCTATCTACTTTACATTTGGTAGTGTATATATGTCCACGCCACTCTCTCACTTCGTCCCAGCTTACCCTTCCCCCTCCCCGTGTCTTCAAGTCCATGCTCTATGTCTGTGTCTTTATTCCTGTCCTGCCATTAGGTTCTTCAGAACCAATTTTTTTAGATTCTATGTATGTGTGTTAGCATACGGTATTTGTTTTTCTCTTTCTGACTTACTTCATTCTGTATGACAGACTCTAGGTCCATCCACCTCACTGCAAATAACTCAGTTTCGTTTCTTTCTATGGCTGAGTAATATTCAATTGTATATATGTGCCACATCTTCTTTATCCATTCATCTGTCGATGGACACTTAGGTTGCTTCCATGTCCTGGCTATTGTAAATAGAGCTGCAATGAACATTGTGGTACATGACTCTCTTTGAATTATGGTTTTCTCAGGGTATATGCCCAGTAGTGGGATTGCTGGGTCATATGGTAGTTCTATTTGTAGTTTTTTAAGGAACCTCCATACTGTTCTCCATAGTGGCTGTATCAATTTACATTCCCACCAACAGTGCAAGAGGGTTCCCTTCATGAGGGTTTTTTGGGGTTTTGGGGGGGTTTTTTTGCGGAACGCGGGCCTCTCACCATTGTGGCCTCTCCCGTTGCAGAGCACAGGCTCCGGATGCGCAGGCTCAGCGGCCATGACTCACGGTCCCAGCCGCTCCGTGGCATGTGGGATCTTCCCAGACTGGGGCACGAACCCATGTCCCCTGCGTCAGCAGGCGGACTCTCAACCACTGCGCCACCAGGGAAGCCCCATGAGGGTTATTTTTAATTGCTATGTGTTGGTTGCCTTTCTAACAGGCATAGAGGACAAAGGTACTTCCTCACTCCCTTTGAAGCGAGGCATGGGCATGTGATTTGATCCGGGCAATAAGATGTAAATGAAAGTGAGTGGGCTCTTCCAATGGAAGCTTTCAAAGCCATCACACACTTACCATGCCTCAGTCAGTGACTAAGGGTACCTCGTGTTAGAGCTAAAATTAAACTGTTTTAGATTAAATCACAGAGATTTGGAGGTTGGTTATTACTGTGGTATGACCTGTATCTATTGATTAATATGCCACAGTTTGGGTTTATGAATGCAGCTCTTCCAGCTCAGGGTTTCTCAACCTCAGCACAATTGATGCTTGGGGTTGGATGGTGTATTGTGGGGGTTATTCTGTGCACTGTAGGGTGTTGAGCAGCACCCCTGGCACCCCGTCCCCAGCCGTGACAATCCAAAATGCCCCCAGACAGTGTGACTCCACTTTCGGGAGGTACCTAGTCAGATACATAGAGACAGACAGTAGAATGGTGGTTGTCAGGGGCTGGAGGGAGGAAGGCATGGAGAGTCATCGTTTAATGGGTACAGAGTTCCAGTTTTACAAGATGAAAAGAGCGCTGGAGCTGGATGGTGTGGCTTTAACCACAACAGTGTGAATGTACTTAAAGCCACTCAACTGTACACTTAAAAATGGTACCTTTATGTGTGTTTTGCCACAATTTTTTTTAAATGGAGGGAAAAAAATGTCTCCGGATATTGCCACATGTCCCCTTGAGGGCAAAATCACCCCTGGTTGAGAACCACTGTTCTAGCTGCAGGGGCACCTCATTGAAATGTCTGTGTGAAAACGCAGGGCTAGGGCTCAGCTTGGTTTTACACCATAAAGGGTTAGAATTTCAGCCCTCCTCAACTGGCTTTTATCTGCTCTGATTTTCAGCCAGGATCTCCACAACAATTAAATAGTTTGATCCAGAAAAGGCTCCTCCCTATAGACCCAAAAGTGATGTGAAAGAAATAAGCCCTGTGAAAACTCTTACACTGTTTTAAGCTTTCCCCTCCGTTTGATAAATCTTAGGGATTTTATTTGGACTAATTCTTCCTAAAACCTACTGGTTCCTCACACAGACTCTAAGGTTAAAGGGCAAAGGGACATCGAAGCAAAAGAATGGGGAGACTGGAGGGCCTCCCCAGCAGGTGTGTGACTGTCATTCGGAAGTGCTCATGGGTTTCCCTTCTCGAGTTCACCTTGAGCAGTAGTCCTCACGTCTGAGAATAAACTAAGGCCAACACAGGGGTCCAAATGGTGATTGGCTCTGCTCTCCGTGAACTGAATTCCATCTGACACTGAAGCAGCAGAGGGCTTCTTATGTCCACCCGCACTGCCACCACCCTGCCTGATTACCACGGAGAATCCTCTTTGTATCTCCGCACTGGGACTTCATTCTTACCCCTCCATCCTTTTCCATAATGACTCCCCCCACATTGCTACAGTCTAGAGCCATGACATAGAGGGCAACCTCAGGGCCGGGCGAAGACTTCATGTCAAAGTCAGGCGTGGGCACCCTTGATGGCAGGGCTTCTCTCTCCGGCCTTCAAGGACATTGTCCAGGTTGACACTGAAACCGCTCCCCCAAAGCTCTCTAATAGGCATGAACAGATTACCCTCCTCTTCTTGGTTCCCATGGCCAGAATCCTTAACTAATCCTCTACCCACAAAGTAGGGCTAGTTTCACAAGCTGTTGTTTCAGCTGCTTACTTCGACATCTGCTCCTCATTTGCTTACTGAACACCTCCTACACGCACGGAGCCACAGCGTCCCGCTGCGTCCCGCTCAGCTTTTTGCCCCCTCCATCCTCGAACACATCTGCATGTGCACACGCCTGCCCCACTCGCTCCCACCCCAGGGCTGCACACCATTGATCCATCCCCTCAGGGGCTTGCACCATCAACTCCTTGCTCTCAGTCCGGAATCTAACCTTCCCATCCCCAGGGCGCCTTCATTTATTCAACACAGGTACATGTTTAAGCCTCTCTCATCTTGGAAAAAAAAAAACATCCTCCCTTTATCGCCATCTCTCTCTCTCCAGCTTTTTTTAAAATTGTTTTATTTCATTCATTTTATTAAAAATATTGAAGCAATCATAAGAAAGTGTAAACTATCAATAAAGTAGTAATCAAATTTTTTCATTTCTCAAAATAAAAGAAAAAACTTTCATTAAGAATGCTTCAACATGCCGTTCCTAGCTATATTACATCATTTTTATAGGGAAAACCCATAAAATTCATTTCTTCATTACTTCCACGGAATACAAAAGTCCCGAAGGACTTTGTCTAAGTTCATGCTAAACATCAGAGAAACAGTTCCCTCTCTAGCTTCTGAAAGCAGAGTCTGTAATATTCTTTGCTACTCATTTACCCCTGTACTGAGTTGATTAGTGCCCCCCACAAAATTCATGTCCTTCCCAGGAACCTCAGAATGTGATCTCAGTTGGAAATAGGGTTGTTACAGATTTAATTAGTTAAGTAAAGGATCCAGTGTGACCAGTGTTTTTATGAGAAGAGTCGTCACAGACAGCACACAGGGAGAAAGTTGCACGACAGTGGAGGCACAGATTGGGGTGATGTGCCCCCAAGCCAAGGAAGGCCAAGGGTTGCGGGCAGCACTGAAAGCTAAGAGAACGGCATGGAACAGATCCTTTCTCAGAGCCTTCAGAGAGAGCACGGCCCTTCTGACACCTTGACTTCAGACTTCTAGCCTCCAGAACTAGAGAAGGTAAATGTCTGCTGTTTTAAGCCACTCAGTTTGAGGCACTTTGTTAATGGCAGTCCTAGGAAACGAAAACACCCCTTAAGTCACCGTGGTTTTCCTTCTGGCTTCAGGATTCTTCTGCACGTGACCTGCTAGGGCCAAATCCAGTCTTCATTGTATGTGACCTTCCTGGACTCAGGCTACTCATTTATCCCCTGCCGGTGCTCTTCCGCATCTGTAACATCGCTGGCCCTTGGCTCTCCGCTGCATCCTTCTCAGCCCCTCGCTGCCTCCTACTCACTGACGAGGGGCATCCCTGGGTTCACCCCCTCTCTCTTCCACTCACCCCCTGTTGCGATCTCATCCAAATGCCAGCTCTCCTCCCGCCTACAAGCTGAGGACGCTGCACCCCTGCCTGCCAAACCGCTCTCCTGAGATCTAGCTTTTAATTTCCTACTGCCTCCTGGACATTTCCACCTGGCACTTGTACACGTACCTCAAATACTACACAGCTAAGATGGAAGTCATCGTCTAGAACTCCCTTCTCAAACAAGTCTGTTTCTCCTCCTCCAATGTGTCCACGCAGGGGCACAGGTCGGACATCAGACGTCTTCCTGGACCCCTACTGCACCCTTCACTGTGGTCATCAAGGCCAAAGGATGTTGCCCGTGAGGGTTTGGGGACTCCATGCCCTCTGTCCATCCCTGCCGCTGCTTCGGCTCTAGCTCAGACTGTCACCATCTCTGTGACCAAATCCCCCTTTAAGGCTGCTCACCGGAACTGCTTTCTTATGCCACCTTGAGGTAAGTCACTTCCCTGGTCAAATGCTTCAGAGGCTCCTGGTTACCTGCAGGACAATGCCTTCAGCACACCTCGGCTTGGAAAAATAAGGCTTCTTAGCGCTTGGCTCTCAGAAGTTTAGAGTGAAAGGACTCTAGATTCAATTCCAAAATGCACCACGTGCTTGCTGTGTGGCCTTGGGCAAGGTATTTAACCTCTTTGTGCCTCAGATTAGATTTCTCATCTGTAAAATGGGTATAATAATAGTACCTATCTCATTGCGTTGTCGTTGTCGTAAAGATTAAATGAGTTATGCTTAAAGTGCCAGAACTGTTTCCAGTGAGCACTGAACATTAACTGCTGTTGCTATGGAAACTGCGTTCTTCCTCCTTTCCTCCCAGCTCCGCATGTACCTTGTTCTCCAGCCAATCAGAATCACTCCCTCATCAGTTCCTCATGTGTTCCTCTGTCAGAGCACAGATCATACTCAATCATAACAAACTGTCTCCTGCCTCTCGGTTAAGTCCTCAGGCAAGGCCTGTGCCTTATTGATCTTGGCAATGCCAGCACCAGGCATAAAGCAGCTCGATAAAAGCTGTAGAATTAAGTAATGAGTAGTACAAGGCGGAGTAGAGGTGCGGTACACATATGTCCTAGGCCTCCTGGGATGGTCCAATTTAGGCGATGGTCCTGACATAATTATTAAAGCACCCCCTTTAACGCTTAACAGTGTCTCCACATGCATAATAAATTATAAAGTCATTCTAGGTATTAGAGCTGAGATTCTCTATCTGACCCAATACTCCCTTTGTCTAACGACTATTCTGGAATGCCCCACGTACTATCCTTAAATAAAATTGATAGATAATAGAATCTGAATAGAATTTCCAAATAATTGATGCAATGCCCTAGATAGCAGGTAAAGAAGACTTAAAATGAAAGTAGCTTAAAATAAAATTATATGTATTTTGATGTAATGTAATGATATATGTAATGATATAATTTTATATGTATTTATAAAGTACATACAAATATGTATTTATAAAATACATAAATAAATATGTATTTTATACATATAAATATGTATTTTATTTATACATATTTGGGTAAATGACTTGCTTCTGGCCAAGACAGTAACAGAGACCAAAATTACCCTCCCACCTCAAAAAACTAAAAAACTGGACAAAAGGCATGAAACAATGGTCTTCAAGACACTGGAATTAAGCAACAAAGGACACTAATCCCCCAGATTCAGTAAACAAATGAGGTGAGCTCTTCCATTGTCCCCGTTTACTGCCTTGTGGGGCTCCCTGGCCACAGCACAGGGAGGGGGATGCAGACAGAGCCCAGGGGTCTCCCTGAGGGCGGAGGGCAGACCTGGGGATCTGGGAAGGCCAAGGTGGCTAGAATTCACAGAGCAGGGTACTGTGGAGAAGAGCGCTGCACAGAACTGCAGGGAACACTCATCCCCCTGTGTACCTAGCAGAGTACTGACTAGAGCATCCATGGGAGAAAACTACCTGAAACTGGAGAAAGAATGACCCATGAGGGAAAAGCACTGAGTGCTCACATGCGGCCATGAAGAGTGCCTGGTGCCATCAGTTAGAGTAGGAAACCTCAATTCATGAGGCAAGAGTAGAGGATGCAGATGGGTTTTGCCTCAGTAGGGGGCAAACAAGCCCTAGACTAAATGCTGTTCTTACCACCTAATAAAGCCAGATCTGAAAGGATCACACCCTTTCCAAGTAGCTTAACGCTGTGACAGAACAAAGCTTAAGAATATTTATAGGAATACACATTTATCACATACCCAACAAGGTAAAATTCACGATGTCTGTTATCCAATCAAAAATTCTCAGGGCTGTGAAGAGGCAAGAAACTATGACACACAAAGATCAATCAAAACCAATCCAGAAATGACACAAATGATACAATTAGTATACAAATATATTTGAACAGTTACTGTAACTGGATTCTATATGTTCTAGAAGCTAAAGATTTAGCATTTTAACCAGAGAAATGGAAGATATAGGAAAAGACTCAAATTGACTTCTAAAGATGAAGACTATAATGTATGAGATTTTAAAAAATACACTGGATGGGATTAATAGCGGATTAGACACTGCAGAACAAAAGACAGGTAAATTTTAAAACACAGCAACAGAAATTACCCAAAATGAAACAGAGAGAAAAAAATACTAAAATAAATTAACAGAGCAGCAGTGAGCTGTGGACAACTTTAAGTAGCCTAATATATGTGTATCTGGAATCTCTGGGGGGGAGAAAGGACAGAAAGAATAGTTACAGAAATAAAGGTTAATAATTGTCCAAATGCTCAGGTAAGACCGTGAACTAGTTACACGCTTACGTTTAAACACGTAGATTACCATGACAGCAACAGCTACAAATGCAGACCATTGCAGAAAGTGATTCAAACTCAAATACCATGAATGGTTTTTTGCCTTGGGTGGGACCCTCCGGTATATTTCAGGATGTTCCTCAACCCTAAACCTCACCCGAAAAAATGTCAGTAATGCCTCCCAATCACTGCACCCAAAACACAAGAATCCCTCCCTAGAGTGAGGTGCCACTTCTCTGAGGGCCATTGGGCTACAGTAGACAAGGACCAGCAAACTATGGGCTGCATTTGTATGGCCTGTGACCTAAGAATGATTTCACATTTTTTAAAGATTGTGAAGAGAAGGAGAAGTACGAACAATAGTAGAAGGAGGAAGAGATGAAATAAAGGGAAAGAGACAGATTATAAGTGGCCCAAGAAGCCAAATATAAGATTTTGCTGACCCCTGGTCTAGACTCCAGAGGGAAAAGGACATCACGTGGCCCATTCCTGCAAGGCGTTTATAACCTAATGGGGAACGCATCTGTTAGGATTCAATCCAAGAAGCAGAACCATGATAAGCAATATGCAATAAGGGATTTAGTACAAGGATTAGACTTTGTGCAACTGTGGGAGCTGGTGAAGAAGCCCATAGCAGGCTGATGCCTTCGTGCCCAGTGAAGGCAGGAGGTCACTGCAGGTAGACAATGCATCCATCTGGAAGAAAAGCTACACGCGATGTTGGGGAAAGCAAGGACAAACGGGAACCCACCAGAGCCAACTGCAACCGATGCAGACAAACTAGAATCTGCGTCTGTCTCTCTACATGTGCTAATTCTATTTTTTTTTTTTTTTTTTTTTTGTGGTACGCGGGCCTCTCACTGTTGTGGCCTCTCCCGTTGCAAGGCACAGGCTCCGGACGCGCAGGCTCAGCGGCCATGGCTCACGGGCCCAGCCGCTCCGCGGCATGTGGGATCTTCCTGGACCGGGTCACGAACCCGCGTCCCCTGCATCAGCAGGCGGACTCTCAACCACTGCACCACCAGGGAAGCCCGCTAATTCTAATTTTTAACGTGTTGTGGTGACGCCGTGTTATTATGCGGGGCTTCATTGACAGGCAAGAGCATTTCTCGTTGTAAACAAGGAGAGTTTGCCCAAAGGCTATGTACTTCACTATGCTGGTCCTTGGGAAGCAATGGTGTACATGCTTGTCCCTCACACCAGAAGGCTGAGCTAAGCTAGCAGGAGACCTACACTGGGAACCTTCCAGCAGGAAAGAAACCGCATGCCTTGTACATCACCCATATGAGGCAGGAACTACAGGACGCCCACCATGTAAAGACTGACCAGGACTCAAGAAAGAGGGTATCAGGGAAGGTTCCACCGATACTTAGGGACACATTACAGTTATTATCATCACTAAATAATAGCTGACATTTATAGAGCATTTAGCCCGTGCCAGGCTAACCATTCACATGCATTATTTCATGTAGTCTTTACAATGAAATCTATAATTATCACCATTGGATAGATGGGGAAATCGAGACTTTGAGAGGTTGTTTGTCCAAGATTGCAGCATTAGTAAGAGACAGAACTGGAATGCAAACCAACACACTTTTCATCCAGAGACCCAATTCCTCACTACCATCTATCCTTGGAAACTGGGCTAGTCCCTGAGAAAACTTGAGTCTAAGTTTTATTTTAACAAACAGAAGCTGTTTCCCTACAGTAGGTACTTTTTTTAAATTGGGGTATAGTTGCTTTACAGTGTTGTGTAGGTTCTGCTGTACAATGAAGTGGATCAGCTATATGTGTACATATATCCCCTCCCTCTGGGACCTCCCTCCCACCCCACCCTCATCCCACCCATCTAGGTCATCACAGAGCACCGAACTGAGCTCCCTGTGCTATACAGCAGGTTCCCACTAGCTATCTATTTCATACATGGGGGTGTATATATGTCAATACCAATCTCCCAATTCATCCCACCTGCCACCGCCCGTGTCCACATGTCCATTCTCTCCCTACAGTAGGTGTTTAAATGGTTTTAGTAAACATGGGAAATCTACTCCAGGATTAAAGTTTCAAAGCTATTGAATATAAAATATATACATATATTTGTATATGTCATATACAGATATGATATGTGATATCATATTAATTAAGTGCTGAATGCTGTGAATCTGGAAATTCAGACAAACAAGAAATACCTAACAGCATCATATAAAACACCAGCTGCTTACCAAACAGGTGTTGAATGGTTAAGAATGTGACCTATTCACAGGGATATCGGCTGGGTGCTTTGTGACCGCCTGGAGGGGTGGGATAGGGAGGGTGGGAGGGAGGGAGACGCAAGAGGGAAGAGATATGGGAACATATGTATATGTATAACTGATTCACTTTGTTATAAAGCAGAAACTAACACACCATTGTAAAGCAATTATACCCCAATAAAGATGTTAAAAAAAAAAAGAATGTGACCTATTAATTAAGGTATTAGAATATCCAAATCTAGTTCTACCTAAAATCTCTATTTGTTCTAGGCAAATAATACTTTTTGAACAACTATAATTTGAATAATATTTACATCAATCTAAACTTAAAGCAGAGCCCAATATATGTACCCCCCTTTTACCCACATCAATATTATAGATACAATAGATTCAAATTAATTTCACGTGTAGTTTTGAAAACGTGCTGGGAATTGTTTGAGATACAAAGATGACTAGAATTTGGTCTCTACCTACATAGGATTCCAGAGATTGGGGGACACAGAAACTTCTGCAAAGAACTGCAGAAGGAGACAAATGGTAATAAAAGCCCAATGTACAATGGAAGAATGGAAATGGAAATTGAATTTAGTACGCATACTCATTAAAAAAATAAGGAGCCCCCAAAGTCGGCTACTTTTAATTTTTATTAAACATGGTTCTTACATTAAAGTGAATTTTTTTCTGTTCAGTCTAATTTCTTTCATATCCTAAGTCTGTGCGATTTAGCGTTATCCTAAAATGAATTTTCTTCTCATGAGCACATTTATGAGATTTAATGTTACCACTTTTCGTTCTCAAATACGTAACAATATAAAACATAAATTTTTTTTTTTTTTTTTTTGGCCATGCGGTATGCAGGATTTTAGTTCCCCGACCGGGGTTTGACCAGGCATCAAACCCGTGCCCCCTGCATTGGGACCACAGAGTCTTAACCACTGGAGCACCACGGAAGTTCCTAAAACATAAAATTTTGCAACATAAAATGTCTTTGGAACTTCAATTAATATTTTAAAGGTGTAAAGAGCTTCATTCATGCCAAAATAAGACTAGATTTAAATTTTTAGATGAAGTATTTGATTGGTAATTTTATATTTCTATAGATACATGGGAAATAATCTCATTTTTAAAGTTGTAAGAAAATGTGATCTCTACATTTAGGAAAAAATTACAAAGCTTTCCCAGATCCATGCTTACCCTAATAATATAATATTTTCTCAACAGCTGACTCTTAAAGGTATCTTAACTAAGCCCTGCCCCTCTACAAACAATATTATTATCAATATTTGCTAGTATTCAGAAGTCTAAATAAATTATCCCCGGTAATATCTTTAAATATCATAAAAATATTGCTTGTAACCACAAGATCAAGAAAGTCAAATTCTTCCACCTAGAGGGGTGGGATACCGAGGGTGGGAGGGAGACACAAGAGGGAGGAGATATAGGGATGTAGGTATATGTATGGCTGATTCACTTTGTTATAGATATAGTTATATAACACACCATTGTAAAGCAATTATACTCCAATAAAGATGTTTTTAAAAAAAGTCAAATTCTTGAAGATAGTCCAGTTTCTTCAACAAAAACAAAAATACAATTTTAAAAAGAGGATTGATGAAACCTAAAAGGAAGAGACTATAAGAGACTATATCAGCCAAATATAATGTGTACCCCTTATTTTCATCTTAATTCAAACAAGCCAACTAATCAAAAACAGTTTTGAGAGAATTGAGGATATTTAAGTATAGCCTGGATAACTTGATCCTATTAATGAATTACTTAGGCGTGGTGATTACTTAGGTATGGTGATATTGTGGTTACGTCAATGGAATTCTTATCTTTTAGAGAATTGTTCAAAAATATTTGTGGATGGAATGATAAGATATCTGGGATTTGATTCAAAATAATCCAGTGGGAGAGGACTGTCAGAGGGTAAAGATGAAACAAGATTGGCCTAACCAAGGGGTACACAGAGGTTAATTATATTAATCTCTTTACCTGTATATATGTTTGGAAGTTTCCATTATAGTAAACTTTTTAATAAAGGAAAAAATAATCATTGCTTGAAATATAGCACAATATCTCTTATACAACAGATACCTTGAATAACATAATAATACAGTCACCGTCATTTTAAGAACAAATGGTCGTAAGCATGGCTTTGAATACAAACATAGCTATAGGTATCAAAATGACAGTACCTGAAGAAAAGGAACTCTCTCATGCTTAATTTAATCTCATTGTTCTCTTTGCCTGGAATTGGGAATAGAAACTGCTTCGCTGGCTGAATAAATCATAACTATCCCCAAATAGTCTTCATTACTGATTTCAATAAGCATACCCCTGCATTCTAAGGACAAACAAGTAAAGGAAGTTTATAACCAAGTACTTCTTTTATAAGCATTCATTTTAACATATAAATCTTGATTATGTTAAGGTAGCTGAGCAGCAGGAAACCGGTGTTAAACTGATTTTCAGACTGGGTCTTCAAAACCTTTTTTTCTGTCACCTAATTTTCTTGGGTTTTTATTGGGGGGGCAAATTTTGGTATTAATAGATAAAAGCTATTTAAGTTCTTTGCACCTAGTGATGTATATGACATCAATGAATGTTTAAACCAGAGAATAATTTCAGTGCTGATATGAAAATTAGGCCATTAAGACTAACCAATTTTTGTAGAAATTACAAGAAGGTGACATTAGCAATTAGAGTAGGATTACAGTTTAGACTGGAATAATATGTTAACGTGGGAAGACATTTCTGAACATTCTTACTAAGTGCTGGGGGGAATGAGAGCTAGGAGTTCCCCACACAATAAAATGTGAAGGACGGGTGCAAATTCTTAGAAAACAAAACTTGCTCTACCTCCCTCCCCCAGCCTTAGTTAAATCTTATCATCGTTTTGATTCTATTTATCCTAGCGTCTGCTGTGTCTCTAGATTTTCTGCTGTCAGTTATGGCATCCAAGTCAAAATGAAAGACAGGGGGTGTCCGGTTTAGGCAGACAGGAGATGAGAGAGGTTCCTGAATCACTGGCTACACTCCACTGAATACACAAGAACCATACAGCCGATGTACGCAGGAACAGGGCCAAAGTCGTGTTACCGCGGTGCCAGATCGCACCTGCGCGGGGCGTGCAAGCCACCGACAAGCGCCCAGGCTTGCAGCCTTCGACCACCTCGGGGGACTCCAGTCCGCCCGACCCACAGACGCCCTCCCTTCTTCTCTGCGAGGGTCCGCACCTGCACTCCAATTCCTGCCGGCTGGGACCTTCTAACCAGATGGTGACTGAGGGCTGGTCGTTCCTCAGTCCGGCGTCCCCCACCCCTCCCTCGCCTCTCCCCAGGCCGGTGGCGCCCAACAACCTGGGCACATCAGGGCCCCTTTCGCGCCGCCAGGATCCAGTGCCCTCACGGGGCGCGAAGCAGAGCGCAGGGTCCAGATTCCGGAGAGGAACTGTGGTTGGGCGCTTCGCGGGGCAGGAGGGAGCCCACCTCCACCGCCAAGGGCGGACGGCAGGGAGGAGGCAGCGGCTCTGGGCCTGCAGGCGGTCGGGGTTCGTGGTACCGCCGACGCCTATGCGCAGGGGTGCCTGGGCTGCTGGCGACCACGAGGGGAAAGAGCGAAAGAGGGAGGAAAAACTCACTCTCAGGACTCTGCTGACTCCTCACGGGCGACCTTGGGTTAAGCGAAGTCCTCGAGTTTGGCGAGGGCCGGTGCACTTGCCAGGGCCGGGCCGGCCGTGACCTTCCCGTCGCTCCGCTCAGGCGCTTCCTAGGGAAACGCAGAGCGGAGCCGGAGCGCTGGGCTGAGGATATGACCGTGCGCGGCCTTGGGGCGTCCGAGTCTTGCGGAGAGAAACGCGCTTCCTGGCGCGCGAGGCTGGATCCGGGAGCCCGGATGTACGATCTGTGACCGCGGCCCTCTCCCTGCCTCAGCCTCGGCGACCCACTGGAAGCCCAGGCATAAGAAGGTTGCTGACGCCCAGGGGGCTAGTAGTTGAGAAACCCGACAGAGCCCGGTGCCACCGCCCAAGGTCCTCGGGCGAGTTTCTTAATTTCTCCAAATCGCAAATTTCTTATCTGTGTAATGGAGATTCCATAGTGTCTTCTTCATTGGGTGCTGGGAGGGTTAAAGGGGAATCCATTGCCCCGCAGAGAGCAGGAGATAAGGATTAGCCGCTATTGTTACTATTATTAGTGTTATTATTAGCGGGCTGGACCTGAGGGACAGTCACTGTTCTTTGTTTCTCCTTCTGCCCTCGCCCGGCCTGTCTGCGCCTCCCAGCTCCTTCGCACTCCGCTCGAGCCCTTTAGCTCCACTACTCAGGCAGCTCTGGACGCTTCCAGTCAACCCGTCCTCAGGAAGACGATCCCGAGCGTAGGAGACGACCCCTGACCCTCTAGTCCTTTGCGTAACTCGGAAGCGCCGTGCACGCGGGGGTTTAAAATGGACCAGCGTTCTTATCCAAGCCTGGGGCCGAGGCCAACCGCGGGGCGGACAGAAGCCCCAGACCCGGAAGGTGTCCTGACGCCCCTACTCCGACCCCCCGGGGCCTGGGAACCAGAGCTGCGACCTCGAGCTCGACGCGGTACAGGACGCGGCCCGACCTGCTCACCGTGCCGAGCACCACGCGCCCTCGGCCCATTCCCGCTCCCGGCCGCCCCTGACCCGGGCGCTGCGCCGCCACAAGGCCGGCCTGAACGCGCTAGCCCGGCCCCGTAGTAGCAGCGGCACCAGGCGCCGGTCCGTTCGGGCGAGCCCCAGTGAAGGCCGGAGCCCTCTGCGCGGTCGCGGCGCTTCGTGCAGGTGGACCCGAGCGCCACGTGCGCTAGGAGAAGAACGTTTAATTTATTCTTCGACGGAATCGATATTTTTCTTGAAGATTGATCGTTCGATATGGTTTCATTCGGTAATAATTAGGAGCTTAGGGGCCGGCTGGGGCCGGATTCCGGGCCGCAGTCACCCACGTTTGTGGCTTCGCTGGTCTGGCCTGGGATCAAGGGAAGGAAGTAAACGGCGTCTCCTGCAGGGGGCGCGGGAGAGAGAGCCTCAGGGTCGGCTCTGGGCTCATCCGCGGCTGTACCCGGCGCTCAGACGTTTGTTGATCGAATAAATGAACGAATGTAGGCCTGGAGAGTTTCCACACAAAGGGCAAGAGGAAATTGGAATGTGAACGGGTGTGTTGTTGGCATGAAATAGGCTCCCGTTATATTATCCCTTGTTTCCAAACTCTTAGGTGAGCCACAACCCGCAGAATTTGCTAAAAGGATCTTAAAGCTGAGGTGATGAGGGCGAGACAGACTGAGTTCACGATTTGGCAAAGCCTAAGGAGGGAGAGGGGGATGAAGGAGATGAAGGGGGTTTGGAGGATAGCCTACAAGCCGAGGATAGGGGTCGACGTAGTCAACCGGTGGTGCTTGCCCTGCGGGCGAAGGCTGCAGGTGCAGAGCGAGGACAATTGAATCGGAAGCTCGAGAATGGCGGCTACCAAGGGTTGGGCTTGGGAACTTTCCAGAACACCCTCGGAACGAACTACTGCAAGCCAGGAGTCAGTGGGGGTCGTAGGCAGAAGTTCCGAGTGATGGGATGGAGATGTGAAGCTGGAATAAAAATGGGCCAATTAAACGGCTGTAAAAATGTGTGTCTCTATATGTTCCCTCCCTCCTGGAATGAGAAATTCAAAACTGGGGCTGAAGAGTAGATGAGGGGGCACGAGCTTCTTACACTCACGGGGGGGGGGGGGACTTCCTCCAAACCCGTGCGGAATACAGTTCTTTTGAAACGTGAGCCCTGGTCAGGACCTTGAGAGCTGCAGGGTCTCTAGAAATTTGCGTTCTCTGGCAGGAGTATTTCTTGATGGACATCTTCGTCTTGTTTGCCTCCCACCCAGTCACCTGAAACCGAATACAGTGAAACCTTTCTGGTTGCAAAGTCTTTTCAGAAATTTTTTTGAAAGAGAGAGAAAGTTCTTTCTGTTCTAAAGAAAAGGAATAGAAGTTCCTAGAAGGTACCTGACCTGGGAGTTTTTAAATTGCAAATGTCCGGGATCCGAGTGCTTCATTTGATATTCCCCTTTTCTCTGGGCCCTAGTTTTGACATTTCTAATTTTTTAAATTGCCTTTTATTTTTCCCGAATAAACTTTGGCCATTACATCTAAGATTCATGTCAAATCGCCCTTCAGCTTATTCAGGAGAAAAATCAACGCTTTAGAAAGATGGAAAGTAAATGGAGGATATATTTAGATGACCTCTAATTATTTTTCACTTATAGATTTCATACATACTAAATCCCATATTTTAAAAGCCAGAATTTTTTCAACTTCAAATATTCGGAAGTTTTAAAAAACATTTTGAAAATGGATTGTTTCTGACGTCTATAATAAATATGAATTGTAAAACAATTGTTTAACTGGGAGGAAAAAACTAAGTTTTAAAATAAGTTCCATTTAGAAGGCGAAATAATATAAAATAAACAATGTTGTGTAATGATTTAGCACTTTATTTAGTCCATATAGTTAGCTTTAATTTTAACACCTCTCCACGGAAGATGGCACATCAGACATACAGATCAGAAATAAATCCTCTGAAATTAAAATTCTACTCATATTACACATTGATTTCAGGAAGACAAAAAGGGCACAAGGATTCTGCACTGGATTTGGGAATAATACTTGCAGTTCCTAGGGAGTGAAGATGGGGGAAACGTTGTGCATTGGACGATTTATTTTCTTTGTTTTTCTTTTAACAACAGAACAAAATGCCCCACTCACGTTCATAGTTCCTCTGGAAATGTGCAAATCGGAAAAGCCTTGGAAGTCACGACTGGAGGCTGGAAAAGAAATGTTCGACGCTGACGCCATCGAACATTTACGTTCAGGTTGTCTTAAGGGAACAATAACCACTTTTCCTTTGTAAGTATTTCGCTGCGAACCGAAATTAGTGGTTGCTCCGCTGTAGGATGCAGGTACACACTCTTGGTCCCGGCTGTGGAAGGTGGAGTGCGCCAGGGCAGGCGGCGAGGAAAGCGTGACCCCGGGTGGCTCCGCCCTCCAGGATGGCTCCCTGTCCGCCCCAAGGAGTCGGGTCCAGGGCAGGTGTGGGTGCTATTCAAAAGGCCGGTGAGGTCCCCTCTCCGCCCGAAAGGGCGACCAGCGACGTCAGCCTAGAGCCCTCTACTCCAGGCTGACACCCCAGGAGCGCCGCGGTGGCGGACAGGTGCCGGCCCAGCAGAGCGCCCTTGCTGGGAGCGCAGCCGCTGGCAGAGTCCTGCTGCTGCTCCTGCTGCTGCTGCTGCTGCTGCTGCTGCTGCTGCTGCTGCTGCAAAATCGTCCGGGCAGCGGATGCGGCGGCGGCGGAGACATGGAGCAAGGGGGCAGCGGCCTGAGGATGCAACAGGCACGACGGGCGCTGCAGCAGGTGGCGGTAACCCCACGGGGTCGGGGGCAGACTCTGAGCGGCGCCTGTACCAGCTCCCCGGACCCCTTGCAGGATACTCTCGATGCTAAAGGAGGTGCATCCGCCTGCTGGCCGCGACGCCGGCCCCTTGCCCTCCTCCCAAGGCTGGGAGCCTAGCGTGGGCTGCAGCGCCGGAAGGGCGCTGGGGGTCACCAGATCCGCGCCTTGCGCTTTCCTGGGCACCTCAGCGTAGGCCGGGGCAGAGAACAGCAGGTAGCGGAGGGGATGAGGATGCAGCAGCGCGCACGGGCGGCTCCCGGGAGTGGAGGCGGGATAGGCCCCCGGGACAGGCTGCGGCGGGGCCGGGGGCCCGAGCAGCATGCCCGGGTAGGGGACATGCAGGGCGGCGGGCGCAGCGGGCAGGGGGAAGGGGTGGTGCAGGTGGGCTCCCGGAGGCGGGTGGTGGCGCTTGAAGCGCTTCCTGCGCCGAAGGAAGCTGCCGTTGTCGAACATGTCCTGGGAGGCGGGGTCCAGGCTCCAGTAGTTGCCCTTGCCAGGGTGTCCCGGCTCCCGGGGGATTTTGACGAAGCAGTCGTTGAGCGAGAGGTTGTGGCGGATGCTGTTTTGCCAGGCGGGGAACTTGCGACGGTAGTAAGGGAAGCGGCCACTGATGAAGGCGCAGATGCCGCTGAGCGTGAGGCGCTTGTGTGGGCTCTGCAGAATGGCCATGGTGATGAGCGCGATGTATGAGTACGGGGGCTTCGCCGGCTGCGGGGCGCCCGCAGAGGCCGCCGCAGACCCCATCGGTGCCCCGAACTTGGGGCCAAACTCGGAGGAGTCGCTTGGGCCGCCGCCGCCGCCGCTCTCGGTGCGCTCTCCGGGAAGCGCACCCGCGCCCGCGCCCCGCCGCGCCTTCTGCGGCTCCGGCTGGTGCAGCGGCTCTAGGACCCGCTGGCTTCCCTCGGGTTCCTCGTCTTCCTCTTCCTCCTCCTCTTCTTCATCTTCCTCCTCTCCCAGGATATCGATCGCACCGTCTTCCCTATCGGAGCCCCGGAGGCTGCGCGGAGGTGTGGAGCGAAGGCGCTCCGCTCTTGGCAAGTTCATGAAGGAGCAGGTCTTGCAGATGCCGGAGAGGTGGCGGCCGCTCACCTGGCTCTGGGTGGGTTGGGCTGGAAGCCTGTGTTAAGAGCGTTCCAAGAAGCAGAGACGCTCGAGGTTACCCTTTTAGGTGGTGTTCTTTTTCTTCTGCCGATTTCTCCTTTCCTATACCATCCGGCAAAGATGCACTTTGCCTTTTATTGAGGCTTCTTCTGAGTCCTTGTGTGGTGGACTCCCCCGTCCCCCTTTATACCCTTTCTTGCCCTACCGCAGAGCGCTCTTCCTTCCTCCCGACGCCGTCCAGTGATGAGGGTCCTTTGAGCATTACCCGACGCGGCAAGAGCCTTCAGCTGGCCCCCTCCTTAGCCAGCAAGGAAGGTGCTTCACTCCTCAGGCTCAGCCAGCCAATTGCGCCAGGAGTTGCATAGGCTCTGTTAACGCACTTTGAAAACCGCGCAGATGAAAAAGGGGGTAGGAAAATATGTACCCGACAATCTAAGGCCACCTCCATATTCAGGCCTCTCTCCTGAAGGATAAAAATAGGAGGTGGGAGAGGGCACTAAAATATACACGGTGTTTGGCTGTAAAAGAATGTGTAACAGTAAATATGTTTTTGTGTTTCATAGCTGGTTAGTTACCCACTTTCACTGGCGGATTGTGTCCTCCACTCAGAATGAGGGGCTGAAATATTTTTAATGTTCTCACTACTTTCCCGAGCTCAGAGTGGAGTGTGAGAGGGTGTGGCCTTGTCCCTCTTACCCGCCACCTCAGCTTCCCAAAATGCTTTCCCTGACCCAAGTTTTCAGAAAAGACTGAAATGTCCTGTCATGAGGTTGTGGAAGTTCAGGGTGGAGAGAAAGCAGGAGGGCTAGAGAGAAGTCCCCTTCCGGCAGTGATTCCCAACTTCTTTGAACATTTAACCTCAGTATGAAGTAAATTTTACACCACGATCTTGCATAGACTTATGTAACTAAAATGAGTTTCATAAAACAGGTGATCACTGATATTCTTTCATTTCTTTTTTAATGGCCATGACCAACTAAACTGATTTTGCTGCATACCAACCAGTACAAACCCAGTTTGAAATATCCTTTTCACAAAAATGGCCCAACAACTCCAAAGTATACACCCAGTCTGAGACTCCATCTTTCTCTCTCTCCCTTCTTCCTTCTTAAAAAAAAAAAAGCCAACATTAAGCATTTTTTCCTATAATAATAAATTCTAATCTTGAAACTTATAGGAGGCAAAAAAGGGCTGCAGTTTCAGTGTCTTAAACTAATTCACCAGGTCATCATTCCTTTCTCACACTAGAGAAGAACAAGATGACAGAGACGCTCTGTGTAAGTCACTTGACATCCTTGGAAGTAACATGATTTTTAGATTGGCTTCAGTTAAATTAGTTCAGAGAATAAAGTAGCAGTGCAGTGCAATATCATTTAATGTGTGTTATATCACTAGGTATCCTATGGTAAAATACTAACAGTATATACTCATAATTTAGTACCTACCTACTTGTGAAAAGAATTTGAGGTGGCATCTAATAAAAATTCAGCATAAAAATATTGTATTATGCCATTGATTGTTACATAGTAAATCTTCTATTAGAGTTTGTAAAATGACAACAAATTTTCAGTGAGAAATCAGAAGCCAGCTAATATAACAAAAAATAGCTTAAAGGAGTTAGTTTCTTCAGGATAAAATTTTGAAAACAGCTTTCTTACAAGTCTTTTTAAAGTCTTATCCTCTATTTCTGAGGTGTTTACCCTCTAAGGCTTCTCAGTTGTATGTAGTTTGTTGAAGTAGAA
This sequence comes from Phocoena phocoena, assembly GCF_963924675.1. NCBI lineage: Eukaryota > Metazoa > Chordata > Mammalia > Artiodactyla > Phocoenidae > Phocoena > Phocoena phocoena. The sequence goes on along the minus strand of NC_089224.1, from coordinate 64,540,357 downwards.
CAAATAACAGAAGTTTTCGAGCCTAACAGATTTGTGTTTGAATCCCAAATTAACCAATTACTACTTGTGTGACCTATTAAACTAAGCTTCAGGAGGGCTGGGACAGGTGTCTTATTCAGCCTTAGATTCCCAGATGCCTCCCCCTCAACCCCCTGTAGGTAAGGCACATTTCTTCCATCAGCATAGGAATCCGATTACCTGGGAAAGGGAGCATTGTTAGTTTTCCTACAGTCAACTTCTATGGGGATTTGGGTTATTTAAAAATGAAAGGAGAAAAGTAAGGGCACTAAAAAAAAAAAAAAAAAAGGCAAAACCACCCCCAATGATGGAAGTATGTCAAAGAGGGCACTGGGAGACAAGAAAGAGCTGCCAATGGCCAAAGCTGGGGCAATTAGAGCATCAAAATATAGTATTAGATTATTAACCAAAGCATAAAATATTCATGTGTCTATATTGATAAAAAATAGATGACTGAGTAAATTAATACATGGGGGAAAGAGGCAAATCTCCCTTGCAGAAAACTTCCAAATACATTATGTAGATATTCCACCCGCTAGGAGGTAGAGCATAACCCCCCAGTCTCTTACTGTGGGCAATGCACAATGACTTCCTTCCAAAGAGAACCATATGAAGTGGGGGAAGGGGGAATAAGTTACCGTGGAGAAACCTGACAAAGGTTTCAGCCAGGTGTCAGGTAATCAATGTCAACATCAACAGTCATAAATCAGGTTGATAGTATGTACCCTTGATATGAGGTGATAAAAATGGGAGACATGACTACCCATGTAGTCATGGTGGGGGGGTGGAGGAGGGTGGATGGATATGGGAATTCCCTTCTACTATCTGCTCTGCTCCATTTTTCTGTAAATGTAAAACTGTTCTGAAAATTCTATTTTATCAAAAAATTAAATGGGAGAAAAAGGGCCTAGTAGCCAAAAAGTAGAAACTCAAATGTCTATCAACTGATGAGTAGATGAACAAAATGTGGTATATAAATAGAATTTTATTCAGCAATAAAAAGAAACAAAATGCTGATACATGCAACAACATGGATGAACCTTGAAAACATTACAGTAGAAGAAAGGAGTCCAAATAGGCAAATCTAGAGACAGAAAGTAGACAAGTAGCTGCTGGGGAACAGGGGCAGGGAGAAATGGGGGTTAGCTGCTAATGGGTACAGAGTTTGAGAGCTATGAAAATGTTCTGGAATTACTGATAGATAGTGGTACTGGTTGCCACTACCTGTGGATATACTAAAGCCATGAATTGTATACTTTAAAGGGTAAATTTTTTTGCTAATTATATCTAAATAATATTAATATACAAAATATATCAATGTAAAAATAAATAGCTGTATCAAGGAAAACTAAGTTGAGTTCTTTGGAGATACTCCATTATGGCAAGTAATTCCTTAAGGAAAAAAAAAGGGTGGGGGGACTCTTTCTGTCCCACCTGATTAATTCTTTAATGTTGTGTTACTTTGTGCTCATGAAACACTAAAACATTTAACATGGGGTCCGGTGCCTAGTGGGCACTCAATAATATTTGGAGATTACTTCTTTCCTAACACTGAATAGGTTTTTTTTTCCTGAACAAATCTATCAGGGGGTCATAAATGCCATCCATCCCACTTTGAAAAACCAACCTCTCTAAACTACTGTACAGTAAAGAGGATGTCTGATCTCTCTCCATTTTGCTCTGAAAGTTAAAGGCAATTCAGTTATCAACCAAGTTGATTCTAATTTTAAATAAGTTGATTCTAATATTAAGACTAATTCTGAGAAAAAAGTCTAGTTCTTCTTTCTCATCAAAGTAGGGCAAGTTGCTAGACATTCAAAGACAGAATTCACTTCTTTCAGTATCACCTCCACAATGTATGGCATTTCTAGAACTGGGAAAGTCCTTTCAAAGAAATCTTAAAATATAATTTTCCACCTATATTACTAATCCAAAGGAGACATTTATTCAATTTGTAGCAAGCAACCAAGCCCACAAATGTTTAAAAGCCTTTTAGCTTTATTTTGTTGATAATTCCCTTCAAACTTCATAATCTATTAGGAATTAGAGACCCTTTCAATCCCTGGCCTTCCCTCACCCCCTGGGCTGACCCTTCCCACAGCTATCTCACACTCAGTACTAATGTTCTTGCCCCTTTCACTAAAAGCTGGAAAAGCCTAGGAAAGAATCATGTAAGAAGCTGTGCAGAAGCTTGAATGTATTATCAAGTCTTGCTGGAAAAGGAGAATTTACATTTACTGAAACTCGATAGTCAGGGTACTTTAAATTTAATCCCTGAGAGATTTGCACCTGAACTTTATGAATAAGGAAGCAAAGGTTTAGAGAGACTTAGTAATTTATCCTACATATTACTCAGTAAACTATAAACTTACAGATGAACTATGCCTAAACCCTGATTATCATCATTACCATAATCATAATACCCTGAAAATTTTCTATGCTTAGCAGAATAATGGCCCATGTTATTTATTTGTTAGTGATCTCCATTATAAAAATAAAATCTTCTCTCGAGGATATCTATTGGAGGTTCCAAACCCCTCTGAAGTACAGGTTAAACTGGTAATGTCTCTGATCACTGAAAAATACTTCATTTTGGGAAAAATAAGAACGAAGAACAGGGCAATGCATATTTAAAAGAACTTATAAATAACATAAAAATACAGTAAAAAAAAATCTAAATTAAAACAGTGAGATGCCATTCCATCCAGAATGGCAAAGGTTAAAATGTGTTAGCTGGGTTTGGAAAAAAGGGTACTTTCATACACTCCTGTTTTACGGCAAGAAGGTACAGCCATTTGGGAAGGCAATTTATCAGTATCTGTTAAGAACTTTAAATGTGCATATCCTGGAAGCCAGTGATTCCACCCTTACATATCTCTTCCAGAGAAACATTCTCACATAAAAACAAAGAGGCGCACATAATGATGTTCACTGCAGCACTGTCTGCAATTTCAAAAACAGGAAACAACTAGTTCATCTGCCACGGTGATCACAACCACATCACTTGTCCAGCTCAAAGCCCTTCAGCCACTTCCCAGGGCTTTCAGAATAAACCAAATATTTTGCTCTGTCCTGTAAGCAAAAAGCCCGGCCCTGGCTCACAACTCCAATCCCACCTCCTACCCTGGCTTTCAAACCTTCCACCACACTTGCCTTCTTCCTGGTCTTCCAGCACACTATACGGGTTCCCACCTAAAGGCCCTCTCCACTGCTTGCTCCCTCTGTGTAGAATCTTCTCCCTGACTTTGCATCAATGACTCCTTTTAACTCTGTTCTCAACTTAAAAGCCACCTCTGGCAACCTGGATGAACCTTGAGGTTCATTATGCTAAGTGAAATAAGTTAGAGAAAGACAAATACTGTAGGATTTCACTCATCTGTGGAATATAAAAAAACAAACTAACAAAACAAATAAATGAGCAAAACAAAACAAACCAAAACACATGGATACAGAGAGCAGAGCAATGGTTACCAGAGGGGAAGGGGAAGGAAACTAAACTGTATGAAGAAGGATGGAAACTAAATTTTTGGTGGTGAGCACACTGTAGTGTATACAGAAGTAAAAATATAATGTTGTACACATGAAACCTATATAATGTTAAAAGCTAACGTCACCTCAATAATAAAGTTTTTTTAAAAATGACAATTTTCACCAAATTGTACTATAGATTGAATTCAATTCAGTTAAAATCCTAGCAGCTTTTGAAGAAACTGACATGTTAATGATAAAATTTATATTGAAAACAAAAATACCTAAAATAGCTGTAACAACTCTGAAAAAGATAAACAAGATTGGAATATTTACACTACCTAATTTCAAAACTTACTCTAAGGCTAAAGTTATCAGGACAGTGTGGTAGTGCCATAAGGACAGACAAATGAAAATAATGTCCATGAAAACACACACACACACACACACACACACACACGCCACGTGATTTTCAGCAAAGGTGCAAAAAGCTCATTCAAAGGGCAAAAGAGTTTTCAAGACATAACGATGGAACAATTAACTTGAAATGGATCATGATGCTAAATGTTAAGAGCTAAAATTATTAAGTTCCTAAAAGAAAACATAGGAAAGATCTTTGTGACATTGGGATTATCAAAAAGTTCTACAACAGCCCCAACCCACCAAAAACAAAAAAGCCACTTCTCCTCAGAAAGGCTTTTCATGCCCACTCATTCTAAACTCAGTTTTGATTTTTATCAGCCTTCTTCAGGCACCTCGTATTTTCTCACTTATTTATATCCCTCCATTAGAATGTAAGCAATACAAACCTGGCTTTTAACCATCATGTGCAGTTTCAGCCCCAGCACTAATACTGGGCAAACTTGGAAGCTCTCAATGAATGTTTTTTTAAAGAAATGTATTCTATGCTATACTATGAATTTCTGTCCAGCAGTTAAAGACGTATTTATATGCATTGTCATGGAAAGATCTAAGAGTAATAGTTTTTTTTAAAGAGCAAACTGCATTATAATATGTAAAGAATGATTTTTTATTTAAAACACACATTATAAAAATCTTTCCTTGAGGATATTTATGGCAAGTTTGTAAGTTTCCCAAAGAAATTCCTTAAATGATAGCTTTATTATTGGAATATAATTCACTTTGGGAAACAATGTAAACCATAATGTGTGCATAAGTGAAAAGAAACATCTAAAAGGATAGACATTAAACTGACAACACTGCTTACCCAGAAGTGACAGTGACTGAAGGAGAAAGGTCAGGAGAGACTGACTTCATCTGTAATGCTTGTGTTTTACAACACAAATGTAGTCATGCAATACTTTTGTAAAGAAAAATATTTAAAGATTAATACATTATAAAGAAAAAAACCAAATATTTATCAGTTTAAAACAGATTTTTAGGAGTTTAGATTAATATTACTTCAAACATGTCTCCCACAACAGTACCATTAATTATAAGCCCTTTCTCATGGCCTAGAACAGATGAATCTAAATACTTATTATTTGCCAATAAACATTATGAAGTATTATCGTGACTACATTAATTATAAAACAAATTGAAATTGTTAGGAAGGAGAAAACATTTATGCTCTGTTGTGGGCCAGGAGCTGAGCTGGGTGTATTACAAACCTATTTAACCGTCACAACAAGCTTGAATGTTTGATATTATCACTGTCCACTTTAAAGTAAGAAAACTAATCTCAGAGAAATACTTTGCCCAAGATCATACAGCCAAGAAGCAGCAGAGCTGGAATTAAAGCCCTAGAATTAAAGATCTGACTCAAAAATCATCTTTCTATCAGGCAATTGGCTGCCACAAAATAAGCGTATTCTCTCAACCACAAGTTAAGAGAATAGATTCAGGAGGCAAATGGATGAACATAGAGAAGTTATATTAAAAAGGTACAGAACACAGGGGACGGGAGATAGATAATCTAATCAATTAGCCTGCCTCCAACTACTGGAACCATTCAAGATACATAGATGTAATTTTGACTTAAAGTTCTGAAAAAATATTCCAAAAGCCATTCTGACAGCCTTCTGATATTTAACAACCATTAACTCTTCTTTAAATTCCATTTAATGCCTTTCTCTTACAATCTGAATATAGTTAAGCTGACCTGGCCTTTAGCAGGAAGAAGAGAAAAGTAATCCATTGTATACTTACACACCTACCATTTATATAAAGATTGTTAAATTATCAAAAGTTAAATGCATTTACATCTGAAGTTTTATACCTTGTCACTTTTTAGTTTATATTGAAAAATAAAGAAGTTTAAAAAAAAAGATGAATTTAATACCAGTAGTAAAATCTACTTTAAAACTAAAATCTACTCTAAAATTAAAAGCTCTACAATTGAAATCTTTGAAATATATTACAAAGTGAATGGCTGAAGTTCCATTACACTGACTACCAGTAAGGCTTAGAATCTGACTAAGAATAAGAGAAAGTTTCAGTTAATTTCTTTGATTTAGGTTTCTTCCACTTATAAGTCTCTACCACTGTAAACCCTTTATTTCCTTTAATAAAAATGGCGACATTGTTTTTAAAAATGTTTGTTATTAACAATAAAATTACATCTACGCAATCAGCTGAAGTTCTAAGGGAAAATGACAATGTTGAAGTAAGTTTTCCCATTATTATTATTATAACTTCCATGAGTGAGAAATTCAGCATATGTAAACTCCAAAGCCAATTCTGCAAGATATGTTTATGAATCATCTGTCCACAAAAAAAAGTCAGAGGACAGTGTATTTTATTGTATGAATAACAAATGTTTTATAATACTGATTTACTATGTTGTATGTATTCTATAAAATAAATACTATTTTAAAGTTTACACTGGAATTCGTAAGAGAAGTAATGCAAAGAACAGATGCTTGAAATACATCCAATAGGAAACTTATTCCCAATTTTATCATCCAATCCTTTTGGTGATGCTTCTTGTGTTAAGGACAAACTTGATCTTCTTTGAAATGTGTTGTTCATTGATTTTCTGTTTCAGTCACAGTAGCTATAAATAGTTGTTTAAGAATATCCTTATCTAAATTCCTGCCTGCAAACAGAACAAAACATGGTATGAGTATATGATGCTTATTAAAATGACACAGTTTACCTATCAAGTCCAGATCATTAAATGCTTCATGAGCTTCAGAAATGTATAAAAACAACAGTAATTAATGATTCCTTCCTTAACTTTCTAATTAAGTCCCCTAGAACCAAGTTGGCATTTGGATTAATCACTTTTCTAAAATTATTTGAAGAAGAGTAAAAGGCTTAACAAGTTCTTATGATGTTATCTCATAATTAAGACAAATACATTAACCACAAGCTTATTCAGATTTACAAAAGAGGTTCAGATTGGTTAGTACTGCTTACGTAGCACATTATATCCCTTTCTCTCTCTCTCTCTCTCTCTCTTTTGCTTTAGAAATTTAACTGTCTATAAGGGAAAAGAATCTGAAAAAAATATATATGTATGTATAACTAAATCACTTTGCTGTACACCTGAAAATAACACAACATTGTAAATCAACTATACTTCAATTAAAAAAAAGTTAACTGTTTGTCACTTACCAATAAGGACCAATCGATTTGTTCTCTCACTGTCATCTTCCCAGCTCACTGGTGTCTCCTCCAGATCATACAGCTCATGGACACCCTGGACAATCACTTGTTGTGGTTTGTCTTTGATTGACACCAGCCCCTGCTCAGAGGAGAATGAGCAGTCAGCCACAGTTTGAATTTAAAAGCAGAAACCGAGCATCAATGTTCATGGATTAATTACTCCCATTTCTTTTTAAAATACAAACTCATAAAGGAGATGCTGTTAAAATTACTTAATTCCAGTTATTTGTGCATTAAAGTGTTTCCTAAATCCTCCAATTTTTGAAAAAGGCTTCTGCACACATTTTTTTAAAACAATCCCTATTTCTAATGCTAAAATTAATATATGTAATTAGGATGTTTATTCAGTGTTACCACAATGAAAACTGAAACAACCAAATGATAAAACATGTTATATCTCAAATTCTACCAATTATTCTACTTTTAAGGATTTTATACTTGTTTCACAGTTTTAGTGGGAAAATTTGAGAAGTTAAAGGATTTTGGTGATAATCTGTTTTTGAATGGGTTGTAATAAATGGAGTAGATAATGATGAAATAAAGGTAAAGAAAAACTATTATATTTATCTGAATAAAATTCATTTAACATTGCTTTGCAGAAATGAGGAACAAATTATCTGATGAACTGGCCTATGGGGATGAAATAATTTCTCTGAAATAATGTTTGTTATATATATTTATTATAAAAATAATATATATATTGAAAAATAGTAAGAGACAAACCACTGTCATTCCCACCACATAATTTTTGATGTATTCATGTATTGGGGGTACATGTTCTTCCAGTTTTCTTTTCTTGTGCAGAGTTTTGTTTTCTGCTTTTCAAATCTGAGTTTTAATATGTAACAACAAACTCCATGGACAGAATTACCTAAGCATCAATTTTATACTTGTATAAAGACTTTGAAGTTGTCAGCTGTTATTAGAGTTAACAGTTTAAACATGTTGATTATTTTCAGACTAGTATAATACTTTGTAACAGCAAAGAGAAGGAGGTCTATGAAGAGAAAGGCTGTGGTGCCTCAGATGTCCCAGCGTTGCTGTGATGAGAGGAAGGCCAAAAGAAGAACCAAGGAGGACAGCTGCAGAACAACTGTCATACACGAAGGACAAAATCCAGACTGGGATGGTGCAAGATGAGCCACTGAACTCTATACAGAGGTCTCGTTGCTGCATTAGTATAAACGCCCAAAGGGTTGCTTTTCTAGGTAACCACCCCCCATTCAGTACTAGGGGATAAAAGCAGTTACAGAATGAAATATGATCTTCCAATTAGGATCACAGAATGTAGATGGGGACACAGTCATAAAGAAGCAGCAGGATCTGGCTTAGTTCCTCTGCGGGGGAACGACTGGGGAATAGATTCAGCTGTGCTGCTCTGCAGCACCAATCCCAGGTGGAACCAGCACAGGGAGTGAAGAAATCTAAGCCAAAATAGTTTCCCGGTCACTCTAGTGGCCCTAGGAAGTCGGCTGCTAGCCAGAGAATCTAGCTACTAACAGTAATGATAATAAACAGTAATAATAAAACCTTATGCACACTTCTGGAAACACAGGAGTAGACACTCAAATGACTGTTGATTCGTTAAGCACACAGCCTAGAACCCACTGCTCCATGGAAAAAACACCTTTTGTAACATAATACCCAAATATCAAGTAATATGAAGGGATTTCCAAACAGAGCAAGAATTCTTCTAGTCCTCTGTAACACTGTCTCACAGTATAACAAATGTTTAGTGTCTGCTAAATTCATCAAGAAACATAAGGTTCAGCTGCGGCAAGATGCGGCAAGATTTCTAATATTACTCCTCTGTTAATGAAGCTCTCTTAGAAAAATCAACACAAGAAAACTTTCCGTTTTCTCTGACTAACCAAGCTGTGTGCCAAGGGGAGGAGAGTTTTAACAAGTCAAGCTCATTAGCCAGATAACTGCTCTGAGCACCGGGCAGTAGAGAGCAGGGGGTAACGTTTCAAAGCACACAGGTTGTTTTAGCTGCAACACTCAATGAAGCTGTGCAAATAAATCATGCTTTATGCAATGACTTCCAAAGCTTCTTTTCAGAAATGGAAATAAGGAAAAACAGACAAAGGTTATTTGGACTAAAACTAGTCCTTGTGTTTAAGACTAAATATGGTTTTGTGTAACAGCAAAGAAAGGGACTTTGTCCAAAAGTATAAAGCTGTAAGCTATGTACTGCACCTTTAGTCGTATGACCTCCATGCAGTCGTCATCCCTGTTTCTCACATTCTTTTCCCACAGAAGATTCTGTATCAAGTGACATATTTTAATAAGATCAACCACTGCTCATAGGAACAACTACATAACAAAACAATTGATAAATCATTAATCAGTTAAAATTGCATTCACCTGAATATAGACATTTAGACTTTCTTCCTTTGCATTTCCTGGTACTTCGAATGTGACTGTAATAATACTCTGTAAATCAAGAGATAGTCAATAATGATTTTTTTATAGCAATGTCAAAATATTTTTTTAAATCACAAGTTTTAAGATGAAAAGTAAGGAAACATTCATGGGCATTTGTGTTGCCTTAACAACTATATTAGGTATATCTTTTTCACTATATTTGCTGATTTTTGGTATCAGCAACTCCATGTTCTATATTCTGCAGAGTTAGTCAATGGCTTAGTATTTACACAGAGAAACTCTTATGAAAGGATACTCATTGTTTAATTCATTCTTTACAAGATTCTCAGCACTAAGAGGGAGGGTAATATAGAGAGCGTATCAACTATGTACTGGACGAGGTACTTTTGCCTGGGTCACTTTATTTCATCTTTTCATTTACTCATGACAGCAATCCTGTGGATTAAAGAGAACTATTTCCATTTTATAAATTGGGGAAGATGAGGCTTAGAAAAAATAAACTACAAAATGCAAACATTTTCTGGGAAAAATAAATATAAGTTAAAAGATTCAGTTTCTCTCTGACCAAACATGTACCATGGGAAGAAGAGTTCCTAGAGATGAGAATGATAATATAATGTCATCTTTGGTTTTAGAAGGTTGACATCAACATTTATAGAATGTTAACTCTGAGATTTATTTTTCCTCCTGAACTTGATAAACCTCTCACTGTCCACTCTAAGGAATCAGAAGCTTAAGATTTCCTCTAGCTGAGCACATAATTAAAATCCAAACCTCCGTTTGCCACAGTAACCCAAAATTTCAAAATTAATGATAAAAATACACAAGGGCTAAGCATAACACAATAAAAGCGCAAACACCACCTTGGATAATAACATGCTGAAACCAAGCTTTAAAACAGGCAGGACGAACACACTAATGCACAGCTTTGCATAACTGTCCAGAACCACATATCTTAACAAATAATACTTAAAATTCCATACCAAAATGTATAGCAAGTCATACAGCATATCAAAATATACAGCAAAAGGTTGCCAAATGAAACATAAGTTGTCAGTTTCAAAAGACAGTAGTAATTCAACTTTCAAAAATGCTTAAAATGTATTTTATTCAAGTTGGATAACTTGGCTTTTAACGTTGGGAATGTCTCAGTATAGGACTCAATATAGTCTTATTCTTAGCTTAAAGAATTTTGTATCAGGAATGATTTTTGCTTTTGGCAAGTTAGAGATATGACAATATCTCTAAGGGGTACAATTAACTGCAATGTGAAATTTTAAAAATGGTTTTAAAAATTAAGACAATGCATCCTGGGGCTCAAGGAGGCAGAGATACTTTTAGAACAAGATGTTTTTCTGTACCAATAAACTCTTCTCATATTAGACAAACCCTAAAGAAAACGAAACCCATAAATGCCCAGTGCATAAGATAAGGGTCACAATGCATAGTTCACAACTGGCTCTACTAATAAGTATACATAGAATTCCACCTGGGTTTTCTCATCTACCTTACCACCTTCCAAACCCAGGTCCTCTTTATCAGGATGACCAAGAAAACCATGAAAAATAGAGAAATGCATTAAACATCACTCAGTGATAAAACTGTAATGACATACATAATATGTCCTAGGTATTACCCATTTCAAACTTCTTTTTGAACCTAAAAAATGTTTATTTTGAACCTAAAATTAACTCTCCTTTCCCCAGACACAGAAAGAAGCAGAAACCTGAGGCAATAATTCAGAAAACTGAAGCAAAATAAGGTACTGCACCTAAAATAAAATTTAGGAATAACTCCCAAATTTTTGTAGTTTGCTGTGTTTTTTCTCTAACCTACCAGGTTATTTCCCTCAGTTTTCTACTCTTTTACAAACAATACCTAATATGCAATAATTTCTATATATTTTTTCATCTGGATAACTAAGCCCACTAACACGCTTGAACACAAAACCTCTGTCACCACACTCCACTCCTCTGCTCCTCTTTCCCTGTATCACCTCTGCTGTGATATCTTGCCATCAGGTACATAGCTAAATATTTGGTGTTTTCATCCAAATCAGTTTACCTTCTAAATTTCCCTATTTCTAGTAGGTTCCTCTTGTCTATCTAGGCTTGTTTCCCTTCACTTCTCTCTCTCCTTACTGCTCACCATCAGTTACTCAGGCTATTCATGCAAGCCTGCCTGTGCTCGTTTTATACCATTTCCATTCTCACTGTAACCAGCATGGATCAGGCCCTAATCACAGGGTATCTGGACTTCTGCAATATCTTCCTGCTTGGTCTCCTGACTCCACACTCCAATCCAGCTCACCGGACACTGTCCAATAGCAGAGCATGAGTTCTCTTTGTCTGGCAAATCAAAGCCTAATACCTTAGGTCAGGATTCCAATACCAAGCATTCACCAGGACTTCTGCACTAGAATACTGCTCTTCTAGAGCACTGTCACTTTCCCACTTTTAAAGATCTGGATTGCTCTTTCCAGTCTAAAAAAACACAAAAAACAAAAAACCTCCTAGTTTAAGGCTACTTTTTAGTGTATAAATCAGAATAGCAGTTACATCTTTGGAAGAAGAAGGGTTACCAACTGGGAAGGGACACAAGGGAACTCTCTTAACAATTTTGGAAATCTTTATCTTGATCTGAGTGAGAATTACAGAGATATGTGTTCATGTGTACATATGGACAGCTATATAGGCACAAATGTAAGTAAAGATACATTGACTTGTACTCTAAAACCCTGTATGCTTTATGTTAAAAAGAAAAAAGAAAAAACTATCTTTCATGAAGCTTCAGATCCACTAAACCAAATGAGACTGTTCATGCTTCTGAAACCCATAGTCCTTGATCTGCAATATTATATTATACTCTGCCCTAGGTTTATATATCTAAAGCAGGAAAGTGCATCAGAATCTCCTGCAGAGCTTTTTTTAAAAAAATAGACATGCCCTATTTACTGGTAAAATAACTTGGTAAAATAACTTAATGTCTGGGATTTGCTTTAATACATACCAGCAAAGGTGATGGGTATTTGCAGGTTCATTATACTATTCCACTTTTATTTATGCTTGAAATTTTCCATTAAAATTTTTTTTAAAACACTCCAGCAAAAGAAATGTTAGGAAGATGGATAAAATAAAATCAGCAAAATGGTAAAAGCCATTGCAACTGGGTCATCTGCACAGGGGATTGATTCATTTTAATATTCTCTCTACTTTTGTATATCTTTGAAAATTTCCATAATAAAATGTTAAAAATATACATACACATTAATTTGCACATACCCAAGGTCTACTCCTGGAGATGTGAGAGATGGGGGCCACTGAATGTCCAATATTTTTTAAAAGCCTACAAGTGATTCTGACCTACATCCCCATTTGAGAATCACAGCTTTTCATTCTTCACTGAGCACCCACCATATACCACATCCTGTGCTAAGCAATGAGGAATGTATATTTAGGAATTTATAGACTACCATAAGGGAAAAGCACTTCAACCCAAACTACAAGACATTATAAATGCCACGACAGGGGTACACTCAAGATACTGTGGGTATAGATAATGGCCATGATACAGGTTCTTGAAAGTAAATACTACATATTCTTCATCTTCTACTCCTATGACTCCTAGTATGATGTCCTTCACCTAGAAGAATGTGATGTGCTTCAATTTCTTCTTTATGACTAATACTGAGTATCATAAAGAATTTTTCTAAAAATTCTACCTCTAGGGACTTGTAACTTCTCTCGTTCACTCATTTGAAAGATAAGTAAGATATACTGTGCTCACGGATTTGAAGAATTAATATTGTTAAAATGTCCATACCACCCAAAGCAATCTACAGATTCAATGCAATCCCTATCAAAATACCCTTGGCATTTTTTTTACAAAACTAGAACAAATGACCCTAAAATTTGTATAGAACCAGAAAAGACCCAAAAAGCCAAAGCAATCTTGAGAAAAAACAAAGAGGGAGGTATCACACGCCTTGATTTCAAACTATATTATAAAGCTATAGCAATCTAAACAGTATGGTACTGGCACATAAACAGACACACAGATCATTGAAATAGGATACAGGGCCAAGAAATAAACCCACACTCATATGGTCAATTAATCTATGACAAAGGAGGCAAGAATATACAATGAGGAAAAGACAGTCTCTTCAGTAAATGGTACTAGGAAAACAGGACAGCTACATGGAAAAGAATGAAACTAGACCACTTTCTTAAACCGTATAAAAAATAAACCTGAAATGGATTAAAGACTTAAATGTAAGAACTGAAACCAAAAAACTCCTAGAAGAAAACAGAAGCACTACACTCTTTGACACAGGTCTTAGCAATATTTTCTTGGATCTGTTTCCTCAGATAAGAGCAACTAAAGCAAAAATAAACTACTGTGACTACATCAAACCAAAAAGCTTTTGCACAGCAAATGAAACCATCAGTAAAATGAAAAGGCAACCTACTGAATGGGAGAAGATATTTGCAACTGAGTTGTCTAATACATGATTAATATCCAAAATATACAAAGAAATCACACAATTCAGTATCACAAAAAACCCAAACAATCTGATTAAAAAATGGGCAGGGGCTTCCCTGGTGGCGCAGTGGTTGAGAGTCCGCCTGCCGATGCAGGGGACGCGGGTTCGTGCCCCGGTCTGGGAGGATCCCACGTGCCGCGGAGCGGCTGGGCCCGTGAGCCATGGCCGCTTGGCCTGGGCGTCCGGAGCCTGTGCTCCGGGACGGGAGAGGCCACAGCAGTGAGAGGCCCGTGTACAGCAAAAAAAAAAAAAAAAAAAAAAATGGGCAGAAGGTATGAAGAGACATTTTTCCAAGACATACAGATGGCCAACAGACACATGAAAAGATGCTCAATATCACTAAGCATCAGGGAAAAGCAAATCAATCACAATGAGATATGACCTCACACCTGTCAAAATGGCTATTCTCAAAAAGACAACAAATAAAAAGTGTTGCTGGAGATGTAGAGAAAAGGGCACTCTCATGCACTGTTGGTAGGAATGAAAATTGGTACAGCCACTATGGAAAACAATAATGAAGCTTCCTCAAAAAATTCAAAATAGGACTACCATACAATCCAACAATTCCACTTCTGGGCATTTATCCAAAGAAAATGAAAACACTAAATTGAAAATATATATGCCCCCCAATGTTCATTGAAGCATTATGTATTTACAATAGCCACGATATGGAAACAGTAAGTGTTCACCGACTGATGAGTGCATAAAGAAGATGTGGTATATGTGTTGTGTGTGTGTGTATGTATGTGTGTGTGTGTGTGTGTGTGTGTGTGTGTATGTATACACACAATGATTACTCAGCCATAAAAAGACTGAAATCTTGCCATTTGTGACAGTATGGATGGGCCTAGAAGTATTATGCTAAGTAAAATAAATCACACAGAGAAAGACAAATATCTTATGATTTCACTTATATGTAAAAACTAAAAAGCACAACAAACAAGCATACATAGCAAAACAGAAACAGACTCATAGATAACAGAACAAACTGGTAGTTGCCAAAGGGAAGGGGCAGGGGGATAGGCAAAACAGGTGAAGGAGACTAAGAGATACAAAGTTCCAAACTGTAAAATAAATAAGTCACAGGGATGTAATGTACAGCAGAGGGAATATAGTCAACAATACTGAAGTAACTTTGTATGGTGACAGATGGTAACTAGACTTACTATGGTGATCATTTCGTAATGTATAAAAATACTGAATCATTACGTTGTACACCTGAAACTAGTAATATCTTATTCTGTAATAACACTGTAGGTCAATTACACTTCAATAAAATAGATAAATGAAGATGAATATTCTATTAAAAGTTTTGCAGAGAAAAATGCCACAAACATGGTAGTATAGTTTCCATAAATATGAGCCAAAATGAAGACAAATGAACAAGTATGCTATTATCTTGGCCCTATTACAATTAATGACTCAAAAAATAAGTAACAGTCTCAAGATAAAGGAGAGAATGCCAGGCACACTGCTCACTCATATGCCCCTTTTTCACCGTGTTTTAAGAAGTTACCCTTTTTTTTTTCCTTCGATTCCATATATATGTGTTAGCATACGATATTTGTTTTCCTCTTTCTTCTTTTGCGGTACGCAGGCCTCTCACTGTTGTGGCCTCTCCCATTGCGGAGCACAGGCTCCGGACGGACAGGCTCAGCAGCCATGGCTCACGGGACTAGCCGCTCCACGGCATGTGGGATATTCCCGGACCAGGGCACGAACCCGTGTCCCCTGCATCAGCAGGCGGACTCTCAACAACTGCGCCACCAGGGAAGCCCTGTTTTCCTCTTTCTGACTTACTTCACTCTGTATGACAGACTCTAGGTCCATATACCTCACTACAAATAACTCAATTTTGTTTCTTTTTATGGCCGAGTAATATTCCATTGTATATATGTGCCACATCTTCTTTATCCATTCATCTGTTGATGGACACTTAGGTTGCTTCCATGTCCTGGCTATTGTAAATAGAGCTGCAATGAACATTTTGGTACATGACTCTTTTTGAATTATGGTTTTCTCAGGGTATATGCCCAGTAGTGGGATTGCTGGGTCGTGAAGAACCTAGGGGTAAGACAGGAATGAAGACACAGACCTACTAGAGCATGGACTTGAGGATATGGGGAGAGGGAAGGGTAAGCTGTGACAAAGTGAGAGAGTGGCATGGACATATATACACTACCAAACGTAAAACAGATAGCTAGTGGGAAGGAGCTGCATAGCACAGGGAGATCAGCTAGGTGGTTTGTGACCACCTAGAGGAGTGGGATAGGGAGGGTGGGAGGGAGGGAGACACAAGAGGGAAGAGATATGGGAACATATGTATAACTGATTCACTTTGTTATAAAGCAGAAACTAACACACTATTGTAAAGCAATTATACTCCAATAAAGATGTTAAAAAAAAAAAAGTTACACTTAAGCTCCACCATCCACAACTTGCTTAAAAGAAAGATGGTTACAGTGAAAATATACTTTCTTTGTTCCCAGCATCTGCAATATCTACCTCAGGAATTATAGTTTTAGAACATGAAAAACACCTTAAAGAGTTCAAATTTACAGTGCTACCTGAAGGTGAAATCAAAGTCAATTTTTATTTAAATTAGCCATGGATGCCCGTACTAGACTTTTCCTTAATCAGTTAGTTAAATATAGTTAAAAATAGGCTGCATAAAGAACCCCCAGGCTGCTTTTATATAGTAATTCCCTTCAGAAGAACTAATCAAAATATGTTGACTGACCTGTGGAATGGAGAAGCTAAAAAGCACGATTTTCTAAGATTCTAAATAACTCTGGTTTGATGAACTCCTATTACGCATTTAAATTCTGAAAACTGTCAAAATAGTTCAAAAATGCTTTATAAAAAAGAATTCTAATAAAACAATCCTAAACAGAACAATTTAGTTAAAGAGATACTTTTAAAACATTTTTTAAAGATTTTTTTACCTGATCAAGGTGAGGTTGTGTTGTTGGCACATTCTGAAGTTTTCTCTGCAAACTAAGAATAACTGATTATAAATTCAGAGCTCAATACACTTCTGATTTAACCTTATATATTACTGAGAGATACAAAGCTAAGCAAGGGAGAGACTTTCCACAACTGAATCTATTACACAGCTCTAATTTTACATGCTGTTTACATATTCTAATAGACAAACACTGGCAGACTGTTTAAAAACTTTTCTTAAAAATGTATATACATTTACATACATATATATACACATAATAGAGATAAAAACTAACCTTTAGCAACACTATTTGGTGTGGTTAAATATGTTAAATAAATTTCTTTTTTATTTCCAAAAGATCTAATACAGGCCTAGGAAAATATATATAAGCATTTTACAATTGCTCAAAATTTCATCAACTCTCCACATGCTTCCTCAGATGAAAATAATGCTGAACCTAAAGAAAATTAGAAGGGTAAATTTTTCCTTTATCAATGTTTTCCCTTGAATATACCTACTTAAAAAAAAAACAAAAAACAGTATCCGTAAATGTAAGCCTTCTATACAGTTACCAGTAGTTGAGAGAAAACAAAAGGTCAGAATCCTAAAAATGCATTGTTCTGATCTGGAAAGAGCAAAAGATCAATATGCCATAGATTATAACTATAACAACTGCAGCATACCTTTAGAGACTGATGGGGGTAGGTCGGGAGGAGGAAAAGGACTTAAAACCTTGCAGATGTTTTGCCTTGAAGAACAGTGAGGGGTAAATTAGTAACAGCAAGTTTAGGAAAGAGAAAAGGCTCGTAGGAACTGTTGGAGGGAATGAGTCTCCTTGGGGGGTCTTAATAGGGAAAGTGTCAAATTAAATCCTTCCCAGCTGGTTGCTCAGGAAAGGATTCTCTTGTTGAGCATCTAAGCACAAAGAAAAGTTATGCAGAGGCGTTATCCAGAACAAGGCTTCACCTTAAACAGCTGCTTCTTTAAGTGTCACTAATGCACTAAGTGTGGAATGAAATGACCTTAGAAAATGTTTGAAAAATTCTATGTTCTTTCCCTGTGTTCAATATTTAATGTTGGACAGTGACTGCCTACAACTTCCACAGGGAAGGAAAAAGTTTTCCTCTACCTCTTGAGTCCCTGGCTGGGTCTGAAAATTAGACTGACGAAGATTAACAACAGAAAAGCATATACATTTATTTAATAAAGGTTTTATTTGACAAAGGAACCTTCATAGGGAAATGAAGACCTGAAGAAATGGTTAAACCTGAGTGTTTTTGTGCTAGGTTTGATGAAGAGTGAAAAGTCACAGAAAGATATGACAGGACAGAGGATGAGCCAAGTGTAGCAAACTAGGGGAAACTCAGAGAGGCCTATGCCTTCAGATTCCTCGTGTCTCCCTTTGTCTTCAGAGATAGGATGCTCTTTTCCTCTGGGTGGAGAGAGGTTACCTTTCACATAAGGGTGTTATGACTCATCTTACTTCAGAGGAAATGGGAGAACATATTTGCAAATCATATATCTGATGAGGGGTTAATACCGAGATTATTTAAGAACACCTACAATTCAGCCACAACAACAAAAAAAAACAAATAATCCAACTAAAATATGGGGAAAGTACTTGAACAGACATTTCTCCAAAGATAATATACAAATGGCCAACAAGTAAATGAAAAGATGCATAATATCTAATTGTTAGAGAAATGCAAATCAAAACCACAGTGAGCTATCACCTCACATCCATTGGGACAGCTACTACCAAAAACAACAGAAAATGGCAAGGATGTGGAAAAACTGGAACACTTGTGCACTGTTTGTGGGAATGTAAAATGGTGCAGCTGCTATGGAAAACAATATGGTGATTCCTCAAAATATTAAAAACAGAATTACCATATGATCCAGCAATCTCACTTCTGGGCATATATCCAGAAGAATTTAAAGCAGGATCTTGAAGAGAGATTTGCACACCCAACCCATGTTCATAGCAGAATTATTCACAATAGCCAAGAGGAAGAAGCAACCTAAATGTCCATCAATGAATAAACAGATAAAGAAAAAATGGTATATACATAAAATGGAATATTATTTAGCCTTTAAAAAGACAATGTTGTCACATGCTACAAAATGGATGAAACTTGAGAACTATGTGAAATAAGCCAGTCATGATAAGACCAAAAATGTATGATTTCACTTATTTGAGGTACCTAAAGTAGTCAAATTCTTAGAAACGGATAACAGAATGGTGGTTCCCAGGGGCTGCAGGGAGGGGAACACCAGGAGTTGTGATCTGATTGGTATAGGGTTACAGTTTTGCAAGATGAGAAAGTTCTGTAGATCCACTGCAAACAATGTGAATATACTTAACACTACTGAACTGTACACTTAAAAATGGGTAAGGATGATTAAAAAAGATATCAATGTCCAGGGAAAAACCATTTGTTCTTCTTTCCCTATCAAAAGGATTCTCTCTGGGGAAAGAGGCAGGAAACTGATCCATCACTACAGGAAAGGGAGTATCTGTGGGAACATGCCGAACTAAAATTTTCTATGTATTTCATACATTTTCTCATGGAAAGAATTACACATAGTGGTTGGTAAAGAAATATTAACAATAAGTTTCTAAAGTTAACTACCATTTACACTATAATTTCTGTAGGAGAATACACGTGATTTCTGAACATACATTTAGCAAAACTTTCAAGAATGTAATCATTAGGAATGGTCGTGTATGCCAAAGAAATGACAGGAAGCATAAATCAAATGTGCATCTGTGTAAATCATTCCTGTAACTCCTATAACTGAAATAAAAAGTACATTATAATAAAAGTGACCAAAATACAGGAAACATACCTTATTCCAGAGAGACTGTCAAAGGCATGAAGATCTAATATACTTGAGAGATCAACTCTATAAGAAAGAAAACCATTTTGAAGTGTTAATTTCTGTAAAATATGTTCAATTAATCAAGAAAAAAATCTCTATTCTGCTAGAAATGCAGACATAAATGTTAATCAGTATATACTATTTTGGGAAAAATAAAATGACAGGCAAGGAACAAAAAGCTGTTGTAAAAAAATTTTTATGCAATTTATAAAATTTTAAAAATTGAATAAATGGTTTAAGACCAAGGCAGAAAATTACTTGGTTATTGCTTCAAAAAATTGTAGTGGTTTTTTTGGTTTGTTTTTACCTTCAATTATCTTTTCAATCCTGAAAATTTGAGCTTTTCAAACTATATTTTTATAACCAAAAAAAAAAATCAGTTAAAGAACTGAAATTTTTCAAAAGTAGCAGTTTATTACTCAAAAGATGAAATGAGGGAAATTGAACAAATGGAAATAACACAGTAGTATAGGTACATTGGAATTTCTGTATTTCTTTTACTCCACCTCCCTGCTTTCATGATACAACAGGTAGTATCATAAGAATATGAGGAGTCAAACAATCAATGTATAAATATTCACTCTAGGACCCTTATCTACATCTAAAGAATGTGGTTTGATTTTATTTCCTTCAGATGGGGTTGCATATAGACTGAAACTTCTCAGTTAGTGCTCTGTCTGAATAAACATTATTTCTATTATAATTATTTGGTGGTAATTAAGCCTAATTTATTAGGAAAGCAGAGATTAAAATCAGAAGAGATTATATCACAATTAGCATTAGGTTTGGTTTAAATACATAAAAGTAAATTTATAAAGACTAGTGATTTGAGTTCCAAATTTTATGTCAGCCTATGAAACAGTAAAGGACAGTGATTTCTCCATAATCAAAGCTATAACGAAGGGATGTTTGAAGAAAATGACAACTATAATTAAGTCTCAAAATCATACTCCAGGGATTTGCCAAACATTTATTAAATTTTCTCACAAGGAAAACAAAACCTTGCAAATTCAAAACTTTTTCAAATACAAAAACATGTAAAAGCCATCCCCTTTAACTTAGGGCTGACCAGCTGTGTCTGCTTTGTTCATTCTCAACAGGCTGCCATATATTCATACTTGTGGCAACGATACTGTTAGATTGTGAACACCTCTCCTGGCACAAGGCAGACAAATTCCCATCTTATTAAAAGAAGAATACTCCAGAGTTCTATATTAACAGACTGTAACATTTCAAATTCTGGACATTCTAGATGAACAGAATTAGGAAAATAATCAAGCAAAGAAGTAAATGTTCCATGAAGAAATTTTTGAATATCAATTTACATAAGAGACCAAAGCCTTAACATTAAACCTATTTCCTTTCACACCATCACAGTTGAGCAAATATTTATACTGACAGGTGCCAAATGGATGAAGTTTTCCACCAAGTTTATCACCTTTAACTTAGGAAATAGCTTAAAGTTTAAAAAGTTTACACATGCTAATTGTGTAAATACCAAAATTCAGGTCAACTGTGTGAATACCAAAAGTCAGTTTGAAACACAAGTTTCTAAATACACTACAATTTTCACTGCAACAGTGTCCTTGAGAATACATATCATAGATTTAGAAATAATTCTGCTCTGTACCCAGATTCTTTTGATATTTTCAAAACAGATAGGATCAACAAAAGACCTATACAGGTTAAATTCTACAGAGAATAATAAAATAGCAAAGTCTCTCAGTGTATCTCACCAGATTCTCAATGGAGAATAAAAGAGGAAAAAGTCTAAGGTTCCAGATAAAAGTTGCCATGGACTTTAGTACCACCATCAAAAATAAATTCCTTCACTCATGCAAGGCATATAACTAGAAAACTAATTTTCATGGCATCAAATTTTATTTAACTTCCCCCTTCAGAGATAAAAACATCATGTAAAAACTGAATGGGAGAATGAAGCAAACAGAGGGGAAGGAAAAAAGTTCCAAAGCTCATCTTTTCTTCTAATTTCTTGAACTATCCATGCCAGGAGTATCTAATCTCTTCTCTATGAGGAGCTTTCAATTATCCGTATGTCTAAAGACTGCTTTAAGTCGCTTAAGACCAAGGACAGGAGAATGAAAAAGGAAGAGGGCTCTGGCTGTCTCAGGGGAGGGGAGTTCAGCTACTACTCCAGAGATATAGTCGTCTTTTCAAAGTTCAGTGAGTCTCAGAAACAGGGGCCACCAGACCACCCCAGACCTACGAGTTGTTGATACCATCCAATAGTAAGTCTTGAACTCTAGAGCTAAATTTCCAAATGCCCTCCCTAGTGGCATCTCAAACTCAATGTTTACAAAACGGAAATAATCCCCTTTACCAAACCCACTGCTATCACTACCCTACCCCAAAGTTGCCCCTCCTTCCTGTATTTCCTAACTTGGAGAATAGCACCACATTCAATCCACCTCCCAAGAGTCATACTGCTTTTTTTTTTTTTTCTGGTACGCGGGCCTCACTGTTGTGGCCTCTCCCGTTGCGGAGCACAAGCTCCGGACGCGCAGGCTCAGTGGCCATGGCTCATGGGCCAAGCCGCTCCACGACATGTGGGATCTTCCCGGACCAGGGCACGAACCCGTGTCCCCTGCATCGGCAGGCGGACTCTCAACCACTGCGCCACCAGGGAAGCCTTCATACTGCTTTTAAAATCCTTCATTAATTCCTTGCTGCCTACAGGAGAAAATCCAAACCACATGTCATGGTGTTCAAGACCCTTTGTGGTAATTTCTCCATCTCCACAGTCATACCTCTTTTTCTCTCCACAATATAACACAATGTGTTCTAGCCATTCTAAAACATTCACAGGTTCTGGAATACAAAATCTTCCTTATGTCAAGAAAGCCACTGCTACTCTTGTCCATCTGAAAAACTCCTATTCATTCTTCAAGATTCAAGTCAATGATAACCTTACCAGTCAAAATAGTCTGACTCTTCATCAAGAAGAGTTGAACAGTTGTTCCTCTATCTTCCTGATCTTATAGGATCCTGTGCATTTAATGTTACTGTTATATTGATAATATTTAATATATTGATTTTTGCTTGTTTTCTTGTCTCTCCCAAATGAGTAATTTTAAAGGCAGAGTTTTTACCTTATACATTGCTTAAATCCTCAACATTCCATGAAATTCCTAGCAACTAGTAGAATGATCAGTAAACTGTTGAATTGATTAACTTATTATTGATCAACTGGACTTTGGTTTTCCTCTATCCAGTCCACTTAATCTCCAAGATTCAAAAAAAAAGTCTGGAAAAGATAAGAATGGCACTTCTTCTAATCTTCTACTCCTGAAGTCCATCAGAACTTCCATTTGCCTCAAAATCAACTTAAGTCTCACCAATGAGACCATACTACGCCATTCTTATTTCTTAACTTAAATACTCAAGGTAAGCCTTTTCTACACGTTTATAGCAGTTTTATGACTGTCATTTTACTATTGTAAGCGTTTGCCAAACACAAGATGCTTAAGAGATTAAAATTTTTTTAAGAAAGAAAATTAAAATTTTTTCTTTATTTAAGAAAGCTCCTAGATTCTCAGATGTACTGGCAAGAAAACTGATTTACAATATTTGTAAATACAAACTGAACAAATGCTATTACAACAAAACCACAGCTATTTATGGGTATGATTTTTAAAAACTTAATTAAGCATTATGTGGCTGTCTTTGTGTCATTTTGTAAAAAGCAGAAAATTTAAGAAGAAAGAAAATGGTAACGCAACAGGAAGAAGACAGATACCAAGGAATGGCTCATGGTATGAGTTAGGTTATCACAGACCTTCTACACTGGAATTTGAAATGAAGGGAGCACATGTGGTATATGCTTATAGAGGACTTAACACTAAGGCATTCTTCTGCTACCTCTACCAGCAGAGTGGCTTCTGAGAATGCATGCCAAATTAATTCCCCAGCTGTTCACATGCATATAAGCAGCTGCTGCTGTTACTGCCTAACATCATGGTAGTCTGTCAGCACCTCTAATCTCTACCATGGCAGACAAGCCACTCAACTAAGGCCTTTGCTGTACTTCCGAGGACAGAATCTCTGAATTGAGAACTGGGTGGCACTAGACTGCCAGCTGTGAGCCTCAGAGCTTCTAGCTGCATGTTGCTGGGTCTATCAGCTGCTAAGCCATTCTTGCTAAAAAATCAGGTTAATAAAAATACCTCTGTACAGAAATCTTCTGAAATCATGATAGCACTCAATGCAAAATAGAGTTCAATCTACAGAAATTCACTTTACAGATGTTTTAAGAACACATCTGTTTTATAAAGTAAGGCACATCTGTACGAACAAAATTAAAAAGAGAGAAGGACCTATAGGAAATCAAAATCAAAATATTTAAAAAGAATGCATCAGGAACTTAAATGTAAAGGTTCCATGTATTTTTAAATGACATTATTTTTGCAACTATTAAACACTCAGAAAGTTTTTAAAATATTAAAAAGCCATCTAAATATCTCAAATTAAGATAAGATTCCTAATAGTATACTTTTTCAGATTTCTATATTAATTACTTCCTTGAGTGGTTCAAAATCCTATGTTTTCTTCCTCATTAAAGCAAAAGCACAGTTACAGTGTAATCATGGCTCTGAGGTCTTAGTTACAAGACCTCAGTTACAATATATTAACTAAATATGCCAAACTAATTTATAAAGAGCATTCAAAACAACCTTTTGGGCCTAATTTTTTTTAAATGCACATGTATCTTCCTTATATTAGAATCAAACATAGTTATCAATTACTTAATATTTATTAACTAAAATTATTTATTGTTAATATTAGTAACCTCTTTTAAAATTACCTTGATTTTTGTGTTTCTAAAATTTTTCCCAGTCCATTTGTTGATCTGAAATAAATATAAAAATGAGGAAAGTAAAAAAATGTTAACTTTTTAAAAAACCATTCTATCACATTATTTCTAAAACATGAAGTAAACATATACAAATATATCCTAAAGCTAGAGAACAATAAACAATAAAAAACAAACTTACATTTTTCATAGTTTAGTTTTTCCTTCTAATCATAAATCAGGTACATTCCACTTATGCATTAAAACATGATATGCAAAAATCTACTGCACAACTGAAAGATTAGGGGCTACTTTGTGATTTATATAAGGACCCTTCACTTTAGAAAAAATGATTTATAAATAGCCAGTAATTCTAATATTCTTAAAATGAGTAGATAAACTTTTAACTGACACCTAATTGTCCTCAACACACACTGTGGAAATGGCTATACACACACCAGATATAAAAACCTAGTTACGAGTGGCTTTGACCCCAGCCTGTCCTCAGTATTCAGCCATACATCCAGTTTTTTTTGGTTTGGTTTTGTTTTGTTTCTGCGGTACGCGGGCCTCTCACTGTTGTGGCCTCTCCCGTTGCGGAGCACAGGCTCCGGACGCGCAGGCTCATCAGCGGCCATGGCTCACGGGCCTAGCCGCTCCACGGCATGTGGGATCTTCCCGGACCAGGGCACGAACCCGTGTCCCCTGCATCGGCAGGTGGACTCTCAACAACTGCGACACCAGGGAAGCCCCACATCCAGTTTTTTAATAGAATACCTCTTCAGTTCTCTCGCTAGGATCTCTACCTACTCTGCCAGGCCTCCCCTTTCTGATACAAAGATAATGAAATACGGCTCCCTTTTGTATGGCGCCAAAAATACTTATTAAATCCTTTGCAGTAAACTGTACACCTCATCTATTTATATCATCAGTTCCATTGCCTTTAGGGTTACTTGATGAAGATATGTGCTATTTGTTCAAGCTTGTTCTCATGGGTAAGGCTTCCCAATGATTCTGAGGCAAGTCTCTCTATTAATTCACAAAACTCTTAAATCTTCTCTTTTGAATATACTCTATAACCTGAAGGCTATTTCCTCTCAAACATGTTTATCTTCTTCCAACTCTTCAAATCTAGTTCTGAGTAAGTCGCAAGTCTGAGGTACAATGGAGGGTAAAAAGCCCAAAGGGTCTGTAATTTATCAAAGTGCTTTGTCAAATTCTTTTCTGGTATTGCTATACAGTACAGGCTGGCAACAAGCTGGCTAATGTCAATACTGCTCGTGTTAGAGATCCAGCTTACATAGTCAGTATGGGGATAGAAATGTCCAGTAGTAACAATTTCTCTTTTTATGCCAGAAATGTTTGTGACATAGATTATGTTCCCCGTTCGACATAGATTATGTTCCCCGTTCAACAATCACAATGATGCATAGGATTTTGAAAAGAGAAACAAAATTTAGGAGACTAGTGTCAAAAGGGGTAAAAGAAATAATCTCCATTCACCACTTTCATCTTTCTAGACTTTTCAAAAATATCAACCATCTTTCTATTTCTTTCATTTTTTTATTCACTGTAATGGAAATTACTATGTAAACTAAGAAAAAAATCTACAATCTAATAATGATAATAATAGCTAACAGAGCACTTACTATGTATCAGGCACTGTGTGAAGCTTACCAACAATGCCTCAAACCA
Organism: Phocoena phocoena; assembly: GCF_963924675.1. Lineage (NCBI taxonomy): Eukaryota > Metazoa > Chordata > Mammalia > Artiodactyla > Phocoenidae > Phocoena > Phocoena phocoena. Next base: position 64,513,975 of record NC_089224.1, on the reverse strand, counting down.
AAGGCAGATTCCAAAGTCCATGATTTTAAACATTATTCAATACTACACAGCACTACCTACCCTCCACATGGAGACATTCTTACAGCTTTTTATAGTAAAATCTAAGAGGATATTACTACTAAAATAAGCCAAATAAGAAGAAAAATATGAATTCTTTCTTCTGCAATCATTAACCACTGCAGCCAAAATCCTAATGAGCTTTACCTTTACTGATTCAATTCATAACATATATTATATGAACTGGCACTGACAAACTCAAAATCTGATGTCAGCAGATTGTACGCACTGAAGATGACCAATAATAAAAGCTATCAAACGTTTCTCTGTAGATGGCTTTTATCAGTTTAGGTCTTACAAAATAATTAAAAGTCCCTGAACTCTAACCTCATTTGAAAAGTCCAAATGACTGTTGGATCTTTTAACACATATCTGAGTACCATTCATATTGTCCTATGTTGATTGGCCTTGGCCACGGACACTGAAGACATTAAAGCTAGCTGGAAAACAGGCATGGTTAGATGACAGTTAAGGAAGACCAAAGTCAATGAGGGTTCAGGGAAAAGTGAAACCACCTGAGACAGGGAAGACTTCGCAGGAAGGAGAGAGAAAGAGGTGGGAGGAAGGGATAAGTTCCAGAGAATGGCTAAAATAGCTTAAAAAAATAAAAGAAAAACAGAGAAAAAGAAGGAATTCAAGGACTGACAGAGTGAGAGTTGAGAATACATTAAGAGTAAAGAAAGGATTTGGTAACATACCTCCATGAGAAAATAAGTAAACCGTCCTGGGTAAAGTTAGGGCACTTCATGTAGGGAAAGAGTCAAAGAGAAGACAGGAAAATGAGGAGGGAGTCAGAAGACCCTGAATATCAGTCATGAACTTTGAACTGTAGTTGACCATGGAACAACTTAGGGGTTAGAGGCACCAAGCCCCCTCACCATCGAAAATCCTCATACTGCTATCTCTGCCTCAAAAACAAAGGAATTGATAAATGACTTACCCAAGGGCAAGAAGCTGAAAGGGTTTGAACAGAATCAGGACTCAAACCCTAGTTCTTTTAATTCCACATATTATGATCTCTAATTGAACACAAACTTTTCCCCATACTTAGTTAACTTAAAGATCTGTACAATGAAAACACGGATACTATGTTTATTGGAAAAAAATCCACGTATAAGTGGACCTGGGCAGTTCAAACCCTGTGTTGTTCAAGGTTCAACTGTATATTCTGTAAGCAATGGGGAACAATTTTATATATCACTATTTACATAACAGCCAATTAGGGAACAACAAAATATGTGATTCCCTAATGATACCTGAAGCAAGTCAACCTTGAACCTTAAATTTCTACAGGGCAATAGTCATGGTAAAAATATTCCGTACAGCACATTTTGAATTTGTAGGTACTTAACAAACATTTCTAATTTTGTACCTAACAGTTGTTCTTAATTTGCTTAAATCCTCTTCTGAAACCAAGTCTGTTTTATTGAGGATGATGATATCCGCCAAAGCAACTTGCCTAAAGTAGCAAACAAATAACAGATGTCAAGAGAAATGTTAAGAAATTAAAAATAAATAAGAAACACCTCCTCAAGATCAATTAGCAGCTAAGAAGGATATAGTACTCTATGTAATGATTTAATTTACTCCTAAACTATTTATCATCCTTCAAATAGTAAGGATGAATTATATTCATCACTATATAAACTCAGATTTCAAATTATTCATTCAAAAAATATTTACTAAGTGCTCTTACTTGCTACTCTGAAACTACAAAGATAAGCCTCAAAAAGTTTACAATCAAGGATAGTTTACAATTAGGATGATTTTCAACTCATGATTTTCTTTGTAAAGAAATGCATAAAATTCTGATATCCAATGTGGTACGAACAAAGACACTCTACTTACTAAAATATTCCACGTAATAATTACCATAATTTTCAAAGAAATACAAAGAACAAGTTCACTTAACATTAATACTACATTGAACAGTTTTTTTAAAAAAACTACACTTGGATCTTGAACAATTATCTTCATCACTACGAATATTTATTTTCTCTGTAAAACAGATAAACTACAGAAATTCAAGTTAAAGAATCCAGTTGACACGATGCTGGATAACAAAATAGCTTACTATAATTAGAAACTCTATTTTCTATTAACAGGAGTAGTAAAGCTGAGGATTCTTTAAAATTTCCTCAATTCTTCAGGAAAGTTTAATCACCAGACTATTTGTTCCCAATACTGGTTTTATGCTACCTGAAGGTATAGCTAATTATTTCAAAGAACAACCAAATTCTCAAAAATAAATCAACTTCAGTTCACTGAAAAGCGGGTTTCAACAGTATATACATCACAATCCCATTTTTATTTAAGTAAATTTCGTAAGAATAAAGATTGAATGTGCACATCTCAAAATATAGACAGTTGCAATCTTCAAATTGGAGGGCTCCTATATTTAACTTTTTTTTGGCTTTTATAACATTTTGCTCTTTTCTATTTGGCTTATATTTTCTATAACAAACATATTTTAATAAGGAAAAAGTTACAAAAATATTTAAGTTCAGTCTAATGTGAATCATAGCTAAATATCAAATGAAGTGTTCAGGCAGGATTACAAAACAACAGAGTACCATATTCTAAAATGATAGGGAATCAATCACCTCCTTGCAGTCTATTGTTTACGTCAAGATCATCTGTAGCAAATCTTGGAGTGGAGGGAGACCTCCCTTTTAAACCCAAGAGCATATTTAGTGACTGTTGTCTATCCCAAAACTCTTTTCCCATTAGCAAGAATATGCTTAGGGTAGGCAAACCAATTTAAATATTCATTAGTCTAAAGAGAACCCAATTAGGAACATATAGGTATTTAAACAAAAAATGTTCTAAATGCCAAATTGCAACTATTTCCATATTTATTCCTCTGTTGCTCTGAGTAACAGTGAACAGTTGAATCAACTGAATTACTGTTAAAGAAGACAGGAAGTGAATAAACTCTTTTTTTTTTTTTTTTTGCGGTACGTGGGCCTCTCACTGCTGTGGCCCGGACCGGGGCACGAAACTGCATCCCCTGCATCGGCAGGCGGACTCTCAACCACTGTGCCACCAGGGAAGCCCTCAACTCTTTTTTAATAATCATTTTCAATCCCAAAGAAATTGTATGAGAACAAGAAAATATTTTTAAACGTGAACATCTTCCAAGTTCCTCACAAAAAACTCCTGTGCTCAGCACTCACTTTATGCTATAATATAGTTTTAAATAGAGAAAAGATCTTCCTTGACTATGTTTTTATGTTTCTCAGTTTGTTTTGTTTTTCATATCAATCATTTTCTTTTTCCATTTAGCCAGTAATCAATATATACTTTAAATAAATGAATACCTAGAAGCTTCATTGATAAGGCCATCAGGTTTTTCTTCTGCTAAATGCTAAATAAAAACAAAGTTTGAACAAAAGTTACTGTGGTGTAACACATAACCTAATGTCAACACAAAGAATTTTACTTTAGGGACTCCTTGCTTGCCTCTAATAAAAACTTAAACAAGTTCTATTACTGAATACCTAAATTCAGGACTAACTTTTCTATCTGAACGCATTTTCCTCCTCATTTGTAATTTTCTCCCTACAGTGAACCTGTGAGGTGTGAGGGCTTAAACTTTGTCCCCTGACCTCTTTTTTTTCGTAAATGGAAAACCCTCCAGATTTAAATAATGTCATAAAAACACAGCACATTATAGTTCAGATTCTAGGCAATTTCCTTTTTACAAGACTGTCTTTGTTCTAAATATTCATTATTACTTATTTTTAAAAAAGAGATAACCACTGAAATTGTACTTTTAAAAAGTCTACTAGACTTTCCTTCATCCTACCCCACCCCCCAGCCCCCACCGCAGAACCATACACACCATGAACTCATACTGGGCCCTTCCAATTCCCTAGAAACAAATTAGCTGTGGGAAGGACACAGCCCTATATCCAGCATAAAGCAGGTTATCATTTTGAAACCCACACTTGAATGATTTGGCCTCTCTGGGCAACTGTTTAGTTTGCACCCTGCCAGAGTCAAGGTAGTGCCAAAAAATACTTTGATGTTGGCTTAGAAGCCCACGAGGTCATTTTGATCTCTCTGGAAGTAGTTATTATTTTTCCATAATCTTATTTATATCCCTAAAGTCACCAGTGTCATAAGGTTCTTCTCTGAAAAATGTTCCATCTTCATTACCTTAACCCTCAATAGATGTTTCCTGTCACAATAAAAAGCTGCCTACTGATGTCAGAGGCAATTTGATTATATAATACTTTTTGTATTTGAATTGAACTCCACAAATTATTAAATCCTTTTAAAAACATTATCTCATTTAGCCTTCATAACGATTATGGGAAATGGCTATTCTCAATTTATAAAAAAGAAGCTAAATCTAACACTGTCACCATCATGGGATACCTTACCATAGGGTGATTTTTCAAAAATGAAAATGGCCTCAATAGAAGGAAAATGAATATAATTTTAAAATCTTTGTGAAAGCTTTTTTTTTTTTTTTGCAGTACGTGGGTCTCTCACTGTTGTGGCCTCTCCCGTTGCGGAGCAAAGGCTCCGGACACGCAGGCTCAGCAGCCACGGCTCACGGGCCCAGCCGCTCTGCGGCATGTGGGATCTTCCCGGACCGGGGCACGAACCCGTGTCCCCTACATCGGCAGGCGGACTCTCAACCACTGCGCCACCAGGGAAGCCCTGAGAGCTTTTGATGTCATATAAAATCAGTCTTGCAAACAGCATTACACAAATGTTAATAACTGCATAAAAGTATATGTATAAAGATTACCTAAAAGTTATATTCAAAATTATTTCATCAAATCAGTTTTACAATTCATGAAGAGGTAGATCATTAAGGTATTTGGATAGTTTGGGACCTAAGAGCAAGTTGGTAATCATTTTATTTAGTAGTCTTGGTAAAATCCATAGAGAAAACCTTTTTTCTTCTAAAAGTTTGCCAAATTTTATTTTTGGGGAAGCTAGCAGTAATGTTTTAGTTTAAACTAAATGTTTTAGTAAAACTAAAACTAGAGTAATGATGTACTGATCTCCACTTTAGGTACAACCTTATAAATTCAACTGCAGACCCACTCTGAAATTATGGAAATCACAGAACTTTAAGAATATTGTATTAAAAATTGTTTCTTATCAAAAGACCAAGTTTACTATTTTTGCTAATTACTGTTGGCCTGAGGCTATAACAAATCCTTTCATTACATCCTCTAGAGAATAAGGGCTATTACCATCCCAGGAATAGTACCTGGCACCCAGGTTCAACAAATACTTATTGAATGAATTCTAGTTAACACCTCCTATTTGTTGACATAGATACATGGATGTTGTTATCTGAAAAGTTCTACATAATGTGCAGCAACAACTCCCTTTCATTTCAGCAGTAAATCTGTTTAGTAAAGATGGATTTTTAGCAAGGTATCTGTCTCTGAATGATCCTATAATATGGAAGTTCTTTTACATTTTTGAAATATTTGCAAAATATTGTATTTTTGACCTTTTGGAAGATTTATTTATATATGAATTTGGGACTTTTTGGCTGTGAGCTGGAGATGTATAAAAAGATATGGTAAGAAAATTAGAGATTTGTTTTTGAATATCCATACCTAAATGTAACTAATAAAATAGTATTAATATTTCACAAAGTAACTCATGTTTTTAATGCATCTAATCTAATCTCCAGAAGATTAGAAATTTTCACTCAAAGCTAACGGGGATGGACTAACATTTCATGACCTCTAGGAAGTCAAGAAGTATCAAATATAAAAACACATTAAAAGTCCCCATAATAAAAACCTGCCAATAGGTACAACTCTATTAAGAACATGATATGTAATAAACATATAAAAAAGCAGAAGAGATAAATGTCCCTGGTTCTATGCACATATGAAGGCTATACAAACATAAACAAATAATAAATGCACACTAACATTTATTTTCTCTGGATATCAGCCCATTTCCCTTATGCAACTTCTTACCTTCCCAAATCAAACTTTGCAAAAAGACTAAAACCAATGTCTTCTATTCAAAAGGACATTCTCCAGTAGCACATTATACACCATTAGTCATTAAGTCAGATGACTCCCATTTACAAAGTGAAAAAATGGAAATTGTGACATTCTATTTTACCTGTACAGGCAATGAAGGAAAAAATTTTTTCAAAATAGTGTGTGTGTGTGTGTTGTGTGTGCGTGTGTGTGTGTATATGTGTGTATCCCCAACGGATTCCTCATCTCTGCTTAGAGACTGTGGCTTTTGCTTATATATCAAGAAAAAGACCAGAAAAATTTTGGTACTAATTAATCCAACGTATCAAAAAGCTTAAGGTTCCACCCTCTAACTTAGCACAGCATAAGAAAGAAAGGAATCCTTTGAAATAACACCATCATATGACACAACTTCATTAAGGGCTTTTCTGCAGAAACAGAAACAAGCTGGAAAGAAAGAAAGAAAGAAAGAAAGAAAGAAAGAAAGGAAGAAAGAAAGAAAGAAAAAAACACTGTTGTTGACCAAAGTGGAAAGAAATCTAGTGTCAAAGATGTCAGTGACATTTTAAAAAAAAGAAGCAGCAGCTATTTCTTTCCAATGGATTGGTTATAGATCTAACACTATTTTAGCTTTTAAGAAAAGATTATTGCATAATGTCAGTCTATTTATTTTCTTGTCTTTTCCAAGCCAAACTGTTTTCTGACTGAACTGTTTCAACAGCTTGTGCAATATAACAGAAGAACCAAAAAGAAACCTCTGACTTGACCTTTTCTGTGTAACTTCATTCATTGATTCTATTGCATTAAATGCTGTCACTTTTGTAGAACTGAAAAGGACAATGTCAGTAGCCTGGGTGTCAAGTCCTGAGAATAGAGAGCTGTCATTTGAAGTTGTCCAATTATTTGCCCATGATTAAAAAATGAATATTTCAGATCAATGGGTGACAATCCCATTAGAGTGATAGCCCATGATATCAATTACCACTTCAGTTTCAATTTGGCTGGCTGGCCACAAGGTACCATTTCTCAGCTTTACTTCTGATGGGCTGGCTCTGTGAAGCATGACACCCTTAAATTGCTGCCCATTATCCAAGTGTCATTACTTGTACTGCCTCAGAATTCTCTGAATCACAAGCAGCTACTGAGGCCAAGCTTTGCAACCAGAGGAATTAGACAAGTTGGCAAATCCTTTATATAAAGGAAAAGTTATTTATTTGGCACCTGACTTAGAAAATCTAAAGTTTCCATTATCCTGACAGTATGTCAGTTTTGTGTAGGTATATTGATTTAATAATTTAAGATGTTTTATCAAGGTGGGAGGGGGTTAAACGTTTGCTGTGTCTGCATTATTCAGAATGTTGGTTTGGGTTTTTTTTGGCCTCTATCACACTCATGGTAGATTCTATTTAACTCCTTTCCACATCCAAATATACATATAAAATTATTCCCATAATCATAAATACATAGAGTTTGATTTTGGGTCTGGTACTGTAAGTCTATCAAAAAAAAAAGATCCTACTATCCATCCTGAAGATATCCCAAATTTGGCAATAAATCTATATAGGAGATGGATTCAAACATGCCCTTTAATAAACATTCAGAGTAGAGAATTTGACTTTTTTTTTTTTGCTTCCTTTGTAAACATTTTGCTAGAAATATCATGATTTCAGAACAGTTGGAATATTTCTGAGTAAAAACTGTAACATCTGGGGTCTTTCTTTGGTTCTTAAGACTATTAATAAATTTTGACTTAAAAATCTAAAAAGGAATCATCTCCCAAACTTCTCAAATTAGGGTGCTCTATCCCTGAGGGAACTGAAGGGCCAATGAAGGGGTATTGGTAACCATTTGACAAGCTTGCCATACTAATTAAAGGTTTGGAAGAAAAACAAACTTGTTCAAATTAAGAAATTCAGATATATTGTCGGGTAGAATACAAAATGGACATGAATTTTTAAACATTAAATTTAAACTTCTAAGAAATGATTACTTTGGGCACTATTCATATCGCCAGACTAGGTCAGGAGATGGAGGATAATTTCACTCTTCTGCCTCTAGTAATTTTTCACTTGGAAAGTTGAGAAACACCACTTTACTTTATGCGGCAACATGCATTTTAAAATCTTACTAAGTGCATTTTGTGAACTGAAATTCATTTAAATGCATTTCAGGACCTTGCTAGTCGCAAAACATTCACAGCAAGATGCCTTTTAAAGGAGAGTTTCTCCTCCCTAAACCTAGGCATAAATCCTGATTTCTTCAAAATATGGGAAAGCAATATATTTTTTAAAAACTCAATCATCTGCAGCTTGTGTCTGACAGCAGTTTAACAAGAAAAATAAGCTCTCATATGCTTTATCAAGCTCAATTTCCTCTATCAAACAGAAAAACTTATCAACATTGGGGCTGAATCCTAGTGAGGGGTTACACATACCCAAACTTTATCCTGTATTACCCTTATTACAAAATATTACACTTCAAACTTTTATCACATCAAGCCAGAGAAGCAGAAAATAAACATTTAACTTAGAAACACAAAATAATAATTAACACACACAAATTTCATCTATTGATCAGGATACTTTAAAAAAAACTTTTTTTTTTAACTGTAAGTATTTGCTTTATTATTCTTCATGCTTTTTAAACTTCCAAAATATGATATATTAAATTAAAAATGTAACTCACTGGCATAAGACACACAGTTTCTGACAATATTACTGCCACTTTAAAAAGTACTATCTTTTACATTTACAGTAGAAAAATATTTTTGTTAAGGATATTTCAAACAGACACAAACATAGAAAAACTAATATAATCAATCCCCATACAACCAGCTCTTAACAATTAGTAACTCATAGCAATCTTTCAACTTACATTTAATCCATATTTTGCATCCACAACAGTTATGATACCTACAAAGGAATAAATCTTTTAATCATCTTTATTTTTAAGAATTAAAACTAGTCTATTTCAGTTCACAAATGTCGCTCAATAAAATACTGTTTTTTTTCCTCTTGCCAGCACAGCAATTTAATTCAATTCCATTAGTAAGCAGATGCATTTCAAACATGAACCTAGCACTATTTTAAGGCACTAGATGGGACATAATCAAAACAAATATTTAAAATTAAACAAACAAATAAAAAGGAAAATAAGATTTCTCTGGCCTTTAAAAAGCTTACAATCCAAAACATGAGACAAATTTCATAATATAAAGTGGAATGTGATAAATTACACAAGACAGCTTATCTTTATTTTCACATAATCAAAATCGAGACTTTTCTTATTTAAATTATTGCTTAACAAATCTGAGGCACCTTAGACTATCTCTCACCAATCTAACTCACACAACTGTTTTATCTAAGGTGTACCTAAGTTTCCAAATGATCAATTCGTTTGGCAATCTCCGAATTTATATGCTAAATAATTTTTTCGAAGGACAACAGCAGAATGAGTTTGATGACGCCTAAGGAATTTAACCAGCTACATTCCATATATATTAGGGCAAAATGATGAGGCCCAGCTTCAAACATTCTTAAAGTTCACCCCTTAGTCTATGAAAAATGTGATCTACAGAAAGGTGAAGAATCAGGTGTGGGGTGTTGCAGGGAACATATTTGCCTAATCCAGAAGGTTTCTAATGTGTCTTAAATGAAGTCTACGAATAAGATTGCCCAAAAGTGTTATGGTAAAGAGAGCAAGGCGTAGGGGGCTTTGTTTCATTCTTATTTTTAATGGAAAATGAAAGCAGAAATTTGATCCTCATACTACATATGTTATTTAAAATAAAAAGCTCTAATATATACTAAGCACATAAATTAAACAACAGGGAATATAGAAAATCTACATAGTATTTTAAAAGGAAAACCTTAATGGAAGCACTAAACTGGTAGTTGAGATTATGACTGATATCTAGTTCTACTACTGTCTGGGGCTTTAGAATCAGTATGAACAAAGACTTATTTCATCATCAAACTAAACAAGCTTAAAAAGAGTACCAATACAAGGAATTAAAAGTATAATATGAATAAACAAAAATGATCTTAACCATAACATTAACATTTTACTTGAAAATTTTTTTAAAAATTCATTTCTAAACTTACCATCAAGATAAATATCAACCCCTAATTCAGCATCAACCCAAAACATAGAAGCTACAGCACCTGAAAATATATGATAATATTCATCAAATAAAAATATTTCTTCAAACTAGGAAACAAAATTCTATCCATAATGTTTTAATTTGCCCCAATGGAATTAGCAGGCAAACACATATATGAATTAAATATGGGTTTTCAATCTTCTTAAGGAAATTACAGTGATAGAACCATTTACTATTTTATACCCACTTCTTCCCCTCTCTCTACTTCAATAAACAAAAAAAAACAACTCTTATTACATACAAACCCAATATCAAGTTTTCACCAATGCCATAATAATTTACCAATAAATAATATCAAATAATTTGGGCAGAATGGCTGTGTGCACACAGGTCTTATTTTTATTTTCTCCCTCCTGAATATAATAATCATACAGTTCACAAATAATTATCTCCCTAAAGTAAAGCAAAGCAAAACATAAATCCAAAATCACTTGTCCAAAAATTTTTTTAATTTTTTAAAATTTACTTGTAAGTTTTACAGAAGAATAAAAGTAAAATTATACACTCTACGTCCTTACTAATAAATCCTTATACTATTTATTAGTACTGATATAAAATTTGGAAATTTTTTTAACTGAGGAAAAATAATTTCTAAATAAGATATTAAAACTTGTTTTTGACAAAAACTGGTTCAATACCAAACCACACACCCTGATTAATATGCCACAACACAAGAAAAAAGAAAACTGACAGTAAAGAAAGAATTTGATTCTTCAAAGCATCACAGGTCCAGTTAGTGACAGAGCTGTCTAAAAGGATGAGTCCTGGGGAAAAACAAGGATAACTGAACTCATTCCAATGTCTAAAGCTGTCCACCTACCCTGATGAGATGTGGTCTCCCAAGCATCACTCTGTGTCAACAATGAAATACCTGTCAGCAGTTTACAGTGATTACTCATGCAGGATATAGCAAGGGCCACAAGATCTAATGGTTTCCTGATATGTATTGATTTTTTTCCCAAAAACTTAATAGTTTTCCAATTTGACTGAAATAGGATTTGTGAGTAACAGGGGCTGAATCAATGCCTGTCCTTTTCAAGGAAATTACTTTACCATGACAATTATTTAGCTTAGAACTGGAGAGTGTCAGTCTTCTAAACAGGAAACAACTGAATTGTCAATAAGAATTTTCTTCACTTACTTGGCTAACAACATGATTTTAATTAATGGAGAAAAGTAAATCTATTGTGAGTATCATTACTCCAAACAATAAGTTATTTTTAAAAAGTATTAATTTTTTTCACTCAGTAAAATTCCCAGCACTGTACATAAATCTTTTTTTAAATTCATTGATTTCTATTCGGAGAGCTTATAAGTCCGATAGTTAACATTTGCCTAGCATTAAGTTGAACTGTAAGAGTGTATTAGAGCTTTTATTCTAAATCTGATGTGTATCTTTGGCTTAATACTTACTTACCAGACTACAAAAGAAAGAACTACTTAAAATTTGGATGCAGGTGTTTAACAGGGGGAGTAAAGACGAGAGAATGAAGTTAATTAGTGATTCTAAACCCAGGGTAATTTTTCTCCCCAGGGAATATTTGGCAATGCCTGGAGAAATTTCTGGTCATCTAAACTACACGAATGCTACTGGCCTGTAGTAGGTAGAAGCCAGGGATTCTCTTAAACATCCTACAATACACAAGACGGCCTCCTAAAATAAAGAATTATTCAACCCAAAATGTCATTTGTACCAAGGTTAAAAAACCCTGAGCTAAATTATAGAATCTCCCTTCTTCAAAACCTAACAAAACAAAAAATAAAAATAAACAAAATAAAAATTTGAAAGCCAAATTTTATCAGCAGCAACCAAATATACAGCTTCCTGCCATAATTTCTGAATGATAGTAAAAAGAAAAAACACAAAGTTCTATGTGATGTATGACAGTTGTTAATTCTACCCCAATATTCAACAAGAGGTTATAGATAAGTAGTTTACAAAATCCTAATATTTATCAGAAATAGCTTGCAAAATGGTGAGAAGTAGAACTGAGGGAGAAATAAGCAATACAGGAGAAAGCCAACAAAGAAACTTCAAGGGTAAAATTTTCTAACCGTCTCCACACTTTCACGGGAGGGGGTCACTTTCTAGGGCTCAGAGCAAAATGAAGAGAGAAGTATGAAGCTCAAGGATGTCCCTGCAAAAGGTACGGGAAATCTATTCATGAGTAGTTTGAGCTAAAAGAGGAGGGGAACACTTGGTATTGTAGGAGAGCAGAGCCTAAAAATCATATTGCCCATCTGGCTCTCTCAATCACTTCATTTCTCTCTGCTTCCCCATCCCCGCTCCCAGCTATACCCAGCTTTCAAACTAAGGCTCAAGAGAAAAACAAGTTTAGGTAACATGGGTAGGGTATTTAAAAAATTCATGAACACCACATCTAAGTAGACAGTTCTCTGAGCCTCCTACATCAAGCATAAACATGGTGAAAAAACTATGCACGTTACTACAGATTAAAAGAAGCAAAAAGCAGATAAAAGGAGGGACAGAATAAAATGAACAAATGAATGGGGAATACAGATGGCAAAGAACCTGTTCTGGAAGGAAACATAATTGAAGAAACCAAAGAAAATTCCTAAGGGCTTCTTTATAATAAGAAAGATAAAAACAATATAATCTTAATTAAAAACAAGCTTTAGGGAATTCCATAGCAGTCCAGTGGTTAGGACTTGGCGCTTTCACTGCTGTGGCCCAGGTTCAATCCCTGGTCAGGGAACTAAGATCCCGCACGATGTGGCCAATAAATAAATAAAAATTTTTTAAAAAGATGAAAAAGAAACAAGTAAAACTATTTTTTTAAAAAAAGGAAAGAGCTTAAAAAAAAGTCTCCAAAGCAAAATAAAACAGAATAATATGAAAAGGTAGTTTATAATGCTGAAGAAATAAAACTTAGGGCCAATGTACCATTACTTAATCAATTAATTCATTTAAAACATCAACAGACATTGGTGGAAACAATTACAGGCAAAAAGGAAGATTTGAGATGATTACAGTAAATGCAGAGGCAAAAGACATATCAAAACAATTAGAAGATAATAAATATGGAGAACAAAAGAAAATTCAATATATGAAAAATTCGTGTCATAAAGAAGAGAACCCAATAATTTGACAGAAAAATTCTTCATGGTAATAAATAAGGAAAATATCCCTAAATGAAGCACTAACCCTACAGACTAAAGAGTATATTGTAATCCAGGAAAACATGATTATGAATGACACCTAGATGTATCTTGGTTATATTACTGAACTTTAAAAAGAAAGAAAATTTTTTTCAGGCATTTTAGATGAAAAAGCAAGTCACTTTCAAGGAGGCAGGAAAAAAATCAGATTTTTCTCTAGTAAAATTCATTGCTCCAATATAATAAAATGACCACAAAGTTCTAACAAAGGTGTTCTCTGAGGATATTATGTCCTGCCAAGTTGTTTTTCAAGAATGAAAACCACAGGCAGACATTCTCAAACACTAAAGGAAACAACAGCATTGAAACTCAAAGAATAAAGCACTCAACAAATCCTTCCCGATGAAAAGAGAAAAATACTGCACAAGGAAATCCAGCCAATCAAAAATACTATGAAATCATGATGCAACATTTTCAAAGTTCTGAAGGAAAGAAATTGTGATACGAAAATTTTATACCTAGCCAAGTAATCCTTCAAGTATAAAAAAAAAAAAAAAAAAAGACAAGCATTCTCAAGCAATGAAATATGCGAGATCTAAAGGAATACAGCACTGAAAGCTTGAAAAGATTACCTGACCATGAAATTCAGTCAATCAAGAGATTGATCAACTCAGGAATGGAGGAGCCATAGTGCTGGTAAAACAGTTTAAACACAGGACTAAACAAAGTATGACAGAATATAAATGTAGAAACCTTGACAACATAGCAAAGAATACAATGAACCAAAACCAAATGGGAGAAGGTGGAAGTGTTTTAATTCCCTCATCCTTTATGCCAGAGAGTCAATAGGTACTACCCTGAAAATTTAAACACGTAATTTAAAAAATAACTTGTCCAATTTACGTTCTTTATAATTTTTTTTCCTTAACTCATATCTCTTACAGTGAAGAAGCATTTATCTGACATTCAGCAATTCTTTTACTTCTTTCAAGTTCTCTTCTTTTAGGTTCAAGTAGAACTACATTAATAATTATTTAGAATAGCACAAAGAATGTGATCCTATTTTATAAAATTACTTCTGCATATTTACACATGGAGTGGGGTTTCCCAAACTTATGTATGTGTAAGAATCACCTGGGGGGCTTATTAAAACAGATTGCTGGGTCCCACCCTTAGAGATTCTGATTCCATAGATCTCAGATGAGGCCCAAGAATCTGTATTTTTCCCAAGCTACCAGCTGAGGCTGATGCTGTCATTCAACATACCACAGCAAGTAGCCCTGGCACGGAGAAATCCTTGGAATAAAATTTACCTGCTTGTATTTTACAGTAGTGAGATATAGGACAACATTTTTTTTAACTTTCTTCTTTGTATTTTCTTAGTTACTGTTTAAATTTTTTTTAATGATCAATGTTTCATTTCTACCCAAACAACAAAAATCATTATTCTAAAGAAAGAAGAAACATCAAACTGTTTATACCACAAAAGCTTTTTGTACAAAAGCTTTCTCTGAGATTTTTAATTTTTACTTCCCCTGAAAAGCTACACTGTGTTTTAGTAAATTCACCTACTCTCAAAATTACAAGAATTTTTCTCTATGCAGTGGCTACAATGAAAGAAACTGATATTTTCTCTTTCAAAAAGAGGCACACAATATCCTTTCCCATCTTACCAGATTTAAATTAATATTTAACATCAATGTAATGGTCCAAGTCCTATCATCAGTCAGACCTCTTGGAAATGTACGAAAATGTATGAAAAATTCATGCCTACTGTAAGGACCAAAAGAGCCTAACTCAATCCTAATCTGAAAACATAGGGACAATGTTATTACATAATACTTCAAAATAAAGTAACAATTGATTACATTTGAACCTTCAGTACACTCCAATATTTCTTTTAAACAATTATGACCCCTTCAATAAATTATTCCCAAACAGTTCTTTAATACGGTTTTATGGTGCAATGCCATAGACCCAGATCAAAAAACAAATAATGGTATGGGTCAGCCTTACAAAACTAAATGTTCTGCATACTTGGAATAAAGATGTTAAGGAACAGAAACCCATTGTTAGAAACAGGTAGACTTTGTGTAGCTTTCAACAGGGAAGTTTGGATGTAATTCCATTCAGAGGTAAAAATTTCATAATCATTATTAATTGCACACCAGAAAAAAAGGCTTGATTTAACTCTCTACCTTATGACAATATTTACAAACAAAATTATTTCAAGTTTAATAGTAGAAAAACAAAATGCTAACAATTAATTTAAAGGGAATAAGTATTTCTGGGATTTAACTCCAAAAGTCCTTAGATATCTCTAAATGACCCTCTATGAAAACTGGATTAAAAAGCAATCAGGGGCTTCCCTGGTGGTGCAGTGGTTGAGAGTCCGCCTGCCAATGCAGGGGACACGGGTTCATGCCCCGGTCCGAGAAGATCCCACATGCTGCGGAGCGGCTGGGCCCGTAAGCCATGGCCACTGAGCCTGCGCGTCCGGAGCCTGTGCTCCGCAATGGGAGAGGCCACGACAGTGAGAGGCCCACGTACAGAAAAAAAAAAAAAAAAAGGCAATCAGAATTAAGATCTCTGTAGAGCAGAACCAACCAAATATATACTAGAGGTAGAATGTCTCCTTTTTCCCTAAATTTTATTAGATTTTCCTAATATTTTTAACAACTTTTGTTCATGCCAATAACCCTAAATTAATCGATAGAACTTCAAATTTTATTAGCATGTTAAAATTACCAAACACTTTGATCATCATTCATCTGCCAAAGAAACATGACAACTCAGTATTTTTTCTCCTTTAAAGCAAAATAACAAATTTTTAATCTAGAGTAAAGCTTTAATACTCATTTTAGATATTCCTCTAGTCCATTTATTTTTAAATGTTTAAGAACTATATTCTGGTTATTAATAATGACATTTCTTACCAGGATCTGCTAATCCAGTGGTCTCTAACAGTATGTAATCAAATTTCCCTTTCTTCTGCATCAAATTCTCAATAGCTTTAAGGCCACTGTCCCTGGAGAATGCCAAAACATGATATACATTGATTGCCTGAATATTTTAAAGTGATCATCACAAACATTTAAAAATATATTTAGCAACCAGGGATAAAGATCTCTTTAGGCATGTGGAAATTTACCTCAGTCCCAAGCTTCTAACATGTCCATCCAGTATTTACCAGTTTGGGGGAGGGGAGGGAAATGGATGCATATATGCTGACAGGTAACAAGAAGTCAGATACTTGATGAGTTAATACTTTAATTTTATTAAAATTAAAAGCAGAGGGAATTTTAATATGCCTGACTAAAGTAAATCAGAACCTGTTATTTTTATAGCTTTATGAAAGAAAAAAATCCATACAGAAAACGACAAAATTTAGGAATTACAGTAGCTTAATACAACAGCTAAAGGGACACTATAATTAAATACCTTTCAATTCTGTTCTGAATTAGAGTAGCAGGCTTTAATTTCCTTTTTTTCTTAATAATATCAAAAGTGCAAGAAAATATTTAATTTTAATTGTCTAAGAAAATCTGTTAAGTTTTAGCCTTGTTAATACACTTGACTCAAACACCTAAGATAGTAAATGATGTAGAAGAAATTTAATTCACTAGAATATACAAAATCAACCATATGGGTATTAATTTTCCTAATTTGCTCAACAAACATTTGAGTGACTACTATGTGTCAACTCCTTTTCTAAGAGCTGTTATATTGGTGAATAAAACACTGTCCTTGGAAACAACTGTAACTGGTGGAACAGGATGTGAGGTTTTTCTCTTTTTTCATGGTCATTTATTTTTGTTTTTAGAGGTTGAATTCTTGGAAATAAGACCAATGACTTATTAAATTCAGAATCATTTTTTACCCATTAAATGAGACTTTCATTCATCACAGGGATTATTAATTAAACCCTGACATCAAAAACAACAACAAAAAACTCAATAAAAGGAACCACAGCATTAGAGCAGATAGAAAAACAAGGCATCAAGAAATGCTTTAAGAAAATGCATACTAATAAGTCGTTTACTTGAAAATACAGTGAAGATTATGTAGATTCAGTTAATTTACATAAGGAAATCAAAGCTAGAAATATAACCAATAAACATTTCCAGAAGCCAACAAGCACACAGTAAAAACATTCCTCACTTTACGGAACAGCAGAGGCAACCGTTTCTAAGTTCCAGCCATTCTTCGTAGAGTTCTCCATCTTGGCTGACAGCTAAGGATTTCTCCAATGCACTTCCTAGAATGATTAACAAGAAGCACTCTTTAGATTATGTCCACTAGTCAACCAAAAACAAAGATGAATATACTCAATAATGGAGCAGATTTCAAAGCAGACAATACACTTTGTAACTTTTATTCTTTTATTCTATTCAGGCTGCCTCAATATTTTAAACTATACTACTCTAGATTATTTTAGCTTTTCTTTCTTTTAGAGAATTTAAACCCCTAAAGAGGCAAATGTAAAATCTACTTCCTCTTTAGGCCTCTTACTAGCCTGCTCCCATTTCCTAATAAAGTAGCTATTTTAAAGGTGTTCTTTCTTGTCCATGGCCAACTCTCTAGATAGACCAGTATGTTTATATATTGGTTTTTATATGCCCTTCAATCTCTTACCTATGTTTTCTTTTCATTCTTCCTCTGAATTGTTTCTGTGTCTACTAGACAGACTGTTCAGTATTCCCCATGAGTTATACCCTTAGTTCATTTTGAGGAAATTTTGCTTGGCCAGGGTACCAATGTGCTCACTTAAAAATTAAATTTTAATCAAATACACATTTCCTAGCAATGCTTACTTGAGAAAGGATAAAGTATATTTGAGAGTCTGAGACGCTTGTTATCAAATAAGAATTATTTAAAAGTCTTACTTTTCCTCCAGTAAAGAAACATACCCAAGCCAGGAAAGAGTTCTAAATATCCAGTAAAGCAAATGACCAACAACAACAACAAAAACCTGAATAATTTTTCACTTACATATATTTTTTGTTTATACTTCAGTTAGGCAATGATAAAGAGTTTTGAAAGGGGCTGCTACAGAATTCAGGGTGTAGAGAACGTTAATAAAATGAAAAGGAAAGTATTACAAATGCTGTAAAGGACAAAGTTGTGAAAAAGGTCCAGAAAGAGTGAAGAAAGATAGTAAGAAATAGTAATAAATGTAATCAGTGTCCAACAGAAGATCAGTTAATAAGAAGTTAGAATTAAAAACTATGATTAAAAAAATCTTAGGATTTTTATTTTTGTCTAACAAGACTCTTTGGTTTACTGAAACTATCTTCAGTTTACTAAAACCAGAAATAAAGTTCAACTAACAGGCCTCCCATCCTGTTAATAATCCTAGCTCCTTAACCAATTTGTAACTGAAAAAAAAGTATAATTTAAGAAATACCCTAACTGAAGTTATATTTTTTGGCTAAACATGAGGTCTATTAAAATTCACACTTGAGCAGAAAAGCTTATAAAAGAAATCAGAGAATTGTGTCTAACACTGCTGTATACATTTTTTTTAAACACAGTTCAATATTAAAGACAAAAAAACTGGAATGTTAAATATACACGTTTTCACAGATAAAGGAAGTTGCTTGAGGATGGAGACCACATGTTTAACTTATTTTTTAAATCTTCTGTTTTAACTGTTTTGCAGAATAATAAACGTTCAACAGGATAAACTTATAAGCCTGAAGCATTTTCAAATATATTTCAAAAGTTGCAATTATACAATACAATCAGTACAAAAGGACCTTCCTAGTTGGTACAAAAATCTTCCTGAAAGATATTCTTTCATATCCTTAGATTTTTATTTCTGGAGATATTTATTTTATGCAAAAATCTAATTTAATTCTGTTGGTATGAATTCTAAAGTTAAACAAAATAAAATTTTAAAGAAATTATCTTATTTCAGTATCTCGAATCCACACAAAATAAAGCTTAACATAAATGAATCTAATTTTTCCAAAATTATCTACAGCAATGTGTTCACATTATCATGTCTTGCCTTTTCATTTTAAAATATGGAATATCAATTCACCAGTTGAATTAACTGTCCAATAAATTCTAGCAGCATGGCATTTACTGAACTTTACTTACCTTCCCCGAATTCATTTAAAATCACTGCTATTCTTTTACTATGTTGCTCTGTCAGAATATAGTTCAGAAGTGTTGTCTTCCCAGCACCTATAAAATATGTTTTAAATAACAAAATTCAAAGACTAATTTTAGAGACACAAAAAAAGATATAAAGGGACTTCCCTGGTGGTCCAGTGGTAAAGAATCCGCCTTACAATGCAGGGGACGCAGGTTTGATCCCTGGTCAGGGAACTGACCCATATGCCGCGGGGCAACTAAGCCCGAGTGCCACAACTACTGAGCTTGCGGGCCTCAACTAGAGAGCCTGCGTGCTGCAAACTACAGAGCCCACGCGCCCTGGAGGCCGCGTGCCACAACCAGAGAGAGAAAACCCGCACACCACAACTAGAGAGAAGCCCGAGCGCTGCAATGAAGAGCCCATGCACCGCAAAGAAAGATCCCACGTGCCTCAACAAAGATCCCACATGCCACAACTAAGACCCGATGCAGCCAAAATAAATTAATAAATTAAAGTCTTAAAAAAAAGATATAAAGAGTCCTAACACTCTTTAAAATTTGCATGCTATTCAAATATTATTTAACAATGGTAAAAGAAGATTCTAGAGGAAAAGATTAAAGTATCCTTTGAAAGCTATTAAAAATGCTTTATGCTAACATAAAATTTTATAAATATTTACAAATACTCCAACAAGGTGCGTCACATAGATTTCTTTGACCTCATATGACAAAAAAATATACCTTCTATATAACTTACACAACTAATGTAAGGGCATCTAAATTTTCTATTAAATAAGGAATTATTGAAGTAAGGGCTCCTAAGGAATAAAGTATTTGTGTAGTTTATAAAACATAAAATATTTAAATCCCTTCACACGATGACAATGTTTCTTAGTCAAGAATATATGGTTTACTTCCCCAGAATTTACACATAAAGACCTTTCTTTTATTTTGACATTTACCATTAACCAGACACAAATTCAGAATATCTATATGGCTACTTTTAGTATGCTTAAAGCAATCTATAAAATTGATTACACACACACACACACACACAAAATGGAGAATGGATCTAGGAAATGTTAACAAAAGACACAATAATCAGTATTGGGAAAGAAAAGTTCATAAAGCTATGCTAACTCTATCCAGTAGGTGGCATATTACACCTAATACATTCAGCTCAAGCAGAAGAAAAACTTGTCTTGTGAACCATACATACCAAAGTCCATGGAGGGGAAAACAAACAAACAAACAAAAAACCCTAACTGCATGCACATACTAGTGCAGTTCAACTGTATAAATATGTCATTTATTTACCTATTTTTCTGCTGGTGCGCATTTGGGTTGTTTCTAGTGTTTTGCTATTACAAATAATGGTGCTAAGAACTTTTATAGGTAAGCTTGTACACATCTTCTGAAGTACATTTACAAGATTTCTAGGGTATAACTAGGAGGGATTTCCTGAGTAATAGGGTATTAATATCTTCAACTTTTTTGGGTCACATTCGTATAAAGCTATCAAAGGGATGGAAGGCTTGTATTTAGCGGGCTTTAGGAAGCTCAGTATCACTAAAGGTTGACATTTAGAATGGAAGGGACAGACCTTAAGGACACAGGGCAATGAGAAAATTCTTAAAACCAGTCCAAGTGTGAGACAGGTGCCCTGAGCATGAGTGCTGCACTAAGCAGTGGCAGTGAAAATGGAAAGGAAGGGGTGGATGTAGGAGACCTAACAGAATTACTAGAGCTTCATAATTAACCATATTATGAAGCAAAAGACCTTAAGACACAGTTCCGTCACTCAAAAGTCTCCTATGTACCAGATTTTATACTGAGCCTTGGTGAAAAGTGTACAAGACACAGACAAACTCTCTCTACCTTCAGGAAGCTTAGAAACATTAAAGGAAGTGGGAGAAGGAGGGGAATTCAGAGCAATAAAGAAGCAATTATGTCACGGGATGACACATTCAATAGACATACAAGATGTCAGGGAGCACCTAAAAGGGACATCTAGCCAGAGGACTAACAGAAGAAAGAATTCCTGGGGCCAAGACACTTGGCACACTGTAGAAGTAAAAGTCGTTCAGTGTGGCTGGGCCACAGTTTTGCAGGCTAAAGAGGTGGTCAAGAACCAGATTGTAAAGCTCTTGTAATTCATGTTAAGGAATTTGAACTTTAACCCAAATAGAAACCACTGAAGGGTGTGACAAAATTGATTGACATTCATAAAGATCATTAAGGCTCAAATACAGAGAATATATCAAAGGGCAGCATGACTCAAGACCAGTTAGGAAGCTTTTAGAATATTCCAGATGGTTGGGCTCACAGAAGCAACCATCATTCATGATGGGATGGTAACATGAAGTTTTAGACATGCTGAGTTTGACATGTCTGTGGGACATCAAAATAGAAACCAGCTGGGTATGAAGTTAAAAGGATGGACAGAGAGGGAAAAAAATAAACTTTATAGGAGAAGCCAGAGAAGTAGGTGGAAAATCTGATGAAAAATGTGATGGAAACCAAGGGAACAAGAGTTCAAGAAAGAGAAAATGGTCAAGAATAAGTAAGGAAACTATCCCCTAGATTCAGCAACAAAGTTGCTGGCATTAGTCCTCACTCCTAAGCTTCAGACCATTATCTCCAATGCTCTTCTGATCTACCAGTGAGCAAACTGGGGAAAGACAGGAGGGCAAGTCTAAACTATACTGTTTCAGAAAAGAAATCTGCTCAACTTCGCAGTAGAGCAGCCTCTGAATAACAGTGGGAAATTCCTTTATTAATAAATAAACTCCTTTATAAAATTAATCCTGAGTAAAAATGAAAATAAACTTAGTCTACAAAGCAACAAAAGAGAAATGCCAGTGATTTAATTCCTATTTTTATATAAAAGGCCCTCAGGTGCACCAAGTTTGTACTTGTCTGCAGCAGCATCTAGAAGTGGTACTATTTTCCCCAGATCGTTTCACTTTATCTACATTTCTTAACTTTTTCCACACTTTTAATATGGTATTTATTCTAGCCCTTCTAGTTAACTGTAAAGTTTTAAAATAATACTTCTCAAACTTTTCCAGGAAAGTACCTCTAGTGTAAGGGCATAAACTGTCCTTCAGGAAATTGTACTATGTTTATAAAGCTATGAATTCAAGTGATCCCATGAACTCCTGAAAGTCCTCACTTTGAGAAATATAGCCTTTGAGGGCACAGTAATTTTATTCTTACTCTTTCTCCTACAGTACTTTACAAATAGACCTCAAAAAAAAAAGTTTGAGATAGGAGTACTTTACACGAAAGGCTGGAAGAGACTGGCTCATGAGGAAGAGAAATATACTGAGGAATGGTCCTCCGGTGTCGGGCATTTTCAGAAAGGTCACACTTTAATTGGAACAGGGTTATACGGCAGGTATTTCTTGCCCCACTAAGCAGAAGAGAAAAGCAAAGTCAGACAGGTGACTGAAACTATTTCCGTTTTCAAGTGAGGCAGGTGAACTTTAGAAATACAAGGTAACTTGTTAGAGGTCACATGCATAATGAGGGGTGGGTCCGTGCTTCACACTGCAAAGCCAGAACTAGTTTCAAAAATGCGAGGCGAGGCTAATTTTCAATCTCACTTGATAAATGTGACCCTAACTTAGAGGGGTCTGAGCATAACCTCTGAGATGAAAAGCAACCCAGCCGGAGAGCAAGTGACCCAGCCCCCACCTCAGAGACATTTGCTGTCGGCCAGAAGGCCCCGATGCCTAAGGAGAACAGGCACCGTCAGCCTCAAACTCACAGGACAGCAGCATTCACTGCATTTTCTGACCGGGACTGCTAGTTACCTAAATACCCGGTGATAATTGTGACTGGGATCTTAGCGCCGGGACGAGACGTTTCCTCCTTCTCCTCTCTTTGCTTCGTCTTAATGGGGACCAATTCAGGACAATCCTCCTCCGCCTTCTCCTCTTCCCCATCCGCAGAGCCAATAGCATGAAACATCCTGGCAAACAGCACAGCACACCTCTACCTAAGAGAAACACCTGGAATCAAGACGCCGGCCCACAGCTGCGCGTGGTAAGCGCGCGGCGCGTGCTTGACGTCATCATGCCGCGACGCGTGGCGC